>NC_140586.1:892168123-893369719 GCF_964204655.1 Triturus cristatus
GCTAGACACCAGCGCCATTATTGTAAGGTGGCAGTGGATGACCAGTCTCTGAGTCTTCGAGATCTGTATGGCCATAGTCCATATCCTCCTCAGCTAAGACATCAGGTACTGAATCCCCTCTAAGTAGATGAACCTCTAGGCCCTGAGGAGAGATTCACAATGAGGTTTATCATTAAAGTTAGCCTGGACCTCTGTTACCACACGGATGTGAGAGAGTTGATTTTCTGTCGATGCAGAGCGTTACGAGCTGAGTTTATGCTAACATTAGATCGTGTTTACACTGTCCTCCATCTTGCCTCAACGTCACAGTAGACCACGTGACGACTGCTGCTGTTTCCCGCTCTAAATACAGTCTGTCAAAGGTTCACTCGAGGAAGCAGAGAGTGTTCTCAGAAAGGTTTTCTCGTTGTACCGCATCAAGGACGCTTCTCATCGTCCCAGGCTCGTGCAACAGCACACGGCGAGTGTTTGCATTCGGATTGGTTTTTCACACGTAATGAACTATAATCAGACCAAGTATATGACGTGTGGTTGCTGGGGTTTTGTTTCCATCTCTCCCAGGTCCTAAGCCAAACGACTTAGTCCTGAGGAGACCCTTTTTAATCAGTTTATGAATCTGCAATAATCTCAATCATATATTTGTGTCGAAAAGTAGTATATGAGCTAGGACCGTGCAGCGTAATTAGGCCCTTAATATCTTAATGGGAAGGGGTGCCTTGCTTGGTGAGTAAGGTTTACCATTAAAGTTTTATAGATTTTTATTGACATAATTTGGTCCACCTTAGTTTTTTTTTTGTATTTTTATTTTATTAGAAACCGTTAGCACACAATAAAAGACATACAAGGGCCTACAACCACCAGGGCCGGCCGCTATAGAGCCCGAGGGCCCGCAGTGTAACGCCATACATTCAAATGAACCAGCGGCAAAGTACCCGGCAGTCCGTAAGCACCTATAACAGACCATGGCCATAGGCCAGGAGCGGTTTAAGACAACGGTTTCATTTTTTATTAAACATAACACACACTCAAGGCAATGAGAGTCCGAGATAGCAGCGTGCTCTTCCCAGGACGGGGAACAACCTACAGTGTCCAAAACAATTCTGGTCCAGAAGCGGTGAAGGGGGGCAATGGGAAAACAAAGCATGGAACACACATCACACACTCCCGCAGAATGCGCAGCTAGGGGGTCAAAGCAATATCGACCTCCAATGGCAAAGGCGGGGCGCAGATACGGCCTCGATATAAATTCCACGGACCCCATACCCTACTCCATTTCCCTGGCTTACCTCTCGCCACATACACCATCTTTTCCCTAAACATACACCAGTCCATATTCTCCTTCCATACATCAACCGTGGGTGGCCTCGGGGAGCCCCATAGCTGTGCAATGTTACGCTTAGCCACCATATACCCCAAGGTCACCCACTGCGTCTGTGCCGCATTGCAATCATTCGGTTCCCAGACATTCAACAAACACCTCCTAGCCTCTGGCAACAGGGCCACGTGCGTGACCCCCTCCAGTACAGTATGGAGACCGTTCCAGAATCGCACAATCTCCGGACATTCCCACAATATATGAAGGAACGTGCCCGGCAGGCCACATCCACGCTTACACAAGCCATCCATCGAATAACCCATACGCAGCAAACCGGGCCCTGTGACATAACTCTATGGAGGATCTTCAGCTGTACAAACCGGAGGCGGGCCGGGATCGCCACCTCCTTCGGGGAGGCCACCGCCGACACCCAGTCCTCATCATCCAGCTCTAAGCCATCGCCTGTCCATGCCTCCCTCAGACCGAGCAGCAAGTCCGCGCGATCGTTGATGAGTTTCTTGTAAATCAAAGAAATAGTGCTGTCGGGCACATAGCCATCCAACACTCTATCCTCCAGTGGAGAATACTCGGGGATGGCAGCGGCGTCCGGAAAGACCGAACACAGTGCATGGTGGACTTGAGCATATCGAAAGTACTCTTTATTGTTCAATTTATATTCCTGTTTAAGCATTTCAAACGTTTTGAAAGCTCCCTTCACCCAAAGATCACCCACCTTACATATACCAATCATGTCCCATTTCTCAAAGCCTTTCGATCTCCACAAACAGCCCAACCGCCCAGAGGCATACAGCGGCGTCGCCCGAGTCAAGCGATCCCTCCACCCCATCGCAGCATTCGCCGCATGCCACACACTCACCGCCACCCGCGTGGGTCCCGTCAGCCGCGTGTCCGGGGTCACCGAGTACAGCGCCCTATTATAATCCCCACCTGGAAGCAGGAATTTATCCATCTCGAACGCCGGGTTTAAGGCAGGACCATATATCCCCTGGTTCACAGCCGCCAACTGCGACGCCCAATAGTATCGTTTGATATCAGGGAGTGCAACCCCCCCATCGTACCAAGGAAGCATTAACTTGGCGAGAGCAATCCGCGGCCGCCCGTCCCAAAACAGTTGACGCTGAAGACCCTCAACCTCCCGGAAATAGCGGGCCGGTACGACATCCAGAGTATTTTGCAAGGCGTACAAAAAGCGAGGCAGCGACATCATTTTGAACAATGCCGCCCGTCCAAGCGGTGAAAGCGGAAGTCGTCGCCATCTTGCGTCGTCGGCCTTCAGCCGTTGGAGGGGAGGGAGAAGGTTTCGCTCATAGCGGACCGCAGGATCCAGTGAGATAAAGATTCCCAAATATTTGAACCCCAGGGTAGCAACCTGAACAGGGCAGTCCTGCGGCAGGAGGGGGGCTTCCCCGGAGAGGACGTAGACGCACGATTTGGCCCAGTTGATAACCAGGCCGGAGTTGCGGCCAAAGGAAGTCAACACGTCCACCAATACCATTAGTGACTGTCGGGGGAAGAGAGATATAGAAGGATGTCGTCCGCGTAAAGGGAGACATGGTCTTCGAATTCCGGCGTCCATCTAATGCCTCGCAACGACGGCTCCCAACGCAACCAGGCGGCGAGAGGCTCCAAAGAAAGCGCAAAGAGAAGGGGTGATAGCGGGCAACCCTGACGCGTACCCCTCCCCAGTGCGAAGGGAGCCGACACCCTACCATTCACCACCACCTGAGCCAGTGGGTCAGTGTATAACAATTTTACCCAACCAATAAACTCAGGGCCGAATCCAAATTTCGCCAGAACGGCCCAAATATATGGCCACTCCAAAGTGTCGAACGCCATAGTAGCATCTAGAGATGCCAAGATGGCCGGCTCCCGTATAAACTCGGCTCTAGCCAGCACACCGTGCAACCGCCTCAAATTTAGGGCGGTATTCCGATGGGGTATAAAACCGGACTGATCCTGATGAATCAAGTCGCCCGTGACCCGGACCAGTCGGTTAGCCAACACCTTAGCCAGAATTTTGGGTTCTGCGTTCAACAGCGAAATGGGCCTATAGGAGGCGCAGCGGTCTCGCGGCTTCCCATCTTTGTGTATCACCACTATGGTGGCGAGGCGTTGGTCAGGGGGAAGGAAGCCCGCCGCACGTGCCGCCGAAAACATGTCACGAAGATACGGCGCTATCTTATCAGGACGTAACTTATATAGTTCAATGGGAAGACCATTAGGACCACCCGCCTTACCAGACGCGATCGAGCGAATGGCCAAAGCAATCTCATCTGACGACAACTTCGCCTCCATCAATGTTGCATCCGCATCCGATAGGGTTGGCAGTGCGATGTCTCTAAGCAACAGATGAGAGTCCTCCTCCGAACGCACGGAAACCGGAGAGTATACCCCGCGGAAGTGATCCGCGAAGCAGTCAACAATCTCAACAGGGTCAGTCACACGAACTCCATCCATTCTCTCCACAACGGGCACCACCCTGCTCGCTCTCTCTTTCTTGTCCAACCAAGCAATCAACTTCCCGGCCTTATCCCCCACGTCATACAGACGCCCTTGCTGTTCTCTATACATCCCTTTAGCAGCTTCCGTGACTAGCGCTCTATAATCTGACTGTTTGAGGCTGAGAACATGCAATTTCTCATCAGTAACTCCACGCTCCAAGTCCTTCTCCATTTCAGCTATTTCAGTCTCCAGGCGAACCACCTCAGCTCTCTCGCACCTCTTAGTATGGGAGATAAGAGACAAGGCCTGCCCCCTGACCACCACCTTATAAGCCTCCCATAGGGAGACGGCCGACGACACCGACCCCACATTATCAGTGAAGTAGTGATCAGTGGACTTGACCAACTCCGCGCGGATCTTAGGGTTACGAAGATACCAGGGGCCAATAGGTGCCACTCTTCCCTCTGTGCCAGGGTCAACCCTCAGTTGCAACCATATAGGGGAATGGTCAGAAATACCTCTGGCTACGTGACGCACCTCCCCAATCATCCCCGCTTGGGTCGCCGGCATGAGCATATAGTCGAGTCTCGAGACTCCCATGGGCCCCGAGTGAAAGGTATACTGCGCTTGTCCCGGGTGCATCATTCACCAGCAATCTACCAGTCCCAAAGTGTCCAAAATACTCCCCAACCAGGCCTGAGCGCTAGGGAGATCCCTGGGGGGGCGACGGTCCTCCAATCCAGAGACCACAGCATTAAAGTCTCCACCCAACACCAAAACCCCCCCAGGAAGCCCCAGAACCAAACGCCCCAAGTCAGCAAATGTAGTCGTCTGCAACCCCGGGGGCACATAGACCGCCACCAGTGAGATGGTTCTACCCTCCCATCTCCCCACCAGTGCCACATATCGCCCCCTATCATCGTGAAGCACCTCGTCCACTGCCAGGGGGAGGGAGGTCCTAACTAAGATGCCCACTCCCCTAGAGCCAGAAGTGAAGCCAGAGTGAGTGGCCAGGCGATAGCCCCTCCTATTTAGGGCCTGGAAGGAGTTCCCAACCAAATGTGTCTCCTGCAGGAAAACGATGTCGGGCGAGAGCCGCTTCAAGAACTGTAACACCACCCCGCGCTTGATCCTGTCCCCCAGACCATTCACATTCCACGAAAGGATTCGCAATCCCCTATCCCCCATCCCACTCCCGCACATGAAACCCACATCCCGGAGAGCACAACCCGGAGAAATCAGCAAACAACTTCACATTGCCCTGCGAAACAAAAAAACAACAACCATCCCCAACAACCCCCCTCCCCCACAGACCCAAAGCCACAACTCCCCCCTCCCTGCACCCCTGCTTGAGCCCGAACAGCCCCCCCAACTTGCAGTGTGCCTGTCGCCCTAACATTTACCACAAAAGAACCCCAGAAGGAGGAAAAGACCCCAAAAAGCTCCCCGCAACCCCCAGACATTTGAAGGGCATGATGTGCCGGATTAGAGTGTAACTGAGCCAAGGTGAAATGAACAGTCAATCTAGTCCATCGCCAGGAACCAAGTTCTAGTCCTGCTCCACCACATCCCGTCCGCTCTCCTCCGCCTGACCGTCTCGATCCTGTCCCCGCGGTAGGGCATCCAGCCAGTCACTAACCGCCTCCGGTCGGTCAAAAAAGTGGGAACGGCCCTGGAACTCAACCCGCAACCTCGCCGGGAATAACATCGCGTATTTCAGCTCCATGTCCCTCAGGCGCCGCTTGACACCCAAAAATCCCAGCCGCTGTTTCTGGACCGCTTGCGTGAAGTCCGGATAAAAGCTAACACTGGAGTTCTCAAACTTCAGCGACCCAGCCACCCGCGACGCCTGAAGGATAGCATCTCTATCCCGAAAGTTAAAAAGTCGAGCGATGATAGGCCGCGGGGGAGCACCCACTTTGGGCGCACCACCTGGAATCCTGTGGGCCCGCTCCACCGCAAATAACTTGCACAATCCCTTGGGTGCAAGAGGGTTGATCACCAGATCCTCCACAAAAAGATCCGCAGCAGATTCCTCCGATCTTTCCGGCACTCCGATGATACGGACATTGTTCCGTCTAGCCCTGCTTTCCGAATCCTCAAGTCGACGATCAGTCTGGTCACTGGCAAGCCGCAACCGACGGACCTCCGTCTGCAGGGCGGCCACGTCCACAGTTAGGCTTGACGCCGCTTGTGACAAGGAGTCGACCCGCTCGTTGGTTTTGGACAGATCTGCCCTGACCAAATTCACATCGATCAGCACCGCGTCCAACTTATGTGCCAGGGTATCAAATCGCTGACCCACAGCAGCCTTCATCTCCTCGATGGCGCCCATAACGTCCTGCAGGGTAAACTCCGACGCCGGGCCCGCCAGCTCTTTAGACCGCTCAGGCGATTTATGCAGGCCAGCGGGGGATCCCTTTAGCTGCTAGTCCACCTTAGTTTTAAAAGATTGAGCAAGTGTATTACAGAATTCTTGGCTCCAATTGTCAGGATTATCTTTTGTAGCTGTTGTCAGATTTTGATAGTCTTAAAGAGTTCCTTACTAGAGTTACCTGCCCTTTCTATTTGAGAAGTAAAGTATTGACTTAGCAATTAGCTTTTTCTTGTAATCTGCCAACATAGCTTTGTACAGATCTTTTTCTAGTGTTTCATAGTTTTTCCGCCAGCTTCTCTCTTGCCTTCTGCACGCTTGTTTATCTAATCTTAAGGCTTCAGAGAACCACGTGGCCGAAAGAGTTTTCCTATTTTTATTCATCGCTGTTACAGGGGCTACTATGGCAACGTTTGACTCTAACCAAGTTGTATAATTTTGAGCTGAAGCATCAGCCTGCAATTCCAGGCCCGGTTGGCTTTGTATAAGCGGGCTATAAGTTGCCTTTAGCAACCGATATAGCCCTCAGCAGCGGGGTATGTTGGTACAGTGATGCTGGTCAGGCGCGCAACACCCATTGGGCTCACCGGGCTTCAGCCCCCTCTCCCCGTCATGTTTGTCAGCCCATCTGAGACAGCCTCGCGGGCTGGCGTCCGTCTAATTACAGCCGCACCCGAGTACTTCACAGGTCTTTAAAAGACCATTTACTCGTTAATGAGGCTTTTGTTGTGTTTTCACCCCTTCTTACAGCCACTTTGCCTATGGCTGGAAGACTTAGCCCCCCCCCCAAATCTTTTTCAGCCCCCCCGCCCCGAAATTTGGCTCTAGTTGCCCGCCTGATCCTGGTAGAACAGAAGCCAGGGTTTCAGACTGATAGTCTGCCGTAAGCGTCTCTCCCGACACGTCTGCAGTGTTTATATTAGACATCCCTCCCCTGTTGAAGTCTTCACTTCACAACCATCGTTCTTCTAGAAATGGCAATCTACTTGCACGAGTCCTAAAGTCACTCCAGTGTTTCTAGAGGTGACTGAAATGCTTATCAATAGTTATCATGAAAGTTCTCGTGCCTCTTTTGCGCAACGAATACCTTATGTGTGTATTATTAACTTACTACAAAGTGTAAACGTACTCAAAAGCGTAACTAAAATCAGGCCCTGAGTTTCTGCTCATCCCCACGCCCAATTTCAGTCTCCTGTCCAATCTAGGCTAAAATCCATTGGCAATCTTGATTCCAGCCGTTCATCATCGATTGCAACTAATCCCTGGTACCATGTTTAGATAGGAGACTTAACCTCCACATATGAACAAAATTACCAAGAACACCCAATCCGAACTCAAGCTTCTTAGAGATATGATGGGGCAGATTTATCATTATTTATGCTGCGCAGTAAGCCACGATGCTGTGCTGTGCAGTGTGACAGGGAAATGACAGGAATGTGCCGTACTTGACATGATATGGCGCTTTCCTGTTCTTTTCTTGCACTGTCACACAATAAGCTGCCGAGCGCCAATGCAGACACCCTTGCACTGTTGTGCAAGGGTGCATGTGTTGCAGACAGGATTGTTTTTGAGAAGGAAGGGTCATCTTCCTTCATAAAAACAATGCCCCGATTCATTTTCCTCTTTCTATGTGTACTACCTAATGCAGCACACATAGAAAGAGGAAAAAACGAGGAGAAATAAAGACATTTCCCCTCGTTACACCTCCCTGGGAAGGCAGAGCATTCTGACGCCTTCCCAGATCTACAAGTAAGGGTAAATCTGGGAATGCACTCCACCCATGGCACGCCTCCCTGGGGCAGAGTAAAACAAGGCAGTGATTTGCACTGCTTTGCGTTAATTTACATTTATCAAGCCACGCAGGGCCATGCAAGGTGGCCTTGCGTGGCTTGAAGAATCTGGCAGAGTAGTTGCGTCGCCTTTGCACCCCATTGGGTGTCGCAAGGGTGACGCAACTCAATGATAAATATGACCCGGAGACTGTGTCCCTCAACAGCACTTTAACCCCTTCAGCGGGGCACGGATTACCGCGCCGTGCTGAAGGTTCCGTGCGCGGGCGGGGCCGTGACGGAGCGGTTCCATCATGCGCACAGCGCAACCGACGCGCATGATGGAACCGTTCCGTCACTCGCATCGAAGGGGTTAAGATGACAGTGCAGACCAAGGGGTTGAGATTGGATTTGGGAATTCTCACCTTACTGTGACTCTAGGAGCGGCCACCATAAAACAATGGTAGGGGAGCGGGGACGAGGGGGTGGGAAATAATAATTTAAAAACTTTTTACTTTCACTGCCACTGCCTCTGACGCCCGCCTCAGTGCACTCCCAGCAGTCTCTGGGAAAGCAGGCTCCCTTCGCAATTCAGACGCTGCTCTCATTCTATGGGACAGTGCCAGAATTGGTCTGAGCGGCGTGGTCTGCCACACAGACAATCCCTGGGAGCCTGCTGCTTTTCTACAACCTGGCTGTGAACACATCCGGGTTTTCTGGTCAAACTTACATGCACACTTCTAAGTGCCCATCACTCCTCCCAGCCCCACCCCGCCTTACACGCATGCCGAAAGGCAGTCACAGAAAAATAAAATTATGTTTTATTATCATTTTATTTTTCTGTCACTGACCAGGGGGGCGACACTCCTCCAGCATTAGGGAGGAGCCACCCCTGTGTGACTCCCAAAGTGCATTTTACCCCGGTCAAGGCAGCCATGAACACTGTAGTCTCACTCAGCTGTATTTCTGACCTTTGACCCTATCACTCCATTCTAGTCACCCTGCAATGGCCAAAGATTGATACCAAAAAATGGCTTACTTGTTACAGAATTTTACTTGTTACTATATGTTTTCAGGTTCAGTCTCCAATTGAACTACAAATTAAACTGAATGGTTTTTTTTTAAATTGACAAGTACACCTTATGGGCAGTAATTACCAAGAGCAGCATTTTGAGTTTTTTTTTACTTCTGAAATTATGGAAAATGCCTCTTTGTCCAGATACCAGGCTGCTCAGATGAAATAATTTGATTAGATTTTTTCAATTTGTAAAGCCTTTTCAAAAGGTGCGTGTACAATGCATTTTTCAGTGGATCAAAGAGAGTAATCATTGTCCATGTCTTCGTATCAAGATTATTCCTGGGCAAAATTTTAATTACGCCAGATTAATTGGAATAATTTCGGTATTTTTATGTTAGTCTTTTTCTAGAAAATTACCAAAGATTACGTGAGTACGACAGTTTGTGTAATTATCAGTAATTTGGCATCAAATGCTACTGCAGTAGCCAAGGAACAACAAACTTAGCCTGCTCGAGCCGCTCCTGGCTGCTGCTGTTTGTGTTCTGCTACTATTTTCTTAGCATAAAATGCATTCTCTGATGATTGTCTGCAGATTAGCTTATGTAGTAAATAGGGGGCCGATTGCGATGGTGGGCGGAGTCCGTCCACCAGCATAGGGAGAACGGGACCGCCCGCCTGTCATGCGGAGCCCCCACCCCCAATTATGATGCGACTGCCACCGCGGCGGCCGCATCTAGCAATTTAACATTGCGGCGGGTGCTGCTGGCTGCAGCACCCGCCATAATGGTAAATGGCCATGTTGTGCATTTAAGTTTTATTAATGGTGGACGAACCCAACGATGTGTGATACGATCACTGTAAGACAGTGTTTGGGAACCCACTGGGTAAGTTAAAAGACCCCTCACACACCAACCTAGTTGGTGTCATGCTTTCTGGAAAAAGGCCATACGACCAATGACATGAGATGGGTCGTCCTGGAAGCTTTGGATCATAACCTGCCCAACATCCAGAACCTCCTCTTAGAACAAGAACAGAGGTGGATATATCGTCTGTCCAGCCATATCACCGGCTTAAAGGATAATATCCCCTGGAACAGTCTTAGAAGATCCTAATTCTGCCCTTTATTTATTCTACTTATTTCTACTTATTAACCATTGGTCTCCGTACTCGCAACTGTGCCTGTCCTCCCCCTCCGGAGGCCTAGCGGTCACTTCCGTTTAATATCCTTTAATTGGCCACTTGCAATTTGAGCCCTGCATACTTCCAACACTGCGCATGCGCACGTCGGGGTTTGACTCTCCTTCCCCTCACGCATGCACGGCACACTCATCCACCGCACAGGCACACATGACGCTTTCACGCATGCGCGGCTGGCCTACACTTCTCCTCTGCACATACGCGGGCATCGCTCCCGTGCCCACGCCCACCGGCCAGCCTGCACGTACCTCATGGAGCCCAGCACTACTTAATCTCCCTCCACAACGGGTCCCACACCATCCGGGACCACGGGAGACTCCAATAGGTGCCAGGCGGGTGCAGCTCTTCGATCAAGTAAGGTGACGCGCGCCTTTCCCTGTGGATTGCACAGGCTTTCCACGTTTCGCTTCCCTCATGCTCGTTACTTCTCTCCTCACAGAATTTGCGTGAGGAGCGTACTCCTCCCGTATCCTGACCAGTGATTTAACTCAGCCATAGTGTAATTATTATTTTTTCCTCTATTTTTTCCTCTACCTTAGCGCTGCGCACAGGGGCAAAGCACCCCCCCCTTTTTTAAATATCACAAACCCAGACTTATTTAGCTACGCGCTCTGCCTCACGGCCGCAGCCAGCCCTGACCTTAATGCGCTCACTGGGTTTCTCACTGTGACAAACCTCTATTAACTCTCTGAGGCCTCACGGTACTATTATCAACTCGACTGATGCCTCTCACTCACCAGGCATCTTACGTGCATATATTGCACCACCATCTGTTCTCACTGTTTGTCTTGTCCTGATTGCAACCGCTTGGTCTATGAATTTAACAGAGAGGCTTGCTTCTTCTCAGCACCTTAGATTGATTTGCTTTCGACAAACCATACGCTTAGCAGCATGCAACATTATCACAGTTTGTGTGTTGCCACAGGTACGATCTAGTTAGTTTTGCTCCATCACAGCACCTAAGATTGCATTTTATAGTTGCTGAAATATTCGGCACCCATGTGTCAGTTTTATACATGTTCTTGTGCTGTCTCTTTTCCTCCCACAGGTCTTTTTCGCTGCGGTGTCTGCAAATTCGCAGACACCGGGTCCACACACCTTAGCGAGTGTGTAGGTAATCAAACCTTTTTATTTTTTCACTTATCACGTGGCACTTCTCACTTTGCCACTCACTGCTCTCACTGGTCCTGACGAAAGCTCCATACATCTCCATGAGGGCTGAAACATGTAGACCTACAACACTAACAACTATTAGATAATAATTTCTTTCGTAGTTGCATCACATACCCAGTTTTTATTATATCCTGAGCCGCCAGTAATAAATTTCCAACGGCAAGGACTCTCAGAGATATTTTTAATCTTCACGACATCACACTCTTGCACCACACCAGCTCCGCTGTAGTCAGGCGTCGTAGCACAACCGTGGGGCATTCGGCCACCCGTTTGGGACCCCAATGATGAAGAATGACACCAACTAGGTTGGTGTGTGAGGGGTCTTTTAACTTACACAGTGGGTTCCCAAACACTGTCTTACAGTGATCGTATCACACATCGTTGGGTTCGTCCACCATTGATAAAACTTACATTAGAACAGGGGATACGGACGCACCCCATCCTTCCCTAGCTCTCTCGTTGTTCTCTACATGTTGTGCATTTCCCTGCACAACATGACAGGCACTGCGCGGTGCCTGCCACCCCATAGTACCCTCCCAGTGCACAGCCGCCCCCCAACCACAGAGGGGGCCCATAACAGGCCCCCTGAAGCCAGCCTCTGCCAGCCTTTCCATGGCGGTTCCACCGCCATGGAATTGTGATGCCAGCATTGTGATCAAGCTGGCGGTGCCTTTGCGGCACCGCCCCCATATCCTCGGCCTTATCCGCTCCGCCAGGCATTCGTTACGATTGACTGTGGTGGAAGAGTGGTGGACGCTCTTTGCGCCCGCCAGGCTTGTGGCACGATTCCCCCTACCATCCTAATGTGTCGGGGGGAAATGGGAGCCAGATGGCGGAGGGACTGCCACTGCTGGTCCGGCTGTGGCATTCTCTCCGCCATCGTAGTGAGCCCCTAAGAGCCTAATCGATCTGTTAGATATCTTGGCATTTTTATCTCTGCAGATTACACCAGCTGCTTCTCATGAAACTATTTTTCAACATTCAGTAAAGTAAAAAATACACTTGGAAAATGTCAGTCCCTTACTCTTTCTGCAACAGGCTGAGGTGCATTAATGGAAATGTCCATTCTTCCTCTTTTCATTTTTCTATTCATACATTTTCCCTTTAAAAGTGCAAGTCAGATTTTGTTACCTAGCTGGATCAGTTACTTGCAAAATTGACATATCCAGTCATCCAGGACAGAGATTCACAAACAATATGATGGATTGTTCCATCCCAATATCTGATTATATTATTTTGCCTTTTACCAAATATCTTGTCTCTATATGAAGGCACTGCATACTCTTCTGCGATGAAGACTCCATAACCAAGTTGATGGTTAGAGAATTCGCTATTGACTTTCCCTTATTGGTTAAAACCTCAAAGTATCCTACAAGGATTAGACATGAGGCAATTCAGGCCCTGTTTATTTTTTAGAAAAAAGAGAGTTTTTCCATCGTGTTAAAAGGCCAGCAATTCATGAATATGCTTCATTAGGAGATTGCAGACTTCTAGGGCTCAATTGTGAACCAAGTGTTATCTAGAAATGGGAAAAAATTGGCATTATGCTCATTTTTGATTTTGTCCTTAATATGAATTGGAAAATCTGAGAACAGGTGAAGCATGATTGTTTTGATAATCAGTCTTTAAGTTGGGTCACTTTTCATCAGATTTAATTGATGTTAGAACGTTTGTCAGAAGTGCAGAAGAAATATTTGTATCATGCATAGAACAGGTATAAGTGCAGAAGAGTTATTCTCATAATATTGTTAAAACATTATATGAGATTCCAAGAAAAGGTATAGGATATTGGTGTAGAATACACGTGGGAAACTGTTTATTTAACATCCTAAAAAGATGTGAAAGACATAATGAGATCACAATTACACTCAAAATATTAATTGACTATGAATTGAAATCCTACTGTTTATTTACCAATCTTTTCGTGCTGCCAATTTAAGACACATTAATTTTTTTTAAAGAAAGATGTTTTCTAGAGTCCTAAAGTTCTTAGTATAATCTATCCAAATGTTTTGTCATTTTGCTTTAGATGTCAAAACGGTACTGCAGGTTATTGGATGCGCAGGAACGGGACATGCAAGAATCGGACTCTCTATTGGGTGGACGTTGTGATTTTATTGGTCACACGTTTGTACAGAATTTCAGATCAGATCCAAATATTATATTGCTTGGTTTATCTATGTACTTACATGGTATTGATCATTTAAAAAAAAAAAAAGATTCATACTTATTGCAATGTCAACAACTCGCTTTTTAATTTTGCAATGTTTAAAGTCAAATTCAAATAGCAACATTTAAGGAGTGGTGTGAAAGAGCCATAAATTGATGATATTAGAATTTGTATACACTTTGACAATTAATACTCACCTGAAATTATTTAAAGATATGTAATTATCATCAATATTTTTAAATATAATGATTGTGGTTATGGACTGGTTATTGTTTCGTTTTGTAACCAGATTTCTTTCCTACCTAATACAAAACAAATCAAATTTTTTTTGTAATATTTTATTCAGAATTACTCCATCATTAATTAACTGTTTCCCTATTAATACTGTTTTTTATTGTAAGTGTTATTTATGTTTTTATATGTATAAATGGTCTTATTGACCAAGACTAATAAACAATATTAAACAAGGTATTCTCTGTTATACTGATTATTTAACTAGTTATTGTATATATCTACATTTTATTACCTTATCACACTAGGATACTTTCAATCAATATTCTTTCAGTTCCTTCTCTGCTTTGACTAAATTTTCTTAAAATATTTCTAAGTTACTTGGTTCTCCCTAAATAATCATCATTTGGCATGAAATCTTTGAGACCACATATTGATTGAGATGACTAGCTAAAAACTATTAATGGACTATAGTGATTGATCATTATTGCTGCTGAATAGTAGTTTCTATGAAATTCTTTAGTACGGAAGTGAATACATTTGAGCCGTTCTGCAGGACCCATGGTCTTCTCCATCAGCAAAATTCACCACAGCCAAATTGTCTCAGTTGCTTTCTTCAGTACGTAGACTGTGGCACGATTGCCCGCTGCTGGGTGAGTCCATAGATTTGACTCCGGCGAATGAAGCAGTGAATCATGGCACAATATTTGCGTTTGCAGGACATGTTGAGGAGTAGGGCTTATTTTTCTAAGATCTCCTTGATACATTCATACCTAAGGAACCTTTTCCCAATTTCTTGACTTGCTGGTACAATTGATACAAAAATGGATACAAAAATTACAAAAAAATGACAAGCAACCTAGAAGAGGGTGAGTTGTTGTGGGTAATGTGATGTAGGGGAAGAAAATTGTCTCGCAATGAATTTCTTTTTCCATGGGCTACTTCACCCCCTCTGTGGACCTCCCTGAAGCCTTGTGTTAAAAAAAAATCAGTTCCATTCAATGTGCTATCAGTTACCACTTGAAAATTAGACCCAGGCAGAATTTCATTTACCTCACATTGAATCTCGCGTGATTTCTTTTCATGATCACGTTACACAAAGTCCTATAATTGAGATTTCATTTAAATGAACTTTCCATTCAGAGACAACTGGAACAATGTAGATGAACGGAACATGAGCTTCTGTTGTTCCCTGCTCATGCAATTTTCCTCTAGTTTTTAGCACAATCTTCGTTCTCACATTAAACAAGCATTTGCAATGCATTCGGTCTCGCCTTTGGGACCTTAAATGTATTTAGCTGTGCAGCACATTAGACTTGGTGCTGAAAAATCTGCTGTTCTTTAACATGGAGGGAAAATAAGGACCAAACTGCGTGACACACCAGGGCATGGGAACACATGGAGGGAAATATTGCCTTTCAGCGGGAAATGGTATAGTCCAAAGCTCTGTTTTTAATGTAAAATCAGGGCCTTCGGTGGTCATATCACTGAACATACAAGATTTGAAAATCCCACATTATTGTCTACGGATGCTCGTGGAAGACAATTTCTATGGACTGGAATCTAGAGAATGCTAAAGTGATTCTGGTATTTTACAGACCTCTGCTGGTCGTTTTCTATCAAGAAAGTTAAATAGAGGCAGTTGCCAGAAAAATTAAAACAGGCATTCGAATGCAATAGCACTTGCATTTACACCAGACTTATTGCATTAAAAAAGGGAGTGCGGGCAGGCGCGAGAAGGCAGGAGCACGACCGGGGGTGTGCGGGAGGGGGCAGGAGGCCCCAATAAGTCACAGACTGTGGGAGGGGGGGTAGGGAGGGACGGGAAGAAAGTAGTCAGTGCAGTAAAGGGGCCAGTAGCCATGGAAGGATACAAATGACTGACATGGCTGTCATGGTGAGGGACCAACAAGCTTAAAACCAATCGGAAGGTAGCATTTATAACATAAGCCAATGAAGAAGATGGGCCAGAGAGTGGGCGGAGCTTCCAAGACGCTACCACACTATAGCATATACTGCATGCCTCGCAAAGCGATGGCAGCGCATTCGCGCTGCAACCCTAGGCGAGACCTAAAAATGTGTTTGCCCAACATCATCTGAAACCTCAAACTTCTGACAAAAGTATTGCCTGTATAAGAGAGAAACAGGGTGTGCATAGGTTTACACAGATCCTACGCTACGCAGTTTATATAAAGGACTTTAGCTTTTTCTGTAAGATAACTAATATGACTTAACAAAAACACCCTACCCACCATGAATCGCACACCAACCAGTCGATGACAAGAGGATTTTAACTTTTAAGTTAAGGATCAGGCTGCCCTGCTGGAGTCACAGGGTCTACACTCAGCGGGAACTCATAGCGCGCATTTGGGAGTCAAAGGTGAGGGAGCCTCCTGTTTCCGGTAAACACTGGCCCACTAGAGCAGGGCAGATGATAGGTGTGGCGACTGACCATTCCCATGCAGCATTTCCAGACACTGACAGGGCGCTCAAGGAGCAGCACACCACAGTTGGACCTCCACAACAAGCTAGTAGAGAATAGCTGCCAAGGTTTCAGATTGCTATGTGTGACATTTTCAGAATTTCAGTGTAATTATGAGTGATATTTCAACGTCTATGAGTGACACTTTCTCAAGCGCAAAACCAAGCAATGAAGGTGAGGGAAACATATGAATAACACCTATATGAGCAACCATAAACTCTTAAGATCATTTTAAAACTGCGGCAAAGCACCAGAAATGGAAGAGCTTGACATCAGGGTTTTAACTAAGTTGGCTGAAAGACGGGGGGGGGTCTCTTAAAGGGGCATGCATGGCTTATGTAATTAAGGGTATGGCTTAAACACAAACTACATTTCTCCACTGGCAGCACTTTGCAGGAACAATTATTCCTAAAAAACTTTTATTGACAGCTTATATAACACTCCACAACTGAGGCAGAAATGTACATGGCGCAGTCAGAACAGAATGCCTCATTTTCAAGCAATGCTTGGAAATTCTTGCAGTGTTCCGGTGGCACAAAGATTCCCTCTTAACTACCATGGTCTGCAGCTCTTCCTTATGAAAATGAGAGAATGAATGAACATGTGAAGTTCACGGGAGCTTTAAAGACATTCCTATCTACCCCATTTTACTCAGCTGGGACACGTACGGATGCCACCAGCTGGAAACTAGAGCGCTCTAGCCAATCCCTTTTCACATTAAAGAACAATTTACTGCCAAGACAGAACAAGCATTTACAATGCAACAGGTCTCGCATTTGTAAATTTTAGAGCTATCGTACACTAAAACTACGGACCCAAATCACTCCATTCCAATGCTCGCAAGACTCCAAGATTACATCAGGTGTGATAATGTAATGTTAGCACGTATTTGTTATCTTAGCTCATCCTGCTATCCTTACACACTTGGAATATATTATGACATTTATTCAGAATTAATAAGGGCAGAAGTTACAACTAAAAAAACTGCCTGCAGCACTGAGCCCATATACACTATAAGACGAGCATATTTTCAAATACAAATGCTGAGTTTTAAGCACGACGGCGTGCTTGTCTACAAAATCAGGAATTTTCACGCTCGCTGCTAACATTAGCTGCAATAGTAATTACGACCCAAATCACTCCATTCCAATGCTCGCAAAACTCGCAGATTACATCAGGTGTGATAGTATAATGTCAGCACGTAATTGTTATCTCAGCTCATCCTGCTATCCTTACACACTTGGAATATAATGTGACATTTATTGAGAATTAATAAGGGCACAAGTTACAACTAAAAAAACTGCCTGCAGCACTGAGCCCATATACACTATAAGACAAACATATTTTCAAATACAAATGCTGAGTTTTAAGCACGACGGCGTGCTTGTCTACAAAATCAGAAATTTTCACGCTCGCTGCTAACATCAGCTGCGATAGTAATTACGAGCCAAATCACTCCATTCCAATGCCGCAAAATAAAGACAGCTAAACCCTTCTAGTAAAATAAATACAACGACCTAAATAGCAGTACAACTCTTCCCGAAAAATAAATTAAAACAAAATAAATAGCAGAAATGGACCATCGTACACTAAAACTACGGACCCAAATAACTATATTCCAATGCTCGCAAAACTCGCAGATTACATCAGGTGTGATAGTATAATGTCAGCACGTAATTGTTATCTCAGCTCATCCTGCTATCCATACACACTTGGAATATAATGTGACATTTATTGAGAATTAATAAGGGCAGAAGTTACAACTAAAAAAACTGCCTGCAGCACTGAGCCCATATACACTATAAGACGAGCATATTTTCAAATACAAATGCTGAGTTTTAAGCACGACGGCGTGCTTGCCTACAAAATCATGAATTTTCACGCTCGCTGCTAACATCAGCTGCGATAGTAATTACGACCCAAATCACTCCATTCCAATGCTCGCAAAACTCGCAGATTACATCAGGTGTGATAGTATAATGTCAGCACGTAATTGTTATCTCAGCTCATCCTGCTATCCTTACACACTTGGAATATAATGTGACATTTATTGAGAATTAATAAGGGCAGAAGTTACAACTAAAAAAAATGCCTGCAGCACTGAGCCCATATACACTATAAGACAAGCATAGTTTCAAATACAAATGTTTAGTTTTATGCACGACGGCGTGCTTGTCTACAAAATGATGAATTTTCACGCTCACTGCTAACATCAGCTGCGATAGTATAGTTACAGCACGAAATTGTAACATGAAATCATCCTGCCGTCTTTACATACTTAGAACATGGGATGAGATTCGAGAGGGATTAATAAAGTTAGAGCTTGCAAGTATAAAACACCCGAAAACAGTGAGCCCATGTGGTTACAACAACAAAACAGCACCAAAGGCTAAAGTGATGTTCCTTATAACACAAGCACAGTTGTAAATAAGAAACGTTTGTTTTGGGCAAATGTATACCATTTTACACATCAACACGCTTCACGCTCGCTGCTGATATCAAGTATGATCGTATATTTACGGGACTTCATTCACACATCAAATCATCCTGCTATCCTTACGAAGTCAGTACATGGTGTGCCATTTGTTATATATTCATAAAGGCACAAGGGACAATTATAAAAGAGCCTGAAGCATTGCGCCCATGTACACTATTATTCAAGGGTTTCCTACCCGCATCCACGCTACGCGCACACAGCCACTTCGCAGTGCCCTTCAATTGGGAATAATGTGTGAAAAGGGTAAAAAAATCGGAAGACAGAAAGTCTGGTATGGTGTGAAGTGTCAGCTTGTTTGTGGCAGCTAAAAAACGAAAGAAACCAGGCCAAGATAATTAAGTACATTGAGATGGGCAGTATAGATTGTAATCTCTTCGTTCCCAGCTTCAAAGACATGCAAATGAAGACACAGAGTGATGTGAAAGGTCTTTTCCATTCCAATGCCGCAAAGTGAAGACAGCCAAACTCCCGGGAAAATAAATAAAAATAAGCCCAAAAGCAGAAACGGACCATCGTACACTAAAATTACGACCCAAATCACTCCATTCCAATGCCGCAAAATAAAGACAGCTAAACCCTTCCAGTAAAATAAATACAACGACCTGAATAGCAGTACAACTCTTCCGGAAAAATAAATTAAAACAAAATAAATAGCAGAAACGGACCATCGCACACTAAAACTACGGACCCAAATCACTCCATTCCAATGCTCGCAAGACTCGCAGATTACAGCAGGTGTGATAGTGTAATGTCAGCACGTAATTGTGATCTCAGCTCATCCTGCTATCCTTACACACTTGGAATATAATGTGACATTTATTTCAAATTAATAAGAGCACAAGTTACAACTAAAAAAACTGCCTGCAGCACTGAGCCCATATACACTATAAGACGAGCATATTTTCAAATACAAATGCTGAGTTTTAAGCACGACGGCGTGCTTGCTTACAAAATCAGGAATTTTCACGCTCGCTGCTAACATCAGCTGCGATAGTAATTACGACCCAAATCACTCCATTCCAATGCTCGCAAAACTCCCAGATTACATCAGGTGTGATAGTATAATGTCAGCACGTAATTGTTATCTCAGCTCATCCTGCTATCCTTACACACTTGGAATATAATGTGACATTTATTGAGAATTAATAAGGGCAGAAGTTACAACTAAAAAAACTGCCTGCAGCACTGAGCACATATACACTATAAGACGAGCATATTTTCAAATACAAATGCTGAGTTTTAAGCACGACGGCGTGCTTGTCTACAAAATCACGAATTTTCACGCTCGCTGCTAACATCAGCTGCGATGGTAATTACGACCCAAATCACTCCATTCCAATGCTCGCAAAACTCGCAGATTACATCAGGTGTGATAGTATAATGTCAGCACGTAATTGTTATCTCAGCTCATCCTGCTATCCTTACACACTTGGAATATAATGTGAAATTTATTGAGAATTAATAAGGGCAGAAGTTACAACTAAAAAAAAATGCCTGCAGCACTGAGCCCATATACACTATAAGACAAGCATAGTTTCAAATACAAATGTTTAGTTTTATGCACGACGGCGTGCTTGTCTACAAAATGATGAATTTTCACGCTCACTGCTAACATCAGCTGCGATAGTATAGTTACAGCACGAAATTGTAACATGAAATCATCCTGCCGTCTTTACATACTTAGAACATGGGATGAGATTCGAGGGGGATTGATAAAGTTAGAGCTTGCAAGTATAAAACACCCGAAAACAGTGAGCCCATGTGGTTACAACAACAAAACAGCACCAAAGGCTAAAGTGATGTTCCTTATAACACAAGCACAGTTGTAAATAAGAAACGTTTGTTTTGGGCAAATGTATACCATTTTACACATCAACACGCTTCACGCTCGCTGCTGATATCAAGTATGATCGTATATTTACGGGACTTCATTCACACATCAAATCATCCTGCTATCCTTACGAAGTCAGTACATGGTGTGCCATTTGCTATATATTCATAAAGGCACAAGGGACAACTATAAAAGAGCCTGAAGCAGTGCGCCCATGTACACTATTATTCAAGGGTTTCCTACCCGCATCCACGCTACGCGCACACAGCCACTTCGCAGTCCCCTTCAATTGGGAATAATGTGTGAAAAGGGTAAAAAAATCGGAAGACAGAAAGTCTGGTATGGTGTGAAGTGTCAGCTTGTTTGTGACAGCTGAGAACCGAAACCAGGCCAAGATAATTAAGTACATTGAGATGGGCAGTATAGATTATAATCTCTTCGTTCCCAGCTTCAAAGACATGCAAATGAAGACACAGAGTGATGCGAAAGGTCTTTTCCATTCTAATGCCGCAAAGTAAAAACAGCCAAACTCCCGGGAAAATAAATAAAAATAAGCCCAAAAGCAGAAACGGACCATCGTACACTAAAATTACGACCCAAATCACTCCATTCCAATGCCGCAAAATAAAGACAGCTAAACCCTTCCAGTAAAATAAATACAACGACCTGAATAGCAGTACAACTCTTCCGGAAAAATAAATTAAAACAAAATAAATAGCAGAAACGGACCATCGCACACTAAAACTACGGACCCAAATGACTCCATTCCAATGCTCGCAAGACTCGCAGATTACAGCAGGTGTGATAGTGTAATGTCAGCACGTAATTGTGATCTCAGCTCATCCTGCTATCCTTACACGCTTGGAATATAATGTGTCATTTATTTCAAATTAATAAGAGCACAAGTTACAACTAAAGAAACTGCCTGCAGCATTGAGCCCATATACACTATAAGACGAGCATATTTTCAAATACAAATGCTGAGTTTTAAGCACGACGGCGTGCTTGTCTACAAAATCAGGAATTTTCACGCTCGCTGCTAACATCAGCTGCGATAGTAATTACTACCCAAATCACTCCATTCCAATGCTCGCAAAACTCGCAGATTACATCAGATGTGATAGTATAATGTCAGCACGTAATTGTTATCTCAGCTCATCCTGCTATCCTTACACACTTGGAATATAATGTGTCATTTATTTCAAATTAATAAGGGCAGAAGTTACAACTAAAAAAACTGCCTGCAGCACTGAGCCCATATACACTATAAGACGAGCATATTTTCAAATACAAATGCTGAGTTTTAAGTACGACGGCGTGCTTGTCTACAAAATCAGGAATTTTCACGCTCGCTGCTAACATCAGCTGCGATAGTAATTACGAGCCAAATCACTCCAATCCAATGCCGCAAAATAAAGACAGCTAAACCCTTCTAGTAAAATAAATACAACGACCTAAATAGCAGTACAACTCTTCCGGAAAAATAAATTAAAACAAAATAAATAGCAGAAATGGACCATCGTACACTAAAACTACGGACCCAAATCACTCCATTCCAATGCTCGCAAGACTCCAAGATTACATCAGGTGTGATAATGTAATGTCAGCACGTATTTGTTATCTTAGCTCATCCTGCTATCCTTACACACTTGGAATATAATGTGACATTTAATAAGGGCAGAAGTTACAACTAAAAACACTGCCTGCAGCACTGAGCACATATACACTATAAGACAAGCATATTTTCAAATACAAATGCTGAGTTTTAAGCACGACGGCGTGCTTGTCTACAAAATCAGGAAATTTCACGCTCGCTGCTAACATCAGCTGCAATAGTAAATACGACCCAAATCACTCCATTCCAATGCTCGCAAAACTCCCAGATTACATCAGGTGTGATAGTATAATGTCAGCACGTAATTGTTATCTCAGCTCATCCTGCTATCCTTACACACTTGGAATATAATGTGACATTTATTGAGAATTAATAAGGGCACAAGTTACAACTAAAAAAACTGCCTGCAGCAGTGAGCCCATATACACTATAAGACGAGCATATTTTCAAATACAAATGCTGAGTTTTAAGCACGACGGCGTGCTTCTCTACAAAATCAGGAATTTTCACGCTCGCTGCTAACATCAGCTGCGATAGTAATTACGAGCCAAATCACTCCATTCCAATGCCGCAAAATGAAGACAGCTAAACCCTTCTAGTAAAATAAATACAACGACCTAAATAGCAGTACAACTCTTCCGGAAAAATAAATTAAAACAAAATAAATAGCAGAAATGGACCATCGTACACTAAAACTACGGACCCAAATCACTCCATTCCAATGCTCTCAAAACTCCAAGATTACATCAGGTGTGATAGTGTAATGTCAGCACGTACTTGTTATCTTAGCTCATCCTGCTATACTTACACACTTGGAATATAATGTGACATTTATTCAGAATTAATACGGGCAGAAGTTACAACTAAAAAAACTGCCTGCAGCACTGAGCCCATATACACTATAAGACGAGCATATTCCCAAATACAAATGCTGAGTTTTAAGCACGACGCCGTGCTTGTCTACAAAATCAGGAATTTTCACGCTCGCTGCTAACATCAGCTGCAATAGTAATTACGACCCAAATCACTCCATTCCAATGCTCGCAAAACTCCCAGATTACATCAGGTGTGATAGTATAATGTCAGCACGTAATTGTTATCTCAGCTCATCCTGCTATCCTTACACACTTGGAATATAATGTGACATTTATTGAGAATTAATAAGGGCACAAGTTACAACTAAAAAAACTGCCTGCAGCAGTGAGCCCATATACACTATAAGACGAGCATATTTTCAAATACAAATGCTGAGTTTTAAGCACGACGGCGTGCTTCTCTACAAAATCAGGAATTTTCACGCTCGCTGCTAACATCAGCTGCGATAGTAATTACGAGCCAAATCACTCCATTCCAATGCCGCAAAATGAAGACAGCTAAACCCTTCTAGTAAAATAAATACAACGACCTAAATAGCAGTACAACTCTTCCGGAAAAATAAATTAAAACAAAATAAATAGCAGAAATGGACCATCGTACACTAAAACTACGGACCCAAATCACTCCATTCCAATGCTCGCAAAACTCCAAGATTACATCAGGTGTGATAGTGTAATGTCAGCACGTACTTGTTATCTTAGCTCATCCTGCTATACTTACACACTTGGAATATAATGTGACATTTATTCAGAATTAATACGGGCAGAAGTTACAACTAAAAAAACTGCCTGCAGCACTGAGCCCATATACACTATAAGACGAGCATATTCCCAAATACAAATGCTGAGTTTTAAGCACGACGCCGTGCTTGTCTACAAAATCAGGAATTTTCACGCTCGCTGCTAACATCAGCTGCGATAGTAATTCTGACCCAAATCACTCCATTCCAATGCACGCAAAACTCGCAGATTACATCAGGTGTGATAGTATAATGTCAGCACGTAATTGTTATCTCAGCTCATCCTGCTATCCTTACACACTTGGAATATAATGTGACATTTATTGAGAATTAATAAGGGCAGAAGTTACAACTAAAAAAACTGCCTGCAGCACTGAGCCCATATACACTATAAGACGAGCATATTTGCAAATACAAATGCTGAGTTTTAAGCACGACGCCGTGCTTGTCTACAAAATCAGGAATTTTCACGCTCGCTGCTAACATCAGCTGCGATAGTAATTACGACCCAAATCACTCCATTCCAATGCTCGCAAAACTCGCAGATTACATCAGGTGTGATAGTATAATGTCAGCACGTAATTGTTATCTCAGCTCATCCTGCTATCCTTACACACTTGGAATATAATGTGACATTTATTGAGAATTAATAAGGGCACAAGTTACAACTAAAAAAACTGCCTGCAGCAGTGAGCACATATACACAATAAGACGAGCATATTTTCAAATACAAATGCTGAGTTTTAAGCACAACGGCGTGCTTGTCTACAAAATCAGGAATTTTCACGCTCGCTGCTAACATCAGCTGCGATAGTAATTACGAGCCAAATCACTCCATTCCAATGCTCGCAAAACTGGCAGATTACAGCAGGTGTGATAGTATAATGTCAGCACGTAATTGTTATCTCAGCTCATCCTGCTATCCTTACACACTCGGAATATAATGTGACATTTATTGTGAATTAATAAGGGCAGAAGTTACAACTAAAAAAAATGCCTGCAGCACTGAGCCCATATACACTATAAAACAAGCATAGTTTCAAATACAAATGTTTAGTTTTATGCACGACGGCGTGCTTGTCTACAAAATGATGAATTTTCACGCTCACTGCTAACATCAGCTGCGATAGTATAGTTACAGCACGAAATTGTAACATGAAATCATCCTGCCGTCTTTACACACTTAGAACATGGGATGAGATTCGAGAGGGATTAATAAAGTTAGAGCTTGCAAGTATAAAACACCCGAAAACAGTGAGCCCATGTGGTTACAACAACAAAATAGCACCAAAGGCTAAACTGATGTTCCTTATAACACGAGCACAGTTGTAAATAAGAAACGTTTGTTTTGGGCAAATGTATACCATTTTACACATCAACACGCTTCACGCTCGCTGCTGATATCAAGTATGATCGTATATTTACGGGACTTCATTCACACATCAAATCATCCTGCTATCCTTACGAAGTCAGTACATGGTGTGCCATTTGCTATATATTCATAAAGGCACAAGGGACAATTATAAAAGAGCCTGAAGCATTGCGCCCATGTACACTATTATTCAAGGGTTTCCTACCCGCATCCACGCTACGCGCACACAGCCACTTCGCAGTGCCCTTCAATTGGGAATAATGTGTGAAAAGGGTAAAAAAATCGGAAGACAGAAAGTCTGGTATGGTGTGAAGCGTCAACTTGTTTGTGACAGCTGAGAACCGAAACCAGGCCAAGATAATGAAGTACATTAAAATGGGCAGTATAGATTGTAATCTCTTCGTTCCCAGCCTCAAAGAGATGCAAATGAAGACACAGAGTGATGCGAAAGGTCTTTTCCATTCAAATGCCACAAAGTAAAGACAGCCAAACTCCCGGGAAAATAAATCAAAACGCGCTAAATAGCAATGCAACTCTCCCGGGAAAATAAATAAACATAAGCAAAAAAGCAGAAAAAGGAACATCGTACACTAAAATTACGAGCCAAATCACTCCATTCCAATGCAGCAAAATAACACAGCTAAACCCTTCTAGTTACATAAGTAAAACGCGCTAAATAACAGTGTAATTGTTCTGAAAAAAAAAATGAAAACAAAATAAATAGCAGAAACGGACCATCGTACACTAAAAGTACGGAACCAATTCACTCCATTCCAATGCCTCAAAGAAAACACAGCTAATAAAACACGCTATGGACCCAATTCAAAGTAAACACAGCTATAATAATAAAACACGCTACTGACCCAATTCACTTCATTCCAATGCCTCAAACTAAACACAGCTAAACTCTTTCAGCAATAGCCACGAAAAGAAACAAAAGAGTTCCAACTGAAACACTTCATGCCACATAAAGCATGTTTACTGTAGTTAGGCGGTGCTGCGTGGGCGTTCTTAAAAAAGTAAAGGCTGATCGACAAAGGGCATTAGCCTGTCAGAAACCAACACACTAAAACAGACAAGCTCAGGAACCAATTACTGACAAAGAGCTGCAGTAGGCGGAGATTCAACACATTTACAAATTACTTAATGCCTCGGAGAGGCAGCGCATGCGCTGCCCTATGCGAGACCTAAAAATGGGGGGGGGAGGATTTTTATAGGGCTCAGTCTATTAGAGTACTAGCCAACAAGACGTTACCAATCAGAGGGGTCAAGTGACGTTTATCTCACTCACTCGAGGTGTTTGGTACTCCACGTATCACCAGCTTAGATCAGACCTTGGTTGTAGCTTTAAAATATGTGCTAATGTAGAGGTGCAGAATTGAAATATTGAAACTCTGTACCATCCAGGGTATAGCGTGGAAAAGCAACGCATTGTTGTTTATGTCTCATTTTATGCACTCGACTATTGTGACAATAGTGGCCTCATTTATGTCCAAAAGGGTAATTTAATTAAATGGGCGTCAAACCTGAGACCGAGTTTGATACTTAGTCTAGTGAGAACGAGGCAGAAGCGAGTGCATGTCTGTTGTGCTGGGGAATGACGTACTGAGTGTTAAAGCAGTTCTGGCTGAAATGCTTCCATATGTGAAACCGCGTTTTTAAGTACAGATTGGAACACTTTTAGTTTCATAGGGGCATATCAGCAACAACCGGCGATAATCATCGCTAAGCGCACTTAGCGCTAGGATAATTAGCGCCAGCTAGCGTGGATTTTTATCGCTGAGATAGTGTGCTATTAGCAACGCTTATCTCAAAAGCGATAAAAATACTAGGTCTAACTGCCAAACGTGAGATTATCGCTGGAAACCCAGCGATAATCCCACGAAGTTTGGCGCTTGCGGATAGGGCCTCACATACTTAGCCATGATATCCACCTTCCGTAGGATATCATGGCTAAGTCAGTTTCAAAGCAGGCATAAGGAAAGTAGCGATAACAGAGGTTATCGCTACTTTTCTTGTCGCTATGCTGCTTTGCGTGAGGCTTGATAATAGGAGAAATGTCGCTTAGCGACATTTCTCCCGTTATCCTGGGGAGGAACGTCCACTTTGCATCTCTTTAGAGATGCAAAGGTGGGCGTTCGGAATTCAGGCGATAAGGCAAGGTTTCACGTGCTAGTGTGACCTTGTTGATATAGCAATAAAATTATCGCCGCTTTTCGGCCGAAAACGGCCGTAAAAGCGGCGATCATTTTTTATCGCCGCCTTGTAGATATGCCCCTAAATGCCGGAGTGCTTTCCAAAAACAGAGAGGACCACATACTGGGGGTGCCGATATGCTGCAAAGGTAATGCAGCTTTTCAAGCAATATGGCTAAAAATGGGGTAGTATTTCCTTACTGTGATATACTGCCGATAATGTGAACTGCCATTTAAGAATGAACAAAATCATGTTTGTCGAGCAATAAAAATCAGGTTGGACATAACTCAGTACGACAACACCCCTCAAAAGTAATAATTTAAAAATAATCTGCAGAGCCTTCGCTGGGGATGGTATCAGTGATATATTTCCAACTGAAGAAGTGGAGCATTACTCCAGGGCCTCTCTCCCATGCGGCCACTGCAACTAAGTCACTAATTCCACTGGTGTGTCCCTCGGCAATCATTGAATTCTGCACAGGAGTCATAAGATTTTTTAATATAACAGCTGGTAGTGCTAACAGCACATGGAGGCCTGGGCCGTTGTGAGCAGCAGGCAGCGCTGAGGCTCTCCTCTACGAGCCGAGCACCATGATTGCGAAGCCGTCCTGTAAATCATTGGCCAGCCAGCCACCTTCCTTCCACAGCAGCAAACTAGCCGCTCTGGCAGCAGGACGTGATGTCTCGCCACAGCGCCATGTCTCACACTGAGGTGGCTGGAGGTGGTATTTTTGCTCGTCTTGGCATCCCCCTTACTCACAAACATTAGGCGGGTAGTTTGAATATTTTGAAGCACCCAACGGCAGAAGACTTACTGTGGGAATCTACTCTGTCTATGTTTTCTGAAGTCGGAAATTAAAGGAGGGCCTGGCTGGAAAGCAGGCATAAGAATGGACTCCGGGAGCAGAGCACACGCGCCCAGGAAAACAGGTGTACTGAGAACTAACCCTGGAGATGGTGAGAGGCTGGTCAAAGTCCTTCCCACTGATGAGCCTGAAGCCCCAGGGACCTGGGCCCTCTATAACGATCATGCCGGACTTGTTTTCCCTTTACAATAGCTGCTGCCCACACAGCACTCATGGGGCGGGCCGGCAGCTATTCTTAAAGTGAAAGCGCGATGCCGAATGAAAAAAAATGTAGGGGCAGATTTATGAGCCGCTTGCGCTTCATTTACGACGCCGTTGCGTCACTTTTGTTTCGCAGCGGCGGCGCAAATCCTGCGCCATGCTGCGGGGTATTTACAACGTGACGCATCTGGCAGATGCGTCACATTGTAAAGCCCTGCGCCACATGTAGGCGTTCTGGAGCGGGGGGGGCGTTCCGGCGCAGGAACGCCTCCTAAAAGTGGCTGAGTGAAATCTACAAGATTTCACTCAGTCACTTTTGAGCCCATGCTGCGTCAAAACCCTGCGCCTGCTTGAAGCAGGCGTAAGGATTGACGCAGCATGTAAGGGATAGGGCACCCCCGGGCCTTGCTGGAGCTGCGTCGCGCTTGCGACGCAACTCCAGCAATGCGCCGCCTTTCCGACAGGAGATGGGTCATGCATCTGCCCATCCGAGTGCCATGGTGCACCGCATTGTAAATGCGGCGCATCAATGGTGGCGCACCGGTGGGCAGATGCGTCACAACTCTTCTGGCGCATCTCTGCTGATTAGCAGAGATGCGCCAGACGTCATAGATCTGCCCCGTAGTGCTTATCGACTTATGAAGGAGACAGTGTAATGCCGCAAGTAAAAGATCCAGTCCTGACGGGCGGCCCCAAAGGGAGACAGGGCAGTAACAAGGAGGGACTAAGAAGCCTCGTTATCAATCGGAAGCCAGCGTTTACCATGGACGATGACGCGAACCAATGATAAAATATGGGCGGGGCTTCCACACCCCTTCTAAAACACACCCTACTACAATATGCCGCGCAGAGCGAGCAGCGCATGCGCTGTAACGCTAGGCTCGACCTAAAAATAACAGGAGGTTTTAGGAACTGGTCAGTTGAGATTGAGAGGGTCAAGCCCGAAAACTGTAAATGGCTATCACGCATACTCCATAGGGTAAGCACTTTGCAGCAAATTAAGAAATCACACACCCAGTAGTCTGCTGTGCCTCAAGCCCTCCTGTCTAAACCTTACAGAGAGTTGCTCAACCACCAAGATTGGGAGTCATGTCGGCACCCATGGAAACATCCAGCAAATCCCACTTTGAGTTTACAGAAGTGGCCATCCTAAGCCAAAAGCGGAAGAAATCTCTGGGTCCAGATATAGTGCCAAGTTATGCCTACTGTGATGATGTGCTAAAATGGGCACTGGTTCTAACAACGGTTCGCAATGCAGCCTGGGACACTGAGGCGGTGTCTGTGTTGAGAAAAAATGCAATCATTGTTCCCCTCCACAAAAAGGGTTTCTTGCAGTGATCTGGAAAATTATCGACAAATGTATTTATTAGATGGAACCGGCAAGAACTATAGGAAACTATTACTCACTCGAATGGAAGCTTAGGTTGAAGAGAATACGATTGCACGGCCTTTACAAGCGGGCTTTAGATAAGCCCACGGCACAGTCGACCAAGCGATGAGACTGCACAATATATGCATGCAATATGCCTGCAGAAAGAACACGCCCCTGCTCTTGACTTTCATTGGACTGAAAACCGCTTTCGACTCGGTTGACAGATCCATCCTATGGGAGACCTTGCATGAGCTTGGCTCGCCAGATAAGCTTGTGCTTTAAAACCACTGAGTCACGGTACAAAAGCTGCAGTCAGATATGGCTCCAAAGGGGAACCACGTCCAGTTTTTAAATACATGTTGGTATAAGAGGTGGATGTGTCTTTGCGCCGTTTTATTTAATCTTTTTTATCAATTATGTCGACATGAGCCTTTTAATTTTGAATGTGGATTTTATATTTATCTGGGGCGATAAAATATTGATTCTGTTATTTGCCGATGACACTGCCCTTCTGTCCTGCACTGAGTTATCAATACACAAACAGATTAAAATATTCGAGAATTATTGTACATAAATGGAAACTTACAATTCATACGTTAAAAACCAACGTCCTGATCCTAAATCCAAAGCGAAACCTGAAGAACACATCCAAAATCTATGGCAAGGCCCGAAGCAGAGTCGCTTATTACGACTATCGAGTTGTCAGGTTCGACCAGAAGCTGTTGTGATTTAGGGGCATATCAACAACAACCGGCGATAATTATCGCTAAGCGCACTTAGCGCTAGGATAATTATCGGCGGCTAGCGTTGATTTTTATCGCTAAGATAGCATGCTATTAGCAACGCTTATCTCAATAGCGATAAAAATCCTCACGCTAAGTGGCTAACGTGAGATTATCGCTGGAAACCCAGCGATAATCTCACGTTACCTTGTTGATAGGGACAGACAAACTTAGCCATGATATCCTCCTTCCATAGGATATCATGGCTAAGTCAGAATAATACCACACGTAAAAAAGCAGCGTTAACCGCGGTTAGCGCTGCTTTTTTTGTCTCTAACAGGGTTAGAGATATTCTTGATAATAGGAGAAATGTCGCTTAGCGACATTTCTCCTATTATTTTACTCTGCATCTCATTAGCGATGCAAGGGGAAGCGTAGAGTAAAAGGGTGCTAACATGCGAATTTGCATGTTAGCACCCTGCTGTTGATAGGGTGCTACTTTTATCTCTGCTTTTTGGCTTTTAAAGCCAAAAAAGCAGAGATAAAGCCGGTAAGACAATTTGGTCCTAAGATTCTCCAATAAATGCAGCTGCAGACCAATTGGTCCTGCCTTACAAGTCTATCAAAATAATGTTGTGGCCACAAGTTCATATGGGGCAGTACTCTGGGGGTGCAAAAAGACGACTGGCCTAAGGAAGGCTGAAAACAGATTTTTACGTAGCCTACTTTGGGACATGTTATCAAGAAACGGCGTTACAATTATCGCCACTTTAGCGGCAGAAAACTGCCGCTTAAGCGGCGATAATGTGCTTGATAATATGCTCTATGGAATTCCCATAGAGGCCCATGTTCTGGTGTCAACATGGGCTTCTATTGGAATTCTCTACGGCATATTATCAAGCCCATTATCGCTTTTTAGCGGCAGTTTTCTGCCGCTAAAGCGGCGATAATTTTAACGCCGTGCTTGATAATATGCCCCTACGTCTACAACCTGGGACTCCATGACTGAGCTCAGGATGGACTTGGGCTAAAAGACTATCAAACCATCCGAGCAATTGAACTACTCCAATGCTGGGTATGAATTTGGACAAACCCAGAGAAACCCATGCCTGAAATTTGGGCGATCAGTAGTTCAAAAAAAGCTGCTCTGGTTCAGTCACATTGCAAGTGCTCTATCGGCTTTAGGCTGTGCTGAATTCTGGGCTAATCCCAAGATAATGACCCCTCAAGCATGCAACTAATCAAGGGCAAATATTGGACCTGCATGAAAGAAAAGCAGGGGGTGAACTAATGAATCACTTATTGGAAATTAAGCCTATTACCCCGTTTGAACAATAAAGGGACTGGATATTTCCCAAACTGAAAAGGTTGCTGTATGAAAGGGTACATTGTCGGTCAAACCCTTTCATAGAAATTGGACCAAGAAAGCTGTGGACTCAGCCGCCTGTAATTACAATCAAAGTGGAGACAAAACTATATTCCACTTTATGATACCTTGCACTAAGTCCTTGCAAGCAAGAAGGCTGCTTTTACAATCTCTTTTTTTATCAGATACAATCCAAGACACTGCATAGCTGCTCTACCCTTAAGCCTCCAAGCTAACTCAGATACATTTTTCATCCCGGTCGCTTCTTATATTTGGGCCGCCTGGAAAGTTACCAGAATTAACTCTCTCGATGAGCATTTTATATGAACCCGAGGGCCCTTGTTTTGTATTGATTAACCCTATAGTAAAATTATGGAGAATCCCCTCCCTTGATGAGCACCCTCCTATATAAACCTGGGGCCTCCTGTTTTAGCTCACACGAGTTCTATATTGCTCTCTTAGCTAGCACCCCACCTTTTGCAGTGTGAGTAGAACAAGCAGCCCAGTCGGTGAAGAGCTCAGCCCAGGCATTGAGGAGCTCAGCCCAGGCATTGAAGAGCTCAGCCCAGGCATTGAGGAGCTCAGCCCAGGCATTGAGGAGCTCAGCCCAGGCATTGAAGAGCTCAGCCCAAGCATTTAAGAGCTCAGCCCAGGCATTGAGGAGCTCAGCCCAGGTATTGAAGAGCTCAGCCCAGGCATTGAAGAGCTCAGCCCAGGCATTGAGGAGCTCAGCCCAGGCATTGAGGAGCTCAGCCCAGGCATTGAAGCGCTCAGCCTAGGCATTGAAGAGCCCAGCCCAGGCATTGAAGAGCTCAGCCCAAGCATTGAAGAGCTCAGCCCAGTCACTGAAAGCTCAGCCCAGGCATTGAGGAGCTCAGCCTAGTCATTGAAAGCTCAGCCCAGGCATTGAAGAGCTCAGCCCAGGCATTGAAAGCTCAGCCCAGGCATTGAAGAGCTCAGCCTAGGCATTGAAGAGCTCAGCCCAGTCATTGAAAGCTCAGCCCAGGCATTGAAGAGCTCAGCCCAGGCATTGAAAGCTCAGCCCAGGCATTGAAGAGCTCAGCCCAGGCATTGAGGAGCTCAGCCCAAGCATTGAAGAGCTCAGCCCAGTCACTGAAAGCTCAGCCCAGGCATTGAGGAGCTCAGCCCAGTCATTGAAAGCTCAGCCCAGGCATTGAAGAGCTCAGCCCAGGCATTGAAAGCTCAGCCCAGGCATTGAAGAGCTCAGCCTAGGCATTGAAGAGCTCAGCCCAGTCATTGAAAGCTCAGCCCAGGCATTGAAGAGCTCAGCCCAGGCATTGAAAGCTCAGCCCAGGCATTGAAGAGCTCAGCCTAGGCATTGAGGAGCTCAGCCCAAGCATTGAATAGCTCAGCCCAGGCATTGAAAGCTCAGCCCAGGCATTGAAGAGCTCAGCCCAGGCATTGAGGAGCTCACCATATTTAACTGAGGAGGGATAATATTTATAATACTTTTTAGAATTTGATGAATTTCACTTTATCAGTTTACTTTATTACTATATTAGTAAATGAGATAGGAGGAATTTGACATACCAACTCAGTAGCCTCTAAAGGTCATCACTTATAAATTCCGGTAGAAGGACTTTACATTTGCCAATTTGCACATCTCATCATCCACCAGTAGTTCAGAGAACATGAAGGAGGAGTTCCTTCCCCTGAAATTACACTGCATCATGCCTCACGTGATCAATATTCGCAAAGTATTTTTAACATGTGATAGAAGCTTATCATAATAGCTTACTTGCAGTGAAGCCTTTATTAACATGTGTATTTTATGTCAGTTCATCATTCTGGGGCTCAACCCGCATAATTTTCAATGCGAGGATCTATTGCCTTCTTTCCCAAACCCGCTCTGCTTATGGATTGCATATTTGCACGAGGAAGAGATGCAACTCTCTTTACTTTTTAAATGTCCTACATTCCATTCCGTGTTAGTTTAATATTTTGGTTAGTGCTGCTGGACAACTGATACAGAAGTAAAATTGCCATAGTAAGCTGATAGCTGGGCCGAAACAGCAATAAATTAGACTGCTTGAATGAGCGAGCACGTACCACGAGATGATCTGATAAAACACATATGGTCAGGTGAAATTTTAAATGTTTCATCAATGTATGCGTTATTGCAAGGCCTGCAATTATCTAGAACTCCCTAGTGCATAAGAGCTGCCTATTTATGAGAGGAAGATGTAGACCTCATTTCCATCTAATGCTTTTTATCTTACCTCTGTGATAGCCCAATATTCTGGTTAGTGTTGAGGGCATGTATAATAAAGCTTAATTTAGTACTATACCGATGTCCGTGTGATCTCTTACCCAGCACTCCGGACACTACATTTAGCTTACCTTTTAATGCCAATAGTTCTTCTGCATGAATTAATGCTCACACTGAACTCAATTAGAATTATCGCACCAACGTGGAGTCTTCCAGCAACTTTGTAGCAACTCCGACTAAATTAACACTACATAGATTTTGTAGTCATAAGGGGTATTCAGCTGATAAACAGAGAAATTATGCCACGACGTTGTATCATCTGATACAAATAGAGTGTTAGGAGATGACATTTTGATGAAATCATAGCTCTACTCTATGTCTTTCCCTCAGCCAGTCTCTCTCACGATACTTGGAAAATGTACACTCTGAAATATTGTATACTATACTGTTAGGGTCTCACTCCATTCCTTAACAATCAACAACTTTACTGTCGTCACATCACATACCACAGAACAGGGTAGGATCAAGGTGTTATCAGAAATAGAGCGTTGTAAGGCAGAACCGAACACCCTTTCAACCCAACGATCCTGCTCCAAATAGCGTAGAGTAGCCCGCCCGCCGATTGGCTCAGTCAACCGCCCATCACATTTAGCTCTCCTCACCCGAAAGCCCCGCGGCCCACTACCCGGATTCACTCGTACTTCTCCATCTCTAGGAACAAACTTTGACACATTCCTTGGTAACGCTACGGGTCTACAGATTCCCATCATAGACACAAAAGACAGACCACTGATTAAGTAGGGAGCTAGATGCTGTCCTCAGGGAAGAGAGACTTTCTTTAGAGTAGTGTTCGAATGGAGCGATCTCGGTCATGTAAACAGAAACGTGAACTAACGTGGAAATGATCGAAACAAGCATTTGCAATACAATAGGACTCACATTCACGCGACACCTATTGCATTGCAAACGAGAGTATAGGAGGTGACAAGACCCAAAGAGGGGGAGAGGGAGAATGCATCGGACTGCAGGGGGAGGTAGTGGGGCCAATGGTCCTCGGGAAGAAAGTAGTGCTTGCAGTAAAGGGGCCAGTAAACATGGAAGGACACAAATGACAACATGGCTATCATAGGGAGGGACTAACAAGCCTACAACCAATCGGAAGTCAGCATTTAAGACACAAGCCAATGAAAATGATGGGCGGAGACGGGGCGGAGCTTCAACGAAGCTTCCACACTAAAGTGTATACTGCATGCTTCGCAAAGCAATTGCAGCGCATTCGCGCTGCAACGCTAGGCGAGACCTAAAAACCTAAAAATGAATGCAAGAACGCAGTCCTAAAAAGAACGCAGGGTGCTGTTGTTCCCACCACTTGTGAGTTTGCTTTTTTTTAGGGCCAAATAAATCCTTCTGTTAAAAAATGCTGGCTTGCCATTCGGAGTAATTTTGGGCAAATTAGTCAAAGGAAATGATACACATTTTGCAAAAGTCTATATGAAAATGATCTCTTGAATCCAATGGTAGAGTGCTCATCTCTTTAGAGTTGTGGGGATCACACTCACATTGCAGCTGAATCCATCTACTCCTGAGTGTTATGTGTCATCAAGGTGACCACTCTACATCTTAAGTGTGGGTTTGTACTTTGCTGTGTTATTTACCCTTCTTGCGTAAGTTGTGTAATTTACTTGTTCCTGTAGAGAGGTTGCTTCAATAGCAGAAGGGACAAGAGATCTGATGTACTAAAGGTCAGTGCACAAAGAGGTCACTGTGCAAAAACACTGATTGTTTGGGAACCTGATCTTTATTTTGCACTGTGGAGTGTGTAGAAATCCATTACAGCACAAAATGGCCATTTATTATGTTCACAAAATCCTACTCCATTAATGTCAATAATGTAGGATTTTGTTTGTGTATCTGAAATAGGTTGTGACTGTAGGGATAAAAGCCGGAAAAGGAAAGCGGACCTCCAGCCCTGCACTCATTTCACAGAATGCCTACTTTACAGAAACTGTGTCTCATGGACAGTTTCCACTTTGTGAATAAACAGCACTCCCTTTCTACAGCTGTGATTTAATCAGCAATTTACAACCACAACTGCAGTCTCAAATCATTGATAAACTGCATTGCAACTCGAAAGAGGGCAAGACACCCCATTAAGACACACTCCTGAATTGCAACACGCCTTTGGTACATTGCAACTTTTGGTTTTCCTGTCATAAAACCTGCACAAAGCATGATACAGCAACACAAAGTCTTGCAGAGTACCGAGTGCAACATCAAGTTTTGTGCTGTAAAGATTCCTTATCTCTTTGCTTGAATGGGCCTTATTGGGGCTATCCTGGGGCAGGTTAGAGCAGAACCCCACAGGTTTTGATCCAAAGCCCAACCTACTAAGTTTACCTGACTGGCCCTTTGTGCAAAAAATGAATGCCTCCCTGATACAGGCATTAACCAGTGGAATTGTGTTTATTTCTCAAAAACTACACATTAAGATATACTATGGCCCTCTTTTTGGTCGCCACACATTAGAGCAGGACCTCTTTTTAGTTTCTTTTCAGACCCTCACCCACTCCATTACTGGCATGCTTTATCATCGGGTCTCATCCCGCTCCCTATAAATCAGGATGGGCTCAACCATATTTCAGGGATCACTTTTTATATTTATCTGACCTGGTTCTAAGAATACAATTACCTCGAGAACACCCCAATTTCCCTTTAATCATTGGTGCTCTTGATTTAGTTAAAATTGGTAAACATGGGGGGTGTGGCTTGGCGCCCGGTTGAATGGCGGCACCTGGGTGAAGCTCCGTGGTCAGCCGGGGAGACTCGGCGCTCTGCGAACAGCTGATGCTCGGCTGAGCGAATATACGGATATATGAAGACTCGGAGCGCGTTATGTGCTCATTGCAGACCTTCATGGCGGCGCAGGAACTTCAATTTTCTTAAAGTGAGTTCCTTCACGGAGCCGTTTCCTGCGCGGCCGCCATTTTGTATTTAGCGCGCGACCGCACGTCACCTCAGACTGCCGTTGGAATGGCCTCTATGCTCCCAAATTGACTCTGCTCTACACTTTTTCACCGCTAAAGGTATCTGGAAGCTTTTCTGTGGGGAAGTTGAGGCATTTTAATGCGGACCCTCTATATTTTCTTCCATATTAAGTATGCTGGCACATTCGTGAAGAGTCCTTTGACTGCAAAGACATTGCTGCTATGCTCCTTTAGAATAAATTTTATGAAGGACTGCCACTGACAAGTATATCACAACAAGACTCTGCAGTGCTCCATTCACTGCAATTTCTTCATACTTTTAATACTGGTGGTACACGCTGCATTGCTCCCTCTCTTGGCGCTTGTATGGGCTTTTGGCTCATTTATCCCTGTTTATACTACGCTGGAGTTTCAAAGATGGCATGGTGATTGGTTACCAGTGAGCGCTTTCTTTTAAAAAATAAATAAATAAACAAATAAATAAATAAAAAAAATTAAAAAGTCTCTATGCGGATGAATGTGGCGGCGTCGAAGTGAGGCTCCCGGACTCGGCGCGACGAACTTTCGCCCACAGGCTATTTGATATGTAGCTAACCAAAGGACTGCAATGTTTTTGTTAGAAGGGCACCTTGAGAGGGGAATTCTTTTACAGGGCCACAACTGTGTTTCCTCTCACACATTTGTTATTCCATTCTACTTCTGCATGACCATGCTCGCCTTTGCCTCGACTCAACATTGCTTCGCCTTGTGGTGACTCCATCCTGCCTTTCGCGCTTGCCTGTCTTCCTCGGACTCAGGTTTCCTGTATTTTCATCATTGGCCTTTTGCTTTTGTTCAACTGACTCTTAGACTCTTCATGGGAAAGCTCCGGAATTTAAAGCTGGCTACTTCTTCTCAACTACCTGTGGATTCGGATTCGGATCCTCCTCCTCAGGTCATGGTAGACGCCACGCCACCAAATTCAGATTTAACACGAGGAGCCATCCCAAAAGCGCGCAACAAAGGAAAGCTGCCGTCCTCTCTAGCTTCCTCTAAACGCCTGAAGAAGGATCCACCATCCCCAGGGAGTAACTCCTCATCCGCTTCCATGGATCTCATTTTGGAAGAACTCCGCGCTTTCAAACCCTTTATGGAAGCTACCACAAAAAACATGCAAGCTATGCAGGAAAAATGGTCGTCTCTGGAGTCACGTGTTCAAACTTTGGAAACTTCCACAGACTCTTTGCAATCCTCTTGTTCCCATATTCCTTCAATGGAGGCGGAGATACTTCTACTTAAACGTCAGACGGAGGATTTGGAAAATAGAAATCGTAGGAACAATCTACGCCTATACGGTCTTCCAGAACTTACAGAGGGGTCAAACCCCACCGCCTTCTTTCAATCTTTTCTTGCCAAGATCTTGGATGCCCCGGCCTTAACTTCCGTTAACATCCAAAGGGCTCATCGCCTTGGCCCGAAGGTCGCTAGTAAGCCTAGAGGTGTCATTATGTTATTCCTGCAATTCACTGACCTTCTACAGGTCCTTTCAGCTGCCAAGCTCAAGAAGCAAATTATGTGGGAAGGTCATCGCCTCTATCTTTCACAAGATGTCTCCAAGGCAACTGCAGATCGAAGGAAGAAGTTCTTGGACATGCAACCTCAACTATGGGCCTTGGTCTACTACATCCTTGTCTCTTCACGGTCACTTATAGAGACAGAACAACCACATATGAAGACCCTGCAGCCTTACAGGCGTTTCTCCAACGGCACGGCCCAAATGTCATGGATGTATCCAGACCTGGTTGACAAGACCTGCTACTTCTTCTTGGAACTCGTTGTGTTATGATTCTGTTGTCTCTCCATTATTGCTGATGTTGTGAATCCCTTACTGTCTTTTCTTCCGACAGTGGTTTTCATTCTCATGTGTCCCCTTTGTAGTTAAATTGTAGTTTGTTTTTTCTTGTTTTCCCGTGACACGTCTTTCCCTTCAATTGTATATCTCTCTTGTTTCTACAGACATCGCCTCCCTCCCTCCTACCCTAATGTACCGTGCTGCTTTCTATATGCCGTGTTTTTGGATCCATGGTGTTTGCGGTTTGATGTCTGCTCTGATGTTGTTGTAGCTGTCTCCCGGCGCCATCGCCCCATCCTCGTTCTTGAGTTTTTTCGTTCCGTAAGTATGTTTCGAACGTGTACTGTCTTCTTGTTGGTTTTTGTTTCTGTCCTTTTTTCTACACTTGGGGCCTCATGTAGGAAGCCCAATACCGGTCGGTAACGGCCGATTTTTGGTAAATATACCGTTACCGACCGGTATTTGGGCTTTTGAGATGTAGGGGGCTCATTTCGTGATTCGGTATTTACCGAATCGGTAAAATTACCGAATCGGTAAAATTACCAAATCGGTAATTTTACCGATTCGGTAAATACCGAATCATGAAATGAGATGTAGGGGGAGTGTGTCGTGGGTGTGGGGATTTGTTATTTACCACCAACTAAAGGTTGGTGGTAAATGACGAATAGGTGAAAAAAAGCATTTTTGTGCACGTTTAAGTGTGCAATGTGGCAGACATACATGCCCTCAGGGCATGTATGTGTGCCACATGTGCACACATGCAGGAATCAGGGGTGCAACAGGGTGTCAATGTGACACCCTGCCACCCTTGAATGTGCTCCCCCCATTACCGATTCGGTAATGAGGCATACCATCCCATTGAGAAATCAATGGGAAGGTATGTCTCATTACCGAATCGGTAAATACCGATTCGGTAATTACCGAATTTTTCCGAATCGGTAATATTTACCGACTTTTTACCTACATTGCATTTACCACTTCATAAATACCGATTTGGTATGATTCGGTATTTATGAAGTGGTAAATGTAATTTACCTACATGAGGCCCTTGATCTTTTACCTTTTGCTCTCTCCTCTCTCTTTTCACTTTCTTTCACCTCCCATTTCCCCTTCTTGCTCCTTCTTCTCCTTGGATTCAATATTATTTCCATAGTGGTCCCTTCCTTCTTTTCCTTTCCTTTTCTTCCTCCTTGCTTTCTCTCCTTCTGCCCTCTCTCCTTCATCAATTTCGTTACAACTCTATCAGTCTTCTCAAGTTATTTTTTCTGCAATAATAAGCATGTTGCTGTTCGATGTTTTTTTTGCTGTTCCATTCCGTGTTACATCGTGGAACGTTAAGGGTTTAAACAATCCCATTAAAAGGCAAAGGGTTTTATCACATTTAGCGAGACTTAAGTCTGATGTTGCCCTTCTTCAGGAGACTCATCTCTCTAAATTGGAGGCTTTGAAACACAATCGTTGTTGGGTGGGTCATGTCTTTTGCTCCCCCACAGTTTCCAAGAAAAATGGTGTTGTGATTTTTTTACATAAAAAGTTAAATGTTTCCTCAATTTCTCACGAATGTGATGTTGATGGTCGATGGGTTATTGTTACACTGCTTATAGATAATATTCCTATCACTCTTTTTAATGTATATGCCCCAACTGGGATTGACAGATTATTTTGGCCCTCTATTTCAACTAAATTGTCCTCCCTTTCTGGAGATTACATACTTCTCGGGGGCGACTGTAACCAAGTTGTTGACCCCTTCCTCGATCGTCACTCCAATGTTAAATTTGTCCCCTCTAGGATGCACTCTCAGTTTGTCAACACCTTTCAGAATAACGCCTTGGTGGATATCTGGAGACTGTGTAATCCTGATCTTAGAGAATATGGTTTTTACTCCCCTCCACATCAATCACAATCCCGCATTGATCATATCTTCCTTAGTAAATCCCTATCCCAGCATGCTATACGCTCTGACATTGGTTCCATCCTAATCTCGGACCATGCTCCGATTCATGTGGATCTTGACCTACTTCCTTTTTCCCCTCACTCTGGCAGATGGCGTTTCAACAATGCTTTGCTTTTGGAACCTACTTTTTGTTCTGGATTTACTGCCTTTGCCACTGAATTTTTCCTTCTCAATCATACCCTGGATTCCTCTTTTGTTACTGTTTGGGATTCTTTTAAAGCAGCCTCTAGGGGTTTTATTATCAATTTTGTAACCCGAAGAAAGAAACTTCGAGAAGCCAAGTCCAAACACATTTTAGCTAATATTAAGACTTTAGAGCTTGATTATCATGCTTCTAAATCTGAGATTTCTCTTAAGAAGCTTATTGATGCGAAAATTTCCTTCAATAAGTTTACAACTGATGCTGCCTTTAATCTTTTGCTAAAATGTAATTCCAGGTATTATGGGGGTAAGAACAAAATGGGGAAACTTTTGGCCAATTACTTGAAGATAAGAAAGGAGCATACAAAGATTGAGTCCATTAAGACTTCCACTGGGAACTCTTGCTTTAAAGATAAAGACATTCTTTCTGAGTTTGTTAAATTCTATGACAATCTTTATACCCCCGAACAAATCCCGGAAACTACGGATCTTCTTTCATATTTTCATTCGCTTCCCTCCCCCCCGGTTTCTCACGTTGATTTTACTGCCCTAGAACAGGACATTTCGCTTTCTGAAATCTCCCATGCTGTTTCTAAACTATGGCACGGTAAGTCTCCAGGCCCTGATGGTTTCACTATTGAATTTTACAGCCACTTCGCCTCACTACTTCTCCCTAAACTGTTACTATTATTCCAATCCTTCCTTACAGCGGGTTCTTCCAGCGGCTCCTTCCAACAGGCTTTAATCTGTTTAATTCCCAAAGAAGATAAGGACCACTCGTTATGCAAAAATTACAGACCAATTTCCCTAGTCAATACGGATTATAAAATTCTGGCTAAAATGTTGGCATTGCGCATGGATCCCCTTTTACCAGATCTCATTGGCCCTGATCAATCAGGCTTTGTCAAGGGCTGTCTCTCTTCTTAATATACTTAGCAAGGCTTCCTCTCTGTCGCTTCCCTTCGCGGCTATTTCTTTAGACACGGAGAAAGCCTTTGACAGGATTGGATGGAATTTTATGTTTCAGGCCTTGCGCTGGATCGGCTTTTCTTCCAAATTCATCTCTATCATTTCTTTACTCTATTCTAATCCCCAGGCTTCCATTTTTGCCAACGGGATGACCTTGGATTATTTCTCGTTACACAGGGGAGTGCGACAAGGCTGTCCTCTATCCCCCCTACTTTTTGTTTTAGCCTTGGAACCCTTTCTTACCAAAATTCATCTGGACAAAAGTATTTCTGGTTTTAAATTTGGTTCGTGTCAGGTTAAACTCTCGGTCTATGCTGACGATATTCTTTTTTACTGCTCTGACCCTGTTTCCTCTATTCCCTCTTTTCTTCAGCAGGTTTCTTCCTTCTCCGCGGTCTCTGGTTATCGCCTAAATGCTGATAAGTGCGAGATTCTACCTTTAAACCCTATTTGTCAAAAGCATCTTTTTTCCCAAACAGGTTTCTAGTGGCAACCATCTAAGATCAAATATCTGGGTGTTTGGTTCGCTCCTCTCTTGTCTGATACGCTCAAAATAAAAATTTGATTATGTCTTCAAGAAAATGGACACGGCTATTCAACGTTGGAACCCGCTCTTTCTGTCCTGGTGGGGTCGGCTCAATTCTATAAAAATGATGTTATCCCCTCTTCTTCTTTATACCATCTCCATGCTTCCAGTACACATTCCAGTTTCCTTCTTTAAACGGATTGATTCCTTGTTGCTGAAATTCTTATGGAATGGCAAGCGATCTCGGATAGCTTTGGCTTCATTGCGCAAGGATAAGGCTCAGTCTGGTGTGCGCTTTCCGGATTTCAGAGAATATCACCGAGCTTTCTCTTTGAAACAATCGACCCGTTGGTTCTCTTCTGATCTTCCGCACTATCTGCCCATCTGGTTAAGTATGGAATCTTCCTTTCTGTCCCCCTTTACCTTTCGCAAGTTCTTATCCTTTACGTCTTCTTTAGTTCGCTTTCATACACCTGTTATTTCTCATTCTCGTACTCTCCTTCTCCCTTACCTCAGCTCATCTTATCCCTCCCTCCTTTCCGTTCACGAACAACCGATATGGCACAACTCTCTTTTCAAAATTCGTAATCGCACCATATTTTGGAAGACATGGCATTCTCGAGGATTGTGTTGGATCTCTCAATTAATTTCCCAAGATACTCCTCCCTCATTCCGGGAACTTCAATCCTCTTACTCACTGCCCTCTTCTGCTCGATCGCAATATCATGCCCTTCTCCCAGTCCTGATCTTATATCTTCACTCCTTGGCACCATCTACCGATATTCCTTTGGACCGCAAAGCTACTTCTTTATTATTGGAAACCTCTCCCTCAGCCTCTGCTATTTATAACTCTCTCCGATACTCCACTGATAGATTAAAATCTAAAATCGAGAATGCATGGGAATTGGATCTTTCTCAGGATTGGCCTATACCTTTTTGGGACAAAATATAGGCTAAGCTTCATAAAGCCTCTAGAGCTGCTAATACTACCCAAACCTTATATTTAATTTATAACAGAACTTTATGTACTCCGCATGTTTTGTCCCGTTTTTCACCTGACACATCCCCTATTTGTTGGTCCTGTTCCTGTCCCATTGCAGATCTCAAACACATGTTGTTTGAATGCCCTCCTATTTCCAAGTTCTGGTATCTAGTTTGGACGCAAATACAAAAGATATTCCAACTTCAAATTCCCTTTTCCCCTTCGCAAGTTTTTCTAGGCTCCCTATCACCGAGACTCCCACAATCCCCCTCCCATTATCTATTACTTGACCTTCTAGTTGCTGTAGCTTTCCATACCATTACTTCTAATTGGAAGCAGGCTACAAATGTCTCCTACCACTCTTGGTGGAATGCAGTTTGCTTCCATCATCGCTTAGATACTAATCACGTATCTCCCGTTTCCCTAGCAATTAAACGTGACCTGCTTTGGCTCCCTTTAGTATCCTATTTCTCCTCCTTTGCTCCAGCGCACGCTTCTGCAGACCCTGACACAGTTGAGGTGCGTAAGCCACCATGATTTTCTTGTTTCTTTAATGCCCTTTTTGCTATGATATTATGTTTCTACTATATTATATGGTATTTTTTCAATCCTATACGTAGGTACTATTCATGTAAGCTGCATGCTTGTTTTATTTGCTTTCAATGAGAGTTTCTATTGTAATGCTTATTCTTTGTATATGTTTATTAGGATGATTCTACCCCTTTCCCCTCCCTTCCCCTTCCCTTCTTTATTTCTTCAATAAACTCAAACTTAAAAAAAAAAAAATGGTAAACATGGGTGTCAATGGGAATAAGTATCCCTACGCCCTTTTGAAAGGCAACATGTTTCAGTCTATTCTTTATGGCCTCTGTGGATCCAAGGTCTTCGCCAGGGCGGATCCTTTACTCCCATACCAAAGAGGAGTAGTTGATAATTCCTGTCTTGTCCCTATCAGACTTATAGGGCTTAAAGGTAAATACATGGAACATCCATGCAGGCTAAACGTTCCTATCATCATTGGTTCCATTGCTGCACATATTAGCAAGCAAAACACATGAATGATCAACTCTATGTAGCAGAAACAAACACAACACTGCACACTGACATGGAAAAAATGCATTGTCCTACCCCTTGAGTAAGGGTATGTGCGTATATTTTAAAGACATAGACAATACGACATAAATGGATAGTGCGAATACTCGACTTAACACACTACACAACAAAGTGGCGAAGGTGGTAAAGTGAGGGTAAACAGTAAAACTTGTGTTTTGGTTTCACACTAATGCAGTGTTATGTAGTGTTTCATGGGGAAGGGGGAGGGACATGCACCTGGTGTCCTGCAGTCTAACTCTAATGGGTGCAGATCAGCAAGAGGTCTATAGAATACCTTTGTGTGTTGTGAATTGCTTGGTAGGTGGTTCTATATGGTATTGGCGCTCCTGGGCAATACGCAGGTAAGTATACTCTAGTACTGAGTGAGGATTGCATAAGGGTAGGGAGAGCCACCCGTCCTCCCCAATGTGCGGGTATCCACTGGTAAAACAGAACCTTCGTTTTGCACATGTTCCAGCAAAGACTCAAGCTTTTGTCACACTGTTATTAATATAATTTATACACTGTTAGCGTTTGCAGGGAAATATGTTGTGAATTGGCTTGGGAGGCAGTATCCTGTATCCAAAAATCTCTCTCTTCCCCTTCCAGGAAAACTTCAGATGTATCTGGGGTAACAGGTGGTCAGTGTATTTCATAAAACCCCTGCAGTGCACAGCACTCATCCAAAGCAAGAGATTATTCTGAGTTTACCTAGACACAGTAATTTGTACTGAAAGTAAGGGTGGGTGTAGTTGGCAAAGTACCACTACACAGAATTCTACATCCATCCCATCCCCATTAATAAAACAGAAACCTCACATGCCCTTGATAAAACAACAAGTAACTCTATCATTACATGCAAAAATGCATATAGTCACCTTACAAAAGTGAAAATGAAAATGCAGCAAGCAGTGAGAGAGGTGATGATGTTGATGTCCTCACTAACCTCGGGAGAGAACCAAGCAGATGCATTGAACACAAAGAGCACATCATGCTGAACGAATAGTGGTGGTCCCATCCTCTTAGGACCACCCCAAGCACAGTTATGGCAAAAATACAATCCCAACCAAAGGCCCTGCAAAGCATCATGGGACGAGATCCTGCGCTTAGGGTTGGGAGTCTCCTTTCAAAGGGAGGAGGGACCCAGATCTTCCTACAAATTTCCAGGTTAATGCGGTCTGATTTTAAATGGGAGCGTATTGCAAAAAGGTGGCAATCTGTCGACATTGCGTTGCCTGTTTAGGCACTACCATATCCTGTATATATAAAACTTTTGTTAGGAGCCTGAATCTGCAGTGGTAAAGGTATTCCTCATGATAACGTTTATGCACCTGGAGTGATAGAAGCAGTCTCCCCAGCCTTCGTTTTTTGTTCCATAGATACTATTATCGCTTAGCAGCTTAGATTAGTGCTCTACTGCAAGATTGGATGAGGTTTGTGGCTGTGTTTAGACGTCTCATTCTTGGGGTTCCCCTGGACTTTTTTGCTTCTTAAATGCGTGGGAACTAGGGGTGGGCCAAGTTGTCGGAGTCCCACCATGCGGAATTCGAACTCAGCTCTGTGACTCCATTCCATCTCATCCCAATCAATTAAACAGAAACCTCACACACCTTTGGTAAAACAACAAGTATCTCTGTCTTTGTATGCTAAAATGCATATAGTCATCTCAGAAAAGTGAAAATGAAAATATAGCAAGCAGTGAGAGAGGTGGTGATTTTGTGGTCCTGCCTAACCTAGAGAGAGAACCAAGCAGATGCCTTGAACACAAAGAGCACAACATGCTGCACGATTGGTGGTGGTCCCATGCATGCCTGCTTGATTTGATTAGAATAGTATACCTTCTTTTCTATTTTAATTTGTTGATGGTATAGTCTAAGAGCTGCTTTGCAAGATAGAAGTTCTTCTGATTCATAGTTCTTTCTCCACATTCTTTCCAATTTTCTGCATTCGCCTTGTAAGTCTTTTAGGCGGGTGTGAACCAGGGAGCAGAATTTTTATTAATTGTGCTTTTTCTAGGAGGGGCGAATGGACCCAGGGTATTGGCCAAAGAGGTCATCCAGTCATTAAACAGGTCATTGCCAATCGAGGGGTTACCCGTAAGGGTAGGTTTACCCGCTTCTGCCGTGGCCTGTAGCTCAGGGTTTGTATGCATGTTATTCCACTTTCGTCTCCAATGTGAGAACGGGTTGTCTAGGTTTTTCGCCGATTGATCAATATTATAGCCATTCGGTCTGATCAATATTATAGCCAATCCTGACTGGAATAAGCTTATGATCTAACCAAGTTATCGTAACTGGGGGGTCAGTAATAAGGCAGGCAGTGTTGGTGTATATATATATCATCTAAGGTTTGCTCTGCTCAATGTGTGGGACCCTCCATCTTTTGTTTTAGACGCAGTGTGTTCATAATTTCCATACAGTTTTTGGTGTTGGTGATATCATTTGCTTCTAGATGTATTTTGAAGTCCCCATGGATAGTAAAATTGGAATATCTAACCAGTCGGGAGCTTATACTTTCCCCTAGGGTGTCGAAAAATGTGAGGGTAGACCCAGGGGGTCTATGAATCAGAGCCCCAGCGAACATTGTACAACTGTCTAGTTGGAAGCAGAAGCAAACGGTTTCGGCTTCTTTTAATTCTGTAATATTGATTAAAGAGCAAATAGTCTTTGTAAATTATTGCTATACCCCCCCCCCCCCCCCCCTTTGCCCATTTCTGTCTTGTCTGGCAATGGTGTATCCTTGTGGGAGGGCTAGCACAATGTCAGGATTAGAACACTCCTTCAGCCATGTTTCAGTAACGAAAAGGCAGTCTAAATTCATATTGGTTAACAAGTCCTGAATATGTGGCGCAGTTTTGCCTTTAATCCCCAGGAACCTCCAGGGGAACCCTGCGTATAGCACCGAGCCTGTTACATATCAACTAACCAGCATTTCCAGGGCGCAGCACTGTCACCCCTGGGGGTATCTGGGCACAGGGGTGCCAGGGCAATGGACATCATCATTCTGTTCAAGCTGATGGCGCATGGAATACACTTCCTGCAGATCTGTGGCCAGTCCCTGCAACTCTATAACACAGGCATTGACAAAGCCAACAGATCTTGCCTTCTTGAGCAATTTGCACTGCCAATGCTTTTTGCCATTGCTGTGCAGCATCAGAAAAAATAAAAAATGCTTGTTGTCTAAGCCATGCATCAAAAAATGGTGCGTTGATGCAGAGAGAATGCCTCCTGCATTATGCATTATGGTGCTGGCTCATGCGTACGTGATAACGTATGCATGTGCCTGCACCATTAAGCCCGCTTGTGCCAGAGTAATGACATAGGCAGCACTTATAAAAATATATTTACTGAGTCATGATGGCGGACGCCACTTGGATCACTAAATAATAAAAATGAAAAATTGCTAGCAAAAAAGTAGTATGTGCATGGTGAATTGACCTGGCAGCAAATGCGATCTGCTGCACCATCCCCAAAAAATACTAAGGGGCAGATTTATGAGGGACTTGCGCCCCTTTCACGCTGCCGTTGCGTCACTTTTGTGACACAGCGGCGGTGTAAGCCCTGCGCCATGTTGCGCCCCATTTACATCGTGACGCATCTATGGAGATGCGTCACAGTGTAAAGCCCTGCGCCACATGAAACCTGCGTCAGGTTTCATGTGGGCGTGTCTACTCAGGGGGGGCGTTCCGTCGCAGGAACGCCCCTGAAAAGTGACTCAGTGAAATCTATAAGATTTCACTGAGTCACTTTCTCAACGATGATGCGTCAAAACCCTGCGCCTGCTTGAAGCAGGCGTAAGGCTTGACGCACCATGTTAGGGATAGGGTAGGTTGGAACAGTGCTGGAGTTGCGTCGCGCTTGCGATGCAACTTCAGCAATGCGCCAACCTTACGCCGGCAGATGCGTCACGTATCTGCTTGTCCTTGCGCACGATGCACCGCATTGTAAATGCGGCGCATCTGCGGTGGCGCAAGGGCAAACTTGCGTGACGCATCTTCCCTGGCGCATCCATGCTGATTTGCAGGGATGCGCCAGGGAACATAAATCTGCCCCTAAAAGCTTGGCACAATGGATGACTAAGAGGGGGAAGCAAAGGGGAATGGGCATGAGGAGGGAGGCAACGGGGAGTGGATGGGAGGGGCAAGCAATTGAGAATGGGTGGGAGGGGAGAAATCAGCACAAACAGAGAGACAGCAAATCGGAGGGTGGGTGAAAAGTACCTAATAGAGTGAGAGCAGAGCAGGAGGGAGAAAACAACACAGAATGCAAGGGGACATATTTGGCATGGTGAAAAATACATGAGGGCGAGAGATGGAAAATACATGCACTCTCATGAAGCTGTTCCCTTAAAGTGTACGGAGCGCGCATACAAGTCAGCCAAGCTGAAGTATGGTGAAGAGGCTATGCTTCAGGGGAGGGATAACAACAAGATTGACAAGGTGGGAGAAGACAAGCCAATGAATAAGAAACAAGCAAAGGAGAGTGACAGTAAAGAAAATCAATGTTAAGCAATGGGTGAGCTCTAAGACGACTGTAACCCCAAATAGGTCTTTCGGAACAGCTTGCACTGTCTGGTAGGCTGGACCTAACAATGTAAAACCTAACAATTCAATCAACCATGCTTCACTTACTTTGGGGCATATTATCAAGACAGGCGATAATATTATCGCCGCTTTAGCGGCAGAAAACTGCTGCTAAAGCGGCGATAATGGGCTTGATAATATGCTCTATGGATTTCCAATTGAAGCCCATGTTAGATGTGAAGGACGTCTAACCTGAGCTTCAATTGCAATTCCATAGAGCATATCATCAAGCCCATTATCGCCGCTTTAGTAGCAGTTTTCTGCTGCTAAAGCGGCGATAATTTTACCGCCCCTTGATGCTTTCACACTGGCTGATATGAGGTGGAACAATGTCCAATGCGTGAAGGGCCTGGAAGCCCTTGGATACAAGTATCACAACCTCTAGCAGTAGTAACATTCTCTGCTCTATGCAGTCCCATTGTCAATTTCTCTATCAATAGATGACCCAGTATCCACTATTTCTGCTCGCCCACTTGTGCCTCCTTTCCTAAAGGACACATGGATTTTTCTGCATTATTATCTGTGCCAATGGAAGCTTCTGTCCTTTGTCAGTATCCTGGTCAATACGAGCATCAATTTTAAGCACTAATTGGGACCTTCTTTGTTTTTTACTATATAAAATCAATAAAAAATAGTAACATAAAAAATGGCGGGTCAGAAAAAGGGTGAAGTAGGGACCCATTAATTTCTGCACAGTACAGTATCGCACAAGAGAGAGACGGACCACACCAGGGGTAACAAGTGCAGTGGCACCGAGGCCCAGGAGCCAGAGGGGCCCACTATGCCCTGATTGCTGCTGGATTTTGGCACCAACGAGCAGTCAGGTGGCCCCTTCTCTTTCCTGGCACCGGGGCCAAAGGCATGAACTGGTAGACTGGACCCCGAGATATGTTCTTGCTGCTCTGGAAAGCCTTACATTGAGAGAGCTGTTGCCCAGAGACACATGGTGCTGAGTTGAGCTGCTGCCGGCGCTGGCGATCAAACCGTGAGTCCCGCGCTCTAAGTCAGATGCTCTGGCCCCTGCGCCACATCTCTCCCTCTCTCTACATGGACAGTATACATACTATACATACTCACCAATCATGAAAACAGAAGAGACACTTCCTGCAGCATGGTGAGCATCTTCTGTAACAGAGGGTAGGTGTAAGATCCTTGAGGAGGTGGAAAGGATCACGCAAAAAGGCAGGTATTGTAGATTAGCTTCAGGTTTATTTCTAGATGAGAAGAAACCCATCCAGGTCCCAGCCAGTACAGCAAACAGCTCTCTTCAGATTTCAAATAAAACATTCTCTCACCTGGGATACCAACCCACAGTGTATGTTCCCAGGTTGTCATGACAGTATGACATAAGAGGCATCACAGGAATAGAATGTCACACATCTTCCCCCGTAAGCACAGCAAAAGAAAAAGAAGAAAAGAAATAAAATGCAAAGCAAAACAGCACACTTTAACACAGTGGAAAATTATAAAACAAAACTTATACTTCAACATTGTAGATTTCAGGAAACATAGTCTTTTAGATAGCTTGGCCTCTTTACAATCCTAGAGGAAACGCGTGAAAAAACACTTGAAGTAGGAACAGCCCTTTCTCCAACAGAAGAACCATCACCACTCGCAGGCCCATTATACAGTGCAACCCTCCTCAAATTCCAAACTCGATGATCTTGTGCCCTGACTGCGTTATTGAAGACTTTTATGACATGAATGGGTCTAGAAAACTTGACTTTGTAACCTGGTTCTCTGATGACAACCATGTCCCCAACCTTTACTGCAGAAGTCTTAGCAGACTTCCTGGAGTCAAAGTAAGACTTCCTAGCAAAACCCATAGATTTCTCCCTCTTGCGCCACTCACGAAAGACATTCTTACTAGAAGACGGAGTAATAGGCTCTTTCACGTTCCTCACCCAAAATGGTTCCACCAAAGTAGAAGGAGATCTTCCCCTGAAAAGCCCAAAACGTGACTTACCAGTTGTACTATGTGGAGTCATCCTATAGTTCTCTAGCTTCTTCAGGACCTCCTCCTTCCAATTGAGACCAGAGCTTTTTGCCCACAAAATGGTTTCCTTTAACACCCTATTGAACCTTTCAACCATTCCATTGGTTTCTGGATGGAATAAATAACATCTCTTATGTTTGATCCCCCGAATTTTCAAGAAAACAGCCATTTAACGTGAGACAATTTGGACACCGTTATCAGTGAGAATGGTGTCAGGATAGCCCTCTTTAGCAATGAGATCCTCCAAAAACGTTATCACATTCATTGTTTCTACACCAATGGTAAACTGGCCACCTAGAAACCAAATCCATGAGCACTAAAATAAAAACCTGTCGACCTTCAGAATGAATGGGCCCAAGTATGTTTAAGGCCACATCCTTCCACGGCACATGGGGTAGTTCCCTCACCACCATGGGTTGCACTCTCACCACCTTAGACTTCTCTGACTTCGCACACACTGGGCAGCCCCTAACTACTCTCTCAATCTGCACATCTATCCCCGGCCAACAATAGGAGGAGCGAAGCCTCTCTTTGGTTTTTGACATTCCGGAATGGGATTTGTGAGCCAGATCAATTAAAACTTTGTGAAGCTTGAAAGGAGGAACCAACCTAGTCCCACGACGTAGGAATCCATCACAAACACTTAACTCATCTTTTAAGACCCAAATCGTAGAAGCTTCTTCCGAAGCCTGTTTCTTCAAATGCCACCCTTTGTGAATGAGAGATAGGACTTCAGTAAGTACAGGATCCGAGGATAATTCAAAATGCCACTGATCTTCATCAATGATTCCCTCACTAACAAAACAAACATGCGCATCATTTTCCTCAAAGTCTTCATCAAAGATAGTCTAATCAGCCTTCTCTACTAATCTTGACAGGGTGTCTGCAATACCATTTTCAACACCAGGAATATATCTAATGTTAAAATCATTCTCCTGTAGGACAATAACCCATTTGGTTATTCCGCTGGAGACTAGGTCAATTCCCTTCTTGGTGAATATTTCACAGAGAGGTTTTTATCAAAAACTTAGTGCCCCAAAGACATTTTTTTAGTTTCTTAATAGCCCAAAACAATGCCAATGCCTCCCTTTCAATGACAGAATAGCAAGACTCAGCATCTTTGAGCCCTCGAGAGACAAAAATGACAGTTCTTAATCTTCCTTCACCCTCTTGTTGGAGAACAGCCCCTAAACCTTTAACACTCGCATAAGTGGTAATGATGGAGGTCTTAGGGGGGTGAAAGCTTTTAAGCTTGGGAGCACAGCTAAGTTTCTTCTTAAGAGCAACAAATTAGTGGTCACAAACCTCATCCCATTTGAATTCAACCCCTTTCCTTAAGAAAGTCCTCATGTTGGCAGTGATTTCTACAAAATTTTCAACAAATTTATTATAATATTCTACCATCCCAAATAATTTCATGAGTTCCTCCCTAGAGGATGGGGCTGTCATGCTAGAGATGGTATCAACCAGGTTGGATTTGGGTGTAATTCCCTCACCAGAAACAGTATGGCCTAAATAGTCAATGGTGGAGGTACCAAATTTACACTTTTCTGCCTTAATGGTGAGATTGACATCATCAAGTCTACTCAGGACAACATTGAGACATAGTTCATGTTCTTTATCATCCTTGCTGGACACAAGAATGTTGTCCTGGTACATGCAAACCCCTTCACACCCCTTGAGAGTCTTTTCCATTGCACATTGGAAGACGGACACAGCAGACACAAGACCAAATGGCATCCTCACAAATCTAAATGTGCCACACGGGTTGATGAAGGCCGTGTAATCTCTTGAAGCATCAGCCAATTCTACTTAATGATACGCCGATGCTAAGTCAATCGTGCTGAAGACTTTGGCTCCCCCAAGTAAGGCCAACAGTTCAGAAATGTTGGGCAGGGGATAACGATGAACTATGACACACCTGTTTAAATGTCTCAAATCCACACATAGGCGAAGGGAGCCATTGGCTTTGCGGCCTGCAACCACAGGAGCCAACCAACCTGTAGCTTCAACTTCCTCAATGATCCCACCCTGCTTAAGTTTCTCCTATTCTCTCTTCATCTCATCCCTGACATCTAAGGTTACATTCCTCACTTTGCAGCTCGAGGGATAAGAATCAGAGCATAAGCGTATCTCCAGTTTAGAATTTTTGAGACAACCAAGCTCACTCCTAAACACATTTGGAAGTTTTTGCTTGATCCGATTTTCAATAGAAGTAACGGAATCCTCCTGAACAGAATTGACATTCACCTTCAACTTAATAGGAGAAGAGCTACCCGGGTCAAGCATAACACCCAAATCCCCTTGGTGGAACCAACTGATGATACTGTCTCCCTTCTCTGATACATAGACCTTGCCTGAGGATAGCGTCCTTTACATTCAATGAGACCTAAAAAATACCGACGTAGGGATATGGGTTCCCTACCATATGCTAAGGGACGAATGTCTGGTTTAAGTAGAGATACTTTGTGAGCCAGTTTGGTTTGGAAGAACATCCTTGAGATGATAGTAATCTTGGCAGCAGAATCAAAGAGAACTTTGGTAGGTTTAGCTTCAACTAAAATGGTATCAATGGGGCAAGATTTATTAGAAACACCAGAATCTACCTGAACCACAATCTGACCACAAACAAAATCTTCATTAGGTATCTCAGTCTCAAAACATTTGACATTAGGGGGCCGATTTCGATCCTGTATTTTTTTTCCCGTACGACTCGTATCCGTATTTTTTTACGAACTAATCGTACAAGTACCGTACAAACGGTGAAGTACGATTCGTACGGGAAAAATACATACGAATCGCCTCGGGAAAAGTCTACGAGACGTCCCCGGACAGTTTTACGTACGAGTCGTAAAACTGAAGTCCGAGCGCACAAGTCCGATCCGTACCGGCGTTCTGAATGCACAAGCGTATGGAAAATGTCCCGTACGGAGCGAACTGTGTACGACCGATACCCCGGGTACACTTGTGCCCGGGGTACGAGTCGTACGGCCCCCCCAACCCACCCCCATATCTACGGACCGTACCCCCCACACCCCCTATGTATGGACCGTATCCCCCAGCCCCGTATATATGCGTCGTATCCCCAGCCCTCCCGTATGTATGTGCCGTACCCCCACCCCAGTCCCGTATGTATGTGCCGTACCCCCACCCGCATATGTACGGGCCGTACCCCCACCTGCATATGTACGCGCCATACCCCCAGCCCCGTATGTACGCACCGTACCCCCAGCGTGTAGGGGGTACGGCACGTACATACGGGGGGGCTGGGGGTACGGCGTGTACATACGGGGATGCTGGGGGTACGGCCCGTACATATGCGGGTGGGGGTACGGCACGTACATATACGGGTGGGGGTACGGCGCATACATACACGGGTGGGGTGGGGGTACGGCACGTACATACAGAGATGGGGTGGGGGTACGGCGCGTACATACGGGGGTGCTGGGGGTACGGCGCGTACATACGCAGGTGGTGGTACGGCGCGTACATATGCAATGTTGGGGTAAGCACCATACATGATGACACGTACGATGTGGGTGATGGCGTGTACTGCGCGTACCGGGCCCCCTTTTCCTAATGCATCGCGGCATACTTAGCTTTTCCGGCGCTTTTTGGCTCCCGTAAAAATATAGCCGTGCGGAGTGCTGTGGGTACGAATCGTACTTGCTGGTCCGTAAAACGCTGCCTGACTCCGTGCGGACGTCACGGACCCGCAGTCCAGGATTGGAATTGTATGTATTTTTTAGCCGTACGGTGTTTTTTATGATTCATACGGAAATGGTATTTCTGTACGAATCGTACTTGCTGGTTTGTACGGTGGAATTCCCGGGTACGAGTCGTACGGAGAAAACGCTCCGTACGACCATTTGTTCCCGGGTTTTACAGGATCGGAATCGGCATCTAGGTGTGACCAATTTTGTTTTACCAACTATAGCAACATGGCCTTTCTTTTTGCACTTGGAGCACGCCGCATTACGTGCAGGACATTTCTCATCTTTCGCATAGTGCCCAAGATTGTCACATCTGAAACACTTAGGAGTGAAAGATTTACTTTTGATTTTAACCACAATTTCAGTTTTAGGCATATTTTTAGACTCCTCTTTAACAATCTGAACAGCAGCTTCTTTATCTCTTTTAATGGTATCCACACATTTCAAAGAGTGTTCAACCCTTTTGGCTACTTGGATGACTTCATCCAAGGAGGGTTCATCCCTCAACCAAAGCTCCTCACGGAATCTTTCTATGTTGCATCCCAACATGAATTGATCTCTTATTCTCTCATCCATCACTTCCACAAACTTACAGGATGCAGCAAGTTTCCTTAATTGCGTGATATAACTCTCTACAGTCTCAACTTCATTTTGTACCCTTCTAGCAAATTGATACCTTTCTAAAATGGTGCTTACCTTGGGTAGGCAATGTTTATCGAGTTTTTTTAAGCAAATTTCAAACTCATTTAGATCCCTTGCTTCTGTATCATTAAGTTCGGGAAGATGATCAAACACATCTTGTCCCTCAGAACTTAAGCAGTGAAGCAGGAGCAAGGTTCTGCACTCAGCACTTAAACTTACGCCACAAACCCTGCCATAACGTTCAAACACTCTTTTCCATTTCTGCCATTTAATGGGGGGATCCCCAGGTGACATTAGAAAAAACGGAGGAGCAGTTACGTTCTGCATAATTAACACAAACAAATGGAAGATGAATAAAAGGTAAGTAATCCTTCTTCCTCCCCCTTGTTTTTTTTTAAAAGAAAAAAAATAGAAAATTGTATAAGTTTCAAGTATGTCCTGAGTGATTATCACTAAAATAGTGAAATAACAACTAACAACGTTAGCATAAGAAAAAACAGGAAATGTCACACTGGATAAACACCAATAGTTTTTATATAAATGTGGTGGAACCTTTCAAAGTTAACTCCCGATTTCGAGCAAGAATTCTGTATGACTGTAGAATGAAGGAGATTAAGGAAATTGGCAGGCACAGTAGAAAAAATATATATATATCTCAATGTGTTAATGTGTGCATGTCACAGAAGAGGCACGCTGTGTAAAGGTGAATTAATAAAAAGTATACACTCTCCCAAATGTGTGCGTGTCACAAAAGTAGCACGCAGCGTAAAGATGCTTAGATACTCGTAAATGTGTGCGTGTCACAGATATAAACAGTTGCTCCAATGACAAGTGTTTGCGTGTCACAGAAGTGGCACGCAGCGTAGAGATTACCAAAATTTAAAAATATCCACTTGCAAATGTGTGCGTGTCACAGTAGTGGCACGCAGTTTAGAGATGTCACAATAAAAGCATTTGAGATTAAAATATGTGCGTGTCACAGATGTAATAAAAATCGGTATAATGACAAGTGTGTGCGTGTCACAGAGGTGGCATGCAGGGTTAACCAGAAATACGGTGGCAAACACCAGATGGCAGACACGTAGGTCACGCAGGGTTAAACGCGTGACGTTAGCACTAACATCAGTGGAGGACGCAGAGAAGGAACACCACGGAGGCAGGATTCGGGAAGACTTGGAACACAAGTCCCGCAAAGACCTCGTGAGTAATGAATGCCTTTTTTTCAATTAAAAAGAAACAAACTGTAAGAAAGTTGTAGTAGATGCAAACAGCACAAAAAGTCAACAAGGGTGGTATCGCTGTGCATCGCGCAAGAACCACACTCCACGCTGTTACTTGAAGCGTAAAAGGCCATTTTATTAGCACATGGTTGCAATCATTTAGACTTTATTCGACAGTACATAAATGCAGTAAATATACTTTCCCCATCCCATACCGACTCATTCTCCTTTCATCCATTCTCAAAACCATCTCACCTGTTAGACTCTTCCCCCATTCACTCGGTGACCTCTTTCCTCTCCCCATTCTCACCTTCACTTGCCCTCCAAGCATCCACTGTGTAATTTGCTTCGTTGGTCATTGCTTCGCGCGCCCGCTATCAGTCACCTGTGTACCGTTCTCCCCCCCCGAGGGGTGGATCCGCCCGTATGTGACTACCCACCCCTCCAAAGTACTGCCAACCAGGGAAACCCCCGGAGGGCGGTTCCCTGCCCCACCCCCAGTTCTAGTGCACCTTTCGCCTCCATCCAGTCTACCTCGCTGCCCCTGTGGACGACCCTCCGCCCCCTAAACTTGCGTCCTGTATAAAGTTCGCTATCGCCGGGACACCCCAGACTACGAAAGGTGCACATACTCTAAGGAGGAGTACCTGGCCCTCCAGGTTGCGGGCACCTAACGCCTCCCCCACCCCTCAAGGCACCAGGTGGATGACGATCCACCCTTGCAAAACTGTGTCCTGTGTCAATAAGAAGCATGAACCGGACAGACCACGTCCGTGAAAAATTATACCAGCGAAAACAACCAACTGTCTCGCTTCCCTCCGTCTCCGTAACCGTGGATCGTCCCCCTGTAAGCCTGATCCATTGCCCCCAAACTCCCTTCTTAGCAAGGCCCCATCGGTGGATGACCATCCACCCGTACAACCAGTATCCGTATGTAATCCGGTAATCTTCCAGGCCAATCCCCCATCCCTGAAGAGCGTCCCCTGCTACAAACAAGACCACCTGTGGCTCCTCCAATAGTCCCCATTACCTGCGGCCATTCCCCTGTAAGCAGTCCATCCTCTGCAATGCAGCATCGGTGGACGACCATCCACCCATAAAGCCAGTGTCCCTTTCAAAGAAGTTACATTTCCAGGGCAATCCCCATCCATGAAAAGTGTTCCGTCCCCAAACCAAAACCAAAACCGCCCCGTGTCCCCTCAAACAGTCCCCATTACCTGTGGGCTATTAGCTGATAAGCACGCTCAACAACTCCCAAAGATTCCCTCCTCTGCCAGGCACCAGCGGTGGATGACCATCCACCCGTACTCCAGTGTCCCTTGTAAACAAGAAACATGTCCAGGACCATCCCCATCCATGAAAGTGCCCCATCCCCAATCAGGCCACCAGGTTCACCTCAAACCGTCTCATTCACTGCAGACCAGTTCCTTGTAAGCATGCTAGCCGTCCCCTGAGACCATTCATTGCAAGGCGCAGTGTTTCCCCATAACCCACTTCCTAAGTTCCTTGTCATTGAACCATATCCCTTGCCATGCCTCTTGGATTAAAACCAGACCTGCCATTTTCCTGTGTACCTTCTCTCCCACAGCTTTGCTTGTATTAGAGGCAGGTCCCATATCGTATGACACAGTCACTCTCACTGGCCGCAACGCTCACCCTGAGTCAATTCTACTGTTCCCCCTTCAATCATCAAACATCCCAAATGACGGTGTTCCCCGTCTGATGACATCCGTACACCCGCTATGTCGCCTCTGTTGCTGCCCAACGTTCGGGAGAATGTTCGCCTGTCCAGGTGACCACACTGGATCCCAGGCCACTCCCCCTACCTGCAGTAGAAAAAGAATGATTAGTCCCGTAAGGATTATGTCTCTTTCCCTTCCATCCCCAGTCTCCCCACAACCGCCGCCCAAACCCCTTCTTTTACCTATAACGGCACAATGCACCCTACTATACTGCCATCTCCGACTTCCCCCCCACCCCCGAACAGCCCTCATGATGTCACCTCTGTGCCAGCCCTCAAGCGTAAAATCTGTGTACCTCCTTAAGGGAGCCACTTCCCGTCGGCCCAGCCCCCGAACGAAACCTAAATCGCCTGTAGCACCGCTAAACTACCTTTCGCATGTGGCAACCCCAAATCCCCAGCCCTAGGCCTCGCTTCTCTTACCAACAATCACTGGCGCCTCATTCCCCCTCCACTACGCCTCAAGCGCCAACGCTGCCCTATTCCGAAAACGTCGTGCCCCTGTTCCACCCAGACAAGCCAGGCACCAACCGCCCGTCACCACAGCCACTGCACCCGTGTCTGCTGCCCCACCGGTACCTTATCATCGCGTCTCCTGTGTCCTGCACTACCATACTCCCAGATGTCCCCTACGAAATTACCATATTGTCAGTGGTGTCACGACACGACCACCGTGTGCTGGCTCCCAGCTCCCGACACAGAACACATCCCCCCGCCCCTATACTAAAAATGCGTCCTGTGAGCCAGAATCCCTATTTCCAAAGTCCTGCCTGCTACAACCCCGGTGACCATCTCAACCCCAAACGCATCTTGCAGTGCCTCTCACCCTGTCTGGTTCCCCCAAGCAGTGGCCCAAGCCTTCTCCGTCTCGTCAGCTCCCCCTCCGGCGCACCCCCTCAGCCTCTGTAACTGCGATGCCTACCACAAGGTGATTATCTTATCAAGTGGCCGACAAACTACCTCTACCAATCCCACTCCCCGGGCAAGTCCCTACCTGTATAACACTGCCCCCATCCCGACACATGGCGCTCGCGCTCCAGATACTGAGGCCCCAGAGCCCTGCCTTCCTTTAAGACCGCAGCCCCCACCCAGTGTGCACCGTCAGTCAGGCAATCCCGCTCCCTCTGCATATTTGCCCTGTGTAACAGCTGCCCTCGCACCTAGCGACCGCCCCCCCCCCTCCACCCGGAGCCTCACCTACTCCCAGTCCTCAAGTGCTCCCTGTGCATACGGACTCTGCACCCAGGTCTCCTGTACCAAAAAAGAGAGGGGGGGGGAGCCTCCGTGACGGCCAGCCACGACTCCCAGTGCTCCTGCTCGCCGCAGCCCCTACTTCCTCTTGTGAGTCAACGAGTGCCATGGACCCATGGCCTCCAAGTGATCGAGAAGGACCTCCAGGCCCCTGCCTACCCCCAAGGGCTTCTCCCCCGTCCACTGGTGCGTCCCAGCTCGCCCCCGGAAAATGACTCCGTCCCTCCCACGTCGTCGTCCAACCGACACGGGAGCCCTCACCAGTCGCTCAACGTAAGTGCCGAGAAAATTCTCCCGCCTGCCGTCCCAGCTGGGGGTAGCGGCTGAATATTGCGTCGAAGAAAGACCACCCCAAGTTGAGCTACGTTCGGGCTGACAAAAGATGAGTTTGAAATGTTGCCACCGTATGACACTTAGACAGCGTTTGCAGGACTCGAACCCTTGTCCTGTGAGAGCCTTTAGAAACGCAGGCATAAGACTTACCATTGAGCTATAGCTCCTGGTCTTAACCCTTCTCCCACCGTTCCAGCCCAGCCCACACCCCCTCCATCTTATAATACCCCCATCTGTCCCCGGGCCTCACACCTCAACATGCTGCCCCATGTGTTCGAGACCTATATCCACAACTTGCGTCAAGTCGCACCCCCAGCTCAACAGTCACCCTCAAAGCATGGCAAAGAGCCACTAAAAACGGCAAATAGGGACAAGCTACCCCTTGTTTACCAGCCTTCCGTTCGCCTGATATCACCATCGGCCGTTCGAAACCCAAACCCTCTCCTCGCGTGGCCCCAAGGTTCCCATCGTCTGACGTACGCCGCCTCCTTGCTTGTATCACCCCAAACTCACCAGCTGACCAGCCGTGCGTCATTTGGGCCCTGGGTTCCCCAGGCCACCAGCATTGTCCCAACCTTACTGAAGGAAAGGCCATTGCATATACTTATAAATGAGCACCCGGTGACAACCAGGGCGTGAACACCTAATCTGCAAAGTACGACTCCCAGACTGTACACCCCCCCCATTCATTTACCTGAGCGTCCGTCCGGGACCTCCTCTTCCAGACCGAAGCTGCCATCCGCCTTGGAGCTCATTGCCCCGCTCCGTCTTAGGCCGCACTCGCCTGAGTGTCCGTCCGGGACCTCCTCTTCTGGAGCGAAGCTGCCATCCCCCTTGGAGCTCCGTCTTAAGCGCACACGCCTGAAACAGAGAACAAAATGGACTGGTTACCTGAACACGCCCCCCCCCAGCACTCCAAGGCCCCATCGGACATCCTCCTTCCATCGCACTGCATCCGGCCAGCCAACTCCCACTCTGTCACACACCGTCACATTCCTCCATCCTCGCCCCCAACACCATCCATGCCACCCTTCACACAGCACATACTCAAAACTTGGTAATATTCACAAGATTGTAGTCCTCAATGCGCGAATCCCTCGAAGGAGGGCAGGCCGCCGCGGACCCCCCTACTGCTTCTGGCCAGCGTCTCGGAGCCGTTGTGCGCCCCGCTGGCATCACCCCCTATCTGCCGACCTTATGCGCCGGTCATGGATCCCCCCCCCCACCGGGTCGACACAACCAGGTGGGCCCAAGCACCACTGGGCCTCATGTCGTGCTGGCAGTCCCTCACCCCTGTCCTAGATACCCCTCGCAGCACGACCGACACAGACGGCAACCTGTCACCTGGCCCCCCCCACCTCCCTCCTATGCCGAAACCTCCGGGTGGCCCCAGTGCACCATGAACCAAATAAATGGTGCAAGTCCAAGAATTGATGGGCCCATACCTCCACCTCGCAATGGAGAAACGCATGTGTGCTCTCCTGCCGGCTCCGCACACGCCAATAAAAGATAATTTCAGAATTACATAGCGTGAACTCGACCCCAAGGTATTGGAGCGCTGTACATAGCTCCGTGTTTACATCACACCTTCACGCTTGGGGGGTTAAGCGATTTGCCCAGAATCCGGATGTGGGCGTGAGCACGAACTCGACCCGAAGGTATTGGAGCGCTTCACATAGCTCCGAGTTTACAGTACCCATTCAGGCATGGGGGTTAAATACTACGTTGCCCAGAAACACAAATGCAGACGCGAGCGCGAACTCGACTCGAAGATAGTGGAGCGCTTCACAGAGCTCCGTATGTACGTCACACATTCCAGCATGGGGGGGTTAAGTGATTAGCCCAGAATCGCAAGATGGGAACGCGACCTCGAGGTTCGAATCCTGGTTCCCTGCAACAGACGCGGAATCGCAGCCGATCTCGCCATCCCCGCCTCAAACCCGCCCGCCGCCACTACGGGGCCCACAGCAGATGCGCGTACTGGCTCCAGTCCCCCCCCCCCATCCTGCGGGCGACGGCAGCAGTACACAGCACCAGCCGGCGGGCATGCGGCAGGACTCCCGCTCCCTCTCCCCCGCTCAGGATGCCCCCCCTACCTGCCACATTCCACGTTCCGTTGCTGGCCGCAGCAGATCTGTTCCGCGCACGCTGCACCCGGCCGATCGGACTCGCGCTCCTCTTACGGCCAAGCCAGCCGCCGCGCCGTATCTTCTCCTAGGGGCATCGCAAACCGAGACGCTCTCCCTAGCCCAGCCAGGACATGTCGCTAATCCCCGACCACCAGCCGATCGACCAATCGGCCTCCGCTACAACTTCCTGGCGACAAACTTTTATCTTCCCCCCGGTGGTGCTCAGGTGTCAGGAAGAGGCCGGCTACTCCTCTCCTGACACCTAACAGAAAAACAGGGCAATAAAATGGATGGAGAATCCCCAAAATAGAGCTGAATAAATGTGAATTTAAAAGAGCAAAGGGGAAATGAAAGTTCTTTATCCTCATTTTCTCCTCAAATTGCCGTTTCAAGATGGAAGGGATGGATTAAAAAAATAAATGTTCCTCTTCCTCAATTTTTCTTTTTTTTAAAAACTTGGTCCCAATGAAGTAAAATGAACAGTACCTGAGGTAGAAGTCAGTTGTTCACTACCTGTTGAAGAGGCAGATCAAAGTAGTTGAGGCTGTTGGGTTCTTCTTTTCCTTAGAATAAACTTGTATACTGCAGCTGCCGACTACGCCAGTGTAAGATCCTTGAGGAGGTGGAAAGGATCACGCAAAAAGGCAGGTATTGTAGATTAGCTTCAGGTTTATTTCTAGATAAGAAGAAACCCATCCAGGTCCCAGCCAGTACAGCAAACAGCTCTCTTCAGATTTCAAATAAAACATTCTCTCACCTGGGACACCAACCCACGGGGTAGGTTCCCAGGTTGTCATGACAGTATGACATAAGACGCATCACAGGAATAGAACGCCACAGTTGACTCGTGTCTGCACCCAAACAAGGCAAAGATTTCTTGTTAGTTAATCTGCACAGCCTCTGGGTTACCTAGAGGTGGACCACAGCCCTTGCACCCTTAATGACTAGCTAGAGAGCCTAAGACTATTTTGTTAAGATTAAAGTTTGCAAACATTGCTGGTTCTGTTCCTCACTCCTTCCACAGAGATATATGAGCGAAGAAGCAGGACTGAGATTTTTCTTTCAGTGGCTTATTACAGAGGAAGTATTTCAGACCCGCTGGGTTACACATCCTTGCAGGGCTTCTGTCAGAAGGTAAGTGCCAATCCCTACGTGGAGTGACTCTAGCTGGAAAACACTGAAGCGCTGAACTAGGACAAGAGCCAAGAATGAGATTTAGATCATGCGCAGTGAGGCAGTTAACAAGTAATTAATACTTTTCAGTGTGGGAGAGGAGTACTTTTTTTTAGGTTGAGTCTAGAGTCAGTGCGCATGCGCTGCTCTGCGAGCCATGCTGTGTTGGAGTATGTACTTGAAGCCCCACCCACTCTCCGCCCATATTTGTGATTGGCTTGTGTCATTGTGTTTCGTAAATGCTGGTTTCTGATTTGTTATTAGGCTAGTTAGACCCTCCTTAGTGCAGCCTTGTCTTCATTTGTAGCCTCCCTTAAGGACTGGCCCTTTTACTTCAGTTGTTAAAAGGTACGTCTTCTTTAGTCTGTAAGCACTATTTTCATTAATGAGGTTCTCTTACTGCAGGAGAGCAGGAGGGTCTCTCATGCGCAGTTGTGACCTCCGGCTTGTTTATTTAACTCGTAGCAAACCGCATAGCCCTTCAGGGTCCATGAGAGATAGAAATGGGAAACTCAGCGGTGCCTTCAAGCATTTGGAATGCAATAGGTCTTGCATTTGTTAGAGTTTAAGCTATTGGCATTGTAAATGACAATGCCTTTTATTTATGTTTTAAAATCCAAAACATAAATAAAAGGCATTGTACTTTACAATGCCAGTAACTCAAACCTGCGTAAATGCGAGACCTATTGCATTGCAGATGCTAGTTTAAAGAGAAGTGTTTTCAGGTTTTTTCTGAATTGCCGGAAATTTGGTAGCATATATGATATCAGAGAAACTGTTCTTCCAGATTCTGGGGGGCATATTTACAAGTCCCTATCGCCACAGGAACGTCACTCTTAAAGACGTCCCTGTGGCTATTTGGGCTTCACCTTATTTACAATCAAGGCAGTGTTAAGCCACTTAACATGGCTTAACACCGCCTTGTAAATAAGGCACCCTTTTACGCTATACATAGCGTCAAAGGCGTGGGCAATGGGTGTTGCAGTGGGCTTTCTGCCGCAACACCCATTGATTTTGACGCTGCCCCCTCTTTACAAGGGGGGCATAAATAGGAGGCAGCGCCAAAATTAAGACCAGGGAAAATCTGGTCTGAAAATGGTGAAATGAGGAGAAATGCTTTATTTCTCGTTTTTGCTGTTACTATGTGTGTTGGTCATAGAAACAGGCAAACACCATGAATGCTTGTTTATGGGCCTGAAGGTGTCCCTTCCTGCCTGCATATAAAGCTCATAGAAACAGGCAAACACCATGAATGATTGTTTATGGGCATGAAGGTGTCCCTTCCTGCCTGCATATAAAGCTCATAGAAACAGGCAAACACCATGAATGCTTGTTTATGGGCATGAAGGTGTCCCTTCCTGCCTGCATATAAAGCTCATAGAAACAGGCAAACACCATGAATGATTGTTTATGGGCATGAAGGTGTCCCTTCCTGCCTGCATATAAAGCTCATAGAAACAGGCAAACACCATGAATGATTGTTTATGGGCATGAAGGTGTCCCTTCCTGCCTGCATATAAAGCTCATAGAAACAGGCAAACACCATGAATGCTTGTTTATGGGCATGAAGGTGTCCCTTCCTGCCTGCATATAAAGCTCATAGAAACAGGCAAACACCATGAATGCTTGTTTATGGGCATGAAGGTGTCCCTTCCTGCCTGCATATAAAGCTCATAGAAACAGGCAAACACCATGAATGATTGTTTATGGGCATGAAGGTGTCCCTTCCTGCCTGCATATAAAGCTCATAGAAACAGGCAAACACCATGAATGATTGTTTATGGGCATGAAGGTGTCCCTTCCTGCCTGCATATAAAGCTCATAGAAACAGGCAAACACCATGAATGATTGTTTATGGGCATGAAGGTGTCCCTTCCTGCCTGCAGATAAAGCTCATAGAAACAGGCAAACACCATGAATGATTGTTTATGGGCATGAAGGTGTCCCTTCCTGCCTGCATATAAAGCTCATAGAAACAGGCAAACACCATGAATGAGTGTTTATGGGCATGAAGGTGTCCCTTCCTGCCTGCATATAAAGCTCATAGAAACAGGCAAACACCATGAATGATTGTTTATGGGCATGAAGGTGTCCCTTCCTGCCTGCATATAAAGCTCATTGAAACAGGCAAACACCATGAATGATTGTTTATGGGCATGAAGGTGTCCCTTCCTGCCTGCATATAAAGCTCAGAGAAACAGGCAAACACCATGAATGATTGTTTATGGGTATGAAGGTGTCCCTTCCTGCCTTCATATAAAGCTCAGAGAAACAGGCAAACACCATGAATGAGTGTTTATGGGCATGAAGGTGTCCCTTCCTGCCTGCAGATAAAGCTCATAGAAACAGGCAAACACCATGAATGAGTGTTTATGGGCATGAAGGTGTCCCTTCCTGCCTGCACATAAAGCTCACAGAAACAGGCAAACACCATGAATGATTGTTTATGGGCATGAAGGTGTCCCTTACTGCCTGCACATAAAGCTCACAGAAACAGGCAAACACCATGAATGATTGTTTATGGGCATGAAGGTGTCCCTTCCTGCCTGCATATAAAGCTCACAGAAACAGGCAAACACCATGAATGATTGTTTATGGGCATGAAGGTGTCCCTTCCTGCCTGCAGATAAAGCTCACATAAACAGGCAAACACCATGAATGAGTGTTTATGGGCATGAAGGTGTCCCTTCCTGCCTGCATATAAAGCTCACAGAAACAGGCAAACACCATGAATGATTGTTTATGGGCATGAAGGTATACCTTCCTGCCTGCATATAAAGCTCACAGAAACAGGCAAACACCATGAATGATTGTTTATGGGCATGAAGGTGTCCCTTTCTGCCTGCAGATAAAGCTCATAGAAACAGGCTTATTACACATGACTTTTTAAGATGGAAATTGGTGAATATTTTCCCTTCTCTTACTGCAAAGTGACAGTTTTACAACCAAGTGATAATCATCCTGTGTGTGAGAGATGGTGGCAACCTGCCAAAGGTTTTCAAAACTGAAATATGTGTGAAATAACTTTACAAACATTTCGAAATATTTCAAAATATATCAGCAGCAAACCAAGAGCAAATGAGGCAATTGTTTTTTTTCTCCAAACTTTGAAGTGGGATGGAAAAGGAGGGGCTTATTTACAAGCCCATTGCGCCGCCGGTGCGCCACTTTTTTTGAACCACCGGTGGCGCAGTGTGCCTGCCCATATATACAAGGCCCCGCAAAGTCACCTGTGTGACTTTTGTAATTGTAATTGTAAAATCACTTATATAGCGCATGGCTGCCCGTAGGCATCCCAGCGCTCTTGGCAAACGGTGACCCTGGGCTGGTCCGATCTGCATTACTACTACGAGCTAATTTCTGGGGAATAAAAAGGTTTTAAGTTTCTTCCTGAACTGAAGGAAGGTCTGTTCCTGCCTCAAATTATATGGGAGGGCATTCCATTCTCTTGCTGCTTGTAGAGAAAAGAGCCGACCGCCCGAGCGGGCTCGTTTTATTCTGGGAATGATTGCAAGGTTGTGTTCGCTTGAGCGGAGATTAAGTTGGGGCCTGTATGGACTTATCATATTTTCCAAAATGTAAGGGCCTTCTCCATGCATAATCTTATAAGTGATGCATAGGGATTTAAATCGCACCCGTTCCCTCACCGGGAGCCAATGGAGCGATCTTAAAGCTGGCTTCGCCGACATATACCGACTAGTTCCCCTCAGAATCCTGGCAGCATAGTTCTGCGCCACTTGTAGGGTCTTAAAAGTGGATGCCGGTGCCCCGAGGTATATAGCATTCCCGTAGTCAATTCGTGATAAAACCAAGGACTGAACTACGGTCTTCCTTGCTTTTTCAGGAAGTTGGGGCAGGATTTTGCGCAGGGATTTAAGTATCCCATGACAAACTGCAGACGTCTTTCTGGCTTGAGTTTCAAAGGACAAAGCGTTGTCAAGCCAGAAGCCTAAACTCTTTATTTCCGGCTTGGGCGGTGGTATGGCACCCATACAAGCCGGCCAAGCTAGACATTCAGGGATATCCTGCTTTCCTAAGAGCATCAGCTCAGTTTTTCCTCCGTTAAGTCTGAGCTGAGACGAATTCATCCAGTTTACTACCACCTCCAAACAATTAGCCAGATTGTTCGGGGGGGCATCTATTTGTTGCAGGGAAAACACCAGCTGGGTGTCATCCGCGTAGCTTATTAACTGGATGCCAAACGGAGCAACTAGTTCCGCCAACGGGGCCATGTAGACATTAAACAGTGTGGGGCTGAGGGACGACCCCTGTGGTACCCCACACTGTTGCGCTAACAGGCGAGAACTGTTGTTCCCCTCAAACACCTGAAAATATCTTTCCTCAAGAAAGGATCTCAGCCATTCCAAGGCTTTCCCGGTTACCCCGATGTTTCGAAGTCGCGCCAGCAACAGGTGATGACTTACCGTGTCGAAGGCGGCGCTGAGGTCCAGAAGGATAATGGCCGCGCTGCCACCTGCATCCAAAATCCCTCTGGCCTCTTCATGTCCTTGTAAATATGGGCCCCTTTCACGCATTACTCTGAGTGAAAGGGGTGTTCCCGAAGGGTTGCTGTGGGTGTTCGTAGGCAACGACCATGGGATCTGACACATTCCCAGATTTACAAGGTTTCGCTAACCACAGAATATGTCAGAATCCTACGCCTAAGAGGCGTAAGGGAGGTGCGACGAGGAGGAACACCTTAATTTCTCCTCGTTTATCCTTTTTCTATGTGTGATGCTTTCTGCAGAGCACATAGAAAGAGGAAAACACCTCTTGTGATTGTCTTTGTGCAGGAAGGGGTCCCTTTCTGCACAAAAACAATCCCCCCGACAACGCAGACACTCTGTTGGTGCAGCCCATTGTGAGCCAGTGCAGGGGAAGAGGACAGGAATGTGCCACATCTTGGAGATACAGCGCATGCATGCCCTTTTCTTTTTATGCAGGGCAGGGCAGCAAGATTCCTGGCAGCCTGGCCCTGCACTAAACCTCTCAAATGAGGCCCAAAGATTTTAAGAGGGTCACAACAACCAAAACACTTTACTTGTGTGATAATTGTGCACAGAAATAACATTTGCACAAGTTATTGTTTGTGTTTGATATAGGTGTGACAGTAAATCTGCATGCCTGATGCAAGTTTAATGGGCACCTCAAGAGGGCATTTCAGTTGAAAACTGCCTCTCTGTACAGGGCGATCCCCTCACACTCCACGCTTTACTAATATATTTGGGACCATCTGCTCCAAAGTGCACCACTGGACACATACTACAATGCTACCATATGTGGCTGATTTGCTACAATTGTCCTTTAGGGGGCACTTTGATTATTCACACACATTTTGACCTTAGTGCAGTAAAATGAATGGCAGCAGAAACCACTTTCAAAATAGTTCCAGCACCACTGATCCAAATGAGAGAAGACCAGGACCTGCATTACAGATAGGGCACACTTTCCATGTTTACGCCACAGTGCACCTTAAAGCAGGTGTGCCGGGTGCAACCATGGAAAGTGCACCCTATCAGGAAGAATGCCAGCAGCAGTAAACCCTCTTTTCAAGAAAAATACGGAGCAGCTGTTTAAAAGTTGCTCTGTCTTTATCCGTGCAAGCGGCAAGCCTCTTGTGCTTTTACATGGGATTAGAGATCGCCTTGAAGGCGGGTGCCGTGAGTGACTGCACCCACCTTCAAGGGGATTTCTTGGGGGCGGTCCATGGGACCCCCTTTCATCCCTTTAGAGGGCTGCATTTAGAAGTTAGATGTTGGCCTCTGTGCCCATGTTGGTATCACGGCGTGGATCCAGAGCCAAAGTGATTCCTTTATTTGCATGAAGCCATGCCCCCATTCAAACAAGGGGACACCCTCTAATGATAGCACAGGTGCTGAATGAGCGCCAGCACTATCTGCATTACAGCAGGGACAGCACAAGCATTTGTGGCCACTTCTGTAATACGAATGAAGCTGACGCATACACCCGTTGCACCCCCGGGACGCTTGTGTAATATGGCCCCAGCGATTGCACTGCAGCACTGATGTTGGCTTCAGGAAGAAATGAGTTCAGTTTCTTTGGGAGGGACGGCTGATACCATGCTGTATTGGTTTTCTTGACGATGCACTCTTTGGGGCAGATTTACAAGCCCCTTGCACCACTTTTGCATCACTTTTCCCATGTGAAAAGTGACGCAAAAGGGACACAAGGGGCTTGTAAATCTGCCCCTTTGAATGTAAGATCTGAGTCTGGGCCAACCAGATTATTTTTAACATTGTTTTTCAGGTGGAAGGGTGTGGGGAAAAGCCGTCCAGATGTATGTCGGCCCATTGGACTTCTAAGTGTCCATCTCGTAGCTGGCACTGTATCTAGTCCTAACCACCATCCCCACAGCGCAGGTCAGCCTGCAGCTCTGGGGCAGAAAAACCCAGTGGGACTAATAGGGCACTATTTTGCCCAGAAGACGCCGCACCACATGGACCCCACCTGCACCGGCGAAGGGGGACTTTGTTTCCTTCATAGAGGACCGCCATGGGCATGCCTGGGCTATACAAAGACCCAGTCAAGAGTAGACCAATTTGTTCCATGGAAGATGCTGGTCTGGGCCCTCTCCCTATGTGGCTTGCCCTTTAAGCAGCTATCATCTCTTGGTCTTTGGCATCATACCTTTGGTGGCCCAACTGTGAGACTTTCTGCTTTTTTTGTTTCTGGTCGACAAATTTAATGGGCAAAGTCAAGGTGAAAGTTTTCAATCCTCCCTCCTCCCCACATTTCCACCCCTCCCCCGGACCATATTGTGGCTCTGGTAAAGTCTTCCTAAAGAAGCAGTTGGTGTTATTAATGACAAAATCTACTTTTCTTGAATTAAAGGACCGGTAAGCCATAATTAAAACATTGGGCTCCATCTCTGATGAGCCCCCGCACATCCCCTAAACTACTATTACACCCATCTCCAGTAAAATGGGGGCTTTGCTCCTTCTGACAGTGGTGTCCAAACCTCTGCTTGCCGATGACAAGTTCATTTACTTTCTTTTTGGCAGTTTCATATAGCATGAACTCGACCCAAATGTTTTGGGGCGCTTTACATGAGCACCGGTTACCTTACACAAGGACACATTCATGTTTGGGTGGCACGGGGAGATTAAGTGATTTGCCCAGAATCACAGGATGTTGAGCCAGTGCCAAGACTCAACCTGGTTCCCCAGCTCCAAAGTCGGCAGCTCTGACTGTTACACTATATCCTCTACCCAAGCCCTTGCTGTCATTCTGTTCTTCAACCACCCTATTGTGACAGTGACGGTTCAGAGCTCATGGGACTATAGTCCATATTCAAGCTAGCTAAGGTGAGAAGACACTTCCAACAACTTAATTAAAAGTAGCAGACGTTTATAGACAGTTGGGGGCATATTATCAAGCCAGGCGATAAGATTATCGCCGCTTTAGCGGCAGAATACTGCCGCTAAAACGGTGATAATGGGCTTGACAATATGTCCTTGAGAATTCCCATAGAAGCCCATGTTAGATGTCCTTCACATCTAACATGGGCTTCAATTGGAATTCCATAGAGCATATTATCAAGCCCATTATCGCCGTTTTAGCTGCAGTTTTCTGCTGCTAAGGCGGCGATTATTTTATCGCCTGGCTTGATAATATGCCCCTTGATTCCTGAATGGCAACGTTGAGCCTGTGGGTAGTTCTAATTCTCCTAGTTACACCTCACCTGGGGAGATGTAGCATTTTGACGCAATCCCAGGTTTAAATTTGGGAATGTGGCAAAATCCCTGGGAATACCCACATGTACAAGATGTGTGTGCTTATCCAATCAGAGCAAGACCAGTTTTCCTTTACATGTGAGGTTAGTAATAAACCTCTTTTACCTATACTTAAAGTGTATCATATCAAATGTGTCCCGTTGCCAGTTAACGGTGCCCAGATGTTATCTACACCGAGGGGCTTATTTATGAAAGCCCTGTATCAATTTTACACCACGTAAAGTGGTACATGCATGATGCAGGGCTCTGAATCAGATGTATAAAGCCACTCAAAGCCACCCTGCGCGGCTTTGAGTGGCTCTTAAATTTTGAGTAAGGCAATGCAGCGCAAATCACTGCGTCCCCTTACTATGCGGCCACAATGAGTTCCCGTGGCATTGCAGTGTTTTCCCACGCAACACAGAGATTTTTACACTGCCCCAGATTTACAAAATCATGTAAACCTAGGGAAGCACCACATCCTTACACCTCCCATGGTGAATCGTAACAAGGATAAATATCTTAATTTCTCCTCATTTATTCCTCTTTCTATGTGTGCTGTTCCTCAGCACACATAGAATGAGAAAAACGACTCTTAGGATTGTCTTTGTGCAGGAAGTTGCCCCTTCCTATGCACAAACAGTTTTTCCTGCAACAGAAGCAATATTGCACCATGGTTCAAGGCTTCCTACAGTGGTGGCATGCTGCCAAATAGCACCAACGCAGGGAGAAAGGACAGGAATGCACCCTATTGCATAAACACGGTGCATTCCTGCCCTTTCACTTTAGCGTAGGGCAGCTCAGCAACGTGACTTGCTGCGCTGCCCTACGCCAAAATGAAAATACCATAAATTAGGGCCCGATTTCGTAGGCTTTTTTGTTGGCCTTGCCCATCTCCACTCATCTTACATTATGCATCAGGAGATGTCTCTCCTTTATTTGCAAGAGTCTTATTGCGCACTTGCTATTCTGACTCGGAGGATCGGACATGCTGGAAGCTCATTTCACTGGACTATTCTCAAAATCCCGGTTATATTTAAGGGTTTCTCAGATCTAGTGACCAGATTCTGCCTCGTTTGAAGAATTCACACTACAACAACAGCCAAGAAACAGCCACACTGGTTTCTAGTGGTGCAAAAAAGGATGGTAAAAGTCCAAGCTCCTCCTTAGAAGCCCTTAAGGAGAAACGCCAGATGGCTTTAAAATACTCCAGTTGCTTTAGTTTGAGATCTGGCAGTAATATGTAAATTATGAGTGTTGGAAATCAGGACCTGTTTGCAGTGTCCCCCCACTTTTTGCCCCATTGGAGACCCCTGAATGCTGGTTTTATGACTCTGAGAGTGCTCTGGGCTCTGGTCTGGGCAGGCCCAGGGCTAGTGCTATGTTTAAAACACCCAGCGAAAACACACACTTGCATTAGGGTGCACTATGTGTTAGAGTCGGATCTGGAGTGTTTTCCGACCGAGCCGGACCCCTACAGTCCGCCCGAGCGAGTACGATGCGCACGTATGCTGTCGAACTCGGTTCGGTCGGACTCCCAAAGAAGTCAATGGGAGCCAGTTGGACGACATGTACATACGCTCCCATTGACTGAATGGGTACGTCTCGAACAAGTGCGCCCCCTACAGTGGGTACGTGTCGGTGCCATCCGCACCGTACATGCCTGTGTTGGGGAGACCCATAGGTATTCCCCTGTGTGCGAGTCATATGGCTGCGGGTGTTGGGGGGTCCGACGCGAACCTCAGAAGTCCGACTCCGGGAGCTTTTGCTGTCCGACGCGTGCATCGTACTGGCTCGGTCGTGAATCGCATCCATTGCACGCCACGGTTAGCTTACGACCGAGACGCACGGAGTGGTTCGGACCCGGAAACGACTCGGTCAGTGAATTTCATGTAGCTCGCATCGTACTGGCTCACTCGTACAGCTGTACGAGTCGGCCAGAAAACACGCGTACGGCTCGTAGTTTTTCCGGCCGGATCGCGTTCGGTGCCCTTCCGACCCGGATCGGAATCCGCCCCTGTGTGTGCATATTCAGGACCCCTAAAGTCTCCCCTACGTGTCCCAGGGGTGGAGGGTCATGTAGCTATATTCAGGTCTCTTATAAAAGATGTCTTATAGGCCCTGGTGATGGAGACATTGCACATTTCATTTTCCTCATTGTAGATTTCCAGCCACATAGGATAACATTGCAATAGTTGATGAATGCATAACTATTGTTAGGAATCAAAAAAAATATCATTCAAGGACTTAGGCGAAAGGTATTGAGAATAACCTAGTGATAACTACGCATTTCATTGAAAACACAGATTACGTAGTGGAGTTAGCTACTGCACCCACAACCCTTTGATTAAACAACTGTAACTTTAAATGCTAAAAAGCATATATCCACAAAGCAAATCATGCTGAACAATTCGGTGGTGGTCCAATCCTCCTAGGACCACCTCAAGCAAAGTTATGGGCAAAAATATAATGCCAACCAAAGGCCCAGCAAAGCATTATGAGGCGAGATTCTAGAGTTTATTGAATATCATAGTATTAGCTCTCAGCTCAGCCCGAGAGCCTGCCCCTTGAGGAATGTTTTGATATTGGATACTATAATATTCACTGCATTCTAGAATATTGTCCCATAATGCTTTGCAGGGCCTTTGGTTGGGATTGTATTTTTGCTCATAACTGTGCTTGGGGTGGTCCTAGGAAGGTGGGACCACCATCGAATCATTTCAGCATGATGTGCTCTTTGTGTTCAAGGCATCTGCTTGGCTCTCTCCCTAGTTTAGAGAGGACCCCAAAATCATCATCCCTCTGCTGCATACTATATTGTCATTTTCACTTTCGTGAGATGACTATATGCATTTTAGCATGTAAAGATAGAATTAATTATTGTTTTAACTAAAGTCACTGCTTGATATATTTTCATTTTTGTGAGATGACTATATGTATTTTAGTTTGCAAAGATAGTTTTTTGTTGTTTTACCAAAAGCATGTGAGATTTCTGTTTTATTAATACATGCATTATTAACATGAATAACAGAGTTCATGCAAAATCTCGGGAGTAAGCTACTGCACCCACAACCCTTTGATAAAACAACTTTACCTTTACATGCTAAAAAGCATGTAATCAATTCACAAAAGTGAGCTTTAATAAATATCAAGCAATGAGAGAGGTGAGTATTTTGGGGTCCCCCTAATCTAGGGGGATGACAAAGCAGGTGCCTTGAACACGAAGCGCATATCATGCTCAATGACTGTGGTGGTCCCATCCTCCTAAGACCACCCCAAGCAAAGTTATGAGTTTAGTGAATATTATAGTATTAGCTCTCAGTTGAGCCCGAGAGCCTGCCCCTTGAGGAATGTTTTGATATTGGATACTATAATATTCACTGCACTCTAGAATCTCGTCCCATAATGCTTTGCAGGGCCTTTGGTTGGGATTGTATTTTTTGCCCATAACTGTGCTTGTGATGGTCTTAGGAGGATGGGACCACCACCGAATCGTTCAGCATGATGTGCTCTTTGTGTTCAATGCATCTGCTTGATTCTCTCCCTAGGTTAGGGAGGACCCCAAAATCCTCACCTCTCTCACTGCTTGCTGTATTTTCATTTTCACTTTTGTGAGATGACTACATGAATTTTTGCATGCAATGATAGAGTTATTTGTTGTTTTATTGAGGGTATTGTTTTATTAATAGGGATGAGACTGCCAACTATGCCCACCCTTAATGAAGAAATCCAATAATATGCTATTGAATTTATACTCAAATATAAAGAAAATAATTTAAAATATGTTCTTGTCGGTAAGCCAAAGTTTAGCCTTCCTGTGGTCTCCCCTGATTGGTCAGAGTTAAGAGAATTAGCCAAGCTGCTTTGATGAAGTGATAAGTGTCTCACCCAGGGAGAGGCTATCTGCTATACAGGAATGCCAGAGCAGGGGTGAGGGGCCGTAAACTTTGGAGCCTCAAACGGGGTTACGCCAGGCAGGGAATGCCAAGCCCATCCACCCACCAGCTCCCCTGACCCAGACAGATGGCAGGCTTAAGGCAGGAACTTGCAGATGGTAGGGGGAGATGAGCTATGGAAATGAGATATACTGGAGGTGGGTTTAACTAGTTCTTGCTCCTCTGCTGCAAGTTCATCCATACCAAATTTTGAAAGAATAGTGCTTTCCCGGAGAAGATTATGCCACACTTTGGAGGAAGTGGTTATGCTCTGGGGTGTTGCCCTGAGCCTCATTGGACAGGAGTGCTCTCCTGCTTGACCCCAGAGAAAACTGAATAAATATGTGAGAGGTGAAGAGCCTCTCAAATCTGCTGCTTGAAACTACGAGAAGAAGAAGGCTTTCCAAGCTGGAAACTTGATTTGATCCACCAGGCCCTGCATTCTGACTGACTGCTGGTTTCCATCACTCTCACTCTGAGCAGCGGTGGCTTCCTGCCAGTCTCCCAGGTTACAGTACCCTGTTCTGAGACACACCAGAGAGCGGCATCTCCTCTCCAATCGTAGCACAACATACTTTATGCTCAAAGGTTTCTTACCTTTGTTCCTCAAATGACAGTGCAGTCAACACATACAGATACACATACAGGTGGCTTTGGAGTAAAATAAAGTGAAAATAAAGCAGTTTTATTAACTGCTTTATTATCATTTTATTTTACATGCGTCAGCTGGTTCTAGCAGTGGGGCGATGCTCCTCCGCCATAATGGAGGAGACGCCCCTGCAAAATCACGAACCAGTGCTGCCAACACATATATGGACTCACCATTCCTAACTATATAACTATGAGTCATGTCACTGTTCAGCGTTCATGCCATTACTCGGGTGGAATTCAGTACTCAAACTGTAATTGTTTTACCTACGCACACCAGAGCTTTTATTGAAGCAAAGTGCACTGTAGGCCCACGCTGTAGGCTGTTCTGTCAAAAGAAGTCTTAATGCTCCCAAACACATCACTTCATACTTTTTTTCTACATTGTCTTCACTTATTATCACCTCTCTTTTCTGTACTTCTGCCAAAATACCGTAAAGTGCATTAGGCCATATAGCTGCTGCCCGCCGCAGGTGGGTGTTAGTCAGGACAGTCCGGTGTAGGACCAGGTTGCTGGATTCACGCCAGGGTAACAGGGGTTCCACACAATATATATTTACAGACCCTACATCTAAGGGAATAACATTTACATTATCTGTGGTTATCCTTGACTTTGAGAAGAAGAACCCCGTATGCTTAAAATGCTAGTTAATCAAGTGGCTAGATGTAATGTAGAGTACATTGTGCACTACCCATGTTGTTAATATTATCACACTATTAAAATTGTGATCAGTTCAATCAGTCAATGCAAACTCCTTGGTGTAGACAACAACACAGGGGTCAGACATGTAAGATCGGTGCTTTAGGGTAAAGCACATTTGTTACATGTAGGTACATTAGATGATATCTTTTACTTGGGGGATTGCACTGGCCTGCACCAGAAGCTCCACCCATGCAGTCATTACAACTCACTGTGGCTACTATGTCTATTGCACCATTTTACATGGCAGATGTCTTAAATTCACACTTTTTCACAATTTAGGGAGTATATTTTTCTATTTTCACCATGTGGGCTCTTTTGGCTCAGTTACATTGCATTGGTGGCAACAAATTATGGAAGTGTGTGTGCGTGTGTGTGTGTGTGTGTGTGTGTGCATATGTGAGAGGCTCCCTTCCCGAGCTTTTAGGGCCCTGGAGACCCAGTCCCCCAGGGACATTTTTTTAAATTGAGGGGATGGTTGTGAACGACTCCCTCCCAAGCCATTTTGGGACCCAGGGACCCCATCCCTCAAGGCTTTTTTTTTTTACAGTAAGGGGGCCCATGCCCATTCCCTGAACCAATATTGGCCCTATGGACCCCCTTCCAGTGGCTTTGTTTTTTTAAGGGGAGGGAGCTGTGCAGTCCCCCTCCCCAATCTAATAGTGGCCCTGGGGACCCCATATCTCAGTGCCATAGGTGGGTGCCCCACCTATTGGCTATTCCCAACAATACAGCAATAATGCTTCACTCTGGTGCTGGTGACCACAGAAACATGGACAGATCAAGACCACGTTTCAATTTAAAGTCTGGATTATACAGATAAAATAGTGTGACCAGGGTCACCCTAGAAACCCTTGCAGAGCACAGAACAATTTTTGTTGGTAAATAGTTTAAAACCTGGATGATGGGCATAGTTGTTCAAGATCTGGCTAGTGATTTAGGGGCATATCAACAAGGGCTTTATCTCTGCTTTTTTGGCTTTAAAAGCCAAAAAAGGAGAGATAAAACTAGCGCCCTATCAACAACAGGGTGCTAACATGCAAATTTGCATGTTAGCACCCTTTTACTCTACGCTTCCCCTTGCATCTCTAATGAGATACAAAGGGGGCGTTCCAGAGTAAAATAATAGGAGAAATGTCGCTAAGCGACATTTCTCCTATTATCAAGAATGTCGCTAACCCTGTTATAGACAAAAAAAGCAGCGCTAACCGCGGTTAACGCTGCTTTTTTACGTCTTGTATTTTTCTGACTTAGCCATGATATCCTATGGAAGGAGGATATCATGGCTAAGTTTGCCTGTCCCTATCAACAAGGTAACGTGAGATTATCGCTGGGTTTCCATCGATAATCACACGTTAGCCAGTTAGCGTGAGGATTTTTATCGCTATTGAGATAAGTGTTGCTAATAGCACGCTATCTCAGCGATAAAAATTCACGCTAGCCTGCGATAATTATCCTAGCGCTAAGTGCGCTTAGAGATAATTATCGCCGGTTGTTGTTGATATGCCCCAAGTTCTCATATTTCAAGCCCAAGGGGTTAGGCACTAGCTCCCATGGAAACCCCAGGGTAACAGAAACTACCTATCTCCTGTGAAATGCCTAAGGGCTACAGCCGTGCCACATTATCAACCTCTACATGGACCCCCTCGGAATGCTATGTACTGACAGTAGCCGAAACATCTATCAGTAAGTCAAGAATACACAAGCCTATCTGATAATGTCCACCACTCAAGGTATCCATTAACTCAAAACCTGCTGTGATCTCAGACAGAATTGGCTGTTCTCCACTTACTTAAAACTCATCTCAACCATGCATTCACCAATGGTAACAAATAATAGTAAAATCACTTGGTTTCACCCTTGACGCCAACCTCTCCTCCAAAGAGCATATTGACAGGAAAACCATGACAATATGGTATCAACTCTTCCTTCTGAAGTGTGTAAAATCTTACCTCCTGAAAACTGTTTTAAGATAAACAGTCCAAGCATTATTCCCCTTGCAGCTAGGTGGAGGCAACACTCTGCTCTTCAGTCTCCCTAACACCACACTGGCTCCCCTGAAAATAGCTTGTCTCAATAAAAGATGAAAGAAGTGCAAGTGTAATACTTTTATGTTCCCTAAACTGAGCCTAAGTAGCAAAGTGACCTCTTACTTACATTTGTCTTACCTTGCTCTGCATAACTGTTCTAGCACTGACCTTTTATCCAGTTATGTGCTGAATAAATGTCGATTGGTTTCCTTGAAACTAGCCTAATTTATTATGCATGAGGATTCTTAGTAAACCCCCTGCACATGACGTATATAACAGGATCAACATACTCCGTACAAAAGTCATCGCTATCTTCATCCTAGGGAGACATGTCTACTTTGCATATTTACAATTATTGATTTAGGTTAATCTGCATAATCATATTCACAACACATCGGTTGTGGTAGAACCAGGGGGCTACCTTTTTGGTATAAAAGCACCGCACCTTCACTAGGTAAGGAGAGGAGTCACTTCTATGCTGACACAAGACATGGATGTCTCTGCACGCTGAAGCTTTTCAACACGCAGTGGTCTGACGTCCCTTGCGGGGTGTCCAACTTGTGACCAAGACATGGTCCTTCATTCTTCCCCATCAGGTAATGGGGTTGGCTCTTTCCTAGGGGATTCTTGACTTTACACCTACATGTATGCTAGGTACACTTAAGTAGGGTCCACATCGTAGGAGTACGCTTGATTACTGTCATGTTTATATGCCTGCATATATTCACTGTTTTAGCACCATGCTAGAATTCTATCTTTTATTTACTTTATTGGTGCTTGTAATTTCTTACATTTGCTTCTGTCTATTGATTGTCGCAGCAAACATGTTTTATACTAGAATGACGTTGGTTCAATAAATGCTTATTAAAAAAGTCCCCAATGTTTATTCTGTGTATCTCTCTGAGACTAAGTGAGCACGATTGAATGAGTGAAAAGTACTGTTCTGTTTCCACGATCCCTGAAGGAAACAAGGGTTGTCATGTTCCGTGGTTGCCAGAAACTATTCACTCCTTGGTAAGGTTAGGGGGCTTATAGTGGCACTGTGAGCTAGCTGGTCTATAGGCTGACATATCCTGCGGGGGTGTCCGGAATCAGTCTAGACACCAATCCTTAAGTTTATGTTGTCCATCAAACGCTCAGAGCCTATGTATTTTTAGGAACTGCACGACATTACTCCTGCCCTTTTGTTACTACACTGGCTTCCCCTCGTAGTCTGCGTCATACTCAAGAGAAGCTGCATAACATGTCATGATTCTAGAACCAACACTGCTTGATTTCTGGCAGAGAAATGAACTAACTTAGGTTAACATTGCTTCACCAAAAGCCAGAACATCGTCGTCCTCAAGCCAAAAGCTGCAGAAAATTGAAAACATTCTTGCTGGATCTGAACAACATCCTCTACCGTTGAATGACACAGAGAACAGCTGAGAATACTATATCTTCACATAATAGGAACTTGCCACCCATTAATCTCCTGCTTCATTGCAAATAATACTTTTAGGAAGCTGGCAATTGAGCCACACACTCAAGAATAAATCTGAGACCACTTTAGAAAAATAATACTTATTTTTGTACATCATTTTTTTTTTAACTATATATTTTATTTTTTTTCACCGAAAAGCAAAATTTACAGATGGGAAAAGAAGTTGTCAAAGCAAGAAGTGTGATCAATAGCAAGCGTACAGTTACATCAATGGACCATAAGTAATGTGGCAGACTTTTCAATACTAAACACAGATTCACATCACCATTATCAACCTGCAGGTACATATGTCTAAACCCCCATATTGCTTGCTCCTGATATAGGGTAAGAAGGCGGTTATTAAGGGCCTGATCCTGACCCCCCCCCCCGGAGACAGAGCGAGGACTTCCCCTTCTTCTGGTAGATCCAGCTTGTAGTACTTCACCCATGGGGACCAAATTCTCCGGAATTTACGTGGGCATCCCCTCTCTTTATAAACCACTTTCTCCGCAGCCATGTAGAGATCCATATTGGAATTCCACTCCGTAAGTGCAGGAAGGTGTTGTGCCGCCCCCCAATACTTGGCTATGTCCCTTTTGGCCACCACTAACCCAAGATTGGCCAGTAAGAGCCCATAACGTGGCAGGTCAATATCCGTGGGAATACCTAGAAGTAAGAATTTCACATCCAGCCCTAGGCCCTTCCCTAGTATTTTGTTCAGTTCAACCATGATCGTGCGCCAATACATTTGAATGTGACTGCATTCCCATAGTGTATGAATGTATGTGGCGTGCTCCGCCCGACATCTGAGACATGCAGGGTCTTCCACCCTCCCCATCTTGTGTAGACGTTCCCTGTCAAAATAGACCCTATGGAGGATCTTGTACTGTATGAGTCGCAACCTGAGTTTGATCGCCACTTCACGTGGGTGCATGAGGGCGGCTTCCCAGTCTATATCTTCCAGTGGCCCGGTGGTGAGCTCCCACTTTACGCAAAGCGAACCAAGATTGTCAGGCATGTTATTAATTTGTGTTTTGTATGTCAGGGATATCGCTCGGGTCGGGATCTCTTCCTGCAGGAGCCTGCCCTCAAGGGGAGCATACTCTGGCAGCGTCATACCGTCTAGCCCTTCTGCTTGCCAGGCATGTTTAAGTCTCAGATATGCATAGGCTTGGGAACTATGCAGTTAATATTTAGACTGAAGGAAGCTGAAGGAGGCCAGAGCACCTCTCTTCAAGAGGTCTCCTGTCTTAGAAATGCCGATAGTACCCCATTTCCTGAAGCCCCTTAATTTCCTGATCTCAGTTAGACTAGCACCTTCACATAGGGGGGTCTCCCGTGTAGGTTTCCCTCCCACCTCATCATTTTTCCCACATTTCTCCATGCCTCTATTACCCGTTGAGTAGCAGGGAGGAGTCGTGTGGTCCCAGCACCTCTGTATAAGAAGTGGAGCTGGGAGTGTTCCTGAAACTGAAGCCTTTCTAGCCTATATGTCGGGTGATTACCAGGTGCGTGGGTCCATTCATTAATGATTATGAGGTGGGCTGCCCTATCATAAGCTCTGATATCTGGCACAACCAACCCTCCGTTGTAAGGGTTCCGTTGTAAGGTCTGCAACGCTATTCGCGGGTGAGCGCCGTCCCACAGGAGGAGGCGCAATTCACTATTAACGGAAGTAAAAATGACATCCGGTATTTTGTGATACGTGTTCTGCAGAACGTAATGAAGCTGGGGAAGTGTCACCATTTTGTACATGGCGGCCCTTCCCATAATAGTCAGAGGAAGCTTCCTCCATCTCCTCACATCTGCCTGAAATTGTAGCAACACCCGTCGTATATTACGCTCCATTCGGGCCTCAGGGTCAACGGTGATGTAGTGTCCCAGGTAAAGAAACCCCTCCATGGACAGCCGCAGGCAACTGGGATACGTGTAAGACTCTGGGTCTCCGCTCAATGGATAAAGGGTGGATTTAGTCCAATTAATTTTATATCCAGCGTAGTTGCCATAATCCTCAAAGATGCGCAGCAGTCGGGGGAGCATTTCCTCAGGTTGCGTGGCATAAAGCAGAATATCGTCTGCATATAACGATATGCGTTCTTCCTCTAGAGAACATGAACCAGCGAGGAAGCCACCTATATCCGGCCGGGTGCAAACCATACAGGCCAGCGGCTCCAATATAAGGGCAAACAATAAAGGGGAGAGGGGGCACCCCTGCCTGGTGCCTCTCTGTATCGGCCAGTTGGTGGAGAGAGTGCCATTGACCCGGACCCAGGCTTCGGGCATGTGGTATAACAATGCCAGCCAATCGAGAAAGACCGGGCCGAAGCCCATTTTTCCCAGAGTACGCAACATGAAGGGCCAGTGAATCGTGTCAAATGCCTTTTCCGCGTCTAGCGAAAGAAGCAGGTGGGGACTGTCCCGGCCTCTTACCGTATCCATCCAGTTAGCTAGGCGGCGCAAATTAAAACGCGTCGCACGCTTAGGCATAAAGCCAGACTGATCCCTGTGCACCAGCGGAAGAATCACATTTAGGAGGCACCTTGCAAGGATTGTGGCCAGGATCTTTGTTTCAAGATTAAGAAGGGAAATGGGGCAATAGGACCCACATTCCTCTGGGGGTTTCCCGTCTTTGTGGATAACTACTACCGTGGCTAGGTGAAGATCCTGTGGGAGAGTCCCCTTCTCTTTCGATTCCAGAAACATCCTAAGGAGATGTAGAGCCAGCAATGCACTATTCATTTTGAAGAATTCACCTGGTAGGCCATTAGGGCCCGGGGTCTTACCCGCCTTTTGGCGACCAATGGCCTCGGTCACTTCTGCCAGCATCAAGTCTCCCTCTAGGCTATCTCTCTCATTGGGTGTAAGCGAGGGTAAGTCGACAGTCTGCAGGTATTGGCCTAACTGTGGGTCTCCCACTTGAGTGCGGGCAGTATACAGGGTCGTGTAATATCGCGCAAAGGCTCCAGCAATAGCTTCCGGATTGGTGTGAGTAATCTCTTGCTCCCTGATGGACAGCACCCATCTCGACTCTATTTCCTTCCGTCCCAACCACGCCAACAATTTCCCCGCCCTGTCCCCAGTTTCATAGAGCCTATGTTGAGTTGCCAATTGGTGCGTTCTCACCTCATTGGTGGCTAATGCTAAATACTCTCGCCTGGTTAGATCAAGTCAACGCAAAGCATGTTCAATCAATGTGGCGGGGTCAGTCCCTTCTAGTTCTAATAGTGTCTGTTCCAATTTCTCAAGCTCTTGTGTCTCGCGTTTTTTTGTGTGAGATAGTACGTTTTGTGCTCTGTCACGTATTACCGTTTTGTAGGCCTCCCATAAAGTGACCGCTGATGGAACGGAACCCTCATTTTCGGTGAAATACAGTTCAGAATCAATCCGGAGCTCTTTAGCGACAGTCTCATCCCGCAATTCCCATGCATTTAACCTCCACTGTGTCAGGAGACGACCACCTCCACCACCCACCTTCATTAGAAGGGGAGAATGATCCGATATGCCCCTAGCCAAGTAATCTATAGTGTTCACCCTATGTATCTCTCCCGCTGGGGCCAAAAGATAATCCAAGCGGGAGAACACCCTGTGGGCACCCGAAAAATATGAATACGTCCTCTGATGGGGAGGGTGGCGCTGCCACAAATCTGACAGTCCCAATGAATCTAAAAAACGGGCCAAAGGTGTGATGTCGGGGGTGTCTTTTCGAGAGAGGGAGCGATCCATCAGGGGCTCAAGACATCGTTGAAGTCTCCCCCCAATATATGTATGGCTGGGCCAGAGTGCAAAAGGAGCGAGGTCAAGCTATCAAGCATGCATTGTTGGAGCCGAGGAGGTGCCTAATCGCTGACTAGAAGGAATGTCTTGCGCTTCCAAACACCCCAGACTGCCACATATGTCCCTTTAGAATCCACCCATTTTTGTGTGACATGAAAGGGAGGGGATTTCTTAATAAGGATCGCCACCCCCCTCGAGCCTTTGGTAAAACCCGCATGGGCCAGAGTGGTGTAGCAACCCCGTCCCAGGAAAGAGCAGGTGGACCCTAGCAGGTGCGTTTCCTGCAGGAATACTATGTCGGGTTTATACCTCTTGAGGTAGTGGGTTACCAACCCCCTCTTCACTTTATCTCTTAAACCATTGACATTCCATGTCATTACTGCGTATCCTTCATCTGACATAGTAACTCAGTCTTGGGATCTATTTCAGCGCTTGCACTATGTGGGAGCCCACCCCCCCACCACCCTCTCCATTTTTTTGCAGTGGTGTAATCACGGCCTTGAGTCAAGCTAACTCCGTTCCCATCGAACACTTTCAAAACGTTACTCAAAACAAAACAGCAATCACCCCCCTCCCCACACTCTTCAGACATCCCCACCCCTCCCCCGCACGTCAACATGACAACTGTGGAGCAGATAGTCCGCTAAGAGGTCTGTTACCCCCCCCCCCTTCCCCTCTCCCCAATTACCTACACAATACTTATAACAAAAACTGCACACAAAATGCTTTCGGCTTAGGTTTAGTTCAGTGGACGTCCACAAGTCCTCGGGAAAGTCTTACTGTTCGGTTGTGGCCAGCGGGCCCTGCCCCTCATTTCCCCTCGCCTTCATCAGGTGGCTGCCGGGTCTGCGTATCGGGAGCAGGAAGGACTTGATTCGTCGCTTCTAGTCGCTGGATACTGTTGAGTAACGGGTGATCACTTGGTACCTCGTCAGAGTCCTCCCGTTCAGATAGATCTGTTTGTCCAGTGGCTTCCGGCCCGATCCTGGGATCTGCTGATCGTGAACGAATCACATCGTCTCCAGATTCTGACAGGAGTGTGTCTGTACCTCTGGATCTTAATGTTCTGCCCGGAGTATTTCCCGCTGAGGTCCTGGTCCACAATCCTTGCCTCCGACGTTTGTCGTTGGGTCAATCCCGAGATTGGCTTCATCGCTTTAATGGAGAGGGAGTTGGATCTTTCAGTGCTGGCCGCCGTAAGTGCGGTCGCTCCTCCACCCAGGTCAACGCCTCCTCAGGGGTCTGAAAGAACAATGTGGACTCTTGAAAAATAACTTTCAGTTTGGCCGGAAATAACAACATGTATTGGAGCCCCATAGCACGTAGTTTGATCTTGACTTGATCAAAGGTCTGCCTCTGCTTTTGTACATCGCGGGAATAGTCAGGAAAGATCATCACTTTAGTATTTTCATTACGGATCTCCCCTTTCTTCCGGATTTCCCTCAGTATTAAGTCTCTATCGTAAAAGTTCAGGAAACGTGCTATTAGGGGTCGAGGGGGGGCCCCTGGTGGAGGAGCAAGGTTTGGCATTCTGTGCGCCCGTTCTATAACAAAACATGTCGAGAACGGCGCCTGTGGTAGTATATTTTTCAGAAATGTCAGAAGAAATTGTCCTGGGTCCACCCCTTCCACTTTTTCAGGAAAACCAACAATCTGACAGGCGAAATGGAAGTCGTCAACAGCCATGGAGACTCAGTACCAGGAAGTAGCGGTCTTCAGAAGAACCGCATGGGGAGAGGCGATCCAGAACCAGTATGATGAAGGGTGGGGGACAACAAGGTCAGCGATCCTCGTAGATCTGCCAGCCAGCAATAAGATCCTGGCACGTCAGCATCGCCAGCTGATGTCCCCTCCCCTCCAGACACAGGTCCCAGCACGGCGCCCGGAGTCCGAACCCAACCTGTGTCTTCTGAGGATGGTAGGTCAGCTCGCAGGGAGCATGCACGCCAATCAGCGCGCCGCGGTGGCACTCTAGCAGGACGCAGAGATTGCAGCTCGATACCCGGAGCGGGGCAGCGGCTATCCAGGACCAGCAGGCCTTCAAGGCACGGCCCAACTGAGGTGAGCGGAGGGGTAGCAACACCAGGGCAACAATCAGGGTGTTTGGGGGCAAAGCCTTCCCCTGTTCGTCGCCACTCACCCAAGCGAGGCGCTCTCACCGAAGGAGGCGGCCACTGCGTCAATCATGGGGGGAGGGTCCCAGTCCAGAGCTGGTCACACGGGTCGGGAGTCCGGTGCCTGGGGTCTCCATCGCACCAGCGCCTCTCCATGCTATGCAGCCCTCCGCGCGGCCCAGCAGGAACCAGAGCCCGGGAGAGGGAAGCAGCACCACCGTTGTCTTGGGCCAGGCCGCCTCTGAGAAGCAGAGAACTTAGTGGGCATCAAAAGCACCTGTGTTGTCCCCAGCGCACTGCGAGAAGTGAGCGGCAGCGCCTCCCTCATCGTCTCTGCTGTGGGTGGTTACGTCCGCGCCGCGGGAGCACACACTGCCGGCGGCGCGTCTCTGTCTCATCGAGCTCCTGGAGGGACCGCTGGCACAACTCCAGGCGGCCCCCGCACGATCGCAGGTCCGGATGTTATCACCTGGCTCCCCCTCTGGGCGGTCACAGTATCAGAACGGCTCTCTCCTAGGGACCGGGCGAGGCAGCGCCGCCACTGTGAACGCGAGTGCGCCTCAGCCCCAGCGCCAGACAGTTCCGCGATCACCGGTTCAGGATGGCACCGCAGGACCCAGAGGCGGCACCGCCATGGACCGATAGGTCTCCGCCGGCATCGAATCAACAAAGAGAAGCAGGATTACGGCAGGATTACAAGCGGGGCCAGCGGAGCTCTCGGTCAGCGTGTCTACTCCGCCATGTTGCTCTTATACATCATTTTCAAGACCAAGAACTTCAATCACAGGTAAGTACTTTTTTAGTTATGAATTTTCAAAGTTTGGAAAATATCTTGTTATTGTGCACAATGACGCACAATAAAAGTCTGTGGAGAAAAACACAAAAATGCATATTAAATCATACAATCGGTTCTAGAGTTTCACCTTCGTGGTAGGGTAGCAGCAGACCAAGGTCTAATATTCCACCACTGGATCATGGGAAGCGTCCCAGATTAGGCCGGGAGCAGCATGCTGAGGGTGTTGGTAGCTGTTGAGTTACGAAGAAGGGGGCCACCCCAAAACATGCTGCCTAAGGGGACTTACAGGTAAGTCTCAGGGACCCCAAACAATGGATTGGGCACAAGGGCCTCTGGATCATGGGAACACAGCTGGTGTATCGGTACCCAGGCCGGGTGGGCTGGGTGCACAGCAGATAGGTCAACCGTGCTCTTTGCGTCAAGATGTCCTTCGCTGTCAGGGGCAGGCAGGTTTCAGGGACAATTTCTGGACAGCTGGGCCACTCACAAAGTGGGCCTCAGGAGTCTCTATGTCCCACAATGGGTGATTGCTTCCTGGGCAGTTGGATTCCAGATTGGACTCTTCTTCTAGGTGTCGGTTGCAGGTGGTCCGTTAGTTCGGGTATTGCTATGGCACGGCTCCGGTAGGTCCTGTTGTCCTCTCACATGAAGGGGGCAGATCTGACCCTCTGGAGCTGGTAAACCTCTTCTTGCTTGTGTACTGCATCAGAGTCACCGTGAAGCAGCAAGTCAGTAAATTGGACTCTGTGGGTTCAGTGCCTACGGACTGCAGGGAATTAGTTCCTCTACTCCAAGGGAGTTCTCTGGCAATTGGTGAAGGGGGGAAGGCGCTCCAAGGTTCTTAGAGGCCTTACAACAGTGGGACGAGACAGCACACCCCGATGGTCAAGTCCTTGAGGCAGCAGGCAGGGTTTTGTGCCAAAAGTTCTGCAGCAGGTACATTGTCATCTTATGGTCCATAGGATCTGAAGTTCAGGGCCTCAGGGTGCTACCTAAATACTAAATTTAGCTAAGGCTGACTAAGACTAGTCAGAGACCACAACAGTGGTAGGTTTCCAGCGAGCACCTCTAAGTTGCCCTCTGTGTGTATTTGCTGGTAAGCGCATGAAAACTTGCATGACGTGCAGAAGAACGCTCCCTTGGTGATGTGTGGTGCAGTGAGGCAGCAATATGTCGAAAGGCGAATGGGGTTGAGGGCTCGGAGGGTCACAGAAGGGGAGTGGCAGGAGGGGGAGGACCAGGGTTTCTTGGTCTCTGCATGGTCCAGGTGAAGATGAGTGATGATGTGCTTGACTTAGGCACGCCTTCCATACGGCTTTCCCTCTGTTAGCGTCTGCTGTGTGCATGCTTTGCGGCCACCATTAAGTAGGTCGGAGAGGAGGGAGGAGCGATGTCACTTCCTGTGCAGATGGATGATGGGAAATCCAGTGATGTCACTTCCTGTGCAGGTGGATGATAGGAAATCCAGTGATGTCATTTTAACTTGCCATAAGCTTTCATGTACATCGTGAAGGAACTTCATAAGTCTTTGGGTGAAGCAGGCTTATATATCTGGTGCCTAGAGAAGCAGACTGATCCCAGAGTCATGGTCAACTCAAATATGCCACCTAACATTAAGTGGTACCACACGATATATTCCTCCATTCATTTTTTGCATTTCTCCCTGGTATAGAAAGTTAACAGAAGTCTTTACACAGCCTCACCTTATAGTAATATAACACAGGGCAAAGGGAGTACTCAACATGTGCGGACAATTGGAACGTGACGGGTGTGGTGAACTGACGACTCGCGTCTTGGAGGCCAGTAACTAAGGGGGTGCATGCTCAAACCTACTTTTATACTGATGTGGACTCTAACAGCTTAACAATCCCTGAGCATATAGCCTTTTATACAAATAATGATTTAAAAGCTCAATTCATTGGAATTAGAGTGCAGACAAGAGCTTTAAGGGAAAATGACGGGTAAAGGCTAATTGTCTGTCGCGATCCACCCCTACCTCAATACTGTAACAAATACATTTCACTGGTATATCCTGACAAGTTCTCATCTGGGGATTGTTCACCACATGGTTGCATTCCCAAAAATTGCGTACTGATGCATGATAAGCTGCCCTTCCCATGTGATGGGAGGTCAATTTAGTCGACTCTGCACTTTGCTCTTTTCTGTAAATGTTATAATAAACAAAGGAAATATTTTTAAATACCATTACTTGTTAATATAAAATGCAATAATCATAAACATGCCTTTTTATCTGTTTAAAATGAATTATATTTTAGTATGTAATGCAATGGCTCATTATGGAATATAACACTGGCGAGGTGGGTAAACAGTCCAGCATATGAATTACTGAGAAACGTATACCGTAAGTCTATCTTTCATGTGTACGCTCGCCATGTTGTCACCTCTGGTGTCTGCACCTTTGATGAAATCATCTTGGAGTCTGCTGGGTCCACATCCTTGGACCACCTTCTTCAGCTGGACCAGTGTCAGGCTCTTCCCTTCCCTTCCCTTGGGCTCTGGGCTGACGCTGAGTCTGTCAATCTTTGCTCAAAGTTTAAGGGGAGGCAGTGATCGACTTTGGTTTGATTGGTACTCGAGCAAGATTCTCGACACCAACAAGAGATGGACATTTCCCAAGTTTTCCATTTCATTAAAGTGTCTTCCCACCATAAGCTGCATTTGTCCGCACGAACCGCCTCCTGGAAATAAAAATGCAGCTATTTCTCTCTTATTTGATGACTCGTTGACTTTTTGATTTGGCTCTTGCTAGGTATCAGTCACCTCCCTGGGACTGATCATTCTTCTTTCTTTTTTAAGTTCAAAAAAGGGATTTTATTGAAGAAATAGAGAACAATGATATACGGTGTAATAATGGAATAAGCAATATGAAAACACATAAATAAGAATTACACAATTAAATAAAGTCATTTAAATAAAGGTGTCATGCAAAACATGGCTGTGATTAAATGACGAAACAAAAGATAATAATATAACCAATAAAATAGTACATGTCTTACTACAATATATAAAAATGAAATGATAAACAAATGTGTATATATATATATATATATATATATATATACTATTATATTATTAAGATGGGGAATGTCACGGAGGTCGGGCAACATCTTGCTGAATAGGGGTTGCGAAATGGAGTGTTTGGCAATGGCATCTATGTACATTGTAACCGGTGACCATAAATTCAAACTTTTCATGGCTATATGAATAGGATGAACAAGTGCTGTGTCCAATCTATAATTATAGCACACGGCATACCACCATGCTTGGAATGATATTTTAGCTAAATCTTTCCAATTCTTTGTTATCTGCTGAAAGGCAACTGCTAAAAATAGATCTACGATCTTAATGTTATGAGTATAATTATCCTAAGTAGGTGATTAACTTCCTAAAAATAAGTGAACAACAGAGAAAAGGGAATTTGGAGTTAAAGATTAAATTAATTTGAGCCCAAACACTTTCCCAAAAATTATGTACATGTGGACATGTAAAGAGTAAGTCTTTCAAATCTGCAGATGTGGATAAGCATGTCCAGCAGGTCCAAGTGCGTCATTGTGTCTTTTATGTAATGTAACTGGGTGTATTAAAAGTCTATTATAAATATAAAATATTTGTTTGTGTAGTATTTGCTGCTCTGGAAGTTTGCCTGATCTTGGTCCAACTTTTATTCCATAATAGAATTGACAAATCTACTTCAAGATCCTCTTCCCAGGAAAGCTCTAGTTTAGTTTTCACTCTGTTGGAATGTAAAGTACGTAAGTGAGTGTAAATGGTAGAGGCTCTGGGGCAAGATTATAGGAGAGTGTGTAGACCGTTAACAAGGTGAGGATTAGGGTGATGGTGGGCTAGAACTTGAGCATGTGCATTGGAGAGGGCTTGTTTAATAAGAGTGTACTTAGATTGAAAGGACGGGGTAGATGAAAAATTTGACTGGTCTCTGAGAAGGATAAAACATGATTTTGAGAAAAAAGTTGATGTGTCCAAATTAAACCTTTATGTCCCCAAGATTTCCAATAAAAAGGTTTACCCCGAATCAGTATAGACTTATTGTGCCTTCTTGAGGAGTTCAAAAAGGAATTTGGGGCTGTAGGGGATATCGTTGGACTGGGCTCTAAAAGTTAACATGTATGTTTATGGATAGAGATAGAAATAGACTGTGGTCTACGGGAGAAAGATATTCTTTAAAAGAAAAAGAAGAACGTTATGAAAGTTCCAAATCCACCCAGAGAGGACAATCCAGCAGAGCTTCAGAAAGCCACCTCGAAGGTTGATGAAGTAAAAAAGCTTTTTGATATGTGGGAAAGTCAGGGAAGTTAACACCACCTTCTAAGTCTGGCTTTGTCAATCTCAGCAAAAGACATGCAAGGCTTTTTATTACTCCGCAAGAATGATGATAATATAGAATTTATTTTTTTAATAAATTTTAAGGGAATGGGTACTGGAATATTGGAGAGGGTATATAGAACTATAAGGGTGAGCATCATTTTAATGGTGTCTAAACGACCCCACCACGAGAGATACAAGGGATGCCATTTGGTTGTTAACGTGGTGAATTTTTGTATACATTTCTCTGTACACAAGGAGAGTCCTTAAAGGTAAACGTAGTCAAAGGTAATATTTCGCATTTATCTCTATTTAATTTGTAGCCAGAGACTGAAGCAAAGAGTTTCACCTCCTGCAAAAAGGCAGGGATAGAGAATTGCGGGTTTGAGATAAATAATAAGATATCACCGGCATATGCTGCCAATTTAATTTAATTATTATTAACTTCAAATCCCTGTATGTCTATATTTTGATGAATTCTGGATAAAAAAGGTTCCAAAGCTAAATTAATGGGGAATGGGGACAGAGGGCAACCTTGGCGCACACTTCTTTTCAAATCAAAGTAAGGGGATGTGTTACCATTTACATAAACGGCTGCTCGAGGATTAGAATATAAAATCGAAATCAAAGAAATGATCCTTGGGCCAAAGCCAAACCATTTACGCATTCGAAAGAGATAAGTTCAGTTAACTCGGTCAAAAGCTTTCTCTGCATACAAGGCCACAGCTGCTAATGAACGGGGTAGGTGGGAGGATTTGGATAGAATATCAAAGAATAGATGTGTTTTGTCTGAAATAAGACGACCCTTTATAAATCCAGATTGTTCCGCACCCAGTAAATGAGGGAGGAAGGTTTCTAGATGCAAGGCTAATACCATAGAAAATATCTTATAATCAATATTAACAAGTGAAATAGGCCTATAATTTTTACAGTATTTTAAATCCTTCCCTTCCTTAGGAATTTTACAAATTAAGGCTTCCAAGAGGGAACCAGAAGATTCACCTAAATGTGAAAAAGAATTTAAAAGAGTAAGTAGTTTGGGTAGAAGTAGTGGAGCAAAATGTATGAAGAATTCTACTGTAAAACCATCTGGCCCTGGAGCTTTGTCCTTCTTGAGTGTTTGTAAAGTGGTGAGGAGTTCCTGTTGTGAAATATCAGTTTCTCAAGGAGTTAAGTCTATTTGAGCATCAATGGAGCGATGCATGCCTGATAGGAATTGAGTTATGCCAGTTTCCGAGGGTATGATTTTGGCCGTGCATAATGTTTTATAGAAAAGAAGAAATTCATTTAAAATTTCTGTGTATTTGAACCGCAATGTATTTTGCTCATCTAGAATAGATTCAATATCCAACTTATTATGTTTAACCTTTAAATAATTTGCCAAGAGTTTGCCGGCTTTATTCTCGCCACCATAAAACTTTGCAGTGGATTTCAGTAAATAAAGTGAGGCATTGATTCCTTATTGAATTGAAACTTTGCCTTAAAGGCTGAGACAAACAATCTTTGGATTTAGAAGAATAATGTGAATGCTCCAGTCTCTTTATCCCAGCCAAAAGATCTCTGGTTTTGTTGTGTGAAATTCTTTGTTTTCTGGAAACAAAACCAATAATGAAATCTCTGGCAGCAGCCTTAAATGCTTCCCAAATAACGGAGAAAGGCGAAGTATTTGTTTCATTTAAGGAAAAATATTCATTAAAAAACAAAACAAAAGAGGCGTTAAACTTTGGGTCTAATAGGAGTGAACTATTAACTATTTTGGTGCTTATAACGGAGTGGTTCCGTCATGAGCAACGGTGGGCGTGTGCTCATGACGGAACCGCTCCGTCATTGCACCCACCCATTTTTCAGTCGCTGGCGCTACCCCCCCGGTCAGCCCTTTTGCCCCCACAAAGGGGGATGGCAGCGGAAGAGTTGGCGATTCTGGCCCCAGGCGGGGAAGAAAAGCCCACTAGAGCCAGTGATTTTCAAATAATTAAAATGGAAGCGACCCCTTGGGTAAGGGTCGCTTCCAAGGGACATATATTTTTTTAAAGTGTATTCTGCTCCCCCCGGGGGCAGATCGGCCTGTTTATTTGGCCTTTCTGCCCCTAGGGGGCCAGAAAACCCCACTAGACACAAGGAAGTGTGTTAAAATGTAAATGGAAGCAACCCCTTGGGCAAGGGTTGGTTCCTTATGGGCCAAAATATTTGTAAGACTTTTCTGCCCCTCCTGAGGACAGAGCGCCTGCATTTTTTGGCGTTTCTGGCTTGGGGGGGGGGGGGCAAAAAACCCCACTAGAGCCAGGGATTAAAAAGAAATGGAAGCGACCCCTTGGGCAAGGGTCGCTTCCAGGGGACATATTTTCTTTATGTGTATTCTGCCCCCCACCGGGGGCAGATCGGCCCATTTATTTGGCCTTTCTGCCCCCCTTTCTGCCACAAGGGGGGGGGGCAGAGAACCCCACTAGACACCAGGGAGTTATTTAAAATTAAAATGGAAGCAACCCCTTGAGCAAGGGTCGCTTTCAAGGGGCAGATTTCTTTTATATGTGTATTCTGTCCCCCCTGGGGGCAGATCGGCCCGTTATTTTGGCCTTTCTTACACCGGTGGGGGAGCAGAAAACCCCACTAGACACTAGGGACTTCTTTAAAATTAAAATGGAAGCAACCCCTTGAGCAAGGGTCCCTTCCAGGGGGCAGATTTCTTTTATATGTGTATTCTGCCTCCCCTGGGGGCCGATCGTCCCTTTCTTTTTGGCCTTTCTACCCCGGGGGGGGGGGGGGGAGGTAGAATACCCACTAAGCACCAGGGATTTTGTTTTGTGTGTAATGGAAGCAACATGGTTGCTTCCGAGGGGGTAAAATGTGGTTAATGTTTTTTCTGCCCCTCCTGGGGACAGATCTGCCCCTTTTTTGGGACTTTCTGCCATAGGCGGCAGGGGGGGGAGGCAGAAAACCCTGCTAGGCACCAGGGATTTATTTATTTTGCAAGGGGGGCACATTTCTGTCTGCTGTTTTCTGCCCCACCTGGGGGACAGGTTGGCCTGGCAGAAAACCTCACCCGATCCCTTGGGCAAGATCACCCCACATTTTTCTCAGCTCTATTTGGAGGCCCATCTGGCAGATTACCATTTGGATAGTGACATAGCGTGTTATAATGTCAATTGTTTTATTTCTTGTGAATTGCAATTGTAATGCTTTATTTCTCCCTTTTTGTTCTATTTCAAGGCTTTTGCTCTTTAGACTGTTCCAGGTTGCGGTCTCGTTACTGGTGGTTCTGCTGTTTGTGTAGTTGCATGTGTTTGGTAAGAGACTTTTGTTTTGTACAATGTAAATGAGTTTCATTTCTCTGCATGAATGTTTTTTGCAAATGGTGAAATAATAGCAGTATGTTTGGCTTCTGTTTTTTGAGTATCAAAAACATTTTGCATTTGTGCTCGAAGTTGATTTTGTTGTCTTGTGAGTAAATAGTTTTGTTTTTTTCGTTCTAGTGGGATATCGTTGTTTTTTGCTGTCTCTCTGCAAAGTAGGTGATGGTGAGTGTAGTTGTCTCTTGCAAGTGAATCATATCGTTTTTGAGTATATAGATCTTTGTGATAAGGGCACACAATATTTTTACTTACTTATTTTGCACAGTGTTGGTTGTTGTTGACTTGTTTGTGCAGTCTCCTTTCTTAGTAAGGATAATGGCTTGCCACAGGAGTACTGCTCAGCAGGTTGTGAGTATGCTTTTTGAATCTTCCTCTGAACATGGTTCAGAGACTGTTTTCTCTCCAAATGGAATCATTGTATGATGAAGCTACTCTCAGTGCGGATGAAGCTACTCTTAGTGCAGATGAAGTGCCTGTTTTAGAGGAGGACGTTGATGTGCCGATAGTGCAGCAAGAGGCATCTGGGCTGCAGCCTGGGGCTGCAAGGCTTCCCGTTGGAAATGCTGACCTCTGGCTTGCCCCAGGCATGGTGCAGCCAGCATTGCCAGACTTTACTGGTGTTCCAGGGTGTAGAGTGAATACTGAAAACTTTTTGCCAAGAATTTTTGTTCAGTTGTTTATGGATGATGTATTTTTGGCAGACTAATTTGTATGCCAAACTGTTTTTGAGGGGCAACAGTGCCAGCTTTAAGCCCCCCTCTAGAGCTACCCGGTGGACTCCCACAAATCTGGAAGAGATGAAGAAGTTCTTGGGTTTAACTTTTTTGATGGGCTTGCTAAGGAAGCCATCAGTGTCATCATATTGGTCTTCTAGTCCCTTGATGGCAACGGCTATTTTTACGGCAGTCATGAGTCGTGATAGGTATTTGCTTCTGCTTCTGGATGCTGCATTTTGTCGATAATGGTTTAGAATTGCCACGAGATCACCCTGATTGTGACAGTCTTTTTAAGATTCGGCCTGTCATTGATCACTTTGTAGATCGATTTTCTGAGATCTATGCTCCAGAGAAAGAAATAGCAGTGGATGCGTCTTTGATCTTGTTCAAGGGCTGCTTGGGTTTTAGGCAATGCATTCCTAGTAAGAGCGCACGCTATGGAATTAAGATGTATATGCTGTGTGACAGTAGGACTGGGTATGTCTCTAATTTCAGGGTGTACACCGGTAAGGAGTCCAGGATTAATCCCCCTGGTTGTCCGACCACTTTTGGAGTGACTGTGAAAATTGTGTGGGAACTTGGTAGAGGACTTTTTAACAAAGATCACCATTTATATGTAGAAAACTTCTACAGTGGTGTGCAGTTGTTCGGGGAATTGGCCAAAGGGGACACTGTTGCTTGTGGCACAATCCTTTCTAACGTTAAAGGTTTCCCAAAATAACTTGTTTGTCAAAAGCTTGTGCGGGGACAGTGCAGTGCGTTGTGTTGCGAGGAACTTCTAGCTGTGAAGTTTTCAGACAGGAGAGATGTCTACATGCTAACTACCATCCATGATGAAAGCACTTCACCTGTGACTGTTTGGGTCAGGTTGCGGAAGCGCGCAAACCTTTGTGCATTTTTTACTATAATAGGCACATGGGTGGTGTTGATAGAATAGATAAGAGGTTGGAACCTTACACTGCTCTTGCTAGGCTTACATTTGGTATAAGAAGTTGGCTATCCATCTTTTCCACTGTGCAACCTTTAATGCTTTTGTTGTATTCAAGGATTCCTGTCCTGAGTCAAAGATGACTTTTCTAAGTTTCAGGAGTCTGTAATAGGCAACTTTGTTGTAGTGGAACAGACAAGTGTTCCTAGAGTTGGAGTGGTGGAGGATGTGGCTAGATTGAAAGATCATATTATAATAATCAAACTGGAGGGAGAAGGAAGAACTTCTGATCCACTCAGCTTCCTTGTCACAAGTATCCAAAAATCAAAAGGGAGTGGATCACTAGTCCCAAAGAACCAGGGTGTGCAAAAGGCAGTATAAGGTACTGTTAGAAACCCTCAATCACGTTATACAGAGATCGATGTTAGCGGTATATTTTCATTCTCCGCTTCGTTATTAGTAACGTGACAGCATCATCATTGGGTTTGTTGTAATGCTTTCTCCACCTGGAGAACGTACCACTGGTTATGTTGGTAGTGATCGTAGATAAAAAGAGAGTGAATTTGGTGAAGTGTTAAGTGGTGAGAAGGATATATTTAAAAATCCCACAGAGCCAGTAAAAAATCTTTAATTGTACTGGATGTAGGAGAATTTCATAGGTTCTTCGGTGTGCACTCAGGGGTGAATTAGGACCCTGTGCATTCTAAAACAGTGTCCATAAAAAAGGTCGACATGTTTCAGCCCTTGTTATGCCCCGAAGGGTCAAACGGGCTTTCTTCAGGACCTAAGTAGTGAAAAAGACCTGAATATTCACAGGATCTTTGCGGTGAGGAGAGTTGGGTTAATTAGTCCCAAGAGTAACTGTTCATTTGAACCTATAATCATTGTTCCGAACAGTAGAGGTAGGAGAGAGAGTAGGGGGAATAAAACAGACCTTGTTAAAACAGTAAAGATTTCATTAAGATAAAAAACAGAAAGCAAACAGTCTAATGTTACTGGTTTCTCTTCAGACATTTTAAGTGTCTGCAACAACTAAAAAATGGCAATTCTTTCTTGTATCGAGTTGAGACACTAAAGAGTGTCCTCGCTCTGTGTGGCAAAATTCGTCCCTCCTTTCGATACTAGTAAGAGAACACACATTCCATCTTGTCATACATGGTATAGAAAGTACTTATTGTAATGGCAATATTTCCTTTTTACAGTGTAAGTTGGGAAGCGGGGGTGTGGGTAGGGGGGAGGGGGTAAGAGACTTGTAGGTACATATACATGAACGCATCAACGTTATTGAGATAATCCAGATAATTAGGCAGTATGGCTATCATGCGTATGCGAGGTCATTACTTGACAAAGGGATAAAAATATATATAAGACCCAGTATATTTATAAGGGTCAGAAATCGCTTACGCGCTTGAATGTAGCTTAACAGAAAAGGTAGTGAGCTAGATTATAAAAACGCGTGATTTTGTCAGCAGTTGAGAGCTCGTAGCAAAAAATGCGACCTAGTATGTTCTCGCACATGAATATAGCATTGTAGTAATCGTAGCAGTCTGAATTTTAAAGACGCAGAATATTTTGCAGCTGTTGGGCGCTCGTGCCAACAAGCGTGGGCTGGATTAGAGGGACGCAATACATTTTCAAACACATTAAGATAATACGGAAGAGAAGAACAACCGTACCTGTCTCCCGTTATTGTGGGCAACAGCGGGTGTTTAGTAGGGTGGTCGCTCACGCTCTTAAAAATGAAGAAAGAGAGGGGAAAGAAAATCTGTCAAGTATTTGACCAAGTTATACGTTACGGTTCTTCTGTGATGTTTTGGCCGCCATCCTTCTAACCTCTTCGGCGCTGAACGTGGGTTCTGTGCTGACTCTGCCCTTGATGACCCGGTACTACAAGGGCAGCCTGTGCACTCACGTTATAAGCGATGTAGGAGGCGTGGAAATAGAGGAGGGACTAACTTGGAATAACTCTGTGAAACGAAATATTCATATCGGTGTGTAGTTGTCTCTAATAGTTTTTATAGTCTCATCAATTTGGTGAGGTAGAGGCAGGTTAGTTTTGATACAATTAAGGGGGTGGCGTTATTTTTAGATTAAGTGAGACCATGATAACAACCAATAGTAATCTATACAGTCTCGTCAGATTAAAATGCTCTCTGATAAGACAGCATGTGGTTGTATGTGAAATAGGGAAAAAGGAGGTAGTACAATGATTTAAATGTACTGCCCCCCCGGGTGTCTCTAGGGTGATATTTTGTTAACACAGCCTCATGTGTAGGTGGTATTTATTTTGTATGTGTACTTTGTCAATAAAGTTATTCCAAAGTTGGACTTTCATTATCTCAAGACGCTCAACCAGGGTATGTTATCATTCAGACCCTGAGTATTTGTGCAAAGTCGGTGGACCCATCTTTGTCCTTTTTCGAACAGCACCTTTTCAGCCAGGTTATTCTTGATGGTGAGAGTTTCCAAGATCACCCAACGCAGATCATTGACAGTGTGTCCTAGCTCCAGATAATGATTGCTCATCTTGGTAGTGCTTCTCTTGCACTTGATGTTGCTGCGATGCTCGCAGAGTCTTTGTTTTACTTTCCTACAGGTCATTCCAATATAGCGCAAACCACATGGGCAAGTGATCATGTAGATAGCGTGGGTGGTATTACAGTTAGTGTGGGATCTCATGGTCCATTTTAGATTGGGTAACAGTTGTAGATTTTTTGTTGCCGTTGTCAGGTGGCAGACTGAACATGACCCGCATGGAAAATGTCCTGTAACAGGTGTATTGTGCCAAAGTCCCTGTTGGGTCTTCGTAGCTGGTTTTTCCAAGGGTCTTGTATGTACGAGTATGTCTTTAAGGTTTTTGGTCCTTTTGTTTGAGAATCTGGGTTTTGGCCATTTCAGGGTTCCTGAAGTTAGAATTCGCCAGTTCTTATTGATGATTTTTTTGACATCGTTTGTCACTGTGCTGTAAGTGCTCACACAGGTCATCAAATCCGTGGTGGGTTCTTTCGTTGTATTGCCTAGCAGGGTCTCCCTTTGTTGGTTCCTTGCCCTTTTCTGGCATTTTTTAATGATGTTCATGGGATAATCTCTGATTTGTAATCTCTCACTAAGTTCCTTCGCTTGACTTTTATAGTCTGTGATGTTGCTACAATTCCGTCTGAGTCTAAGGAACTGTCCGTAAGGGAGGTTTTCCCTCAATGGGCGTGGATGGAAGCTTTTATAGGATAACAGGCTGTTCTTGGCCGTTGGTTTGAAGTAGGTCTTTGTCTGTAGTTTATCCCCTTCAATGAAGATAGTGACATCTAAGAAGTCCAGTTTACTTGAATTTGCTGTATATGTAAACTTCAAACATTCATCTCTGGTATTGAGCCATTGATGGAACTCGCTCAAATCCTCATTATCTCCTTCCCATATCAGGAGAACGTCATCTATATAACGTTTCCAGAAAACGATGTGACTCAGGAAGGGATTAGAGGGGTCATGGATGTGAGTGGCCTCAAAATCACTGACGTAAATCCCCGCTACGCTCGGCGCGAAGGTACTACCATGGCGCTGTTTGTACATGATCTTATCGTATTCAAAATGATTTTCTGTAAGTGCTAACCTACAGCATTCGAGTACGAAATGTCTCGGTGTTCTGTGTTCCCATTGTTGGTTAAAGAGTAACGTCTCTAAGGTTTCCAAAGTTCTCTGTTGTGGGAGGCTGGTATATAAACTTTCAACATCAAGCCCCACTAGTAACATTCTGTCCTCTGAGTATTGTAGATTCTGTAGGAGATTAAGGAGATCTTTTGTGTCCTTTAAATAGGTGGGAGTTTGTTGTACTAGTGGTCTCAAGTAATGGTCAGCGAATTGTGACAAGGGTTCTAGAAGAGAACCAATCCCAGAAACAATGGGACGTCCGGGTGGCGGGCGTCGTTCTTTGTGGATTTTTGGCAGAGAATAGAAATAGGGCATTCTTGGTGTCTTTGTTATCAGGAAATCTGCTTCAGTCTTGGAGACCCAATTGTTGGTTTCTGCATCGTCAACCATAATAGCGATGGTGTTTTGTAAGCGTGGGGTTGGGTCTGTGAGAATAATTTCATAGAACTTTTCGTCAGAAAGCAACTCAGTGCACTGTTGATGGTACCCTTCCTTGCTGAGTAGTACGATACCGCCTCCTTTATCCGCTGGTTTAATTATTAGTTCTTCGTCCTGCCGTAATGTATCTAGTGCTCTTTGTTCAGCGTTAGATATGTTCATGAAAGGTCTTTTAGTTTGGTCCTTTAGATCTCCCACTTCCTTCATTATTGCCTGTTCGAAGGCTAGTACTTCTACTGGGACTTGGTTGTTCAGTGGACAGAAATTGGATTTACGGCGGAGTGTCGTGTCGCCGTCTTTGGTTACTTCTTCTTGTCTGTTGAAAAAGGCTTTCAGCTTGATTTTTCTACAGAACTCTGCCATTTCGCACTGGAGTCTGAAGATGTCTAGAGGTGGTGTGGGTACGTAGCTAAGACCTTTGTTGAGAACGTCTTCTTGTTCTTTCGTGAGTGTTACATTAGTGAGGTTGAAGATCAGATTGTTGTGCTGGTCCCTGGTTTCGCGCCCGTCATGCTCTTTGTGTGGACTTGGTGCTGCTGGTCTGACCAGGTGACCCCTTTGCGCCTTGACCTGTTGGTGGTCTGGCCTCTCCCTAAAAAAGGCGGTCTATGTGTGTAATTGAGTCCCATGTCAGACATTGCTGGGGGGCCCATGGGTGGAGGACCTGGATAGAAGGGGTTAGCCCAACCTGGAAGGTTAGGGTTGAATGGTGTAAAGGGCATTTGGGGTTTCTGTGTGCCAAAATAAGGGTTAAACCAGGTGTTTGGTCTTCTTCTATTTTGGCGTCTGTATTGGCCTCTGTTTCTTCTCGGCGTGTAGGATTCCTCACCACTCCAATCAGAGCCATTATTTGTGGAGCCCATGCTCGAGTTACTTGAATTATCAAATGTATCATCTGGGATTTTGTAATCCTCTGCGCTGTAAGGGTGCATCTTTTCCATAGAGAATCTTTTCAGATCCTTCCCCAATTTTTGAATTTTAGTCTGTGTAATGTAATCTTTTGTTTCGTTCATTTCTTTGTTGACTTCTTCCAACCTTTTTTTGTATACAGTCAAGTGTACCATGCTCTTGATTTTTGTTTCTAGCACTTGTATTTTGATCGTGAGTTCTTCTGTAAGTCGCGTAGCGGTTTTAATTATGAGGACTAGATAGTCTCTAGTGCACTTCCAAGAGATGGAAGACCAGTCTTTGCGGAGGACTAGGTCTTGAAGGAAGATAAGTGGGGCATTGTTTACCCAGAGTCCTCTTGGTGCTGCGTTGGCGCGCAAGTACTCGGTCATGATGACGCCATGGATGGCTGTGCGTACTTGTTCTTTCTTCGTTTCTGACAACTCTTCCCAGTCGGTAGTTTGGGCTAGGGTCTGTGTGAGATCTCTGTCTTGTAGTAGTGAAGGAAGGGACAGAATCGCATTAATTTCTTCCGTGGAGTAGCTCAGGCCCAGATTCTCGGCCATGATTGTCTCCACTGATGGTAGTATAAGGGAAAGTCTTAAGGGGGAACTCCCACAGCTGCACGCTGCTAAGTATTATAATAATCAAACTGGAGGGAGAAGGAAGAACTTCTGTTCCACTCAGCTTCCTTGTCACAAGTATCCAAAAATCAAAAGGGAGTGGATCACTAGTCCCAAAGAACCAGGGTGTGCAAAAGGCAGTATAAGGTACTGTTAAAAACCCTCAATCACGTTATACAGAGATCGATGTTAGCGGTATATTTTCATTCTCCGCTTCGTTATTAGTAACGTGACAGCATCATCAATGGGTTTGTTGTAATGCTTTCTCCACCTGGAGAACGTACCACTGGTTATGTTGGTAGTGATCGTAGATAAAAAGAGAGTGAATTTGGTGAAGTGTTAAGTGGTGAGAAGGATATATTTAAAAATCCCACAGAGCCAGTAAAAAATCTTTAATTGTACTGGATGTAGGAGAATTTCATAGGTTCTTCGGTGTGCACTCAGCGGTGAATTAGGACCCTGTGCATTCTAAAACAGTGTCCATAAAAAAGGTCGACATGTTTCAGCCCTTGTTATGCCCCGAAGGGTCAAACGGGCTTTCTTCAGGACCTAAGTAGTGAAAAAGACCTGAATATTCACAGGATCTTTGCGGTGAGGAGAGTTGGGTTAATTAGTCCCAAGAGTAACTGTTCATTTGAACCTATAATCATTGTTCCGAACAGTAGAGGTAGGAGAGAGAGTAGGGGGAAGAAAACAGACCTTGTTAAAACAGTAAAGATTTCATTAAGATAAAAAACAGAAAGCAAACAGTCTAATGTTACTGGTTTCTCTTCAGACATTTTAAGTGTCTGCAACAACTAAAAAATGGCAATTCTTTCTTGTATCGAGTTGAGACACTAAAGAGTGTCCTCACTCTGTGTGGCAAAATTCGTCCCTCCTTTCGATACTAGTAAGAGAATTCCATCTTGTCATACATGGTATAGAAAGTACTTATTGTAATGGCAATATTTCCTTTTTACAGTGTAAGTTGGGAAGCGGGGTGTGGGTAGGGGGGAGGGGGTAAGAGACTTGTAGGTACATATACATGAACACATCAACGTTATTGAGATAATCCAGATAATTAGGCAGTATGGCTATCATGCGTATGCGAGGTCATTACTAGACAAAGGGATAAAAATATATATAAGACCCAGTATATTTATAAGGGTCAGAAATCGCTTACGCGCTTGAATGTAGCTTAACAGAAAAGGTAGCGAGCTAGATTATAAAAACGCGTGATTTTGTCAGCAGTTGAGAGCTCGTAGCAAAAAATGCGACCTAGTATGTTCTCGCACATGAATATAGCATTGTAGTAATCGTAGGAGTCTGAATTTTAAAGACGCAGAATATTTTGCAGCTGTTGGGCGCTCGTGCCAACAAGCGTGGGCTGGATTAGAGGGACGCAATACATTTTCAAACACATTAAGATAATACGGAAGAGAAGAACAACCGTACCTGTCTCCCGTTATTGTGGGCAACAACGGGTGTTTAGTAGGGCGGTCGCTCACGCTCTTAAAAATGAAGAAAGAGAGGGGAAAGAAAATCTGTCAAGTATTTGACCAAGTTATACGTTACGGTTCTTCCGTGATGTTTTGGCCGCCATCCTTCTAACCTCTTCGGCGCTGAACGTGGGTTCTGTGCTGACTCTGCCCTTGATGACCCGGTACTACAAGGGGAGCCTGTGCACTTGAGGAAATATGAATTTTATGATCAGTTATGTCCCCTATCTTAGACCCCAACGGCTCCATGTACATGCTACAAGTACATGTATGTTCCCTCCAGTTCCAGCTATGAAGACGCAAATACATGTGCGTCCAACGTTAACATGTCCTCTTTCAGATCCGCCATGAATGGGTCGAATATTCCATTCCTAAGTATGATTGGCCACCGACTTTATATGGTTCACCTTTCATGTTTTACAGTTCAGGCGAGTAGGCCCTGAATTCTGCCATCAAGCCTTTTCCTGCTTCTGCCTCTCAAATGCTCCAGCTTGGACCTGCATCCGTATCCATGAACCTTGTCCTACTCCCTGCGCGGCTAACGGTGCCTGACGCGGCCTGTTGCCTGCCAAAAACTGTATTCAGCCTTCAAGTTATCTGCTCCGCTCCTCATCCAATGCATTCCTGTCTAGTAGTTTAGGTAAACATCCTTCCAGCTACCGAGCAAAGGGCTCGGCCTCGCTGTCTTTATGCAAGTAATTCATAGCCCCTGTTACCATGGAAGATTCCTGCACCCTCGCATCTCATGTAGACACATAGACGCTTGTACATGCACTAACAGTCAGTATAGAATAGATTCCGTCCGAGAGACCTTTCCTTTTGGATAAAACAGTTCCTTAAACAAAGATATTAGATACGATTTGGGATTAGGTTGACCTGACCCCCCAGACTTCTGTCTCCACATGTAGAGCTAAATGTCAATTCCCCTTCACCCTCTAGTTGCACGTCAATCACACGTCATGCGGCTGCGCGCGCATCTCTGCCAAATATTTCTGCTGACACTGCAGGATTCTCTTATGGATCCACCCACTTGTGACATCATTTTAAATGACGTTTCTAGTATACGCCTATTATTACGCCTATTTTCATTACGTATGTGTATTCTTATCTGTATTATCAGCTGTTACGCCTCCTGCATCTGTCTTAATGTAATGCTTTTCATATATATATGATTACTTGTCAATAATGTATTGCCTATCCCTTCCTGAACCTTCGTGGTGATGGAATAAGATTGCCTGGTTCGAACCATAATTCCTTTGTAAGGAATAAAGCCCTTTTCAGAACCTCTAATACCACGGATTCTGCCTCTTATTTTGACTGAGTTATTCTTACTAGACTTGTCCGCATAAAAAATAGTACAGGTAATTTAAATATTTACCACATAAATTGGCGCCCGAATAGGGACACTTTCTCATCTCACGTGCCGGAGGTGCGTTGCAGGCCCGGTCTCCTGCCACAGCTGGACGGACAAAAACGCGTACCCGCAGGATTTCCTGTATCTCCCTCCGGCCAAGCGGGGGTGACTGAGGCTGCGATCAACACCCAGACGAGGCGGTGAGAAGTGCGAAGTATCCCGACCAGAGCCTAGCTGAGAGAGCAAGATCCGAGGTATACAGAGGCCCACCAGGTTCCGAAGTTCCGAGTCCAGTCGAGTCCAGTCCGGTCCAGTTCAGTTCAGTTCCGAGGCCTTCCGTTCCGTGCTACCCGGTGAGTACCGTTGCTGGGGAGGCATTTAGACGTGCACATTAATTTGTGCCGGTCATGACGGGTTTGGGTACACAGATCCGGTCTGCACTGTTTTAGCAGTGTATCTGTACTGTTTAGCAGTATATCCAGTATGTTCATATGTATATAATTCAGTATTATCTAGTATTAGTATTATGTCAGTAGATAGTTTTCTCTTAATTATCATTGTTCGTTAAATGTTAAATGTTTTAATGTGTTTAAAAATTGTGGTATGAATGAGTGTTCATTATTGTGTTTACCGTATTAATTGTGTTCAAATCCAGTTTGAGTAAGAATCAAGTAGCAAGGTTTAAAGATGCCGTTCTTTTCAAAATTAAGACAGATCAAAATTAGAAAAGGAGTACTCGAAGAAGCTGTTCCCATCCCACCTAGGGACACTCCAGGGTACTTTATGTATCATAAGCATGGCCTAGATGCCGTATTATATCTTGATTTATGGGTGGACTACACCAAGGATCTAGCAGAAAGTCAGAAGTGGGACATGGGATGCAGATTGCATCATGAGAGTAGAAGAAGAATTATGGAAAAAGAAAGCCAGACAGTCACAGAAAGATGCCATTGAATTATGGCGTAAAGAATCGCATAGGCGCACAGAGAAAGCGCTCAGACAAGAAGAGAAAAGTAGGGAGAACTCAAATAAAGCCCGAGAAAATATATTAATTGAGGAAGGTATCCGAGTAAAAACAGAACAAGTAGACAGACAACGAAACACTCTTATGAATGGTATGTATCCTCTTTTGGCCGAAGGTTTACCTAAGGCCACCCCGGAAATACCGAAAGACTTGCCACCCCCATTACTCCCGATTAAAGCACATCCCAAGACCGCAAAAGATATTTTCCTTTCCTCCTATTTAGACGATGTAGCTCCCGAATATGTTAATGTTCCACCACACACGCCACCTGTCGATGGTGCTCAACCCCGAGATCATCCGCCCCCAACTCCGCAACCACAAACTCTTCCGCACAATCCAACTTTTCCAGCATCCACAGTTTCTACCTTACATCCCACAAATCCTTTCGTGCCTAGCACCTCAGAAGGTGCGACAGGAGGTGCGGCAGCAATTTTCGCCACGCCACCATCACGAAGTAAATCGTCTCTTAGAGATTTAGCAAACCAACGTACACCCCAAATAGCAACGTCCGACATGTTTAAGGAACATCTTGTAGATTGTAGATATGATCCAGTGCCTGGTAAAAATGACAGAATGCTGCTATCATCACTACGTATACGACGAGCTTCAATATATTTAACGACACTACCAGGAATGATTAAACATTTAGACAATATATATCGCTTTGTCCAAACAGGGCAAGGCCCTGAAAGTATTGACGAAGCCATGGAATACCAGAAAGTGGATATACAGAGACTACTGTTACGCTTCTTCATAAACTGCTTGATCAGAGACAGAGATAGGTCCGAGGTAGACCAGGATGAAATGCAAGTACTTACCAGATGGGGTCAGAATATATCAGAGGGAAAACATGATAAACAGACGTGTATAGTAGCTATGTGCCGAAAGATCCGCAAAGAAGTAGAACGAATACATAAAGCCAGATTGGAGGCAGAAAAAACTGAATCAGAGGGAGAGGAGGAGGAAGAATCAGAAATGCCCACAGGACAATTAGAAACGATAGCTTATGTAGGTAGGGGAAGACCTTGTAACAATACCAGATACTTTAATGATCCGATACGTCCGATACGTCCAGAATGTAACAGACATTTTCAAGCCCCTATGCTAAATACGAAGTCCCCTGAACACTTATTCCAGGCTGCTGATAAATTACTCCGAGACCGAAGGGGGTATCATATGCTCGATTCTATGGATGAACAAGAATTAGCCAGGTCAGCAGTACAATGGGCTGACAGTTCTGAAAAATACAGTGATGATGCGCTAGCACACACGTTTTTGAATCTTACCCCAGACGAACAGCGTTTAGCTGGTATATACATGATACAACACCTCGTTATATTGTATAGAAGCCAACATTCCGATCCTGGTCCCCTACCTGATATACTGATAGAATTACTCACGAACAAATGGAGAGGTTCAGGTACTGATTTAATTAAAGAAATTCTAGAATATCGACACCAGTACATTGTCTTCGTATGCCCAGAACATGTTTCAGTTCCCCCCAAGTTGGAAAGAAAAACGTATCACATAGACAGACAGAATCCCTTACGCGAAGTACACCCAATCAGAGGTGATGACAATAATTTTAAACGCGTGTTTGTGTACACGCCCATAACTAAAATTGAATTATTAGAAATGAAGAAAGTAGTACCTAGCCATGACAAAGACCCAGCAGGTTTCCACCGTGAGATAAAAGACATGTTACTCATGGGAGAGTATACTTATCCTGACATTATGAAAATATTGAAAGTTTTATTGCCTGCCGGTATTTACGAGAAACTCAAAGAAAAGGAATGGGAGGTGGGAGACCAAAAGATAGATTGGACAGCATTAGAAAACGAAGAAAAGGCCCGAGCTGCAGGTTCAGGGCTTGGGGAAAGGACTACAGCATTACCAGGATTATTAGTGCAGGTACTACCACGTTTATTAACTACGAAAAAGGAAGACTAAGGGTGCAATCTCAGCCTGTAAACAAAAACAAGATGAAGATACTAGTGATTTCTATTCCCGATTTGAAAAATGTTTTGGTATTAATAGTGGCATAAAAGCAAGTAGTGAGTCGTATCCACATCTGTTTGTGACAAAATTAGTTGAGAATTCCCTGCCCCAAGTTAAGAGTAGAGTATTAAAATTTGAGAGTACTTGGCAAGGTAACACACCGTCACAGATATTACAAATGTTACAATATCATCACAATAGAATTAGAGAAGAACAAGAACATGAACAAAGACGTATGAAAGACACGAAAATGAAAATGCTTGTTGCTCAGTCAGTTCCAGCTGACGGTCATAAAAAGGGTACGACACAGTCCAATGATACAGCAGGTCCTGTTAGAGGGACATGCAATTATTGTAAACAGCCAGGTCATTATATACACGATTGCGATTGCGCAGTTCTGAAACATAATATCTCTACGGGTATAACGAAAGAGAGACCACGTCCGCCTAGACAGGATCAGATCCAACAACAAGTACCTCAGAATATACAGCCTATGCCAGCTGTACAGCAGACCGCACCACAACCACAACAACAACCACAACAACAGCCACAGCCTATTGCTGCAACACAAAACACGACACAACAAATGTACCAGTATGCACAAAATGACTATCCAGAGTATCAGCGCTACACATGAAATAGCCTAGAGAGGGAAGTTGGCTTACCCCTTATTGAGGTTCCTGTAGACCAAGAGGGTCCTTATGTACAGAGTCAAGTATTAGGGAAAGACAGAAAGTTTCTACTCGATACAGGGGCAAGCAGAACAACTATCAGTCACAGCGAAGTCCCAGGGGCACCCCTCTCAGGCTCACAAAATATTTCCCTTGGTTTTTCAGGAAAGCCCACTATTAACGAAGTATCGCAACCACTTGCATTCACAGTTGGCCCATTAACACGGACTACAGATCTATTGCTTACAAAATCATGTCCAGAAAACTTGTTAGGTATAAACACATTGAAGGCTCTAGGAGCTGTAATATGTTGTTCTCCGGAAGGAGTACGACTGTTTTTGCGTGACTTTAAAGGTCACTACGTGTCTAGAGACATGGATCACCGGTTACAGAATCTACCTGCACATTTATGGGCGCAAGGCCCCACTGATGTAGGTTGTATGCACATTACACCATATCGAGTCACACTCAAAGCAGGAGTGGTATTACCACGAATGCGACAATACAAGCTACCGCCAGATGCTGTAGTGGCTTTACTGCAAATCATTGACGAGCTCATTGCACAAGGAGTGGTTGTGGAAACCGACTCCAATGTATGTAATTCCCCGATAATTCCGATTCTTAAACGAACTGATCCAAAAGCACCACCAGTATATCGATTAGTTATTGATCTGCGAGAATTGAATAAATGCATTGTACCACAATACCCCGTGGTCCCAGATATCTCTTCATTGCTAACAGCCATAGATTCAGAAGCAACGTTCTTTACTGTAATTGATCTCAAGAACGCTTTCTTTAGCGTCCCAATCGATCCGGAAAGCCAATATTTGTTCGGATTCAGTTTAAAGGGACGAAGTTTTAAATTCACACGCGCACCTCAAGGATTCACAGAAAGCCCCAGCATCTATAGCCAAGCACTGAAAAGAGAACTTGACAGTATACACATGCCAGCTAACACTGCCCTGCTTCAATACGTCGATGATCTGCTGATCACCGCCCGAAGCGAACCTGAATGTGAAAAAGCATCACTGACGGTTTTACATTTCTTAGCCGACAAGGGGCACAAAGTGTCCCCTTCAAAGCTGCAATTCTGTGTCCAGCAAGTTGTGTACCTTGGGCACTTGCTGTCCAAGGGGGGAAGACAGCTTACACCCGACCGTATCCAGTTAATTGTTAACATGCCGCCACCCAAGACACAAAATGAGGTACGGGCATTCATAGGCCTCACTTCGTATTGTAGGCAGTGGATCCCTCAATATGCATTTCTAGCAAAACCACTCATTCAGTTGACAACACAGGAGGCAGCGACATCGACTGTCCTCCCTTGGACTCAGGAACATACGCTAGCTTTTGAAAGCTTAAAGAAAGCTTTATGCCAAGCACCTGTTTTAGCAACACCATGTTACAGCAAACGTTTTACACTTTTTGTTACAGAACGTGAAGGTACTGCTTTGTCAGTACTCACGCAGGAACAAGCAGGATCACACAAGCCATGTGCTTATTTTTCCAGTACATTAGATCCCGTAGCTCAGGCTCTTCCTGCGTGCCTGAAATCAGTCGCAGCAACAGCTTTAGCAATCAGACAAAGCGATGCCATAGTGTTAGGACATCAATTGACAGTACAAGTACCACACGCAGTAGAGGTTCTCTTGAACCGGACCCAAACACAACACTTGACTATAGCAAGACTGACGGGTTATGAATTGACATTGTTCCAGCCACACATAGAAATCAGACGTTGTAGTACATTAAATCCTGCCACACTTTTGCCATTAAGTGGAACAGACCCATTGGCACATGATTGTATTGAAGTTATTACTATTACGACGAAACCCAGACAAGACTTGACAGATATTCCATTATCAGATCCAGACCTAACATTGTATGTAGATGGTTCATGCATGAGAACAAATACAGGAGAGTTAGTGGCCGCTTATGCAGTCACAACAGATACTGAAATTATTGAAACGAATTGTATCGATACCTTGTCAGCTCAAGCAGCAGAGCTCATCGCTCTGACACAAGCCTGTATTCAAGCCAAAAATGAGAAAGTCAACATATACACAGATTCACGTTATGCATTCGGAGTCGTCCATGACTTCGGCGTGCTTTGGCGAGAGAGAGGTTATTTAACTTCTCACGGTGCCCACATCCAGCACGGTCCCCTTATTCAAGCTCTGTTAGATGCAATACATCTGCCAACTGCAATATCGATTATGAAGTGTAAAGCCCATACAAAAGTGACTGACATTATTTCTCAGGGTAACGACCTAGCTGACAGAACAGCTAAACAGACTGCTCAGAATCAGACTCATACAACTGACACGACAAAGACAATAGTTCCGACACCAACACACTGCATGACAGTTAAGGATCCCGCCCTTGATGTAATTGACATACAGACACATGCTACACCAGAAGAAATAAAGAGATGGACTGAATTAGGAGGGATCCAAACGGATCAAGGATGGATGACGAAGGGAAAATCTATATGGTTTCTCCCCGACTCAATGGTTCAAGTCATCATTAACACAATACATAGTCCAGCGCACCTAGGAGAGAAAGCTATGCTAGACAGTATTCAACACATTTGGTTCAATAAACACTTGCGAGCAGCAGCAAAACAGAAAGTACGTACCTGCATGATTTGTTGTCAGTTCAATCCAGGAAAAGGCGTACCTGTAGAACAGGGTGGATTTCAACCCCCCGATCACCCTTTTGAAGTCCTCCAGATGGATTATATCCAGATGGAACGATGTCGAGGATTCAAATATGTCCTCGTAGTTGTATGCGCTCTTTCCCGGTGGACAGAGGCGTATCCCGTCTCAGATTACACTGCCCCGACTACTGCCAAACAGTTAGTTCGAGAATTCTTCCCACGGTATGGTTTGCCCCGTGTCGTGTACTCAGATAATGGCCAGCCATTCTCATCCGAGCTAATGAAACATGTTTCACTTCTGTTAGGCTATCAATGGAAATTCCACTGTGTCCGACATCCCGAGGCAGCAGGTCTCGTGGAGCGGCATAATCAAACTTTGAAAATTAGACTGTCCAAAGTATGTAGAGAAAAAGGTGTCGACTGGATAGTAGCTTTACCAGTTGCGCTCTTTTACATGAGAATGGTAGCACACTCTCGAACAGGGCTATCCCCGTATGAGGTGATCTTCGGTAGACCACCAAATATGTGGGGGACGCCTATACCTCGTAAAATCACTGATGTTGATTGTAATATGCTGACAGATTACCTGGCTTCCTTGATGTCTGCACTACAATCTTGTCGTTCACAGGTAGCTGCAGCTTTTCCCGATAACACTGAGGTGAAGCCCCATGACGTGGTTCCGGGAGACCTTGTACTTGTAAGGAACTTCGACAGAAGGAACCCGCTGGAGCCTCGCTGGCAGTCGCCTAAGCTCGTCTTATTGACCACAAGGACAGCTGTGAAGATTGAGGGACGTAAAGGGTGGTTGCACTCGAGCCATATCAAAAAATTTCATGGACTATCATCCGACTTGAATTTTCAGCCCTGCATTCCCTCACAGACTGACTCAAAACTCCCCCTGGTTGACAAGCCAGAAAAAGAAAACTATAAACTGAAACTAAGGTCTAGCAAGTCAGACAATTTGATTGTTTAAGTCCTCTCCAAGGTGAATCGGTTGAATTTGTCTCTGACATGTATCCTCTAGACCGAAATAGAGAGAGAAATAGACAGAAACAGCTCAAGAAACATGCGTACTGTAAATCACTTCGTAGTCACTGCATAGTGACATTGTTAATTATGTTTTTTCTAAGTCTTCTGATTATTATTACCAGTATATTATTACACATGTATTACCCTATTTCCAAGCGTGCTTTCAATGCTACTGCCGAACATTCTTTTAGCGAATTACCCCCGTATGAGTTGTCCTATAGATTTGCGCTGCGCAACAACACATTCATTAGTATGTTACATCATTCTCATCAGACCAGCAATGCTACAAATTGTTGGATATGTGGCCGACTCCCTCCCTATCAGAAATACAAGGGAGTTCTGCCCCTCTTTCCGTATCCATTCACACACAATGGCTCCTGTGGAGCATGGTTTAGTTTGATTAATTCCCTAGATTCAAATTCAGTAGTTTATCAAGATAATTGGGTTTGGGGAAACCTGAACCTAGTTTTACTTAAAGTCTGCTACCCTAACAAGGAGGGACTTCCCAAAAGAACAGGAACTGATCTAGAAAATGAAGTATATGGATTAGGTAACTTTACACTTAACCTCATGATCCTGAATGTTGAATCCGAAGCTACACCAATCTTGCCCGCTATGTCAGTATTTCCAGTTAGAGGCGAATTATGTGTAAGAAAGAATGGTTCAATGCACATGGGCCATAGTAAATGTACCACTGTAATAGAATTCAGTGATAAAGGCAAGTCTACATTTAGAGCTTCTCGTCACTCCTACTTCATCTGTGGTCACACCGCATACATACGCCTACCCCTAGATTGGGATGGTACCTGTTACATTGCATTCCTTCTGCCACCCGTTTTCCTAGCCCCGTCTGATTACCATAGGAATACCCATTTAGTACACAATAGACAGCAGAGAGATCTCCCGATTGTCGACTACACCGAAACAGCATGGGAGCAATACACAGATTTCAATAAAGGTTTCTTTCCCTACATAGGTACAGTCACTAATAGTAAGCTGATACGTAGATTAACTAGAACCCTTGAAGCAGTAGTGAATGAAACTACTTCCGCCTTAGGCAACTTAACAGAGGAGCAGTCTGCGATGCGGATTGTTGTTCTTCAAAATTGTCTTGTCCTTGACGTCATCCTGGCCGATAGGGGCGGAGCTTGTAGGGTCATCGGATCAAGTTGCTGTGTTTTCATACCAGAAAACGCGCCGTCAGTATATAAAGCCATAACTCGCCTTCATAAGATCGTAAGCCAGATACACCAGAATCCAGGCACCTGGACTTGGTCCGGTTGGTTCTGGAGCGTGTTGTCAGCCTGGGGATGGAGGATCCTATCCTTCCTAGGTAGTGGCTTTCTCATTCTATTCAGTTGCTGCTTGTGTCTACAATGTGGGCCAGCGATTTGTGGTCTGTGTGCCACATCGTGTATCCCGCCTTCAAATTTTCATTCAAGATCCCGGAAGAAGAAAGAAGAACAAATGATGCTATATGAACAGATTGATGAATTAATGAAGATGGATATTTCATGAAGGGTCCGTAGGGGACAAGGAGGGAATGAGGAAATATGAATTTTATGATCAGTTATGTCCCCTATCTTAGACCCCAACGGCTCCATGTACATGCTACAAGTACATGTATGTTCCCTCCAGTTCCAGCTATGAAGACGCAAATACATGTGCGTCCAATGTTAACATGTCCTCTTTCAGATCCGCCATGAATGGGTCGAATATTCCATTCCTAAGTATGATTGGCCACCGACTTTATATGGTTCACCTTTCATGTTTTACAGTTCAGGCGAGTAGGCCCTGAATTCTGCCATCAAGCCTTTTCCTGCTTCTGCCTCTGAAATGCTCCAGCTTGGACCTGCATCCGTATCCATGAACCTTGTCCTACTCCCTGCGCGGCTAACGGTGCCTGACGCGGCCTGTTGCCTGCCAAAAACTGTATTCAGCCTTCAAGTTATCTGCTCCGCTCCTCATCCAATGCATTCCTGTCTAGTAGTTTAGGTAAACATCCTTCCAGCTACCGAGCAAAGGGCTCGGCCTCGCTGTCTTTATGCAAGTAATTCATAGCCCCTGTTACCATGGAAGATTCCTGCACCCTCGCATCTCATGTAGACACATAGACCCTTGTACATGCACTAACAGTCAGTATAGAATAGATTCCGTCCGAGAGACCTTTCCTTTTGGATAAAACAGTTCCTTAAACAAAGATATTAGATACGATTTGGGATTAGGTTGACCTGACCCCCCAGACTTCTGTCTCCACATGTAGAGCTAAATGTCAATTCCCCTTCACCCTCTAGTTGCACGTCAATCACACGTCATGCGGCTGCGCGCGCATCTCTGCCAAATATTTCTGCTGACACTGCAGGATTCTCTTATGGATCCACCCACTTGTGACATCATTTTAAATGACGTTTCTAGTATACGCCTATTATTACGCCTATTTTCATTACGTATGTGTATTCTTATCTGTATTATCAGCTGTTACGCCTCCTGCATCTGTCTTAATGTAATGCTTTTCATATATATATGATTACTTGTCAATAATGTATTGCCTATCCCTTCCTGAACCTTCGTGGTGATGGAATAAGATTGCCTGGTTCGAACCATAATTCCTTTGTAAGGAATAAAGCCCTTTTCAGAACCTCTAATACCACGGATTCTGCCTCTTATTTTGACTGAGTTATTCTTACTAGACTTGTCCGCATAAAAAATAGTACAGGTAATTTAAATATTTACCACACACTCACGTTATAAACGATGTAGGAGGCGTGGAAATAGAGGAGGGACTAACTTGGAATAACTCTGTGAAACGAAATATTCATATCGGTGTGTAGTTGTCTCTAATAGTTTTTATAGTCTCATCAAGTTGGTGAGGTAGAGGCAGGTTAGTTTTGATACAATTAAGGGGGTGACGTTATTTTTAGATTAAGTGAGACCATGATAACAACCAATAGTAATCTATACAGTCTCGTCAGATTAAAATGCTCTCTGATAAGACAGCATGTGGTTGTATGTGAAATAGGGAAAAAGGAGGTAGTACAATGATTTAAATGTACTGCCCCCCCCGGGTGTCTCTAGGGTGATATTTTGTTAACACAGCCTCATGTGTAGGTGGTATCTATTTTGTATGTGTACTTTGTCAATAAAGTTATTCCAAAGTTGGACTTTCATTATCTCAAGACGCTCAACCAGGGTATGTTATCATTCAGACCCTGAGTATTTGTGCAAAGTCGGTGGACCCATCTTTGTTCTTTTTCGAACAGCACCTTTTCAGCGTGGTTGTTCTTGATGGTGAAAGTTTCCAAGATTACCCAACGCAGATCATTGACAGTGTGTCCTAGCTCCAGATAATGATTGCTCATCTTGGTAGTGCTTCTCTTGCACTTGATGTTGCTGCGATGCTCGCAGAGTCTTTGTTTTACTTTCCTACAGGTCATTCCAATATAGCGCAAACCACATGGGCAAGTGATCATGTAGATAGCGTGGGTGGTATTACAGTTAGTGTGGGATCTCATGGTCCATTTTAGATTGGGTAACAGTTGTAGATTTTTTGTTGCCGTTGTCAGGTGGCAGACTGAACATGACCCGCATGGAAAATGTCCTGTAACAGGTGTATTGTGCCAAAGTCCCTGTTGGGTCTTCGTAGCTGGTTTTTCCAAGGGTCTTGTATGTACGAGTATGTCTTTAAGGTTTTTGGTCCTTTTGTTTGAGAATCTGGGTTTTGGCCATTTCAGGGTTCCTGAAGTTAGAATTCGCCAGTTCTTATTGATGATTTTTTTGACATCGTTTGTCACTGTGCTGTAAGTGCTCACACAGGTCATCAAATCCGTGGTGGGTTCTTTCGTTGTATTGCCTAGCAGGGTCTCCCTTTGTTGGTTCCTTGCCCTTTTCTGGCATTTTTTAATGATGTTCATGGGATAATCTCTGATTTGTAATCTCTCACTAAGTTCCTTCGCTTGACTTTTATAGTCTGTGATGTTGCTACAATTCCGTCTGAGTCTAAGGAACTGTCCGTAAGGGAGGTTTTCCCTCAATGGGCATGGATGGAAGCTTTTATAGGATAACAGGCTGTTCTTGGCCGTTGGTTTGAAGTAGGTCTTTGTCTGTAGTTTATCCCCTTCAATGAAGATAGTGACATCTAAGAAGTCCAGTTTGCTTGAATTTGCTGTATATGTAAACTTCAAACATTCATTTCTGGTATTGAGCCATTGATGGAACTCGCTCAAATCCTCATTATCTCCTTCCCATATCAGGAGAACGTCATCTATATAACGTTTCCAGAAAACGATGTGACTCAGGAAGGGATTAGAGGGGTCATGGATGTGAGTGGCCTCAAAATCACTGACGTAAAGCCCCGCTACGCTCGGCGCGAAGGTACTACCCATTGAAGTACCATGGCGCTGTTTGTACATGATCTTATCGTATTCAAAATGATTTTCTGTAAGTGCTAACCTACAGCATTCGAGTACGAAATGTCTCGGTGTTCTGTGTTCCCATTGTTGGTTAAAGAGTAACGTCTCTAAGGTTTCCAAAGTTCTCTGTTGTGGGAGGCTGGTATATAAACTTTCAACATCAAGCCCCACTAGTAACATTCTGTCCTCTGAGTATTGTAGATTCTGTAGGAGATTAAGGAGATCTTTTGTGTCCTTTAAATAGGTGGGAGTTTGTTGTACTAGTGGTCTCAAGTAATGGTCAGCGAATTGTGACAAGGGTTCTAGAAGAGAACCAATCCCAGAAACAATGGGACGTCCGGGTGGCGGGCGTCGTTCTTTGTGGATTTTTGGCAGAGAATAGAAATAGGGCATTCTTGGTGTCTTTGTTATCAGGAAATCTGCTTCAGTCTTGGAGACCCAATTGTTGGCTTCTGCTTCGTCAACCATAATAGCGATGGTGTTTTGTAAGCGTGGGGTTGGGTCTGTGAGAATAATTTCATAGAACTTTTCGTCAGAAAGCAACTCAGTGCACTGTTGATGGTACCCTTCCTTGCTGAGTAGTACGATACCGCCTCCTTTATCCGCTGGTTTAATTATTAGTTCTTCGTCCTGCCGTAGTGTATCTAGTGCTCTTTGTTCAGCGTTAGATATGTTCATGAAAGGTCTTTTAGTTTGGTCCTTTAGATCTCCCACTTCCTTCATTATTGCCTGTTCGAAGGCTAGTACTTCTACTGGGACTTGGTTGTTCAGTGGACAGAAATTGGATTTACGGCGGAGTGTCGTGTCGCCGTCTTTGGTTACTTCTTCTTGTCTGTTGAAAAAGGCTTTCAGCTTGATTTTTCAACAGAACTCTGCCATTTCGCACTGGAGTCTGAAGATGTCTAGAGGTGGTGTGGGTACATAGCTAAGACCTTTGTTGAGAACGTCTTCTTGTTCTTTCGTGAGTGTTACATTAGTGAGGTTGAAGATCAGGTTGTTGTGCTGGTCCCTGGTTTCGCGCCCGTCATGCTCCTTGTGTGGACTTGGCGCTGCTGGTCTGACCAGGTGACCCCTTTGCGCCTTGACCTGTTGGTGGTCTGGCCTCTCACTAACTGTAATACCACCCACGCTATCTACATGATCACTTGCCCATGTGGTTTGCGCTATATTGGAATGACCTGTAGGAAAGTAAAACAAAGACTCTGCGAGCATCGCAGCAACATCAAGTGCAAGAGAAGCACTACCAAGATGAGCAATCATTATCTGGAGCTAGGACACACTGTCAATGATCTGCGTTGGGTAATCTTGGAAACTCTCACCATCAAGAACAACCACGCTGAAAAGGTGCTGTTCGAAAAAGAACAAAGATGGGTACACCGACTTTGCACAAATACTCAGGGTCTGAATGATAACATACCCTGGTTGAGCGTCTTGAGATAATGAAAGTCCAACTTTGGAATAACTTTATTGACAAAGTACACATACAAAATAGATACCACATACACATGAGGCTGTGTTAACAAAATATCACCCTAGAGACACCCGGGGGGGCAGTACATTTAAATAATTGTACTACCTCCTTTTTCCCTATTTCACATACAACCACATGCTGTCTTATCAGAGAGCATTTTAATCTGACGAGACTGTATAGATTACTATTGGTTGTTATCATGGTCTCACTTAATCTAAAAATAATGTCACCCCCTTAATTGTATCAAAACTAACCTGCCTCTACCTCACCAACTTGATGAGACTATAAAAACTATTAGAGACAACTACACACCGATATGAATATTTCGTTTCACAGAGTTATTCCAAGTTAGTCCCTCCTCTATTTCCCTGCCTCCTACATCGCTTATAACGTGAGTGCACAGGCTCCCCTTGTAGTACCGGGTCATCAAGGGCAGAGTCAGCACAGAACCCACGTTCAGCGCCGAAGAGGTTAGAAGGATGGCGGCCAAAACATCACGGAAGAACCGTAACGTATAACTTGGTCAAATACTTGACAGATTTTCTTTCCCCTCTCTTTCTTCATTTTTAAGAGCTTGAGCGACCGCCCTACTAAACACCCGCTGTTGCCCACAATAACGGGAGACAGGTACAGTTGTTCTTCTCTTCCGTATTATCTTAATGTGTTTGAAAATGTATTGCGTCCCTCTAATCCAGCCAACGCTTGTTGGCACGAGCGCCCAACAGCTGCAAAATATTACGCGTCTTTAAAATTCAGACTCCTACGATTACTACAATGCTATATTCATGTGCGAGAACATACTAGGTCGCATTTTTTGCTACGAGCTCTCAACTGCTGACAAAATCACGCGTTTTCATAATCTAGCTCGCTACCTTTTCTGTTAAGCTACATTCAAGCGCGTAAGCGATTTCTGACCCTTATAAATATACTGGGTCCTCTATATATTTTTATCCCTTTGTCTAGTAATGACCTCGCATACACATGATATCCATACTGCCTAATTATCTGGATTATCTCAATAACGTTGATGCGTTCATGTATATGTACCTACAAGTCTCTTACCCCCTCCCCCCTACCCACACCCCCGCTTCCCAACTTACACTGTAAAAAGGAAATATTGCCATTACAATAAGTACTTTCTATACCATGTATGACAAGATGGAATGTGTGTTCTCTTACTAGTATCGAAAGGAGGGACGAATTTTGCCACACAGAGCGAGGACACTCTTTAGTGTCTCAACTCGATACAAGAAAGAATTGCCATTTTTTAGTTGTTGCAGACACTTAAAATGTTTGAAGAGAAACCAGTAACATTAGACTGTTTGCTTTCTGTTTTTTATCTTAATGAAATCTTTACTGTTTTAACAAGGTCTGTTTTCTTCCCCCTACTCTCTCTCCTACCTCTACTGTTCGGAACAATGATTATAGGTTCAAATGAACAGTTACTCTTGGGACTAATTAACCCAACTCTCCTCACCGCAAAGATCCTGTGAATATTCAGGTCTTTTTCACTACTTAGGTCCTGAAGAAAGCCCGTTTGACCCTTCGGGGCATAACAAGGGCTGAAACATGTCGACCTTTTTTATGGACACTGTTTTAGAATGCACAGGGTCCTAATTCACCCCTGAGTGCACACCGAAGAACCTATGAAATTCTCCTACATCCAGTACAATTAAAGATTTTTTACTGGCTCTGTGGGATTTTTAAATATATCCTTCTCACCACTTAACACTTCACCAAATTCACTCTCTTTTTATCTACGATCACTACCAACATAACCAGTGGTACGTTCTCCAGGTGGAGAAAGCATTACAACAAACCCAATGATGATGCTGTCACGTTACTAATAACGAAGCGGAGAATGAAAATATACCGCTAACATCGATCTCTGTATAACGTGATTGAGGGTTTTTAACAGTACCTTATACTGCCTTTTGCACACCCTGGTTCTTTGGGACTAGTGATCCACTCCCTTTTGATTTTTGGATAGATTGAAAGATCGCCACTTTCCTGATCACATTCCTCCCACACCCTCAAAAGACTCTCCCAGTAGGAGATGTAGAGTCTGTTGGCGAAGAGGTACGTGGAAGGAGACTCGTATGTACTGCCCCGAGTGTCCTTCTAACCCTGCGCTGTGTGTGCCTGCTTGTTCTAGAATGTACCACACGCAAAATCATTTTTGGGAGCATCTATGAGTGGTAAAGTGAACTGCCTGGACAGGTGCTTGGCTGGCGGTGTGCGTGGACTGGCGCATGGCTGGTGGTTTGCGTGGACTGGCGCTTGGCTGACGGTGTGCGTGGACGGGCGCTCGGCTAGTGATGTTCGTGGACTGGCGAGTGGCTGGTGGTGTGCGTGGACTGGCACTTGGCTGGCGGTGTGCATGGACTGGCGCTCGGCTGGCGGTATGCATGGACTGGTGCTTGGCTGGCGGTGTTTGAGTAGTGACTTGCTGCTGGTCACTACACACACTGCTAGCCATACGCCACTCCACACAATCCGTGAGCTAGTGTGGTTGCTGTGTCAGGATTGTGGGCGTGTGAAAGTGATGGGCCCTTGAATGGCGCTGTCTGCTGGTGTGAGTATTGTAATGTGCTGGGCCCGTGGCTGGTGGAGTGAATGGTTTTGTATGTGATCACACATATGAAAGGTGTATGAATGGCCTGTAAAGAGGTTGGTGCCTTGTCATGGCTTAACAGCTCACAAGCTGTGAGTCAATGGTTCAGTTTCTCTTCCTTTCAATTATTAACAGTGCATTTTATTTTTGTGAAATCTCTGGTTAATACAACTGTATATACTGAACCATCACTCACCCTTGTGCCAAATCCAACCAGTATGTATGTGTGCTTGAGGAATAGGTGGTTGTGTAGAAATATTTGTCTTTTCTGTCTTTCTCAAGCAGGGTGTACCTTGTCCCTTTTTGTGAATGTTGAAATGTGTTGGTTTCATGCCTGGTGGTGTGAATGGTCTTGTGTGTATCACGGATGAAAGGTGTGTGAATGGCCTGTAAAACGGTTGGGGCCTTGACGTAGCTTTACAGCTCACGAGCTGCAAGTCACGGGTTCCGTTTTTTGTGCTTTCAATTATTGACAGTTCATTTCATTTTTGTGAAATCTCTTGTTAAAAATGTTTTATATACTGAACCATCACTCGCCTTTGTGCCAAATCCAATCAGTATGTGTGTGTGCTTAAGGAATAGATGGCTGTGCAGTAATCTTTGTCTTTTTTGTCTCTCTGCCAAGGTGTACATTTCATCTAAGAAAAACCTACCAACTGTAGATATTGTCATAAACTAAACACCCATGGGAGTACATGGTGATGTCTCGCTTGTGGATCCCAACAAGTATTCTTACCCACATTGTCCTGCAAACCTCAAAATGTGACTGTCACATTTTCCTTGCATTATTGTGCCAAAATGTTAACGCTGCAGAAAGAAACAACAAATTTCTGACCCCCCAGCATTTCTCCAAGTATTTCTCCAAGTATGGCTTGCGTGGGTGCCCCAACATTCTCCTACCCAGAATCCCCTGCAAACCTCCAATTTAGCTGAAAAAAAATCACTTTTCTTCTCACATTTCTGTGTGGGAAAGTCATGGAATCTGCGTGGAATCACGAATTTCCTCTCACCCAGCGTTCCTCCAGGTCTCCTAATAAAAATGGTACCTCACTTGCGTGGGTGGGTCAAGGACCCGCGACAGGCAATGGCCCAAAACCTATTGAGGCGACATCAAAATTAACTATCACAAACCAACCTGGTTTTGCAAGGGGGGGGTCCCATGAGTTTTTGGCCTGGTGCTCTTTGGCCATTTAAGGAAACCTACCAAACCCACACATTTATGAAAACTAGACACCCGGGGGAGTCCAGCGAGGTATGGCTTGCATGGGTCCCCCAAAATTCTCCTACCCAGAATCCTCTGCAAACCTCAAATTTCGCTGAATAAATCACCTTTTTCTCATATTTCTGTGTGGAAAGTTCTGGAATCTGCGTGGATCCGCAAATTTGCTCCCACCCATTGTCCTGGCGACCATCTTGGAAAACTACCAAACCCAAACATTTCTGAAAACTAGACACCAGCGAGTTATACCTTGCATGGATTTCCAAACATTCTCCTACCCAGAATCCCCTGCAAACCTCAAATTTAGTTGAAAAAATCACTTTTCTTCTCAGATTTCTGTGTGGGAAAGTTCTGGAATTTGCGTGGATCCACAAAATTCCTCCCACCCAGCATTCCCCCATGTCTCCCAATAAAAATGGTACCCCACTCGCGAGGGTGGGTCAAGGAACCGCGACAGGCAAGGGCCCAAAACCTATTAAGGCGACATCAAAATTACCTATTACAAACCAACCTTATTTTACAAGGGGGGTCCCATGAGTTTTTGGCCCGGGGCTCAGCGGCCAAGTAGGTAAACCTACCCAACATCCACATTTCTGAAAATTAGACACCCAGGGGAGTCCGCGAGGTATCGCTTGCATGGGTCCCCCAACATTCTCCTACCCAAAATCCCTGGCAAACCTCAAATCTTGCTGAAAAAGTCACTATTTCTCAAATTTCTGTGTGGGAAAGATCTGGAATCTGCGTGGATCCACACATTTCCTCCCACCCAGCGTTCCCCCAGGTCTCCCAATAAAAGTGGTACCTCACTTGTGTGGGTAGGCATAGTCGCTGCAGTAGGAAATGGCACAAATCGTATTGTGGAGACTTCGAAATTACCTATACCAAAACTACTTGGTTTTGGAGGGGCACCTGGTGTTTTGTCTCCGGGCTCGGCGGCCATCTTGGGAGACTACCAAACCCAAACATTTCTGAAAACTAGACTAGAGTCAAATGAGGTATGCTTGCGTGGATCCCCCAACGTTTTCCTACCCAGAATGCCCTGCAAACCTCAAATTCAGCTGAAAAAAACCCATTTTCCACATTTTGTTTGTGGAATAACCGTGCCGGCACAAATGTCTTAACCCACAGCGTTCCACTGAGTCTCCTGAGTAAAATGATACCTCACTTGTGTGGGTGGGGCAAGGGCCTGTGACTGGGAAGAGCCCGAAACATAGGGATTAAGGGTATAGCACCAAGAATTCTAAGCGCTACATTTGTTTTAAAAATATGTTTTTAGCCAATTCTGCATTGGACACCCACACAAGTCAGGTATCATTTTACTCAGGACACTAAGAAGAAAGCTGTAGGGTAGGACATTTTTGACGGCACAGTGATTCCACACAAAAATATGTGGAAAATGTGCTTTTTCAGTTAAATGTAAGGTTTTGCAGGGCATTCTGGGTAGGAAAATGTTGGGGGATCCACGCAAGCCATACTTCATTGGACTCCCCCGGGTGTCTAGTTTTAGGAAATGTTTTGGTTTGGTAGTTTCCCAAGATGGCCACTGAACCCGGGGCCAATACCCCAGGTGTTCCCCCAAACCAGGTAGCTTTGTTATAGGTAATTTTGAAGTCTCCACAGTACGATTTGGGCAATTTCCTGTTGCAGCCACTATGCCTACCCCCGCAAGTGAGGTACCATTTTCATCGGGAGACCTGGGGAAATGCGGGGTGGGTGGAATTTTGTGGATCCACGCAGATTCCAGAACTTTCCACCACAGAAATATGAGAAAAATGTGTTTGTTTGACAATTTTTTAGGTTTGCAAGGGAATCTGGGTAACAAAACCTGGTGAGAGCCAGTCAAGTCACCCCATCCTGGATTCCCCTGGGTGTCTAGTATTAAAAAATGTATAGTTTGGGGGGGCGTGGCCAAGATGGTGACCTGAATAGACGTGGAGCTCGGAGGCTCCCCACCGCGGCCCCTCGCCCTGGGTTAATATGCGCTTGCAGTACCCCCTAAATTAGCAATACCCCCCTACCAGGTATCAGGAGCGTGGCGACCCTTGGTATCGAGGGCTGACGGGCCTCTGTGACGTGGAGTTCGTGGCTGTTGGAGGTGGAGGGCTCGGTGACTGGTGATAAAATGGCGCCGGCGCTCTGCTAGCGGCTCCGGCGGCGGGTGGCTGCAGGAGTTTACGCTGCCCCTGGGACCGGGCTTCTGCGAGTCGGATCCCAGAGAGTGCCCCTTGCAGAGATCGGCGCTGAAGGCGGAAGGAGGTGAGCGCGGCCCCCCTATTGCCCTGGGGCGGCCAGAGGTGGTGCTGGGCGGCCAGCGTGAAAATTGAGGCCGTGGCGCCGGGCCTAGCGGCGCTGGAGCGCTGCCTCATGGGCGCGTGCCCACCGGCTGTCTCTTGTGGCTGTGGACTGGCATCTGCATTGGGTAGCAAACCTGTTGAGCCGCTTCTCCTCACACTGGACTATTCTGCCTCCCTTGAATTGGCAGTCACTCTCAGGCCGAGGCCCGGGAGCGTAGTTACCCTCTGTGGGTTAGGCTGAGGGGCATCTACGCAGGCGGAGGTTGTGGCTGTCGGTGGCTGGCTTGGAGCGGACGCTGGGGGGGAGACGAGCGCGGCCCCCCTGCTTGCCATGGGACTGCCTGCGGCGGCGCTGGTCGGCCGGCATGAAAATTGAGGCCGTGGTGCCGTGCCTAGCGCGTCTGCCTGTCTCTGGTTGCCGGGGGCTGGACCTGGCATTGGGCAGCTGAACTTCCCTACATGAGGAGCGAGAGAGCCACCTCTATAGGATTGACGTCCCTGGTTGTGGAGTGCCCGGTGAGACTATTGGGGCGGCGGCGCCTGTGACTTTCCTGGTGGTGGTTTTAACCCCCTGCCTGCATCTGAGAGGTGTGTGGGGGGTACGGAGGGGGTTTACGCCAATCAATTTCATCCGGGGCATTCCTGTGGAGCGTTGTGGTGCTCCGATTTGTTCGCCGTGAGGGTGCTGGCTCCCGGTGCCCTACTGGAGCTTCATGAAGCGGCCCTGTGTTTTGGAAACATGCTGTCAAGAATTCCTGTCATACAAGGGAAACACGCCCTTATGTAAACAGGAGAGCTGTTACATAACTCAAGGGAAACACGCCCTTATGTAAACAGGAGAGCTGTTACATAACTCAAGGGAAACACGCCCTTATGTAAACAGGAGAGCTGTTACATAACTCAAGGGAAACACGCCCTTATGTAAACAGGAGAGCTGTTACATAACTCAAGGAAAACACGCCCTATAAAGGGAGGAACCGGGAGGTACAAGGCTGTCGGATATTGTGTTTACACCGACGTACCTGCTTCGTGAAGAGCAGTGTTCCGGAGTGGTGCTCCAGTAAGGCAAGAACGGAGGTAGGTCGAGTCGTTACTCCCTGGGCCGTGTCTTGCCCCATCGTCACCTGTGAAGGACCCGGAAGCTCTACCGGTCAACCATTGAGCTTCGCTTTTTGACTCGGCTGAGTCCAAGCGCAGTGGCGCTTTTGCTGGTTGGAGTCGTAACTCCCAGCCCGACCAGAGACACAGGGACTGCCAGCTGTAACGCACACCAGGAGGTGTTTGCCGCGTTACAGACTCGGAAGTCCACAGGATCGATCGATCGAGCGGCTGCTCTCGGTTCAGTCTTCTTGCTTGTGATTGGGGTATCGGTGACGCATCACCAGGAGGTGACTCCGCGTCCCGGTGCAGTCTGAGGAAGAGGTTGAGCGGCTGCTCCCTTCAGGTAGAGACCCCGGCTGGGTGTTTCCCTGACTCCTCGATTCTCCCCAACACTCTTCGTGCCCCTCACAGCCTACCGATTGGCATTGTCGGCCATTTCATTTCTGCCCTCTGTTGGCATACGCCGGGATCGGCGTATATGCAGAGGACGGTTAGGACCATCCGTGCTGTGGGCTGGTAACGTACTTAGCCTGGAGGATTCCAGTGACTATAACTTTTGTTTGTTCTTTGTATTTTATTTGCCTTCATTAAAAGAACTAACCCTTCACAAGTGGTTGCGTCCTCATTGTCGTGTCTGTTAAACGATCCTGAGACGTTCAGGGCGTTACAAAATATCCGACCTTAATAACACTAACTGTCTCCCGGTCGATAACAGACATGGCAACACTTGATGATGTGCTGGCTGCTTTAGCGGCCATGCAAGTTGAAGTGGCTGCCTCTAGGCAAGAAACAGCCGATGTAAAAGCCAGACTGGATGCTATCCAATTGGACCCGCTCACGCCCAGCACCTCCCTCACGAACCAGACCCCTGCGGTAGTAGTGGAAATGCCGGTAGCCATCCCCTTGGCAACACCAGAGAGGTACAGTGGGGATCCTAACACAGTGCAGGTATTCCTCACACAAGTGGCGCTACATTTATCGTGCAAACCAAAGGCGTTCCCCACGAGTCAGGCTCGTGTGGCTTTCCTTATATCCTATTTGGCTGGAAACGCGGCACAATGGGCCGTACCTCTGGTGAGCAGGGACGACCCCCTCTTATGTGATTGGGGTGCTTTTCGCGAGGAATTCCTGAAGGTATTCGACAGAAGGGCTGACTCGTACACGGCGGACCGTGAAATGCTTGAGTTGAGACAGGGATCCAACGACCTGGTGCAGTATCTCAACGCGTTCCGAAGGCTGGTTGCGGAAACCAAGTGGCCTGTTGCTAAACAGACGGCGCTCTTCCATCAAGGGCTGTGCGATGAGCTCAAGGACGCCGTGGCTCATATTGACCCTCAACCCAAGACATGTGAGGGCCTTATCAACCTGGTATTACGGCTGGAACATAGGCTAAGTGAAAGAAAGGGGGATCATGGGAGAAAAGGAAAATCCCTTCCATACTATGTGACGGTGGGAAGTCCTGAAACTTCCACCGCATCCAAGGGAGAACCCATGGACATCAGCGCAATACGAGCGAGCCTCACAGCCACGGAGAAAGAGTCACGCCGTAAACAAGGATTGTGCCTATATTGTGGCAAAAAAGGCCACTACGTACGTGAATGCCCTGCCAAACCGAAGACGTCACGTTATCGGGCCAACCGGTCGGTAACAGCCGTGGTGGACATACCGGCGGAAAACTAGAGGACTCCAAGACCAGAGAAGGGGCATCTCGGAGTCACTCATCCATCCCTTCACTTTCCAACTCGGTCACTAAGGCACAACGACACCTGTTTATCACGGTGCACGTGGGAGTGCATGACCAGTGGATACCCGTTGTGGCCATGGTGGATTCAGGGGCCACTGGCATGTTTATGGACCACAACGAGGCATGCAGGCTAGGGCTAGTGCTTCTTCCCAAAGCAGTACCCGAAGACGTCTATGCGGTAGACGGAAGGCGATTGGTGACGGGGCCCATCGGACAGCACACGGGGGTCCTTCCGATGAGATATGGGAGGAACCATTTGGAACAAATCGATTTTAACATCATCCGAGCGCCCCAATATGGCGTCATATTGGGATTGCCGTGGCTACAGAAACACAACCCCTTTGTGGATTGGCCAACACATCGCATCGAAATGACGTCACCGTATTGCATCCTGCATTGTGGAATAAGAACGGAATCCCTTGACGCAGATGAGAGCGGGAGTCAGACGGTGGCTACAGCGGCAGAAAAAGATGTGGCTCTCCCCCAGGCTTATCACAGTTTTGAGGATGTATTTGATGAGGTGAAGGCGGAAGTGCTACCACCACATAGACAGTTTGACTGCCAGATCGACCTGGTGCCAGGGGCCAGCGTTCCCAGCGGCAGGCTGTATGCCCTGACGGAGCCTGAAAACGTGCATCTCCGGGGGTACCTGGATAAACTCCTCAGGCTAGGATTCATCCGCCCGTCCAAGTCTCCGGCCGCCTCGCCACTCTTCTTCATCCCGAAGGCTAATGGGGAGCTGAGAGCCTGTGTGGACTTTAGGGCATTGAATGCGATAACCATAAAAAATCGGTACCCCTTGCCTCTCATCAGTGTACTTCTGGAACAGGTCAAGAAAGCTCGTATCTACACCAAGTTGGATTTGAAAGGGGCATACCATCTGGTGCGCATGAGGGACGGAGACGAGTGGAAGACCGCCTTTAAGACCAGGTTCGGCCTTTTTGAGTACCTCGTCATGCCGTTCGGTCTGTGCAACGCCCCGGCAGCCTTTCAGTACTTTTTGAATGAGGTATTCAGAGAGGAGTTGGATATCTACGTGGTCGTATATATCGACGACATCCTCATCTATTCGTCCAGTGTGGAGGAGCACGTACACCACGTCAAAGCTGTGCTCCAAAAGCTGAGGGAAAACATGCTGTTTTGTAAACTCAGCAAGTGTGACTTCCACGTCATATCCGTGGAATTCCTCGGAGTGATGCTGAGTCCAGAGGGACAGGAGATGGCAGAACGAAAGATCAAGGCGGTGAAAGAATGGCCGGTGCCCCAAAGCGTGAAGGACGTCCAAAGTTTCATTGGCTTCGCCAACTTTTACAGGCGGTTTATAGATGGATTTTCAGGAGTGGTGGCCCCAATCACACAGCTACTGAGGAAGTCCAAGGAGTTTGTCTGGTCCCCTGAAGCGAACAAAGCCTTTGAGGCCCTGAAAAGCGCCTTTGGTAAGGCGCCGGTGTTGGCTCACCCCGATCCGGATCTCCCCTACGTGGTGGAAGCGGACGCGTCGGATGTGGCGCTGGGGGCTATCTTGTCCCAACGCAACCACGACACAGGGGTGCTTCATCCCGTTGCGTACATGTCCCGCAAACTCAACGACGCCGAACGCAACTACCATATTGCGGAGAAGGAGCTTCTCGCAATCAAGGACGCCTTCACCGAATGGAGGCATTGGTTGATGGGGGCAAGACATGTGGTATCGGTGTACACGGACCATCGGAACCTACAGTTCATGACGGCCACTAGACACCTTTCTCCCAGGCAGCTGCGGTGGATGATCTTCTTTGCGGGGTTCAACTTCCGCATCACATATCGGCCGGGGACTGAAAACCGGAAGGCGGACGCCCTGTCCCGTCAATCTGCAGTTAAGGAACCATTGCCTGCAACCGAGCGTTCCATCATTTCCCCGAGGATGGTATTGGGGGTTATCCAACCGGATACTTTCCTGAGGGGAATAAAGAGAGGGATCAGGTCATTCGCATGGCGGAGGTGGCTCCTCAGTCACAGAGAATGGCAGCTGAAGGACGGGATACCCCTGAAGGGCAGGTGCCTATTGATACCCACGCCTAGGCTAAGGAAACAAGCATTCATCTGGTGCCATGACTCTCCATGCGCAGGTCATTTGGGCTTTGAAAAAACGGTGGCTAGCATGGGACGGCATTTCTGGTGGCCAACCATGAGAGTGGATGTCAGGAGGTGGGGACAGGAGTGTCCTACGTGTGCTACCATGAAGGCCGACCATGGCCGAACCCAAGGGCTCTTACATCCACTTCCGACCCCGGATAGACCATGGGATAGCATATCACTGGACTTCGTGGTGGGCCTACCGGTAGACCAGGGGATGACGGCAATACTGGTGGTGGTGGATTACTTGACGAAAATGGGGCACTTCATCCCCTGCAAGAGAGTCCCTACGGCCGGGGAATTGGCGTCACTACTCCTAAAGAATGTGGTACGACTGCATGGATTACCTGGGGTGATCGTGTCGGACCGGGGGTCGCAGTTTACTGCGCAATTCTGGAAGACTTGGTGCACTGCGCTGCATGTTAAGACCGCCCTGTCCACCAGCTACCGCCCTCAAACGGACGGCCAAACCGAGCGCCTGAACCAAACGCTCAAACAGTATCTGCGATGTTTTGTGGACCAGGGCAGGGAAGAATGGGTCGACTTGCTATGGGTTGCAGAGATAGCCTATAACAATGCCACTCACAGCTCCACACAGTCATCTCCGTTCTATAGCAACTATGGCCAACATCCCAGGTTCTTGCCATTTCTACATCCGTTCAGAGAGGACAGGATTCCCGCCACAGCGGACAGGGTGGCACACATAAAAGACACGTTGATGCGCTCAAGGGCTGTCCTAATAGAGGCCAAGAGAAGATACAAGGCTGCGGCAGATAGGAAGAGAAGGCCCGGGCCACTGTACCGCACTGGAGACTACGTCTGGATATCCACAAGAAACATGAGGTTTCGAAAGAACAGTGTGTTCCATCCCAAGTACATGGGCCCCTATCGAATTACCAAGTGTATGGGTCCCGTGAACGTGAAGGTGTGCTTGCCCCAGTCATTGCGGATACACCCTGTCTTTCATGTATCATTGCTCAAACCAGCACCCTCCAAGCCGTCTGGGACACCTAGGCCGGTATGCGTGGAGTCGGAGGTGGAGTATGAAGTGTCGGGCATACAGGCGTCCAAATGGCGCAGGGGGAAGCTGTGGTACCTGGTTGCGTGGAAAGGCTATGGCCCGGAGGAGCATTCATGGGAACCGGCTGAAGGGGTTCATGCTCCGCGCTTGGTCTCCTTGTTCCATCGGCGTTTTCCTGCCAGCGCTGGACCCGTGGGGAGCCGCTGAGAGGGAGGATGTACTGTCAAGAATTCCTGTCATACAAGGGAAACACGCCCTTATGTAAACAGGAGAGCTGTTACATAACTCAAGGGAAACACGCCCTTATGTAAACAGGAGAGCTGTTACATAACTCAAGGGAAACACGCCCTTATGTAAACAGGAGAGCTGTTACATAACTCAAGGGAAACACGCCCTTATGTAAACAGGAGAGCTGTTACATAACTCAAGGAAAACACGCCCTATAAAGGGAGGAACCGGGAGGTACAAGGCTGTCGGATATTGTGTTTACACCGACGTACCTGCTTCGTGAAGAGCAGTGTTCCGGAGTGGTGCTCCAGTAAGGCAAGAACGGAGGTAGGTCGAGTCGTTACTCCCTGGGCCGTGTCTTGCCCCATCGTCACCTGTGAAGGACCCGGAAGCTCTACCGGTCAACCATTGAGCTTCGCTTTTTGACTCGGCTGAGTCCAAGCGCAGTGGCGCTTTTGCTGGTTGGAGTCGTAACTCCCAGCCCGACCAGAGACACAGGGACTGCCAGCTGTAACGCACACCAGGAGGTGTTTGCCGCGTTACAGACTCGGAAGTCCACAGGATCGATCGATCGAGCGGCTGCTCTCGGTTCAGTCTTCTTGCTTGTGATTGGGGTATCGGTGACGCATCACCAGGAGGTGACTCCGCGTCCCGGTGCAGTCTGAGGAAGAGGTTGAGCGGCTGCTCCCTTCAGGTAGAGACCCCGGCTGGGTGTTTCCCTGACTCCTCGATTCTCCCCAACACTCTTCGTGCCCCTCACAGCCTACCGATTGGCATTGTCGGCCATTTCATTTCTGCCCTCTGTTGGCATACGCCGGGATCGGCGTATATGCAGAGGACGGTTAGGACCATCCGTGCTGTGGGCTGGTAACGTACTTAGCCTGGAGGATTCCAGTGACTATAACTTTTGTTTGTTCTTTGTATTTTATTTGCCTTCATTAAAAGAACTAACCCTTCACAAGTGGTTGCGTCCTCATTGTCGTGTCTGTTAAACGATCCTGAGACGTTCAGGGCGTTACACATGCGCGGCCTCCCCTCATTAATGCATGAAGTTCGGAGTTGGCCGGCCTACAGTTGGGAGAGGACGGCCGGCCACAGCTCATCTCCCGGGGTGTGACTTCCTGGCCAGGGAGAGCGCGGAGTGAGGGAGCGGTGGCGTTGGGGCCCACTGGGTTCGCGTCCACCCGCTCCCTATTGCAGCTTGGGGGCCGCTTTGGTGAGGACAGCACCGCATTTCCCGGAGCCCGAGAGTGGACCCCACCTGAGGCTTTCTTCCTACACCCCCGAGCAGCCGCTCTATCGTCCCATCAGACGTGTCATCATGGCCAGCATGAAGAAAAAGGGAGATCGCTCCGTGAGGGATATGCTCGTGAGGGGGTCGGCAGCTGGGGACAGGGGGTGCTCCACCCGCCTCCCCCGACGCAGTCTACCCGCCAGGAGGAGGGCGAGCTCCCTATCACCAGGGCCTTTCAGGAGTCTCTTTTTAATACCCTATGGGAGGACTTTCAGACTCTTAAGCAGGAGGTGGCGGGGGAGGTGCGTGACATCCATCGCGATGTGGACGAGCTGGGAGAGCGTGTCACAGCCATAGAGAACGGAGAGCACTCTACATCGGCGGAAGTTGAGCAGCTACAGCAAGAAATCCTTCGGGTTCGGGATCAGCAAGTCGACCTACAAGCCCACACCGAGGACCTTGAAAACAGATCCCGCCGAAACAACATCCGCGTGAGGGGGGTTCCTTTACAAGCGGAAGGGGCAAACGTGACTGAATACCTCCAGGGCCTCTTTCGGGACATTCTGGGGGCAGGCCCAGACTTTGAAGTTCGTATCGATCGCGCCCACAGGGTGGGTCTGGGACGGAAGGCACCGGCCCCCCCACCGGACATCCTAGCTTTCTTGCCAGACTTCCCCTTGAAGGAACGCATTTTAAGGGAGGCGCGCCTCAAACAACCACTTACGTATTAGGGGCATGCAATAGCGCTTTATCAAGACTTGGCCTCTATCACTCTCCAGAAGCGGAAGGCCTTCAGGGACGCAACCACCTTCCTGAGGGCCAAAGGAGTGTCCTACTCGTGGGGCCATCCTTTTCGCTTAATCTTCCGGTGGAATGGTAAGCTGCACCAACTCCGCTTGTTCCAAGAGGTCTCGGATCTGCTTGGCCTCGCTCCGGGCAGCCCCGATCCGTCGCCTAAGCAGTCACAGCACTCTTCCAGTGAAGGCTGGCAGCGAAAGGGTCGTCGCCGATCACCAGCGACGGCAGTGAAGCCGGACCCTGCCACAAAGACCATCGAACGGGCCTCGGCCCTGGCGGCCGTCACAAGAGACACTTCTAGGCCGGACTCTCCGTAATTTTACCGCGGGGGACCTTATTTAGCATCATACTTTGACACCCGTGGGGGTGGGGTGGCGGGCGGGGAGCCTGGGTCGCCCAGACGCCATGATCACCCAGTTCTTCATTTTCCATTGGTCCTTGGCCTGGGCTGTGGACACTGGACAATTGTTGATGTTTGGAACTGTTTCGGGGGGGATTGCGGGAGGGGGAGGAAGTAGGGAAGAGAGGGGTGTTTTGGAAGGGGGGAGGGGGTGCCAGTGGGGGGTTCCCCCATTATTGTAAGTTCCCTCTATGCTCCCAACGCTCGCCAAGAGACGTTTCTCATTGATTCCCTGTCTGAAATCCTTCGGCACCACGACCAACACATTTTAATCGGGGGATACCTCAATCTCGTCATGGACCCTGGGAGGGATTGATCGGGTGACCGCCAGGGATGTGCAGGGGCTATCTCACCACGGGGCGGGATTGGTTGCGGAGTAGAGGTATGATAGATCTTTGGCGGGCGGCCCACCCCGTAGCACTCACTACTCCTTCTATTCCCACGTACACCACACGTATTCCCGGCTGGATCACTTTCTAGGGTCCTCCGACCTCAACGCATTGGTCCAGGTCGTTGACATTGTCCCGGCGGCTCTTTCCGACCATGATGCTGTGTCTGTCACGCTTGACCTTCGCCCTCTACATCGACCAGTGGGGAGGTGGCGTCTTCGAGAATCCCTACTACAGCGCCCCGACGTTGTTCAGCAGGTACATCAACGCATCACGGAGTATCTGAAGACTAATGACTAATGACTCCCCTGATACTCACGGGCGAATCTCTTTGAAGTGTTGGTATGGCCTATGCCCTTCAATGTAGGTTGTGGTAGCTGGGACCTTTGGGCATAGGGTTGGTTGGGTCACGAATGGGCGAGGTCGAGCTTGTTTCAATGTCAATTTGCCTGCCTAAACTCATTAAATAAAGTTATTCCAAAAAAAAAGAAAGTATAGTTTTGCTAGCTTTCCCTTGGTGCCGGCAGAGCTAGGGTTCAAAAACTACATCTAGGCACTTTGCAAAAAAAGGGTCCATTTTCACTGTGAAAATGTGGTGTGTCCACGTTGCGTTTTGGGCCTTTTCCTGTCGCGGGCACTAGGCCTACCCACACAAGCTAGGTACCATTTTTCTCTGGAAGACTTTGGGGAACGCGGGGTGGGTGGAATTTTGTGGATCCACGCAGATTCCAGAACTTTCCACCACAGAAATGTGAGGAAAATGTGTTTGTTTGAAAAATTTTTAGGTTTGCAAGTGATTCCGGGTGACAGAACCTGGAGAGAGCCAGTCAAGTCACCCCATCCTGGATTCCCCTGATTGTCTAGTTTTCAAAAATGAATAGGTTTTCTAGGATTCCCTAGGTGCCGGCAGAGCTAGGGTTAAAAAACTACAGCTAGGCACTTTGCAAAAAAAGGGTCCGTTTTCACTGTGAAAATGTGGTGTGTCCACGTTGCCTTTTGGGCCGTTTCTCGTCGCGGGCACTAGGCCTACCCACAAAAGTGAGGTACCATTTTTCTTGGAAGACTTTGGGGAACGCGGGGTGGGTGGAATTTTGTGGATCCATGCGGATGCCAGAACTTTCCTCCACAGAAATGTGAGGAAAATGTGTTTTTTGGACACATTTTGAGGTTTGCAAGGGATTTTTGGTAAAAGAACCTGGTGAGAGCCAGTCAAATCACACCATACTGGATTCCCCTGGGTGTTTAGTTTTCAGAAATGTATAGGTTTGCTAGATTTCCCTAGGTGCCGGCAGAGCTAGGGTTCACAACTACAGCTAGGCACTTTGCAAAAAAAGGGGTCAGTTTTCACGGTAAAAATAAAGTGTGCCCACGTTGCGTTTTAAGCCGTTTCCTGTCATGGGCACTATGCCTACCCACACAAGTGAGGTACCATTTTCATCGGGAGACTTAGGGTAACACAGAATTGTAGAGCAACTGTTATTACCTATTGACTGTTGATGAATTTCTGCCTTCCAAATAAAAAACAATGTGTGAAAAAGAAATCATTTTGAAAAATGACCTATAATTCTCATGCTAGTATGGGTACTCACAATTTCGGAAATGTGCAAATATCTACTGTTTCTAAAATCTATATTTTGTTCCCATTTCAGAAATACATAGGTGTCTTTCATACCGATTTTTCCATGTATACATTTTCCCAAAATAATTGCTATATACCCGGTGCATAATAAAAAACCATTGCAAGACGCTGCTCAGTTATTGGCTCTGGGTTCGTCGGGTTCTTGGTAAACCTACAAAACCTATATATCCCCATAACCAGAAAGGTCCAGCGGATGTAACGGTATATTGCTTTAAACAGCTGTTATAATTAGAAAAATTACAGGTGAAAACGTTGACACAAATGGCTGTTCTTTTCAACTAATTTTCAATTTTCCCTATACTTAAATGTAGTTTCTATAAAAAAACTTTGAAGGATCTACACAAATGACCCCTTGCTGCATTCAGAATGTTGTCTACTTTTTTAAAATGTATAGTTTTTCAGGATCCATTATTGCTTTCATACACATTTCTACCATTAACTGGAAAGCACAAAAAATAGCAAAAATAGGCTATGTCCCAGAAAAATGCCAAAACTGTGTAACAAATTTTGGTTTTCTGACAAACGTCTGCTTGTCCCTGAAAGCAGGGAAGATGGTGATTTCAGCACCACAACCCCTTTGTTGATACAATTTGCAGGGAAAAAAGACGCTTTCAACTGTAACCCTTTTTTCCCATTTAAAAAAAAAATAAAAACTAACATTTAGCTGTATTTTGGCTAATTTCTGGGTCCCCTCCAGGGGAATCCACAAACCGTGGGTACCTTTAGAATGCCCATGATGTTGGAAGAATAGGACGCAAATTTGGCATGGATAAACAATTACAGGGGCCTAAGCGCGAACTACCCCAAATAGCCAAAAAAAGGCTCAGCACAGGGGGGGGGAAATGCCTAGGAGCGAAGGGGTTAAAACGTCATCTCTTAGAAATATTAGAATTTGGTGTAATATCCAATTGAATAGAAATAGGGGCATGATCAGATATTAGAATGGACTGATATATTTGCACCTCTTAATGACTGGGAAATATTCTGTGAGACCAAAAAGTAATCAATTCTAGATTGGGTTTTGTTGGACCACAGAATAATGTGCATACTCCCTTGTAGTAGGGTAGAAAATTCTCCAAGCATCTATGAGTTTGTACTGCTTGATGGTATGAGTAAATAACTTATGGGCATTATGCAATTTGAAAGAAATCTGTGAGTTACGATCTATAAAAGGATCAACTACTTGATTGTAATCTCCTGAAAGAATGAAATTATCATCAATGCAAGATGAGATTTGTTGAGTTAAAGAGGACCAAAACAAGGGGTCACCGTTAGTGGGGGCATAAATATTAAATAAAGAGACTAAAGCACCTCCCATTTGCAACTTAGTATACAACCATCTTCCATCCTCATCAGATAACTGAGAAGGCAATTTAATAGAAATCGATTTATGACAAAGAGTTAATACTCCATTTCTTTCACCATCATCTGGTGAGAAGAAAATTTTCCCTACCCAGCCTTTTTTCAGATTCAGAGATTCAGTTGCTGTTAAATGAGATTCTTGTATGAGAGCTATATCAACTCCTAATTTAGATAAATGTGTTAAAACACGTTGCCGTTTAATTGGAGAATTCAGACCTTTAACATTTCACAACACAATTTTCAAAGACATAAAAACAACAGCGAACATGGTGAGCTAAACAAACCATCAGAGAACATAGAGTGAGATTAATAACAACATCCCAACCATGCATGCATATATACTGACCATAAAGAAGATTTAAGAAGAATGAATATAAATATAAGTGTGAAACAATGAACCAACCAAAGCAGAAAAGGAAATGCAGAAAGGAGAGAGGGAAAAAGAACCAAGAAAGAAAGAAAAATGTGAAGAGAAAAAGGTAACAATAAAAAAGGTACAACATACCTAAACCTAAGGATATCATAAGAAGGTGAAAGGGTGTGGGGGGGTGAAACAACATAGGACGGACGGAACGCCCGGACTCAACGGTACGTATAACGAGGATGGACCACACCACTTCACATAAGGTAAGGGTATATGGCAGGAACAGACAACAACAACCCTGTGAAAGAGGAGAAAAGGCAGTTATTATAAAGACAAAGAAGAGATATAAAATAAAATGACATAATGATCTGTTAAGAGCTAAAATAGCAAAATAGCTAACATTATTAAACTAATGAGTAATTTGTTAAAGGAAAATAAACTGCTACGAGAGTTAAAATACATCAGATATTTTGAGATGATGATGCTCCAGAAAAAGTCCATAGATTCTGATTTTCAGGAATTGATGAAGCTCTGCAATTTAATAGGATCTTCATATGTTGTAGTCTTATTTTTATAGGTGACCTTGAAGAGACAGGGATGAAAAAGGCCATACTGAGCACCCAAGGCACGTAAATCAGGTCTCATGTTGAGAAATTCTTTGCGCCTATTCGCTGTGGACTTGGAATAGTCTTGAGCAAAAAACAAAGTGGAGCCTGACCATGAGACACGTTGAATTGACTTGACTGCTGAAAGTACTTAGATTAAGTCTTCGTATTCGAGAAAGTACATAATAACTCCTCTAGGTCTTCCTGAGGAAGATGTACCTGCATGTTGATGTCCAAGTCTGTGAGCACGTTGGATATTGAGCGACGTTCCATCTGGTAAATGTTGCAACTTGGGAAGGAAAGACTTGAAGAAGTAGAGAGGGTCAGAGCCCTTCGAACCTTCTGGCAGGCCGTAAATACAGAGATTGTTTCTTCTGTTCCTGTTTTCAAGGTCTTCGACCTGTCACTGAAGTGATGAGACCTGAGATTAAAGATCATTAACTTTCTCATTGGTGTGAGCGTAGGAAGAGACGCTATGTTTCACTGACGTAAGACGGTCATTCATCTGAGGCCAATTCTCTGTGAGAAATTGCAATTTGGTGGTTGTTTCCTCCATGAAGGGGCAAAGAGCAAATATCTCCTCTAATAACATGCCTAGAGAGACAGGTGAAGAGGATTTTGGCGGAGATGGTAGATCCTTCTTCAAACGTTTGGTGGTCGCCTTTCCTGCAACAGGGGTGATAGTGCTCAAAGGTGAAGAGTCTTTAGAGATAGAAGGCAACGAGTCCTCCATTTTAGAAAATTCTGAGAAAATCTCAGAATTATTAATCGAGCCCTGCGTAGAACATGAGGTAGGTGGCCCCAGGTTTTTCAATCTGCCCATAAGAGGCTGAAAATGATGAGATACAGGGGCTCAGCTGTAACAATAAATGAATAGGCGCTCTCTCAAAGATGAAACCACAATAAAAATATTGCCAACAATGTACAGAGAAGCAGTGATTTTTTTCTTGGAAAAAAAAGATGGAGACAAACATAAATGCGTCAAACTACCACCAGAAATATGTGATACATAGATACTTCAACTCAGCATGAAATAAGAAGAAATGAAGGAAAGGCATTTATGTTATTTCCAGGAGCAAAACAAGCAGACTAAATGGTGAATGAAACAAATCTTTCCTTAATTCGATTATTAAGCATCCCTTACAAAAACTGCAGGGGCTACCTCATGTTTAAATAAACAGAGTTCATGAGGAAAAATCAATTAAAGATTGTCTCAGGGAGCATAAAGCTCCAAATATCTTGCACCAAATGTCCTGTGAATGTGAATTTGCTGTGCCTAAAATAGCGGTTGCAGATAGCTCGACATGAAGTGAAAGCGCGACTTGATCATTCAAGGTCGCGCTGCCCGAGAAATGCTCTGAAAGTGTGCCCAGGTCATCAGAACATCTTCTGCTGGCAAATGCGCCTAACCATACATCCTCAGCAGGCTCCGAAATGCGGTCCATCTGCGTCGTCAAAGGGAGCCTCACACGAGCGCCCTCATCCTCCGCGGTGTCAAGCCACGCCCCCCCATCATTCTCCTTTCTAAGTCAAGGGTCTGCCTTTTTGGACCTACGCGCAAGCCAGCCTTGAGGATTGTGGCATTCAGAGTAACTATGATATGGCCAGTCATGTGGTTGATGTCCATAGCTTATGCACTCATGAAGCATTCACTGTATTGGTCAAATTATTTTCATTTTCTAACTCGTCCTTCTTTTCTTCCCATAGTCATGCCAGATTCACATATATTTCAGACTATTTTATTATCCTCTTCCTATCAAAATATGTCCTATCTACTCAAAGAAACCCCCCTCTTCTCTTCCAAGTCAGGACTGCACCCGGAAATTACAAAATTAAACCTTTTCTCCGATTTAGCTCGTAAAATGAGCGCCCCTAAATGCCACTGCCGTTCACTCAGCTCCTTGAAACGAGAGTACCACACTCCCCCTCGAGTGAGGTTCTGCATCTGCATACTTTCCCGCTCGCTTTTTAACTGTTGTAAAGTTGACTTTCGCAGTATGTACTTTTCCAATTGCCTGATTTATATTTTAATTATGTTTTTTTGTTTAAAACAGACCATACAAATGATGCCTTTGAATAGAAATTATTTCCTTTTATTAAATAATTTTTCAAAATATCATTTATATGATTAAATTGTGTTCGGGGATCCTGCACACAGCTCACAGATATTTTAGCATCTAGAAATTCAAAGAGGATACCCATGATGGAGTACTATGTTTACAATAAAAATCATTTCCTTAGGGGTAATGTTGCCTGCCTGTTTTATTACTTATTCCAGCTGAGGTGATCTATAAATATTCAAATGAATTTGTGAACACTCAGAATACAAATTTCTGAATTTCATCTTGTTTCTATACTTTCGTAATCCTTCTTAGTCCAACACGTTGCCTACCTAAAAGTACTGTATCATACCCTATATGGGAAAGGTTGAATTATTTTATTGTATATTAGATGTGAAAGCCCTTTTCGCAGTTAGTATGTTTCATATCTTACTTATGAATGATAAATAGCATGCATTCCTACATCAGCCATCATAAAATAAAACACCTGGCTTCTGCATCTCTGCCACGCGGCATAGTTAGATGACAGAATATGGACTACAGAAACACTGTCCTATAATGTGGCCGCAGTACTATACTCATCATATACTCCTGTGTATCCGCACCGGGGCTTGCCTCTACAGCCACCATAGCTACAAAGCAAGGTTTGTGCTTTATAAAAACCAAACATATGGACAAACATAATGGTCAGTTTGAATGTACTATTCTGAACTGGGGTGGCAGAGTGGGCTAAAGAACGGTGATGGATTAAACCCAGATCAGTTGACTGGGGGTGAGTGCTTGCAATGTTCAACACTCCGGCCATCATTTCCTTTGGTTTTTGCTTTGTTCGCCATAAGTTGGCAGGGTATGCTCAGACGTGAGTCCCTTGCTCACTTTGCCACTGGATTCAAGCAAGCCTGGCTGAAGACGGCTGAAATGCCAGAAACCGGTCCTAGGAAGCTTGTTTCCGGTCCAGGGAAGGCATGGCTTGGCAGTTCGGGCTGGACTGTTCCCATGAGGCACAGGGTCAGACTGATTTGCATATGGCCATGTCTGAACTGGGGTGGCAGAGTGGGCTAAAGAACGGTGATGGATTAAACCCAGATCAGTTGACTGGGGGTGAGTGCTTGCAATGTTCAACACTCCGTCCATCATTTCCTTTGGTTTTTGCAGTGCTATACTCATCATATACTCCTGTGTATCCGCACCGGGGCGTGCCTCTACAGCCACCATAGCTACAAAGCAAGGTTTGTGCTTTATAAAAACCAAACATATGGACAAACATAATGGTCAGTATGAATGTACTATTCTTAACTCCACATCTATGTGCCTCGAGGCGATATATTGTCAAGGCGCATATATATAAAATGAAGTATATTTAAACTATACATATGTATATACACTTTCCTTGCTGATGTTTGGGTTGTCAGTGTTTTTCATTCAATATTTGTGTAGCGCCATCATTAAACCTCAGTATTCCTGTACATTACTGCACTGTCTAATGGACCCAGGCGTTCTCACTCTTTCCAGGCGCTACAGCGGATGACTAGCATCGAAGGCTGGTCGAGGAGCTACAAAAGCGGGAGTAGATCATGTTCTTTCTACAATGGTTCATTTCCTATACATCATTGACTCTAAAGCCCAGTACTATATCAGGGACAAGGTTACTCACTCCTACCCATTTTCATCTGGCATCCTAGCAACCGTTGCCAAAGAATAGAACCATTTTTCCAAATAATATTTGGATGGGCCAGCTTGGGTTTTCATCATTACCTTCCATAAACATGAGTACCAATGCTCCATCTCCTCGGCCCTCCATGATCTCTTTCCCATAATCTACCCACCGTTGTGTGCCCTACAGGGCACCACCAACCAACCAACCACCAGCCTGCCTAAACCTAGGTCCAACTACTCCACGCGAGTACTAACCAGTCTCCTTACATATGACTGGCATCTGGATATGGAGACAGGCCATGACCTGCCATGTGAGTGCAGCTACTTCCTGTCTGATAATCCCCAATGCCTCGTGGAGTTTCAGGGTGGGGCTGTCTTCAGGTTGTCATTCAGGGGTTTGGTAGCAACAGATGTGGTGTATGCATGTATATGTGTTTGTGTGGGTGTGCATAATCTCTGTTTTGCCAAGAGCTGCTCTCTCTTGTCCCTCCAGCACCATCTCTTCTATCTAGCCCACTTTTCCTCAGGAAGGGAAGGACACTGTGGACAACAGCACTGCTAATGCTCCTGGGGTTGACAGTTGCTATTTTGTTGTGTTCAGCACACACCTGTTCCCGAAGGATGATGTGGACGAGGCCATACCACTTCAAGTAGTTGTGCTAGGGTGTTTCTCATGGCAATAACAGCATTGCCATCGACTGAGTTCTCACACCGCACCCACATCACACCACACCTCCGGAAGCTTTACTTGCTCCCCATTCACAAGCGCCTACGCTCTGCCTCACTCTTATTTGCCCCCTCTCCCTGCACCCGAAAAAGCAAAACTGGAAGTCGCTCATTCTCCTACATTGCACCCTAGAGATGGAATGACCTTCCTCAACACATCAGAGCCTTCTCCTCGCTTCTTGAGTTCCGCCAGAAGTTGAAGCCATGGCTCTTCATATAAGCTCCTTGGGACTACGCACATACACACCTTGCTCAAGCGCCTAGATAACCTCTCGGGTGATTAGTGCGCTATACAAATCAATACAACATAACTGCTTTGTATCGTTAATTCAGAGGATGGAATTTGTCATACTTGAGCATCTCTTTGGTCCTGGAAGTTTTAGTAAAGGGTTTGTGTTTTAACAATGGTTTATGTTGCTTGTTAGAGGTAGTATCTGCTGGTTTGTAATTGCAGATTGTAAGCTGCTGTGTATGTTTTTTTAGGTCTGGCTCTGTGAATGATAGCAGAGGTAGTATTGTGTGTGTACCTTAGCATTAGAATTGCTAGTTTTGTGAATGGTTGAGCTTCCAGTGTCATGCTTCACTTGTTCTTCAAATCATTATTTCCCCTCATTGATATGTTTCCCTTGCTTCAGGGCCAGTAAAAAAGTAAATAATATATTCACATACATCATTTGAGTCAGGCAGTACTTTGGCAGATTAAGGTTTGGAAAATCTCTATCTTGAACTAATCATTGCAACAGTTCCTTGCATGGGATGATCCCTTCCTGGATGTAAAGTAAAGACTGTCTAGGATAACAATGAGCAGCTGGATAAATGAAACTCAGTGCAATTGTCACCAAACACACAACTTTTCTCAGTGAAAAGGCACACCATACACAAGTGACATCTGCACTGTTAACACGATCCAATGTATGTTTTAAAAGTATGTGTCCACCCATCCATGTGCCTTGCTGCAACGTGGCTCTGTATTTTTAGTCAAGGGATATTGCATTCTGGGACTTGTGGTTTTGGTTTCCAGGTGATAAAGTAGGTTTGAAAATCACAGCTGGACAAAACCCAAAGACTACATGAAGGTGTCACACCTGAAATGTGTGCCTTGCAGCTATGCTGCATTGCATATGTGCCTGTCTCTGAGTTTTGCATGGCTGTATGTCTTCCTCAAGAGTAACACCCCCACAAATGGTGGTGGGGTGATATTAATTGTTGCAACCGGGGAAATTGCAGGGTGGGCAAAATATTCAATGGGCACAGGCGATGTGAAGGGCACACAACCTGGGCCCTTGAACGTTAGTAAATATAAAGTAAGTGACCGAATGCAGGGGGTTTAAAAACCCTCAGCTGCATGCCTTTTCCACAGTGCTTAATTTAATTTGAGAAAAACAAATAAGTGCCAATGCCCACATCAGGTGGCCACTGCAGCTTGCACTACCCGTTGCCCTTACCAGCGCTGCCAATGAGAGGACGGACACAGCTACTAAATATCACGCTCATACACGTGCGACAATTTAGATTATTCCAGGCGTCCAACACTATAAGAATGGCTTTGGTGACAGATATTAGCTGTTTTTAATGTATATTGAATTAATAAACAACTGCTTTGCTGTTGTGCCCATGTCTAAAATAGAAAGCACCACCATGTGGCAGACTGTCATAAGTGCCAGTGTTGACAAGTAAGTGCTGGAGCTGAGCATCAAAAACCATCTCAAATTAAGCACTGCCCTCCTTCCTTTATGGGATTTCTTTTTATGTGCCCCAATCAGTAGCACCTCCACAGCCTGTTACCCACGATGCCGAGTTGCACTCACCTTGCCAAACCCCATTACGCAAGCAAGAGGGGCAAAATGTCAGAAAATAAGCTGAACACAACAATATACCCACACAGAGGATCCTTATACTGACTATTTTATATTCTCTGTGATAGAGCTGCCTTTGAGCATTGGACTCAATAGAAGGGGGGTGGGGGTGCTGCCCAGATGGTGATACAGAACCTCTGTTTGAGGTGGGGGCACTTTGCTGGCTGGAGGTGGGTGCTGAGCCGTTGGTGGTCCAGACCCTCCAGCTTTACTGCTGGGCTGCACTAAGATATTTCTTCTTTCGGGGTGCTGTTGGAAGGTGGATTATTAGTAGGGATAAGTATACACCTCCCACTAGCAATAAGGCCAGACAAGGTCTCAATAAATGATTCCCTTGCTCAACCCTTGTTAGCCGGCAATGAGCAGGCAGGCTTACCTTAAGAGACAGGTGTATGAAGCATTAAAAAACACCAATGCATTAAATAAGTAAAACACAACACAATCAAAATTCACAACCAATTTATACCAATAGGAAATATTGTTATGATTAAATTGACACCAAAATTACAGAAATCCACTTTAGGGAACTGGAGCTATGAATTTGTAAAGAATAAACACTTTCTAGTGCTTAAAAACATATAGCGCCAACGGGACATCTGGTCATGCTTGATTGGGACAAAGTGAAAGTTTGAGGCTGATCCGAGCTCTGATCGGATACACTAAGTGGGAGTCCCAGGTCAAAAGTTTACTTTCGCCCTTAGAAACTTTTCTGGACGATTTTCTCTTGTCGTTGAGCAAGGATCCTCTTCAGGCCAGGATTCGAGTAGACGACAGCGGCTTGGCTCAGCGCAAGGCCTTAGTGAAATCCTGAAAGTCTTGAGCTCCGGCACTTTCAGCGGAATGAGCTTGAAATTCAGGCTGGCTCGCAGTTTGACGTTGCCTGTCTGGCACTCGTTGACAGGTCGGTTACTTTATGGAGTTTTTTCCAAACGTTGCTCCAAACTTCTGGAACTTCTTTCTGAAGTTCCTCTTGAGAGTTCAAAGTGTCCAAAACACAGATCCAAGGGTCTAGAAGCTCTGAGATGGTCCTTAGAGGTTTGGGACTACAATTCCCACAGTGCACCTGCCAAATCCTTAAAAGTCCACTGGTCGCACTCTAGACTGGCGACTTCTTGGGGGAGATGGTGCAGATGAGCTCTGTTAATATGTTGCTTTCAGAGAGTCCACTCCTTAATCCAAGGCAAAGTCCTCAGGGCTGTAGCTCCAAGTGTGCAGCAGGTGCATTCCTCCAGAGTGCAATCCTTTGGGTGCAGACCAGGATTCCTGCAGAGCAGTCCTTCTCCTTGTAGTTTCAGACAGCAGATCTGAGTAGCTTTGCACCTCACACATATTTATCAAATGTGCTGGGGTGACAAACAGGGGTGCATCCCTGACCAATGAGGTACAGAGTGCTACCCAAAAGCATGTCAGCTTCCTCCAAAGTGTGGCATATTCTTGTCCCACAAAGCACTATACTTCAAAATTCAAGATGGAGAACTTCTCTCCTTGGAAGTAAGAGCTGGCTAAGCCAAACTACTAATTTGGCTAATTTCCCTTAACACTCCCTTTCCAGGCTTCCTCCAAATTCCTTTCCTGAGGCTCCCCTCTGACTGGGCAGTACAGGAAGAGGTGATAGGCTGAGCTGGCATTCCGTACTGTCCTGCTGTCTTTGAAGCCCCGTTTGTTTACCCAGCCCCCTTCCTTGCCTGTTCTCTGCAGCTGCAGAACTCCCCCACCAGATTACCTCAATCTCTATGCAGGCCACTTATCACCTCATCAAAGAAGTTTGGCAAGGAAGGCTGGATTTTGGCTCACAGAAAATAAAGTTTTATAACTTCTTTTCTGCATTAGTTATGATAAATGTAACAGTGGCAAGTTGTTAAATTTATCATTACCAATCTTTTGTCTTTGACATATTATTTTAGCTCACTCTTGTCAAAAGTTACACTGTATTACGGGATTCCCATATTAGCCTATGTAGCTAAAATGCTACAATGGGGGCAAAATGAAGTTACCAGTTATTTTTACATGGCGCCATACCCTGGGCACACCTAGAGCAGACCTTAGGGGTGACTTATAGGTACAAATAAGGTAGTTTAATATTTTGGAAATACCTCTAAATCAAGGTTGAATGTCCATGTAAGTTCAATTTTAAAGCAGCTTGCAAAGCAGGGCTGACTTTCAAAATGACAGCCGGCCACACAGCAGTGCACACTTAAGTGCCTCAAAGCTGCTGGGCCTCTAAACCTGCCTGCCCTACCATATATTAGTGACTTACAGGTAGGTTGTCAGTGCCAATTGTAATTACACCTAATTACCGAATACCTTTTTAATCAGGTCACTGGCCCTGGGCATGGTAAGCAGAGCGTAGGGCGCAGTCAGAGTGAGTTACCACTAGTATCTGTCATAAAATGGGAGTGATCAGGGCAAAAAGGATGACTTTCTCACAGGTGTAGCCACAATGGATAACGTGGTGCTCCTGGCAGAGACAGTGCTGCGCGGGACTTCCCTGGGTTCCCTTCGATGGATGTTGGCATGAGTGCTCTCTTTGACATTCTGTAGCTGCGCTATATATAAGGGATAATGAGGGAGTGGGTGAAATCAGCTTCTTGGTCCTAGGATCTCAAGGGGATTGTAATGAGCAAGGGGCATTTTTATGTATCTTTCATTCAGTGCAGTGCAGCAAGCGGCCTTGCTGCGCTCGTTATGTGAAAGGGCAGGAATGCACGGTATTTTAACATAACATGGTGCATTCCTGTCCTTTCCTTGCGCTGGCGCTGGCGCATCATGTGCTCCCCAGCGACGATGCAGTCACTCTTGCACCATGGTGCAAGGGTGACTGCTTTGTAAGCAGGATTATAACGGGATACCTTCCTGCACAAAAAGCAATCCTCAGTAGCATTTTCCTCTTTCTGAATGTGTGCTGCACAATGCAGCACACGTAGAGGAAAGAGCGACGAGAGATAAAGATGTTTCTCCTCGTCGTGCCTCCGGTGGGCAGGCTTACAATTCTGATGAATTCCCAGGACTACAACTGTTGGTAAATCTAGGAATGTGTCACAATGCATAGGTGGCTGTGTGGGAACACCCATACTACACCCATGTAAGGCGTCCCTGCTGCAGAGTAATGCAGGGCAACGATTTGCGCTGCATTGCAATTCTACAGATGCACGAATTGAACATCTTTCATAGGAAAGTGGAAGAAGGGTAATTAAGGTCCTCCAGCCAACAGTGACCATTTCCTGCTGCGGGAGGCCATGGGCGGGACTTCCTGCAGCACTAATTTGTGACCGCGGAGGAAGCTAGTGCATGGACAGAGGACTGGGACGTGGGGTAATTGGGGGTGTTTAGCTCTAGTAAGGGGACACTAATGGGGTGCAGCAGAACATCCTCAAGGCACTGGGCATGGTTCTGCACATACACAGTTCTGAGCAGACCTGAGAAGGAACACTTTCACGCTACATTGAAGAGGCACTAAAGCAGCATTGTCTCCCAAAAAACTTCTATGGGAGGAATACAGAGACAACAGATAAAACCAACAATGGGCAATCATGAAGACCACCTGCGTACACGTAAACACATACACACAAATACACATACAAATATACATAACTGTTCAGGTGGCGATAGAACCTCTGTAACTTAAGGTCAACTCAGAGTTGACACTGAAAATACCTTTTTTGTTTTGTAAATAACTTTGGAACCAGCCATTTCATGAATATGAAAAAAAACCTTTCCATTTAAAAAATAAAACATTCGATTTGGATTGATCCTGGCAATTTCATAGGGTTCCGTCAAGAAGGGACCACAAAAGGGGATGGGGTCAGAAAGTGTCATTTGACATTTTAATTCCCATATGATTCTTTGCACTCATAGACAGAAAAAATCAGCTTAACCAAAATACACTAAACTTAACATGAAAACAGAATTTTGCTCAAGCAATTACCTTCACTTTGTTTGGTGTAAGCCTGTTTCGTGGTTTTCAAGAATTGTTTTTTTTTTTTAGTAGGCTTTAAAGGAATAGTAACAGAGAAATTGGGACTGGTATTCTGCAGAGGGGCTATGAACCTGGGTTAGCAGACCTTCCTTGGACCCATATTAAAAATCTATTCAAATCTGATTGGACGAGGGAGCTTTGCTCTCAATTTCACTCCACCAATGTAAAGTAAGTCGGTGGACACAATGGCCTTTGATTGGCTCACGCATTTAGGAAAAATGTTGCAGCTGCCATTATCACACTCGAAGGGCGCTGAAAAAATATGGAAAGAGTCAAATGTGGCAGCTGTAGAATTCTCAAATCCCATCCCTCAGATGCAGGCTGAAAGGACCCCACATTAAGTCAAAATATAAAGAAAACAATTTTATTTTGTGAGGTTCGTTGAGCCAAGGGCTGGGATTTCAGCCCCGTAGTGTGGCTCCTAAAGTATGTGAACCCAAAAGCAGGGTCTTCAAACCCCCCATAGTGACCGCTGTTGGATCTGCCGCTTGGTCAGCAGATGAGTGGCGAATTGGGCATGGAGTTTGAATCAGCCCTGTCTAGCTGGTGCTGGCTGCTCACAGTTGGTCGGGTGCAGCACCTAGCTTTTACTTCATTAGCCAGTTCCATCATCCTTTACATCTTTTGTTTTTATACATTAATTTTATTTGTTCTTTTTCTTTGATACATCGTATTAATTTAACATTTCTTTCCTTCTCTCTTTTTTGTTTCCCTCCTCTTTAATAGACCCAATTTTTACCACTTCCTTCTTTTTAGGTCCAGCCTGAACCAGCGCACTATTGCTGCTCTGGGGCTGATCTGTGGAAGTTCAGTGCGGGAGAGAAGCACCGCCCACTCCCCCACCCTTATTTTTCATTGGCTTGTGTCTTTGTCCTTCGTAGGTGCTGGCGTCTGATTGCTTCATAGGCTTATTAGTCTCTCCTTAGTATGGCCATGTCTTGATGTGTAACCACCCATGGCTACTGGCCCCTTTACTTGGTTGTTACACAGAACGTGTTCTATTTCCTTTATTGTGTTTCTCCTACTTCAAGCACAATAACAAGCTTTGCTTACAATCGGCGCACCATGCAGCTTTCACTTTCGCAGCAGCCACTTAAAGCAGTCTGGTGAATTAGTCCTGCATTAATATGTTTTGAAGACTCTTCTATCTCCGTTTATTTGTTGCCAAACATTGCGCGCGTGAGATTGTGAAGACAAAAAAAAATTTGAACTTTTCAATGAGGAATTGAGATGTCGCGCACCTAATGAAAAGACAGGTTTCGATTGTGTTTCACCATATACTGAATGGTATTAAAGGGGAAGAAATAAGGAAAGAGGTTTCCGCAAGGTGGCTGCCATGCCAGGAGACTGCGCCTCTCCCTCACCCGGGATAAAGAGGGATATTGTGAGTAGCGCCTAAAATATTTAAACACACTCAAAGCACTAAGAGGCATCAGCACACCTTTCCTACCCCATTGGACAGAAGGGAGAGTGCTCTAGTGGGACACAGACGAGCCATCGCATTGATACATTTGGCGACACCTCCTCATTTCTTTTTAAGATCCAGTTTTTGTTAACTGGCTGATAAAATGCAGAGCATTTTCTAATGTGTCACTGTTAGACCTGGCATCCTTGGCGTGGTTTCCTCTGACTGTTTTTGCCTCTACCTCCTGTGTTTTTGATGCTGTGCTAGATTTCACTTTTGCTGGTTTAGATGGTTTGGGCACTTTGCCACTGCTGATCAGTGTCAAAGTGCAGGTGCCTCTTGTATAAATTAACACTGTGATTGGTTCTCACTGATTGACATATTTGTTCACCAGTAGGTCCCTAGTAAAGTGCACTACATGTGCCAGGGCTGGTAAAATCAAATGCTACTAGTAGGCCTGCAGCACTGATTGTGCCACCCACATGAGAAGCCCTAAAAAGAGTTCTTAAGCCTGCCCCCGCAGTGCCTGCGCGCAGTTTGTTAACTGCCATGTTGCCCTGACAAGTGCAACCACTTGCCAGGCCATGCCCTTCCATTTCTGTGCACATAGGACACCCCTGTAGCAGGCCCAAGGTACCCCCCTGGGCAGGGTGCAGCGTATGTGAAAGGTAGGACATATACTGATGTGTGTACCATGTCCTGATAGTGATATACTGCCAATTTTGTTATTCACTATTGAAAGGCTATCTTGCCCATAGGACAGAATGGGGAATGCTGTGTAACATGTTTACCTGCAGGAGTGAGATTGAAAATTGGAGTCTGATATCCCTGAACTCAGAATTTAAAACACATCTTTTAGTGAAGATGGTTTTTAAATTCTGTGTTTGAAAATAGCACTTTTAGAAAGTGGCTATTTTCTTGTTCAACCTTTCTGTGTGCCTCTGCCTGGTTGTGGATTGACTGTCTGGCTTTGGATAGGTAGGACATATTTTGATAGGAAGAGGATAATAAAATAGTCTGAAATATATGTGAATCTGGCATGACTATGGGAAGAAAAGAAGGACGAGTTAGAACATTTAAATAATTTGACCAATACAGTGAAAGCTTCATGAGTGCATAAGCTATGGACATCAACCACATGCCTGGCCATATCATAGTTACTCTGAATGCCACAATCCTCAAGGCTGGCTTGCGCGTAGGTTCAAAAAGGCAGACCCTTGACTTAGAAAGGAGAATGATGGGGGGGCGTGGCTTGACACCGCAGAGGATGAGGGCGCTCGTGTGAGGCTCCCTTTGACGACGCGGGTGGACCGCATTTCGGAGCCTGCTGAGGACGTATGGTTAGGCGCATTTGCCAGCAGAAGATGTTCTGATGACCTGGGCACACTTTCAGAGCATTTCTCGGGCAGCGCGACCTTGAATGATCAAGTCGCGCTTTCACTTCATGTCGAGCCATCTGCAACCGCCATTTTAGGCAGAGCAAATTCACATTCACAGGACATTTGGTGCAAGATATTTGGAGCTTTATGCTCCCTGAGACAATCTTTAATTGATTTTTCCTCATGAACTCTGTTTATTTAAACATGAGGTGGCCCCTGCAGTTTTTGTAAGGGATGCTTAATAATCGAATTAAGGAAAGATTTGTTTCATCCACCATTTAGTCTGCTTGTTTTGCTCCTGGAAATAACATGAACGCCTTTCCTTCATTTCTTCTTATTTCATGCTGAGTTGAAGTATCTATGTATCACATATTTCTGGTGGTAGTTTGACGCATTTATGTTTGTCTCCATCTTTTTTTCCAAGAAAAAAATCACTGCTTCTCTGTACATTGTTGGCAATATTTTTATTGTGGTTTCACTGATCAGCAGTGGCAAAGTGCCCAAAGCATCTAAACCAGCAAAAGTGAAATCTAGCACAGCATCAAAAACACAGGAGGTAGAGGCAAAAACAGTCAGAGGAAACCACGCCAAGGATGCCAGGTCTAACAGTGACACATTAGAAAATGCTCTGCATTTTATCAGCCAGTTAACAAAAACTGGATCTTAAAAAGAAATGAGGAGGTGTCGCCAAATGTATCAATGCGATGGCTCGTCTGTGTCCCACTAGAGCACTCTCCCTTCTGTCCAATGGGGTAGGAAAGGTGTGCTGATGCCTCTTAGTGCTTTGAGTGTGTTTAAATATTTTAGGCGCTACTCACAATATCCCTCTTTATCCCGGGTGAGGGAGAGGCGCAGTCTCCTGGCATGGCAGCCACCTTGCGGAAACCTCTTTCCTTATTTCTTCCCCTACAAATGTAAGAGCTGACACCCCTGTAAAGTAGACTACTTCGTGACCAAGAGGAACCTGTTGCCAAAGAGGACAGCTGAAGAGACTGAGGAGAAGTACTGCCCTTGCTTTGTGTCAGGGGTTGGCCTGCAGTTTGCTATTTCCACTGAGGAGAGGACAAAGGAACTTTTCCGTGTCCTGTGTCCCCTGCTTGAAGAAGGACTTTGCTGTGTCCATCTGAAGAAAAGTCTCCAAGGGGCTGAGAAGAGCTGGCCTCGGGTTTTTGAAGTCCCAGGAACAAAAGGACTTCACTCCCAGCTTCCCTGAACTTCCTTGCTGGGAGTTCAGACCTGCCAGTAGGTGCCTGTAACTGTGTGTGAGGCCCTTGCTGTTGGGAGCTGGAAGGGAGAAGCATGTCGCCACCGCAGCAGCTGACGTCGCATCACGAGGAAGCTGCCGCTGTTCACTGCCGTATCACCGGAGAAGCGTCTCGCAGGGCCCCGTCGCATCGCTGAGGAAGAGTGCCGCTGATCGCCGCCGCATCACTGGAGAAGCGTGCCGCCGCCACCAAGGGTGCCGTCGCATCACCGGAGAGGCATGTTCCAGGGCCTGTTGCGGCTCAGGAAACCACTGATTTCACCGCATGGCCGTTGGGCATGCACGCAACACCTCCACGTTGTCGCATCGCATCAAAGATGCCATTTTGTCGCATCGCACCGGATCGTCGCAACGCATCAAGGCACCATCTTGTCGCATCGCAACCGACATGCAGGAAGAATCGGCGCATTGCCTTCTCTGTGACCCTTTTGTTTATTCTGCTTTACGCATCCAAGGTACTTTGAGAGTAAAGTGTCGCATTTCCCATCTACAAGCTTATTTTTGCAACAACCTTTTTAAAGACATTCTACTGAGTATCTGTATGTTGTTATTTTGTTGTTTTGGTCTTGTTTAGTTTAGATAAAGATATTTTATTGTTCTAAACTGGTGTGGTGTCCATTTGTGGTGTTTTCACTGTGTTACTGTGAGTGTTGGTACAAATACTTTACACATTGCCTTTGGGATAAGCCTGTCTGCTCGTGCCAAGCTACCAAGGGGTGAGCAGGGGTTATCTAAAGTGTGTATCCCCATACCCTGACTAGAAGCAAGGGTCCCTATTTGGTCAAAGGTACCTACCTCTGCCAACTAGAGACCCACATAATATGACCCGACTCCAGAATTGAAAGAACAGCTTTCAGTGACTTTAAACTCTGCATGGCAGAGGTGATAAGTACTGCTATGTTATACGATGATTAAATGTCCCGGCATTTTCTCTGATTAACTTTGCAGTTTACGTGTTTGTTCTTTAAAAGTCGGGTCAGCAGCTGAGCTGACTAATGTCTCCTATGTAAGATTCTGTATTTACCCTCATAGTCACAGGTCTGAATCCTGGCGGGTCCGCTCAGCCTTTCATCCTTGTGAGGTTGATAAAATGAGTACCACTGAGTTGGGTAACAACAAGCATCTCTTATTTCAGTGCCAAGAAACCCGTGGATGACTGTGTGCTTTACAAATATACTTCTTGTGCCCACAACACACATATTTGTGGTGGTCGCCAAAGTGCAGTTTGTTTTTAGGTGGAGCTTACTGGCCCCTATGTATGGCACAGTGTAGCTAAATGTATGTAGTCACTTTCTGTTGAACACGTGCTGAATGTCTTTTGAGGGAAGATGGTTGGAGTGTGGTAATAACAATGCTGTGTGTACTAGAGACGGTGCTGAAGCATGACATTAACAGTAGCAGAAACACAGGTAGGTACTCCATGCCATGGCATGGCGAGTGCAGGGACACAGAGAAACGGGAGTACTGCATATCTGGACTTCCTGTTTGACTTGCAGCCGCTCCTCATCTCTCATCTCTATAATTCCAATTGAAGCTCAGGTTAGATGTCCTTCACATCTAAAATGGGCTTCAATTGGAATTCCATATAGCATATTATCAAGCCCATTATCGCCGTTTTAGCGGCGGTTTTCTGCCGCTAAAGCGGCGATAATTTTATCGCCTGTCTTGAAAATATGCCCCTTAATTCGCCCTTTCATTCTGGCAGGTTTTATAGGTGCTAAAATACACCTAATGCAGCGGTATGTAACGTAAGCACTACTGGTGGATGTGCGCAGGGGAATCCTTGTTGTGTCTTCAAGTGCTAGGATCTGTTTAGCGCTGTTGCTGTGTTTATTTCTGTCTTTGCAAAATGGATCCTGATGAGGTGCGATGGTTTTCATCTGGCTGACTGCTGGTTGTTATTCTGTCTGTGTCCAACACAAACAACACAGGGAGCCCAGAGGTCGCATCAATCCTAGGCCCTCATCCGAGAAGCGGAACGCACTACTATGGCCTTAGCTCGAGTTACTGGGCAGGCAGTGAGATGTGACAGTGAAGAGACGACTTCCTCTTAGCTGGAATGCACGTGGCAGCCTGGTGCCAGTGGGCCAAGACTGGCAGCGCACGTGCACGCCCGCTGCACAGCATGGCCCAGTGTGGACGAGACCACTGACCTCCGTAGCTGCGTCAGCACTGGCACCCCCTCACAGCTCTGCCCCTTGGTCCTGCTCTGCTCATGCATCCAGATCGCTTGCAATACACATCACAAAACACCCTTCTCGTCTAACGAGAGGATGTGGTCCGTCGGCTTAAACTGCCGACTTTGGTGCAGGAAACCAGGGTTCGAGCCTCGAGGTCGCGTCCACATCCTGTGATTCTGGGCAAATCGCTTAATCTCCCCGGGCCCGATTCACAGAACTAACTTAAGACAAAATCCTAAACTTACTACTTTTGGTATTCACAGAAGTTAGGATTTTGTCTTAAGTTTGTCTTAAGACAAACTTAAGACAGACTTTAGACAAACTTGAGACAGACTTGAGACACACTTAAGACAAACTTAAGACAGACTTAAGATAGACTTAAGACAGACTTAAGTTAGGATTTTGTCTTAAGTTTGTCTTAAGTCTGTCTTAAGTCTGTCTTAAGTCTGTCGTAAGTTTGTCTTAAGTCTGTGTTAAGTCTGTGTTAAGTCTGTCTTAAGTCTGTCTTAAGTTTGTTTTAAGACAAACTTAAGGCAAAATCCTAACTTCTGTGAATACCAAAAGTAGTAAGTTTAGGATTTTGTCTTAAGTTAGTTCTGTGAATCAGCCCCCCATGCCTGAATATGTAATGTAAATACGGTGCTCATGTACAGCGCTCCAATACCTTTGTGTCGAGTTTGCGCTATATAAAAGATGCAAAAAAAAACACGGACACCTTGTGCCAGGTTGGTAGGCTGCATTAGTTTATCCCAATCCTGCATCACGCTTCAGTACTGAAATTACGGTGAAGGGAGCCATAGCCAGAACCATGACCACCAGGGTCAGAAAATGAAAGTGGCTCCTATCCGTGGATCAGACAGCTGCAAAAGTGGCCATGTTTGAAAATCAGGGCAGTTTGACATTGCAGAGTATAGGCTGTACAGGTGTTTTGCAAGGTATGGAAAACTGCATGAATGTGAGCTTGCTACAGGCTATGTTTCTATTAATATAAGGGAAATCAACAGTGAAAACCGACCCGGCAGACCTTAAAACAGGCCCACAACCAGCTAAACAAGCGGCCGCGAAAGTGACAGTGATCGCGATCTGGATCACGATCAAACATCAAAGCGGCACGCGCACTGAAGCTCTAGGCTGGCCTGGTAACATTTTTTGGAGATCTCTCAATAAGTCTCGCCAGACCAGCACATGCGCTGGGTCAGGCTAGACTTAAAAACAAGCATTGGCAATGCAATATGTCTCTCATTTATGCAAGTTTGAGCTATTGGCATTGTAAATGGCAATGCCTTTTATTTATGTTTTTAAAACCAATACATAAATAAAAAGCATTGTCATTTACAATGCCAATAGCTTAAACTCGCGTAAATGCAAGACCTATTGCATTGCAAATGCTTGTTCTCTCCTGTTTTCATTATTTGTCATTGCCTCTCATGAGTCATTTGGTTTTCACCAATGTTTGCACCTTAGCCAGGAAGAGTCAGTTTCTTTCTTACCCTACTTACATAGATAATGGGGGTCACTTAACTCTTTGACAAATTCGAAACATGATGCAGTAGCCAAGGGGCATATCAGCAAGCTAGCGATGAAAAATTATCGCCGCTTTAGCGTCCGTTTTCGGACGAAAAGCGGCGATAATTTAAATCGCTTAATCATCAAGGTCACGCTAATGCGTGATTCCTTGCTTTAGGTCCCTTTCCCATAACGCCCACCTTTGCATCTCTAATGAGATGCAAAGTGGGCGTTCCGTCCCAAAATACCTGGAGAAATGTCGCTAAGCGACATTTCTCCAATTATCAAGGGAATCACTAACAGGCATAGCTATAAGAAAAGTAGCGCTAACCACAGTTAACGCTACTTTCCTTACGCCTGCTTTCACCCTAACTTAGCCATTATATCCAATGTAAGGTGGATATAATGGCTAAGTATGCCCTGCCTTATCAGCAAGATAACGCCAAAATGTGTGAGATTATCGCTGGATTTCCAGCGATAATCTCACTTTTGGCTGTTAGCGCGAGCGATTTTATCGCTTTTGAGATAAGAGTTGCTGATAGCACGCTATCTCAGCGATAAAATTCCACGATAGCCGGCGATAATTATCCTAGCGCTAAGTGCGCTTAGCGATAATTATCGCCGGTCCTTGCTGATATGCCCCCAAGTCTGTTTGTCTCTTAGGGAAGTTGGAGCACATGTGTCAGCAGTACGACCTTCACTCATTAACAAATGTCATATATTTAGCAGATTAAGTATATTATGAGTCCTCTTATGGCTTCCTTTTGCTTGGTGCTTCATTGCTGCTTTAGGTCATATATGTTGTTTTCAATTGCAATAGTAGATACATTTGTTGTCATTATTATGGTGAACAATGCGCATTAAATTTTCTTGTGTTTTGATAGTATGCCTATAGTTCATAAATTCATTTGAATAGTTTGTGCGTAATAGTATTAGATTTTTGCATATGTGTGCAACAACATTTCCACATTATTTGTCTCACCATCATGGGCACAGGGTTTATTTTCTCAAAATACAGGTTTTGAATGGTACAAATGAGCTGTTCACAGCCCCCCCTGGTGAGAGAGATCAGGGGGGATATTCCTAAGAACGTGCGATAATCACTGCCAAAATAGGTTAACGCAATTTTTCATATCGCCGTCTATCGCAGGAAAATAACTCTGTGTTAACGTCTTATTGACAACACGGCAGTAACATGCAGTAGTTTCCCGACAACGCATCAAATGTCCACGATAAAATTACGACGGCGATAAAAATCTAAACCCGAACGTGAAAAAAATTGCGATAAACCCAATCGTGATAAAAAAATCTGCGATAAGCTGTACCAGCCCTGTAATTCCCACACGTCAGGCAGGAAAAATCACTATAAAAGCAGAAAAAACCCACAAACAAAACCAAAACAACTGTGAAGCACAATGAAGGTAGCCGGAGCAAGTACAGAGGACAACCAGAACCCTTGGGTCTCAAGCTGCATGATCAATAGCTCTGTGACATGTGTTGGTCTTCAGATGTGGCTCTGGGCTAGGCTCCCTTTCATACTGCAAGCTGTCATCCTGCTTAACACCAGTAAGAGGCAGGTGTTAAATCCCTGCTACTAACACGCCTTATCGCCTGTTTTTGGATCGCATCGCAGATTTGGCTGATCATTGAGAATATCGAGAAGTGCTGTTTTTATGTGTTTTTGCATGGGAACGCCTACTCTGCATATCATTAGCGTTAGTTGTCGCTCTCATCCGTGGCGATGTTTTTTGCGGCAGCTATCGCTGGAAAACTGGCAATATCGGCAGTTTTCACCAGCTTGAGAATAGGGCAATAAATGTGTTGCCACTTTTGCAGCTCTAAAGTGCCATTATATCGGTAGTAAGTCTTTGAGAATATGCTCCAGGTCTTTAAAGACATTCCAGTCATCAGAGCGGCGTGGGGCTGGGCGGAGTCAAAGCAATGCCTTTTGAGAACCTCATGGGTGAGTAGAAGCGCTTTACAAATTCCTGATTGATTGATTGATTTGTGACATTTGTCTGAAACCATTATTGCTACAGAGACATAGGTTGGTCTTCTCCTGCAGAGAAGACTCTGTGACTGTGTGATGACTTAACCTAGGCATAGTACTAGGCTTTGCTCACAGAGCAAATAAGAACAATATACACAATTACTTTGATAAAGCAATTTTACATGCTAAAAGACATGTAACCAATTCACAAGAGTGAACTGTAAATGAAAATATTAAGCAATGAGAGAGGTGATAATTTTGGGGTCCCCCCTAACCTAGGGGGAGGACCATGCAGATACCTTGAACACAAAGAGCATATCATGCTGGTGAACGATTCAGTGGTGGTCCCTTCCTCCTAGGACCAACCCAAGCACAGTTATGGGCAAAAATACAATCCCAACCAAAGGCCCTGCAAAGCATTATGGGACGAGATTAGCAGTGGGCAGTAAATATTATAGTGTCCAATATCAAAATAATTCTACAAAGAGCTGCAGTTCAACTAGTCGTTCCTAGATGTCCCTCACAAGTTAAATGCAAAAGCATTGAAATTATTATTACATCAAGCTGCAGTTCCACTCGTCGTTACTAGATGTCCCTCACGAGTCAAATGCAAAAGCATTGAAAGAGCCCTTTCATGAAGGTGCCTGCCACCATGTCCATGACAATGCAGGGGGGTACCATAGGACCCCCCCTGTGCACCTCCCACCCCCCTTGAACACCCTGGGGGCCCGCAACGGGCGCCCAAACCAAAACTGCCTGCCTTTCCATGGCAGAGTCTCTGCCATGGAAAGGCAATTCCCTGCCATCATCCAAATATGGATGGCGGAGCCTGCAAGGCACCGCCACCATATTCCTGGGCTTTTCCACCCGGTAGGCAATCGAGTGGATTGCCTACCGGCGGAAAACAGGCGGACGGTCTTCCCGTCCGCTGGGGTCATCCCGCCATCGCAATGTTGCGGGGGAAAAGTCATGCGGGTGGAGGAGTTTAGCGGGCGGATCGCCACCGCCATACGAGCGGTGGTTATTCGCCCGCTATCGTAATGACCCCCAAACTGTGCCAAAGCACCTTTCATCATTTCAAGATGTTAGCTGTACACCACTCAACAATGTGAACACTTTTAGTTACTACTGTGGCAGATGCAAAAAAGGTGTGGGGTGATTTTCAGTTTTGTTTCTTTGGTCCTGGGCAGGATTCCAGGGAAAATGAGGAGTTGTTAAGAGGAGGAGTTGCAGTACAGGACTCATATATTACAGTTCATAGTTTTGAAGAAGAGATTACAAAATGTAACACAGTGTAATCTAAAAAACCAGATTATGTTTGTATAGGTTGTCGATGCACTTACTAGACGATTTTAACACTGAGGGGCCGATTCCGATTCTGGCCGCAAAACGTACCGACCGACACGGACCTGGAACGGAGACTGACCGACACAGACCGGCACCATACGACCCGTGCAGTACGATGCAACGCGTGTGAATTACAACTGACACATACGGAATACAAGCCGTACGACATAGGGAAAAGAGTGATTCGCCCGGAAAACGGACGCGATTTGCACCGACCGACACGTACCAGGAATAAACCTGACCGACATGTACCCGCGATGTCCAATCCACGCAGTACGATGCAATGCATGTAAACCCAGACCGACTCACACGGAGCCCAAGCCGCATGACCGACACGCCAAGAAAACAGAGACCTGAAGCAATAGAGATCTCCGCGACCGACGCGTATGAAGCACAGAAGAAAGTCAGTGCGAACGAGCCAGAGAAGCCCACACGAGCCAACATCAGTGTCCGTCTCGGTCAGAAGAACGTCTCCTTCATGCCTAGAAAACCCAAAGGAAAAAATACAAAAAAAGGACAAAACAAGCAATGACAAAGCCAATAAATATATTTTAAAAAAACTTGGAACAAAGACACACCCACAACTGCACCTATATAAAGGACACCAATCACTACCATGATCCTTTGCAAATTGAATACAACAGCCAGCAGAAAACACCCTCACACAGCAACCACAGACACACTCACAACTCACCCATCACACAACTTTCACACCATTAGCACCTCACCAAAAGCACCCACACATACAGCTAGCAAAACTGACACTCACCCACTCTCACTTGCACCCTCACACACACATCACTCACCACCACCACCCATCACCATGCCCCAAAGAAGAATCCAAAGTTCACAGATAGTGAGTTAGAAGTGCTGGTAGACGAGATCATCAGAGTAGAGCCACATTTGTTTGGTACATCGGTCCAAAGTACCCACATGTCACAGAAAACAAATATGTGGGCCAGGATTGTGGACAAGGTGAAGGCACAAGCACCAACATTGCTCACAAAGGACAATATCCAGAACAGGTGGTATGACGTGCGCAGGAGGGTCAAGAAACTCATCGAGAAAGATCACGCCTTGAGTCAGCGCACTGGGTGTGGCCCTCCTGCCAAACCAGTATACTTCAGGTCCTGGGAGGAGAAGGTGTGGGACATCCTACCACCAGAGAGCGTCCATGGTCTAGCAGACATACCAGAGCCTGGTGAGTACACAATCAACATACTCAATATTGTGTGGAAAGGGGACAGTGAAACCATGCACCGTTAGCAAAACCACAGTAACCAATAGATAATCATCCCAAGATGTGTATGCTAGTCAGAAAAACACAATACATGCCATCTCATAGTGACTTGTAACTGTGTCATGACATGCACCAACCTACCAACAAATAGAGCAAGGCAGTGGCACAAAGCCCAATAAACACTGTCAGACAATTTGCCACCACAAACACACTACCTCACAGTGCAGCTGACTGACAGGAAGGAATAGTGGGTATGCAGGTGAAGTGAGTGTATCCAAAAGCATGATGGGGTTTGTAGTCACAGATAATGCTCCCCCTCCAAATTGGCCCATCAAGACCTCTCTGAACCATGCCCACATCACAGGGAGTGGAAAATGAATGACAAGATGGCTGACACTGGGTCCTGCTGTGGGGAGCACAAGGCCCTGGTTGGGGTTGTGCGCAAATCAGAAGCAGAACACCACTGACTGACATCCTGAAATACAACTTGCACGCCCTCCAATGGAAACACGTTTCATGGTGGGATGTCTGGCCGGGTGGGAAGGAGGACTGACAACTCTGACCATACTTACCAGCATGTGGAGACACACACAACCCTCAACACAAACTCCACACAACTCACCGGGTAGAATGCATTAACTCACACTGTAGTGAAATATCACCCAAAGATACACCGCACTGGGTGCTGCTGTGTGAAGCACAGGGGCACTCTTTGGACTTGTAGCCAAACACCAGGATTTCACAGTCAGCCATCTTGCCATTGCTGTCACACCCGCTCACAGGGAACCAGAGTCAAAAGAAAGGAAGTATGGGCATGCTGGGAAGGGGGGTGTAGCCAAGAGCATGATGGGAGTTGCAGTCACAGACATTCCCCACCCACCCACATGGCCCAGCAAGCTCACACTGAACCATGCTCACCTCGCCATGCTGGGAACTGGGCAACAACAAACACCAGGACTGCACTGACTGACATCCTGAAAGTTAACCTGCACCCACTGCAATGGTGGAACGCTTCATGATGGGATAACTGGCATGGGGAGAAGGAGGCCCCTGACTTAAAAACAAATAACACCGATGCTGGCCATACACACACCTTCTATGCTAAAACACATTGCACACGTGGTACCAGTCACTCACAAAGATGATGCCCGGGCAAGATGTCTGACACGTGGGCCTGTGAAATGATGTGGCTGAAAATCACACATATGCACTGGCCAAACAAAACACGGTCGCGCACACAGCCATTGCAACCATATGTTCAAACTCACTGTCTGGGGATGCAGTGTCCAGGGGTGCCCCCTGGCCTGGCTGGGGTGGTGAACCTTGCAGATGACAAGTGTGAAGAGCCATATATACTACATTGCACAAAACACACAGGAACTCACATATACATCATTGACATGGGACATCTGACAGTGAATGGGATGGACACACCAATATAGCCGACACCATAGCATGGTCTCATTCACACTCGGTGCTGTTGTGAGCTGCATTCCACTCCCACATCGTGCTGCAACATATGCATCCTTCACACAACACACCACTCACTGACATAGACACTGTAGACACAAGGTCTAACCTGGACTGCATTGAAGGAGACATGCTACTCACAGCAGCCAAACTGCAACACACACACCACCGGCTCTCACTGTCATGAGCATTGAAAAGCCAGAGTGCTACCTTGCACAATCCATGTCACCATGGAGAACATTGACAAGTCAAATCACACATGCATGTACAAAACTCAGCACGAGACTCATTAACGATGGTGAGATCATCACAAATGAGATGGGAAATAGCAACACTGTAAAAAAACACTTTCTCCAAAGAGATCACAGGCATACCGGACTGTGACCATGTCGTACCAATACACCAATGTGACACACAAAGACTAGCAAAATCTGCTACCACACATACCCCAATCTTACAACATATCCTCAGTGGAATTGCATGTATGTCCTTGTTAAAGCTCAAAAGTGTACAGGGATGACACACCTGTGTCAGCAACGTGATGGCCCTTGAGTAGTAATGGTCATGTACAGACAAATCTATACATGAGCTGGGCATGCACACACTTCGACATGCACATTGAAATGTTTCATTTTGGCTGGGCAATGTGCCACAACAATATCAATCTCTGTCCGTGACAACCTTGGACAAAGCAGTGTACAGGCACGCATCCTGACGTACAGTAGAAAATGTCATGTATGTGAACCATTGATGCCTGTAGAAACATAACTTACATTGTGTGTCTCTTCCAAACACAGGTGGTGCTGGGGACACAGCACCAAATGAAGAGGAGTCCCTGTCCCAGATTCTGGTGGAACCTCAGCTCTCTGGTGTGTATCCATCTCTGTCCTCTTCGGATGACAACGAACAACCTGGCACCTCCGGTGTGAGTCATCATGCAGCACCAGCAGTACCAACATCTGCACCCCCTGTACCCATGCCTCCAGCATCTGGCAACAGACAGGGCACCCCCGCCAACACGGACAGACCAAGGCCAGAGAACACCGACAGCACAGGGGCACAGGACCCCCAGGAAGCTATGGACAACACCACCAGCAACAACACCCAAGGGGGCCCAGTGTCACCTGTGTGTGCCGCCGCAGGTCCTGCCCGTGTGGCTAGGGGTGCTGGGAGGGGTGGTAGGCAGAGGGCCTCGCCTTGCAGAGGGGTCTGGACTGCATGATGACCCCCAACTGGCACGCATCATAGATGCATACCAGAATAGCACCAGAGGATTCGGCCAGGTAGTGGGGATCCTCAAGGATATTCAACAGGAGCAGGCTGCCCACCATGCCCACATGGAGGCAAAGTGGGATGCACTTACTGCGATGCATCGGGACATACTCCAATGCCTCCGCCAGATAAGCACAAACATGTCTACACCTCCCTGTGTGGCCACAACATCTGTTGCCACACCATCTGCCAGTGCCTCAGGATGGGAGGATGACTCTGGTGGAGAGTCCCCTGCACTGCAGACGCCTGCACCTGAGGATCCCCCCCGAAGAAGAAGAGGGGATGTCCGAAGACGGACAAGTGAGACGCAGATGTCCCTGCACATCCCCCAGGGCCTCTAAACCTGTTCTCGTCAATGTTCTTTGTACGCAACCAATTCACCTTGTCGTGTCTGACACAACTCGCCTACATGACATGGAGGGTTCATGTTGGTCCAATGTAGCAGATGACTGTGGACTTTAGTCTGGACATTTCAGCTACCAACACTTCCAACTCTACTGTGAACTTTGGATTCAAGACCCAATGTACAGCACCCACCATCCTGTGCCCTATCCTCACAAATGTTTGTAAATAAACTCACCAGTACACCATACTTGCCTCTGTTGTGATTCCAGCTTGTAATGTGTCATGCAGATGTTGATCTGCTAAACAACACAGTGCATACCAAGTACTACAACAATATGACCACCGTTAAGTGAGTAATGGTGATGTGACACATGTCAGGGAGACACACCACTATGGCACCACAACACATACCCACCATGTCCATGTAACTCATCCCACACAATAATGTTGACCTGAAATACATTGGTATGCACAGACACCACACCTCTCCACAGTCAGTGGTAACAAGCCCACAGGTGAGCTAAGCAAATGTCATTCAGATGTGGGAAGACAGACAATGCACCTAACAAAGCGTAGCACAGGTTCATTACACATCATCAGCATGTTTATTCCACAATAGTTGCAAGGTAATTGTACGTTACAGTGGACACACAGTCACAAATTGTCGGAGAATTGAAGTCCAGGGGTGTGTGGCACATCACTTGATGGGAATTGACAAATTCCACACTGGTGTTGGATTCTGGGTGTTGGGGGTCAGTGTTGACCAAACAACAGGCAAAGTACCCTGGGAAGGACAGACACAAGACACAGTCAAAAGCACAGCACAACAGGAGAGAAATGCAATACACATGCACAAAACATGTTAAAATAAACCTACACAGAAAAAAGGTAGCAGTTCGACACTATTATGGAGTACAGACCACCTGAAAGGAAACATCAGTGCACGCATCCAGTCAAGTGGCACACAGACACACTCAAACAGCAACAGAGCAGCCCCAACACATTTCAGGCTAACTCAATACATTGACATAACAACCCTGTAAACTCACATTCAGATGAAGAAGTTGTTGTTGAGCTGTGTGCGGACATCACCCTCATCATCATCATCACTGGCGTCGTGGTCCAGGCCTGGATCCTCCACAGGTGGCAGAGGTAGGTCATCGTCATCCTGGATGAGAGGCAACTTCTTCCGCACTGCCATGTTGTGTAGTATGCAGCATACAAGGATAATTTTGCACACCTTTGCAGGGTCATATGGGAGGGCTCCTCCGGTCTTGTCCAGGCAGCGGAAGCGGCTTTTGAGGAGACCAAATGTCCGCTCAATCACCCTCCTGCTCCAACCATGTGCCTCATTGTAGCACATCTCGGCTGGTGTCACAGGGTTCCTGAGGGGTGTCAGCAACCACAGCATGTTGGGGTATCCGGAGTCACCTACATACAAACAATTGAACAATTAGCTGAGTTTTGAAAGAGGGTGGAATACAATATTGCCAAACACACACAATGGTAAACAGTCAGTACACACCGCAAGCCAGGCATGCTGTTCTGGCATCTGTGACATCAGTGTTGCAATGCGACTACTCCTCTTGATGTAGGCATTGTCCGCAGAACCGGGGAAAAGTGCACACACATGTGTGATACACATGTCTGCAAGACAGACCACCAGAGCATTGATGGAGTGGAAATTTTCCTGTTCCGGTATGCCTGCTCATGTGCCTGTGGTGATATGAGGGCCTCATGTGTACCATCAATAGATCCGATGACGTTCGGCATCCTCCCCAGTGTACAAAAAGCATGCTTTATTTCAGTGAGTTGACCTGGGCTAGGAAACTTGATGTACAGGTCAAGGAAATGAAACATCCCCTCCAAGACATCGCGTAGCACACGACGGAACATAGTTTGCAACATACCACCAGCAGTAGCCACAGTGTACTGGAAGGTACCAGTAGCAAAGAAGTGCAGGGCTGCCATTACCTTCACCTCTGCGGTCAGTGCTGTAGGGTATGTCCGGCCAGGTAGCAGATGTGGCGCCAACTGCTCCGCCAACTCCTCAATCAGTGGCCTGGTGAAGCGGTACCGTTGGATGCAGTCGCGTTCCTGCATGGTTTCAAGGTCTGGGAACGGTCTATGGACAGCTGGTGCCCTGCAGTACAGAGATGAACAAAGGAAGATTGTCGATTCATTCACCCATGTGGCTGTGGCCAAGCAAAATATCACATGATACATCATGACAATACACAATGTACTGAGGTGTGTGCTGTTGGGCATGGACACATATGTCACCTACATGCCCATCACCTCACATCTCAAGTCCACATGTCTACATAAGTCCCATGTAGTGCAATGGCCAATCATTGGGCTGTGTCACACTACCTATGTACTGCTGTCACGTTACAAACACACACCACAGTGACAAGTGAGGCCTGATGTCTCCCAGGCATTACAGATCTTTGCCATGCAGATACCCAGGGTTCCTGTATTGCCACATGGACACTGGCATGACATGGCGCATGATGTAAACACCACAAGACAACCGTGATTCCCACAGGTAGTGGCCACTGTTGTCTCTGCAGGCCCTACATGTACGTCTCGTAGACACACACACAACATCAATGTTGATGCACAAACCACATGGATGTGGAGACTGTCTCCCATTGGGCACATTTGTTCAGCCACATCTGAGACACAACATGCACACATACTGTGGGTGTACATCAGAATTAGGGCTATAGGTCTCACTGTGATGTACATACCATCACCCCCAGGACTCAGGGTGTATGTGACATGTCCTAAACATATCCAACCTGAAACTGTGTCCATGACTCATGCCCATAACTGTACAGTTGCACATCACAGTGGTAATGTGCACAACACACAAAGGATTCTGCCCCCATGAACATGTGCACAGCCTGGGAGTGGCTGCACAAAAGTGCCACACAACAAACCAAATTTTGGCCCTCCCAAACACACAGGGAATGCAGCCTTACATGCCATGGGACACAGTGTAAAAACCAAAGGAAATGATGGACTGAGTGTTGAACATTGCAAGCACTCACCCCCAGTCAACAGATCTGGGTTTAATCCATTACCGTTCTTTAGCCCACTCCGCCACCCCAGTTCAGACATGGCCATATGCAAATCAGTCCGACCCTGTGCCTCATGAGAACAGTCCAGCTGGAACTGCCAAGCCGTGTCTTCCCTGGACCGGAAACAAGCTTCCTAGGACCTGTTTCTGGCATTTCAGCCGTCTTCAGCCAGGCTTGCTTGAATCCAGTGGCAAAGTGAGCAAGGGACTCACGTCTGAGCATACCCTGCCAACTTATGGCGAAAAAAGCAAAAACCAAAGGAAATGATGGACGGAGTGTTGAACATTGCAAGCACTCACCCCCAGTCAACTGATCTGGGTTTAATCCATCACCGTTCTTTAGCCCACTCTGCCACCCCAGTTCAGACATGGCCATATGCAAATCAGTCTGACCCTGTGCCTCATGGGAACAGTCCAGCCCGAACTGCCAAGCCATGTCTTCCCTGGACCAGAAACAAGCTTCCTAGGACCGGTTTCTGGCATTTCAGCCGTCTTCAGCCAGGCTTACTTGAATCCAGTGGCAAAGTGAGCAAGGGACTCACGTCTGAGCATACCCTGCCAACTTATGGCGAGCAAAGCAAAAACCAAAGTAAATGATGGACAGAGTGTTGAACATTGCAAGCACTCACCCCCAGTCAACTGATCTGGGTTTAATCCATCATCGTTCTTTAGCCACCTCTGCCACCCCAGTTCAGACATGGCCATATGCAAATCAGTCTGACCCTGTGCCTCACAGTAACAGTACAGCCCGAACTGCCAAGCCATGTCTTACCTGGACCGGAAACAAGCTTCCTAGGACCAGTTTCTGGCATTTCAACCGACTTAAACCAAGCTTGCTTAAATCTAGTGGCAAAGTGAACAAGGGACTCACGTCTGAGCATACCCTGCCAACTTATGGCGAACAAAGCAAAAACCAAAGGAAATGATGGACGGAGTGTTGAACATTGCAAGCACTCACCCCCAGTCAACTGATCTGGGTTTAATCCATCACCATTCTTTAGCCCACTCTGCCACCCCAGTTCAGACATGGCCATATGCAAATCAGTCTGAACCTGTGCCTCATGGGAACAGTCAAGCCCGAACTGCCAAGCCAAGTCTTCCCTGCCAGAAACCGGTCCTAGGAAGCTTGTTTCCGGTCCAGGGAAGACATGGCTTGGCAGTTCGGGGTGGACTGTTCCCATGAGGCACAGGTTCAGACTGATTTGCATATGGCCATGTCTGAACTGGGGTGGCAGAGTGGGCTAAAGAACGGTGATGGATTAAACCCAGATCAGTTGACTGGGGGTGAGTGCTTGCAATGTTCAACACTCCGTCCATCATTTCCTTTGGTTTTTGCTTTGTTCGCCATAAGTTGGTAGGGTATGCTCAGACGTGAGTCCCTTGCTCACTTTGCCACTGGATTCAAGCAAGCCTGGCTGAAGACGGCTGAAATGCCAGAAACTGGTCCTAGGAAGCTTGTTTCCGGTCCAGGGAAGACATGGCTTGGCAGTTCGGGGTGGACTGTTCCCATGAGGCACAGGTTCAGACTGATTTGCATATGGCCATGTCTGAACGGGGGTGACAGAGTGGGCTAAAGAATGGTGATGGATTAAACCCAGATCAGTTGACTGGGGGTGAGTGCTTGCAATGTTCAACACTCCGTCCATCATTTCTTTTGGTTTTGCTTTGTTTGCCATAAGTTGGCAGGGTATGCTCAGACGTGAGTCCCTTGCTCACTTTGCCACTAGATTCAAGCAAGCCTGGCTGAAGACGGCTGAAATGCCAGAAACCGGTCCTAAGAAGCTTGTTTCTGGTCCAGGGAAGACATGGCTTGGCAGTTGGGGCTGGACTGTTCCCATGAGGCACAGGGTCAGACTGATTTGCATATGGCCATATCTGAACTGGGGTGGCAGAGTGAGCTAAAAAATGGTGATGGATTAAACCCAGATCGGTTGACTGGGGGTGAGTGCTTGCAATGTTCATCACTCCGTCCATCATTTCCATTGGTTTTGCTTTGTTTGCCATAAGTTGGCAGGGTATGCTCAGACTTGAGTCCCTTGCTCACTTTGCCACTGGATTCAAGCAAGCCTGGCTGAAGACGGCTGAAATGCCAGAAACCGGTCCTAGGAAGCATGTTTCCGGTCCAGGGAAGACATGGCTTGGCAGTTTGGGATGGACTGTTCCCATGAGGCACAGGGTCAGACTGATTTGCATATGGCCATGTCTGAACTGGGGTGGCAGAGTGGGCTAAAGAATGGTGATGGATTAAACCCAGATCAGTTGACTGGGGGTGAGTGCTTGCAATGTTCAACACTCCGTCCATCATTTCATTTGGTTTTGCTTTGTTTGCCATAAGTTGTCAGGGTATGCTCAGACGTGAGTCCCTTGCTCACTTTGCCACTAGATTCAAGCAAGCCTGGCTGAAGACGGCTGAAATGCCAGAAACCGGTCCTAAGAAGCTTGTTTCTGGTCCAGGGAAGACATGGCTTGGCAGTTGGGGCTGGACTGTTCCCATGAGGCACAGGGTCAGACTGATTTTCATATGGCCATATCTGAACTGGGGTGGCAGAGTGGGCTAAAAAATGGTGATGGATTAAACCCAGATCGGTTGACTGGGGGTGAGTGCTTGCAATGTTCATCACTCCGTCCATCATTTCCATTGGTTTTGCTTTGTTTGCCATAAGTTGGCAGGGTATGCTCAGACTTGAGTCCCTTGCTCACTTTGCCACTGGATTCAAGCAAGCCTGGCTGAAGACGGCTGAAATGCCAGAAACGGGTCCCAGGAAGCTTGTTTCCGGTCCAGGGAAGACATGGCTTGGCAGTTTGGGCTGGACTGTTCCCATGAAGCACAGGGTTAGACTGATTTGCATATGGCCATGTCTGAACTGGGGTGGCAGAGTTGGTTAAAGAATGGTGATGGATTAAACCCAGATCAGTTGACTGGGGGTGAGTGCTTGCAATGTTCAACACTCCGTTCATCATTTTCTTTGGTTTTGCTTTGTTTGCCATAAGTTGGCAGGGTATGCTCAGATGTGAGTCCCTTGCTCACTTTACCACTGGATTCAAGCAAGCCTGGCTGAAGACGGCTGAAATGCCAGAAACTGGTCTAAGGAAGCTTGTTTCCGGTCCAGGGAAGACATGGCTTGGCAGTTCGGGCTGGACTGTTCCCATGAGGCACAGGGTTAGACTGATTTGCATATGGCCATGTCTGAACTGGGGTGGTAGAGTTGGTTAAAGAATGGTGATGAATTAAACCCAGATCAGTTGATTGGGGGTGAGTGCTTGCAATGTTCAACACTCCGTCCATCATTTCCTTTGGTTTTGCTTTGTTTGCCATAAGTTGGCAGGGTATGCTCAGACGTGAGTCCCTTGCTCACTTTGCCACTGGATTCAAGCAAGCCTGGCTGAAGACGGCTGAAATGCCAGAAACCGGTCCTAGGAAGCTTGTTACCGCTCCAGGGAAGACATGGCTTGGCAGTTCGGGCTGGACTGTTCCCATGAGGCACAGGGTCAGACTGATTTGCATATGGCCATGTCTGAACTGGGGTGGCAGAGTGGGCTAAAGAATGGTGATGGATTAAACCCAGATCAGTTGACTGGGGGTGAGTGCTTGCAATGTTCAACAATCCGTCCATCATTTCCTTTGGTTTTGTGAGGGGACAGTGTGGCACATGCTGTAGTGTGGTAGGTGTGCACCTGAGTCCCTGGCAAATAATTGTTTGTGGAAGCCGTCAAAAACGTCACACCAATGAGAACCGATGCGGGTGACTATGTGTACGCATTGCACAGTTCAGGGCTGAGCCGTGCGTATGCTTAGCCATTGATTGCAATAAGGACCGACACGGGTGACAATGCGTACGCATTGCACCGTTTAGGACCGAGCCGTGCGTACGCTTAGCCATTGACTGCAATGAGAACCGACGCAGGTGACTATCTGTACGCATTGCACAGTTCAGGACTGAGCCGTGCGTACGCTTAGCCATTGACTGCAATGAGGACCGACGCGGGTGACAATGCGTACGCATTGCACAGTTCAGGATTGAGCAATGCATGCGCTTAGCCATTGACTGCAATGAGGACCGACGCGGGTGACTATGCGTACGCATTGCACAGTTCAGGACCAAGTCGTGCATACACTTGGACATTGACTGTACTGAGGACTGACGTGGGTGAATATGCATACGCATTGCACAGTTCAGGACCGGGCCGTACGTACGCTTAGCCATTGACTGCAATGAGGACCGACACGGGTGACTATCATGCATACACGTCGGGCAGGCATGGACCGAGACCGGCGTACGCCTTGGCCATTGAATCATATGGAGACGGGTGCGTGTGTATTTTCAAACTACGCGTTGTGCAGTCAGTTGACCGATCCGTGTGCACCCATTGGCTCTGGACTGTCATGGAGACGGATGCGTTTCAAAACTTGTACGAGTCGCGCGCTGAAAATTCAGTTGGATGCCTACAACAATGTTGCAATTCCTAGGGTTTTATGAAGGTGAAGATTTGAACGATGCGGAAGACGTGTACGAGTCGTACATGTCCATGGATTGGCCAGATTCATAGAAGGCAACCGTGTTGGACCTATCACTTGGGACACATGGCACAGATTCTGATTCTGCAGCACAGATATAAGGCTGTCTGGCCCCCAGGGAGCTCACTTGCCTGCACTACATGCTACTAGACCACATCCCTGCTACCAGTGCTGCTGTCTCTGCATCCTCTGGCTACTGCTATGGCACGTACTCTGGAGAGGGCCCCAGCCTTCACTGAGGATGAGAACCAGGCCCTGCTGGACGGGCTCCTTCCACAGTACAGCAAGCTGCATGGGAAACCAGGGGAGCAGGTGAGTGTGCAGTCCACTGACTTCCTAATTGTACATGTTGTCTGACTAGCAGTACTAGCAGTGTGTACACCAGTGGCAAGCGTACTCACTGAGTACTTTCATCCCCCAAAGTGTGTAGGTACATGTAATGAACAGGTGTTCTGCAGCTAAAGTGCATTTGTGCAAGTTTAAACTTCCCAGGCATTGTTAAAATGTCAGACATGCAGGGCATTTGTCCATTTCCTTGGGTGCACTACCTGTGTAACTCATTTTCCTTTGTGATGACGACATGTATTTATTTATTTTTTTAAAACTTTATTTATGATTTTCAACATAAAGAATATGTATCATAAACAGAAAAATAACGGTTACAGACAAACAGAAAAATGCATTAAGTACAGATTGCTATCGTTGGTGTAATTCATCCACAAATGCCCAATAATGTCTTGAGTCTCGTCCAAGGGGCTACTATCACCTTACAGATCTTTTCCCTGCCAGTATTAGCTACGGGCATTGCGATGCATTCCAGTATCTCACAGGAGGCTCAGTTGCTCAACAACATTTATAGCAGACGTCCAACTTAAATTGCGTCTCCCATAGCGATCCATAAACGCAAACACATCAATCCTAGAACAACATGGATTAGGGACTCCTTTCGTCCCCTACCTTCTAGGACTGCTCTGTGGTAGGGGGACTGCTATATATATATCAGTGGTGTCAGATTTGTCTGGGGGAGGGTACGCAGTGTGTTCCAACAAATAGTGCGTGAGAGGACCCCAAATATTTCTAGGCCTAGAAGTGCGGGGGAGCGTCTCTGCGTGTATTGCAAGTTGTTCCTGACAATATACCATGTCATCCAACCATTCCTTAAATGTAGGGGCTCGCCATCTACCCCACCTACAGGCTACTCTACGTTTTGCTAACAATAAGGAGAGTGTGATGTAACGGCGGTATGTTTTAGGGATTTGTTTAGTGTAGCCTAGGAGCGCAGTCAGGGTATCACATTCTAACGCTAGAGACGTCATGTCAGTTAGAGCTTCAAATATTTGCACCCAGTATTCCATCACCCGCGGGCACTCCCAGGACAAGTGCAGGAACCCGGCCCCTGGACTGCTGCATCTATCACAGTGGTCTGTGTCCCGTAACCCAAAGCGACACATCTTGGCTGGGGCACAGTATATTCGCTGTAGGAACTTGTAGTGGATTATACATAGCCTGCAACTAGCAGATATGTGTGCAGTTTGTGAACAACAATATTGCCATTGTTCATCTGTTATTTCATTGCCCAGATCTGCAGTCCAATGTGCACGGGCAGCGCTGTGGGGCACCTCGCGCTCCGCTCGAATCATCCGATACAACTTGGACACCAGATGCCTAGGGCTTGCATTTTGCAACAACTGATGAAGTGGCTTAAGGTTTGCGGGCTCCTGTGGGAAGTTCGGAAGAATAGCACGCATGCCCTGTCGCAGACGCACATATAAGAAGAGATCCAAAGAGGTGGGACGTATGTCCCCAAAAAATTGTTCTGATGTGCCGAAAATACCGTTGCGGAATAGATCTCCCAGGTCGTAATGTGCACACTATTGCATAGTTGTCGGAAGCCTGTTTCCTGCAGTAGAGAGAGACGCAGGTGGTACGACAGGGGTAAAACCGAGGAGTAGAGTGTTGATTCTTCTAGGGTGTGCATAATATAATGCCAGGCGTCTACTGTGCTCATGATGGTGGTTGGCGCAGTGTCCCGTGAGCGAGGGGGTGCTTGTATCATCCCATCGAGCGGGATGGGGTCTGCTAGCCAATGTTCTGCCACGACCTGTGGCATGCATGCCAGTGGGTGGATCCAGAAATATGCATAATGGGCCAGAGCCCAGGCAAAGTACAGTTCGAAGTCTGGAATATTGAACCCGCCTTGCGCACAAGGCCTTGTAAGTACCGCCCATTGCACCCGTGGTTGTTTGCCACCCCAGTACAATCGTATGAGTTCAGATCGAAGTGTTTTGAAGAAGTACCATCCCGGGTTATAGGGAAGATTCAGGAAGAGGTATAAAAATTTGAGGGAGTACCACCATCTTAATCAGAGAAGCCCTCCCTGCCATAGACAGGGGGAGAGATATCCAACGCGTGACGTTAGTTGTAAGACATTCTATAGCGGTTCCATAATTGAGGCGGAGTATTTCGTCTCTGTTCCCCGAGACTTGAATCCCGCAAATCTGTATCACACCATTCGAGCGGATAGTCCAGAGGGAATTTGGCAACCGCCGATGTCAGGGGGAGTAGTTGCGATTTTTCCCAATTAATGTGGACCCCGGAAAGCTTCCCAAAGACAATGAAGTCACGTAATAAAGGATTAAGGTTATTTTGGGGGTTGCGAACATATAGTGTCAAGTCATCCGCATATAGTGAGATCAAGATTTGGCGCAAGGGACACCGGAGCGCTCTATCCTTATGGTGCTGGTGCAGATTGCATGCCAGGGGCTCAATCACGAGGGCAGATAAGAGGGGGGATAGCGGACATCCTTGTCTAGTGCCCCTGGTGATGTGAAATGAGGATGACAAGCGGCCATTTATAAGCACCCTGGCAGTGGGCCTGTGATAAAACAGCTGTATCCAGGACACAAAAAGAGGGGGAAAACCCATTTGGAGCAGTATGCCAAAGAGATAGTCCCACTCGACTGAATCAAACGCCTTAGTGGCATCTAAGAAGATAGCAGCCAAGGGGAGTTCGGGCGACACGTTTTGCACAATCGAGAACAATGTGCGAAGATTATGCATGGTGGCACGTCCAGGAAGGAAGCCCGCCTGGTCTGGTAACACCAGTTTCCCTATCAGTTGGAGTACCCGATTCGCAATGATCTTAGCTATTATTTTGGTGTCACAATTAAGGAGTGACAATGGTCTATAGGAATCGCAGGAGATGGACGCTTTGCCTGGTTTCAGGAGGGAAGTTATCAAGGCCTCTCTCATTGATGGGGGAAGTGTGCCGCATTCTAAGGATTCCTCATATAGTTCCTTCAGTATGGGGGCTAGGATATCTATATAGGTTTTGTAAAATTCGGCGGGGATGCCGTCTAGTCCTGGCGCCTTGCCAGATTTTTGTTGCATTATTGTGATGGTCCTCTAGCCAACCCAACTCGCCGTCTCCTAAGAAAGTGTTGAGCTCGAAGTGATCCCTGCGTTGCGATGTATATAGTGTGGAGTAGTGCGTGGTGAATGTAGCTAGTATACCCTCCATGTCCCTGTGCGTCTCCCCATTAGGGTCCATTACTTCCAAAATGTAACTGGAGAAACAGGGTTTCTGTATGACGTCAGCCAAGGCCTTTCCCGGGAAAACAACCTTTACAACGAAACTTTGACAACGCGTGCAGTTACATCGCGGATTTTACAACGAACGCGATGTAACCACGCAATGCCATTACAACGCAAGTCTTTACATCGACTTGCGCTAGATGGCGTGCTAACATTACAAATAGTGTAGTTTACTATCCCAACACCTTCCCTACTGTTAAGTGGACTGGAGTTGGAATAGTAAATTACGCTTTTCTAATGTTAGCACGCCATCTAGCGCAAGTCGATGTACAGACTTGCGCTGTGATGGCATCGCGTGGTTACATCGCGTTTGTTGTAAAAACCGCGATGTAACTGCACTCGTTGTAAACACACGCGTTGTTACATCATACATCCCCTTTCCCGATCGCTCCCCCTCTCCATATCTCCGGGCCTTCCAGGATTTCCCCATAAATTTGGATTCACGAATCGCAGTGTCCGTGTTGTCTGACAATTTTTCCCGAAATTCTAGTTGTGTTGGCCCTACCTCCCCCCTGGCCATCCGCGTCGCTAGTAATTTAAGGTCCTTCTCCAATTTTTGCAGCGTACCTCGGATATCTCGAAGCACGCCAAAACTCTTGGAAATGCAAACTCCCCTGATCATGACCTTGAAGGCCTCCCATATTATTTCTGCCGAGTCAACAGACTCCCTATTCCTCTGGAAGAACTCCTGAATCTCCTCTGACAATTCAGCGTGGAACACCGCGTCCAGCAGGGCAGTTGGCTGCAACCTCCAATTATACCTGGGTAGCTCACAACCCGGAAGTGCAATCAGTAGCTGCACGGGCGAGTGATCAGAATAAGTTCTAGGAGATGGGTCACTCCAACGATGGACGGCCCCAGACCTCTCCATACGAGGCAGTAACCTATACGGGCCCAAGATGCAGCCGTAGGTGGAAAATGTGTGTCCGCTTTAGCAGTGGGGTGAATGTGGGGCCAGGTATCAATGAGGCTCCCCTCTTCCAGGATTCCCTGCAATGTTGCTTGCGATCTGGTATAGTGATGTGGTGCCGCATTAGACCTATCATATATTGGGTTGAAGGCCACATTAAAGTCCCCACTCCAGATCACATGGGTGGTGCCTATATCCGCAATTTTCCCCCACAGGATAGTAAAGAATTCAGGCGTGTCAATATTCGGGCCATAACAGCTCACCAACGTGACAATGTCCGCCCCCAGGCGTTCCCATACAATAACATATCTCCCTTGCGGGTCTATGATCTCTCCCTGGGGTGTGAACGGCATGTGTCTTTTGATGAGTATCGCTGTACCCCGTGCATAGGAAGAGTATGAGGAGAACAGTCTGTGAACTGCCCATTTACCCGCAAATGAAATAGGATGTTGTGGGCTAAAGTGCGTTTCCTGTATGAATGCTATACTGATTTTATGGCGATCTAGGTATGTAATTATCTGTCTACGCTTCCTGGGGTCCCCTAGCCCACGCACATTCCAAGACAGAATTCCCAGTCGATTATCAGGTATCGAGCCAGCCATACTTCCCATCATTGACAGTGTGGGCAATGTGCAAGACTTTACTTGCCACGCTTAGAACAAAATTGTGCGAGCATTGTATTCTTTGTCTGTAAATAGTAGAACCTTTACTAAACTCTGAACGATAACCCCCCTACCTCCCCCTCCCACTGAAGCATCCCAAACATGCCAGAAAATTACACCGCTCCCCCCTCTCTATCCCACAAACCCAAACTACCAGAGCAATTGGAGCCCTTCTGGGTAGATGTGAAACTGAAAAGAGGGCTCTCCCAAGTGGGGACTATATCTAAGCGGCACACAAGTGTCACTCACTCCCTCAGGGGTGTGGGATGATGCTGTCAACCCCAGTGAGGGAGTGAGGGCGCCCGGTACCTTTCGACTCCAATGCCAGATCTGAAATACAAAGTTGTCATTTTCAATGTCCTGCAAAAAATGTCAAACATGCCTCAAGAATCAAAGTCGGACAATATATACCCTTCTCTGGTGTACGCATATCGGCTCCCCTCGACAGGCCCTGTCAGTCAATGTCTGAGGTAGCTAGTGTCAGTGAGTTGTCAGTGGAGTGTGATGCTTTATTATGCAGTTTTAGCTGTTTCAGGAAGTCTTCGGCCTCTTGAGGTTTTGTGCAGAAAGTTTGTTTACCTTGATAGGTAATGCGAAGGCAGGCAGGGTATAACAGTGCATAATCTATTTGGGCCTGTCTCAACTTCTGCTTTACCGAGAGAAATTTACGTCTATTTTCCTGTACAGCAGCGGTGAAGTCCGGATAGATGGTGAACGGCACCCCCTCATAGTGCAGCTGTTTCTGCTCCCGTGCCTCTCGAAGGGCAACATCACGGTCCCTGTAGTTTAAGAGATGGGTTGTGATGGGACGTGCGGGACCACCCACAGGGGGTCTAGGGCCCAAAGAGCGGTAGGCTCTCTCCACCACGAATTGAGAGGAGAGGGCCTCCGCCCCTATCACCGCCAGCAAAAGTTTCTCGATGTATACCTCCATTTTGCCCGTGTTGGTACTTTCTGGTATGCCTAGGACCCTGATGTTATTTCTGCGACTCCTCGCTTCGATGTCCTCGTTTTTGGCAGCGATGACTTTTAATAGCTTGTCCATTTTGGTTACTGTGCTCTGTATATGTGTGTTGGCATCTTCTGCGTCCGAAATACGGCGTTCAGTCTCCTTGATCCTTTCCTCATGGCCATCAATTTTACGAACAATATTTTCCATGCGCGTGTTCATCACATCCATTTTGTCGGCAATAGCTGCAATGCCTTGCCGGACCTCCAACAAAATGGCCTTCATATCGTCCTCAGGTATCCATGTAGTGCTCAGGGCAGAGTACACTGTCTAGCGTGATCCCTTCCGCAGTGTTTGTGCGGTTCCTCGCCTCCTTGTGATACCACCACTGTCAGCCACACAGACATCAGCATCGACATGGTCGCGCCTATAGCAGGGCGCAGGATCCCCGATGTCTTCCCTTTGCAGGGCCCACAGTGCGCGACGACAGCACCTCCACGTCCCGTGCTGTTCTCAGCATGCAACTTGTTTGTGCGCTGTTTCATGGCCAATGCCGACAAGAGTAGCGGCGCCACACCGCCAGCTCCCGCAGATGTATGGTGTCTCCACGAATGCTGCACAGCAAGCCCCGCGCTCCGTCTACTGCACCTTAAATGATCCTCCCGTCTTCCGTCCACCTTTCGCTGCGCTTCTCAACAGGTTGGCATTGTGCCCGAATCAGCACCTCCTAAGGCACTGCACCTTGGAATGCTCAGAGTGGGAGACAGCCGAGGCCTGTGCTCCTCCCCAAAGCCACGGCCCTTCGCAATCCGATCCTGTCGCACCCCAGGCCTCACGGCGATATGTGTTGTCTCCGCCTCCCTCAGCCGCACTTTGATGCCAACTCGCTTTAATTTCTGCAGGCCACGTATTGAGCATAAATCTATAGGGCCATATTATTTAACATTCATTCACTATAAGCCTGAAGCCCCTTCAATATCGCAGCTGCAGGCCCTCAAGTTAGCTGAAGAATATCTGCTGTAAGCAGGGGGTCACATATACAGCGCAACACAGTGCCTGGTGTAGCTTCTTGATGGCCGGTCTGCCACCCGATCTGCTTACTTATCTCTCCCCCCGCTAGGTCATCGGCTCAACTGCTGCCCAGAACCAAAGTTTGCGGGGAATGTCGCGGCGCCTCTAGTCGCGCTGCAGCGTAGATCGACTCATCAGGGTAGGCGAGGCCTGCGTGCCTCGTGGTCACCACGGCCTCGCGCAGGCTAGCTCTGCAGAATCGCTGCTCCTAATCGCTCTGGGTCTCGCAGCAGTGGGACCCGTCAACCCCCGCCAGCAGACGCTGCCATGCACCAACTTGCCCGAAAATTTCGGCGCCTCTGCCTCAGCACACTAGCTCCTCAGTTCTGTCGCCTACAGACTGTTTAGCGCAAGTCTGTACAATAGAAGCCTCTTGGACATTGCAGCAGCAGGTCGGTAGATTAACTGAATGCTGTCCGCTGTTAGCAGGGGATCATACAGAAAGCGTGACACAGTGCCTGGTGTTTGCCTCTAGATGGCCGGCCTGCCACCCGATCTGCTCACATAGCTCTCCTCCTACTGGGTCATTTGCACCACTGCTGCCTTAATCCAATGCTGCAGTGCAGAGTCACTCACCCGGGTAGGCGAGGCCTGTGCACCTCGTGGGCACCACGGCCTCACGCAGGCTGGCTCTGCCGGGTCACAGCTCCTGGCCGTTCTGGGCGTCGCAGCGGCAGTATCCTTCACCTCCGCCACCATACGCTGCCTGGCACCAACTCACCTGAAACTTCCCACGGTTCTGCTGCAGTACACCAATACCGCAAATGCGCCATTTACAGACGGTTACTGGCAATAGAGAAGGATCAACTGACAGATTTCAACACCGGGCAGCTGGAGCCTCACGCAATGTCGGCCATTCCGCACTTGCGCCACCAAGCACCCCTTCGTGATGACAACATGTATATCCAACTGTGTGAAGCACAAATATGGGCCATGTGTGTTAATGGACTTTTAACTTTGTCATCCTCACAGGTTGATGCGCACCAGAAGCAGGAGATATGGCTGACCATCGCCCGGGCAGTTCGTTCGGTGGGGGTCTACAAGCGCCAGATCCGCAACTGCCAGAAGAGGTGGCAGGACCTTCGGGGCTGGACCCGGAGGATCGCAAGGGTCCAGCTGAAGCTGTCGCCTCCTCGCAGGAGGGGCAGACACCGGACCCTGACCCCCCACATGCTCAGGATCCTGGCAGTGGGCAGCTGAAGGCCAGACAGCAGCAAGGAGGGGGTAAGTCCATGCCTAATCTGTGTACTATGTCTGACATGCTATTTGCAGTCTTTTAGCCTGGTCACACTTCCACATTACGTAGGTCTTGTAGTCCAGTACTCATGTCCCTCAATTGTGTGATGCACCCTCCTCATCTGATCCGCAGGTGTGGACCCTACAGTCTGTTGCTTGTATCACTAGGGCACTGTGTCCCTGCAGTCAGCTATGCTTCAGCGTCCGGACAGCATCTGTTACCGTGACTCTGTTGTGGGTTTCATGGGTGGGTCAATTGTTTACACAATGCCTGAGATCTGACATATGATCTGTGTGTGCCCTTGATATGTGTTACAATTGCTTGTCTGACTCATCACATGTGGTTGGGGTATTTCAAACAAACCCATGCAGCAGGGGACTCCAATTTGTGTGCCTCAGGAGTATGTATATCAAGTGTGTCACACTTGCTTAGCCACCTGACTACTGTCCAGGGCTAAACACTGTTTCACGTAGACCTGGGTAGTCATGCCTACTCAAGGGCATTTAGAAACACTCTGTAATCCCACTCCTGTGTATCAACTTACAGGTTGTGCTTAGTGACATGTGCCTTCAGGTGTCTGCCTCTGTGTCATTGTGGTGTGGCTTCCTTTTCCGTACAACTGTGGTGTTCATGAGTTTCAGGGTCAGCATGACATCTGAGTTGTGACTATGAGAGACAAGACCTGCATGACATCTAGGTGAGTGATCACTTGACAGTACACAATGGTGAATGCAACTGTGAACTTCAGGCAGCTGTGTTTCATGCACAGCAGACTTTGATGTGCTCATGTACTGGGAGTTGTGTTCACAGAGACTCATATGTCTGTTTTGTATGATGTGGGGTCTTCTGGGTCCGGGATATGTTGTTTGCAGGGGATGGACAAGTGCACTTGTCAGCTGCAGAGTTTGCTTTACCCATGACCAATGATTGTGACATAGTGCATACTGTTGTTGTCTGGATGCCCAGTCCCTGTGACAGGAGACAGTGTTGACTGACTTTTCAGGCATGCCAGTGATATGGCATTTAACTTGCTAGGAGTGATCCTGCATTGTGTTCAAGTGTGCACCATGCACCCCATTGTGGCATTGACTATCAGGACACGAGAACATCATAGTGTGTGTTGCTGGCATGCATCACAAGCATGTGAAATGACACTCTGGCCATCCCTTCATCCTGACACCTGTACTGAGTCAGTGGCAAGAGATGTTATGTGTGTATAGTGACATACTCCTACATGTTCACTTGCATGTCCAACAAATGTGTAGGTGGTGCATGTCGGCACATTGGGGTATTAGCATCCAACATGCAACAGACATATGGGTGCAAGTCCAGGAGGGATATGTGTGCCATAGTTGATGGTGAGACTGACAATTGGGTTATTCTAAATAGTGTGAGCACTTGAGCAGTATTCAGCTGATGATGCCAGGGCTTGCCCTGTGATGTACTCACTGTGGTGTGTGCAGTCAATGCAGGTGACTGATGTTGTTCTCTTTTTTCCTAATTCTATCCAGATACATAAACAGCCACAGGAGGGGACAGCTTCACTGACCAGGAGGAGCCACAGAGCCTGACTGTGACAGAAGGCGAGGAGTTGGAGGGGCCCAGTGGCAGGGAGGGTGAGTGGAGCCACACCGAGGAGTCCTCAGCACCATCCACCCCAGCTGAGGGCCACAACAGCTCGGAGGATGACTCCCTTGTGGAGGCGGGTGTCAGCAGCCCCCAAACTCCAGCTAGTGAGGCTGTCCCCACCACCGCCCCCACCACCACCATCACCACCCTCCCATTGGCTCCCATCCCAGAGGTCCATGGAGGCTCCCGTGTTCGGGAGCATGTCTCTTTTGTGCCAAGCACCGCACCCCCTACCCCTGTGTCCCCTGCTGCCCTGAGTGAGGAGTCTGTGGACTTGCTTCTACAGATCCATGTAGGGCAGACATCAATGCTGAGTGTCCTCCATGCTCTATTTCAGTGTGAGCGCTATACCTGGAGCGCTGCTATTGGCAGTTCCTTGATGTTAAAATACCCGTTTTTTGCTTTTTATTGAGCTTACTTTTTGAACACTTATTCCTTGTTTTTAATCAGCCTGGCCTCGCATACCCCCACCTCTGTCACCATACTTGCACTTTAATAGTGAAATCACCGCTCTTTGTGGGTCCTCTGCCCCTGTCCCGTGGCGGCCATCTTAGGTGAGTGGGTCCTAGCGCGTGCTGAAGTCCTCTCTCTACCTCGCTAGGAGAGTACTTAGGCAGGCAAATCCTGCAGCGCTGCTCTATTTCAGTGTGAGTGCTATACCTGGAGCGCTGCTCTTGGCAGTTCCTTGATTTTAAAATACCGTTTTTTTGCTTTTTATTGAGCTTGCTTTTTGAACACTGATTCCTTGTTTTTAATCAGCCTGGCCTCGCATACCCCCACCTCTGTCACCATACTTGCACTTTAATAGTGAAATCACCGCTCTTTGTGGGTCCTCTGCCCCTGTCCCGTGGCGGCCATCTTAGGTGAGTGGGTCCTAGCGCGTGCTGAAGTCCTCTCTCTACCTCGCTAGGAGAGTACTTAGGCAGGCAAATCCCGCAGCGCTGCTCTATTTCAGTGTGAGCGCTATACCTGGAGCGCTGCTCTTGGCAGTTCCTTGATTTTAAAATACCCGTTTTTTGCTTTTTATTGAGCTTGCTTTTTGAACACTTATTCCTTGTTTTTAATCAGCCTGGCCTCGCATACCCCCACCTCTGTCACCATACTTGCACTTTAATAGTGAAATCACCGCTCTTTGTGGGTCCTCTGCCCCTGTCCCGTGGCGGCCATCTTAGGTGAGTGGGTCCTAGCGCGTGCTGAAGTCCTATCTCTACCTCGCTAGGAGAGTATTTAGGTAGCCATGTTGACGCGCAGCGGCCACGTGCAGCGGGGACGCCGGACTGACGCCGGAGTTACGCCAGAGTTCAGCCCGTCTGGGCCCGTTCGGGCCCAGACGGGCTCAGGGCTGGCCCCCCTGCCTGTCTCACAGGAGCCACCTTCTACATGTATCAGGTATAGGAGGGATGATCTTCTTTCTTGGCGGTCCCCCATGGTATCTACTTGTAGCTTTGCTCATGAGGGTGGGTACCCGTTCCTCCCTTGTAGGGCCTGCAATCCGGATTTGGATAACTCTGTGTTATCACTAGCTTTGCTGAACTGCCGCTCGTTATCCAACCACGCGACGGAAATCAACTCCCTCATCCTTGACCATAAATTGGATGTCCTGTTCCTAACGGAGACCTGGATTTCCTCATGCTCCGGCCCGGACATGGTTAGAGCACTTCCACCAGGCTTCCTCATATTCCATCTAGATAGACCTGTGGGCCGGGGCGGAGGAATTGCCATCCTTTACAGGGATACGTTAGTGTGTAAGGCTCGAGATGGAGGGTTGAGTGACTGCGAGAGCTGTCAGTTCTCCCTACGCCTGTCGCCTACGGCGTCCCTGGCTGGCCTTTTGATTTACCGCCACCCTGGGACCATGGGCAATTTTATCAACTCCTTTCTCGAAACGGTCGCGCTCCTTGCCTCCTCTACTGCCAACTTTGTGGCATTGGGTGATTTCAACATTCACTTTGACGACCCCTCTTGCTCCCTGGGTACAGATCTGCAGTCCGACATCAAGGCGTTTGAGATCAGCCTGGCCAACTCGGGTGCAACGCATGCGAAGGGACATCTGCTTGATCCCATATTTTCAAACTCGGATCGCCTCAAAATATTGCCCGCGCTGGCTCTGCCCTGGACAGACCATTTTATGGTCCCGGCCCAATGGCAGTTTGATGTCGCAGTGGCATCAACTCCCAGGGTATTTACGGTTGAAAGAGCCTGGTCAAGGCTTCCAGTGGACAAATGGGCAACACATTTGGAGTCGTCCTGGCCCCTTCCTGGGTCTGATCCGTTGGTAGCCGATGTGAACCTTAGCACCTGGCTGACCAATTCGCTCGATGCCATTCTACCTAAGAAATGTTTACTTACTAGGGGTAGAAGAGTGGGATCAGCCCCTTGGTATTCACCAGAGTTGAGAATACTCAGGAAGGGCTGCAAGAGGATGGAGCGGACTTGGAGGAAGGACTGGAGTGAAAACAGCCGGATAGAATATCGGGTGGCTCTCGGTACTTATAAATCTGCCATCAAGGCAGCGAAGGCTGTGTTTTTCGAGGAGAGAATAGGTCTCTCTTCCAACTCTTCGAAAGAATCCTTCAGGGTTATCAGAGAACTCCTGCAAACTCCTGAACCCCCGGTTACTCACGATAACCCACGTGAGAAATGTTTCGAACTTGCTTCTTTCTTCAAGACCAAAGTTGAAAACATCTTGGCATCTCTTCCTCAGCTAGCCCAGGAGACACACTCGGGTGGCAGCCCATGGCTTTGCCCCGGGCCGCGGGCAGTGGAGCTGGATTCCTTTGGCCTAGTCACGGTGGAGGAAGCTCTCGGGGTTCTGGCAACTGTGAAGAGTGGGTCACCGAGAGACCCTGTACCGATTAAATATCTGAAGCAGGTCGCCTCTATCATCGGCGGCCCTGTGACTGATCTTATAAATCTTTCTTTCTCCAAAGGAGTGGTGCCCCCCAGCTGGAAGGGAGCGGTTGTCAAGGCCCTTTTGAAGAAGCCTAGCCTGGACCCCGCGGACCTTGCTAATTTTAGGCCCATCTCCCTGCTCCCTGGCATTAGCAAGGTGGCGGAGAAACTCGTGAACAGGCGTCTATCGGGTTTTTTGGAATCCAATTCCCTCCTGGGTGATTCCCAAACGGGTTTTCGCCCTGGTCAGGGGACGGACACTGCCCTGCTCGCAGTCGTGGAGAATGCCAGGAGCCTTTTGGATTCAGGGGGATCGGTGGCAGTGATCCTCCTGGACCTTAGTGCGGCATTTGACACCGTAGACCACCAGGTGTTACTCCAACGGCTGTCGGCGGTGGGGGTCTCCGGGATGGCCCTGAAATGGTTCGCGTCATTTTTGGAGGGCCGGACGTTTGAGGTATGGGAAGGCCAGGAGAAATCAACATCTGTCCGTCTCCAGTGTGGTGTGCCACAGGGCTCATCGTTGAGCCCTACATTGTTTAACATTTATATGGCCCCACTGGAGAGTGTGGTGCTGCCACTGGGTATCAAGATTATCAACTACGCTGATGATACCCAGCTGGTGGTAGGGCTCCCCCAGTCGGCAAACCAACCCGACCGGCTGCACACCAGTTTATCTCAGATCTTTACGTGGATGTGCAGCTCAGCACTCAAACTTAACGGTTCGAAAACCGAATTGATGATGCTGGGGAACTCCCCTCCCTCCCTCTCACCGAGCAGCTGGCCCAGCTGCCTGGGAGTGGCACCCACCCCCAAACAGGAGATTAAGAGCTTGGGGGTGTGGCTGGAGCAGGACCTCTCTTTTAGGACGCACGCTAAAATAACAGCAGGCGTGTGATTTGGCCTGCTCCGGGCTGCCCGGAAGATCTTACCTCTTCTCCCGATGGCTTCAAGGAGGCTGCTAATCCAGGGACTCATCATCTCACGGTTGGATTTCAGCAATGCACTGTTTCTGGGGGCCCCAGAAACAACCTTAAACAAACTGCAGCAAGTACAAAATGCTGCTGCTAGGCTCCTGACGGATCTTCCCAGGCGTCAATCTGCCCGCCCGGCGCTTAAGGTGCTTCACAAGCTTCCTATCAGAGAGAGGGTGAATTTTAAAGCACTCTGCATGGCCCACAAAATCCTGCAGGGTAAAGGGCCACCCATCCTACGGGAGATGGTTCAACCCTACAAGGCCCCTCGTACCTTGCGCTCGGATCACCAACATCTGTTGCAAGTTGCGAGAGTGAGGAAGGCCAGGACCGGTGGCAGAAGATTCTCCATAAATGTTGCAATTCTGTGGAATTCCCTTCCGTTACTCCTTCGCTCTGAAACGAGTACTTTACGTTTCCGAAAACTTTTAAAGACCCACCTGTTCCCTGCCTAATGCTGCTGTTCTGTGTTATGGTGTCTTTTTTCTCTGGATGAGCGCGGGGATGCCCAAGGGTAACCAGGCGCTATATAAAACTCAGTAATAATAATAATAATAATAATGCATACACCAGTCTGTTGACACAACTGGTGTCGTTCATGGAGGGCTTTTCTTAGGGCATGTATGCCCTACAGAGGACCAATCAGTCCGTGGCCTCCTTCCTGATGAAAGCAGTGTCCCTCCTCCAACAGTCCTGCACCCCTCCTATCCCTGCACCACCCACGATTCCTAGCACCCTACCTGTCCCAAGCACGCACACACCAGCACATTCACACAAACCCACAGACACGGGCAGCACACAAACACCCAAACCAAGGGCTAGATGTGCACACAAGCAACATCAGGGGACTGATACCACACTCACAGGGGATGGTTTGCAGACACACACACAGTCATCCACAACCACTCCAATACCAGTCCTCCGATACCTCTCCCTCCCAGCCCCCTTCACCTGCAACCCCATCTCCCCAGAAGCTCTTCCTCTGTGACGTTGGCCTCTTCCCCACCGACCCAGCAGATCCAGCTTACAAGGGGAAGAGGAAGCCCCACACACAGAGGGGAGTGTCCCTCACACCCGGACACCTCCCCCAGGTGCAGTCAGTCTGAGGCCCCCACCCGTAAGTCCCCCCGTAGCCGGAAGAGCAAGACACCACCCCCACCCCGCAGCTCCACGACAAAGTCTCTGTCCTCCATCCCCCAGGCCACCACTCCACAGGTTACCCCGCCGCACCCTGCCCCAGGTTCCCCCTCCCACAGATACACCATCCCCAAAATGCTCAGGTCCCCCCCCTTACCACTTGTTCTTCTACCCCCGTTCAGTTTGTGCCACTGATGTGGGGACCGTGCCCCCCCCTGACCTGCTGACCTCACCTGAACCCCATTCCGCTACTATTGAGTTAGGCACTGCAGTGGAGTCCACGACCACCCCGTCTGACTTGGGCACTGCAGTGGGGATCCAGTCTACTCCATCTGACCTGCCCACTGCAGTTGTGCCGGCACACACCCCATCTGACTTGTGCCCCACAGTTGTGACTGCACCCACTACTTCAGTCAGCTCCTCTGCAGTTGCCAGTGACTCTCCTGCATCCACCACCCCTTCACTGCCTCCTTCTGCTGAGCCCTGATCCTGTCCCCGCAGTGCCTGGCCTGCCCCCGTGGATGCCCCTCCAAGGGGATGTCCCCTGTCCTTACCAGTGCAGGCAAGCAACGTGTGACAGTTGTCACTCAAATCACATTGTTGACATTTGGATATGGACTAGCCATTGGCCTTTGTTTGGAAAGGACTTTGCATTAAAAAATTGCTGAATAAAGCTTTTTTCTTTATTCTTGTGAATTTGATTTACCTGTACATTATGTTGATGATGTTAAGCATGGCCTTGCAGTTGTAATGCTGGATTTCCAATGTTGAATACTGTGGTGTTGATGTGAGGTACTCCATGTGGTCCTTGAGATATGTATCCTATTCTGGTCGGTATCCATGTCATCCTTTGCACCTAACTGGGTGTGTCATGATTAACAATTTGTGAACATCTCTGTAAGCATTTCATTTGCATGGTCACATCTGTGGCTTGCACACATGCACATATGATGTGCTTCCCATTGTCCAATTTGGCTATATCCCTGACTGTGAGCGCATCTCCACTAGACATGTAGGTGTGGACATCATTGGTGTAGGAGCAACTGGGTCCTCTGTGCAACTTGATGGACATATGTATTGAGTATGTGCAGATGACTTAAGGGACACTCCCGTACCCAGGCTGTTGTGACCAGAGCCTTCATTGTGTGGTAACTGATGGCTGACTGACCAAGTGTTCTGCTGACATGACTGAGACCTGCTGGGACTACGTTTGGCACAGCTGAGCTTCCACAGGAGTTGAGTCCCCTCAAGTAAGTGTGTTGTTCTGTGACATTGCCTGGGCCCATGGTGTGTGTTGTGTGGGCATGTGTGTGTGTGTCAACATCCCTTTTCATACACAGGCAGTCTTCCCTTGATATGTTCCTGTTGTTGATGCTTACTGAGTTGTACTGTGTTCATCAAACATCTTTGCCCTGGGCTACCAGATGTGTGGGTGCATGACACACTACAGTTAATTGGTGTTTCATCATTGGGATTTGTCAGTTCTGAGTGGTGATAATGTGGTCAGACGCAGATGGGACACAGTCAGCGGTCCCCAAGGCACTTCTTTGTTCGCAATAGCATGTAGTTGTCCCTAGGTGGTACCTTTCGGTGATTGAGACATGTGTATGTGTGTGTGACTGCTCCCACTCGTCCGATTCAGGGCTGCAATGTTGGCAGGTGTCAGCATGTGTGCCTTGTGGTTCTCCTTGGCTTCTGCATTGTCCTGGGACTGTGGCAGGGATTCCGAAGGTTACGGGAGCTTTGACGTCATAACCATGTACCGCATACTGTGCGGTATGTCTGTCATTCACCAGGGTTCTAGACTGTCCTTGTGTGATGAGTCTGTGCACCTTAGTTCCTCCCAACATTACTGTGTTTGTCATGGGTGCATGTGCAATGTCACAGTTCCATGTGGGCTTCACAGATGCATATTGGTGCAGTTCAGGGTGTGTGGTGTTGAGGGTGGACAGATGTAAATGTTTGCATGGCTCGGCCCCTACCTGTTTGTCCATGGATGACGGGCCATGCTGAGTGATTTGTGTTTGTGTAGGTGTGATGTACGTTTGTGGCACAGGACACATGTCTGGGTTTCACAGTTTCTATGACATCTACCTTTGTCATCACAGTGGACGTCTCATGCATGCTTGTGTCACCCCAATGTATGGTCCCTGGGGGTAGTGCTGTTGTGTGTCAGTCTCTTGCTGTTTTAGTTGCTGTTCATTCCAGCTTGTGCCACATGTGTCTGTTGGGCTCCCTCTCATCTCACAGTGCCTGATTGCCCACTGAGGGGTGCCCAATGAAGGGTTACTTTTGTGTGGCACTGTGTCCACATCTGTGCCACTGTGGTTCAGCCCCCTCATGTGTTGTGTAGTTGTCTGTGGATACTGACACACACACACACACATGTTGTGTCAGATGTGCAGTGTGAGGTTGCCTGTTTGTGTATCTGCACCAGTGCATTGGTATTGCTGTTGTGGGCCATTGTCTGGATGTTGTTTGGGTGATTTTCCCTGCTGTCCCTGTGAGTCATATCACATCATTCTGCACATTCATCCTGGTTGTTAGGTCCCATTGCTGCCATGGAATGGTAGTTTGTGACCTGACACCTACAGTCTACACAGGATGTATTGATTTGTGTGTCTATTTTCGAGATGTGTGTATGCATTATGATGATCACTTCTGCTTTTGTGTCATTGTACACTGTATGCAATGTCAGCCCCCATGGGTGGTGCTTGTCTGCACATGGTCGAAAGTATGTTAGATTTTCACAGCACTGTTAGCCTCACCACATCTCTGTGGGTATTGGACACAACCACTACTTTGCTACAAAAGTGTTTCATGTGTTGGGACCAGGAATCATACATGCTGTTTGGTATTTACAGCTTTGACCATGATGACAGTTACCTTTTGGGCACTGTGATGAGGGGGGGTTTAGACCCCATCACCACAATGCTCAACATTTGCTGCAGTTTGGAACCCCACACTGAACCTTTGTTCTACACAGTGATGGGGTGTTACTGCACATTGACACAGTGCTATTGTGATGCTTGCCTTGTGTAGGCCACACTCAGTTTTTGGTCACATATGTGATGATGGTTACATTGTATGTTCAAAGTCATATTCACTGTTGTGGGCATTTGTCACAGACTACACACTGTTGTCATGATGTTAGGGGGGATGTATTTTGCTGACATACCTAATGTTGGTGTGTGATGGATGTGTGGAGCTATCCTGGCTGAAGAGAGGTGAAACCCCAAAACCGGTCCTAGGATGCTTGTTTCCAGTCCAGGGAGGACCTGGCTTGGCAGTTCGGGCTGGACTGTTCCCATGAGGCACAGGGTCAAGACTGATTTGCATAGGGCGGGCGTGGCTAGGCGCCCGTAGGAGATGGCGGCGTCTGGGTGACGGCTCCGTTCGAACCGGAGGATACCGGCTGTTCGCGTACCTGTTTCCAGAAACGGAGGGAAGCCCTCCGCACCGGAAGATGCCAGGCTCACTTTCATCCCCCTTTCGTTCCTAAGGCACAGCTATATTGGATTTTACAGCTCGTTTTACCTCCGGTCGCGGCTTGTCATCGGCCGCGACCGCCATTTTGTTTTTTTTTGCCCGCGAACGCTTCAGCAGCGCGTCCTAGCGCGCTTGGGATTCCTGGATGCCTCGTTCGCACTCAAATGACCCCAGCACCCTCTGAGGCACAATTATGACGGACCAATAACCTAAGGTGACTTTTCTTTACTTTTCTTCTGCAATGATGCCCTTTTTCATGGCTTTGACTGGAATTTTTTGGCTCTCCTCATGCACGGCGGCCATTTTATGACTTTAGCCTTTGATACTTACGTCTACAGTTTTTTATCTGGCACACCTTTACGTTAATCTGTCCTTTGGAGCTTTTTTATTTTTTTTATTTAGTCGAGTCGTTGAGACAACAATCACCTTGCATGTTTTGACTGGAATTGTCGCCTCTCCTCATGAAAGGCGGCCATTTTTAGGATTCCAGTCTCCAACACCTATGAGTCCAATTTTTTGGCCTGGTCCTTTTTGAGTCGGGCAATAGGATATCTTAAGACCTCACGCTCCATAGGCGTGCTGATGGCGGATTGCTCCAGTAGAGTTCAAAAGCGTAATTTCATTAAAAATTCCAAGCTATTCACGGCACTAGCCCATTTGGAAGCTTCAACTGAGATGACGTCAACTGCGGACATCTCCTCACAATCTTCAGCAAAAGCGAACTCTAAGAGGTTAAAAAAGGACCCTCCCTCGCCTCCTAAGTCCTCTTCGCCCATCTCTATGGAGTTACTTCTCGAAGAGATACGGGCCTTGCGCCCTTACATGGAAGAGACTAATGCTAAGTTGCAGATTCTCACTGACAATTGGGCTTCGTTGGATGAAAGAGTATCGTCGGTGGAGCGTGACGTTTCCTCTCTTCAGAACTCTGCGACCAAGGTCTCCCACATGCACACGCAGATTTCCTCTCTTCAGAAGCAGGTGGAGGACCTTGAAAATCGCAACAGACGCAACAATCTCCGTATTTACGGCTTGGTGGAGGGTTGTGAGGGAAATGATCCCATCAGTTTCTTCAAGTCCTTTCTCCCGAAGCTTCTTCACCTACCTGATGACACCTCACTAAACATCCAACGTGCCCACAGGCTTGGTCGAGCTTCCTCCTCTCCTTCCACGTCAACGAAGCCTAGAGGTGTAATAATGTACTTTCTAGAGTACACAGACTTGTTGAAAGTCCTCTTAGCCGCCAAAGCCTCTCCTCGCCTCACATGGTCAGGTTCCACTTTGTTCTTTGCGCAGGATTATGCCAAGACCACTGCAAACCGTCGCAAGGCCTTCCTTGATATGAGACCTGACCTTCGCTCCATTGGTGCCAGATATGGGCTTTTTCATCCTTGTCTATTTAAGGTCACTCATAATAACAAGACTACGACATATGAGGATCCAGCGCGACTTCGAAGCTTCCTGAACTCATGTGGTCAACATGACATGGAGATAGCTGGTCCCTCTTCCCTCCCACCATGACTTGTCTTTGTAGTTGCAATTTGATTCTCTAATTTGTTCTGCTTTATTGCCTTCATTTTTGCAGGTTCTTCAGATTGTATGACTCTAGTTAAGATTATATTTCTCATTTTATCGTCTGATAGTGTTGTTCTAGCTCCTCAGTTGGTCATTTGTTTCTTTTTTGTCTTCGTTGTGTTCGAGGTTCTAACCATGTTCTTTTTCTCCCTTCACAGATCATTGTCTTACGTTCCGTTGTGTTATCTCTGGTTGGACGTTTCCCTCATCCCGAATGCCCTGCCTCTCCCAGTTGGCCCTACCTCCCTCCCCTCATCTCCGCGTGTGTTTCCGTTTGTTCCCAGTTCCTGATTGTATTCTTCCCATGCTACCCCTCGTAAGTACTCTTCTTTCCTTATTTATCATGTTTTTTTCCGTTCTATATTTTCTTATCTTACCTTTTCCCTCGTTGCTTTCAGATTTATTGGTGTCATTACCTTTTCCATGGTTCTTCTCCACTTTTCTTTCGTCATTTTCTCTTCCCCCCATTGTATATTGGCTCTCTTGCTTGTATTCATCTCCCTTTACCTATTTGATTCTCCATTGGACCTTACTTACCATTATCTTTAAGAATTACTGTATCTTCTTATCATTCTTTCTATTTTCTTGGCTTTTTCCTATTTTTATGGCTTTGCTGATTCCTCTCTCATTTTTTCTTTTACCTTTGTTCCATCACGTTAGTTCTCACCTCATTCTCTTTTTCTCCTATGTCCTTGCTCGCTGCAAGGCATTTCCTTGCTGTCCTGCCTTCCAATTGGTCCACTTTTTGATTAATCCTTAATGTCAGTTCGAATTGTTTCCTGGAATGTTAATGGTCTGCATTCGCCTATCAAGAGACAAAAAATCCTCTCTCATTTAGCCAAATTGAATGTAGACATTGCCTTTTTACAAGAAACCCATTTGTCTGACGCTGAGGCTGCTAAACTTAAGAGAGGTTGGGTGGGTGCTGTATTCTCATCTCCGGGTGATGGTAAGAGAAACGGTGTGGTTGTATTAGTTCGCAAATCTTTTGCTCATTTGCCCTTGACTTCTGAATCAGACCCTGAAGGTAGATGGTTGTACGTCAAACTCTCCTCAAAGGGCGCCCCTCTCTCCCTCCTCAATATCTACGCCCCTACTGGTGGTGATCAGATTTTTTGGCGTGCAATAGCCTCCCGTATCACTGAATATATTGATGACAATTTTATTTTAGCAGGTGATTGTAACCTCCCCTTTGATCCTTTTTTAGACAGAAACTCCAAGGTACCTTTTGTCCCTAATAAATCTCACAAGCTTTTCGCTCAAGCGATATCCCAACATAAACTCATTGATGCTTGGCGTCTCTGCAATCCTACCTCTAAAGAATTCACCTTCTACTCCCCGACTCACCATTCCCAGTCGCGTATTGACTATGTTTTCCTTTCCCACCATATGTCCCAATCCCTAACCCACGCTGATATAGGCCCCATCTTATTTTCTGACCATGCCCCCGTTTTGATAAACATTGACATCTTACCCAAGTCAACTGGACCAAAGAGATGGCGATTTAACAACACTTTACTCCTCGACCCCAAATTCTCCGCCTCCTTTGTAGATTTCACCACAGAATTTTTCACCATTAATGATACACCCACTATGCCTAACCACGTGGTTTGGGATGCCTATAAAGCAGCAGCTAGAGGTTTTATTATCAGCTTTGTGGCTACTAAACGCAAGAATGCTCGTAAACGCACCAGTGACCTCCTTTGTACGATTAAAAAGTTAGAGCATTCTTTCTATACATCCCACTCGCAAGAAAGTCTGACTGCTCTCATTGCTGCTAAGATGCAATTTAACAAACAATCCACTGAGGATGCTTCATTGTATTTGTTGAAATCCAGTTCAAAATTCTATGGAGGTAAAAATAAGGCGGGGAAGGTCTTAGCCAATTATTTAAAGTCAAACAAAACAAACTGAATATTGAATCTGTCTATGATGCTAATTCTGTTTTAAAGCATACAGATGCTGATATTTTAGAGCAATTCTCCCAGTTTTATTCCAAACTCTATTCTTCTGAGACGCACCCCACTGCTCACTCTCTTGCTACTTTCTTTGCCACCATCCAACCACCTTCCAATTTCCCTGTTGATTTATCTGCCCTTGAATCACCAATCTCCGGTGATGAATTACTCACAGCACTTCAGTCACTCAAGAAGGATAAGGCCCCGGGGCCAGACGGATTCACAGTTGAATTTTATCTGCATTTTTCCAAATTGTTGCTACCCAGACTCCACTCCCTTATTGACTCCTTCATATTAAATGGTTCTTCCTCAGGTACATTCTCAGACGCCCACATTTGTTTTATACCCAAAGAAGGCAAAGACACCCAGCATTGTAAGAATTACAGACCAATCTCTTTGGTCAACATTGATTACAAACTGTATGCCAAATCTCTCGCCATTCGATTAGACCCTTATCTTCCTGAACTGCTAGGCCCTGAACAATCTGGCTTCGTTAAAGGTCGCTTCATCACAGATAACACCAGACTTTTGTTCAATGTGCTTTCCAAATCTCCACAGTTCCAACATTCACTAGCAGCCATTGCCCTAGACGCAGAAAAAGCGTTCGATAGGGTGGAGTGGACTTTCCTTTTCTCCGCCCTCAAATGGTTTGGATTTGGCCCACATTTCATCTCTTTTATCTCCTTCCTTTATTCCAGTCCTAGAGCGGCGGTTTGCGCCAATGGTCTAGTTTCCTCTTTTTTCAATCTAGGTAGGGGTGTTCGTCAGGGATGCCCTCTTTCCCCTTTTCTTTTTAATTTGGCCCTAGAACCTTTTCTTTCAAAGCTTCGTCAGAATCCCAACTTACACGGTTTCCAAATCTCCCACACTAATATTAAACTTGCTGCCTACGCAGACGATATTCTATTATTCATGTCTAACCCCGCAACTTCTATTCCCGCATTCCTAGCTGAAGTCCATGACTACTCCCAGATTTCAGGTTATAAGCTTAATAATGACAAGTGTGAGATTTTACCCCTTACTAAGTTCACTTTTAAACCGGACTTTATGGCATCCAATTTTACTTGGAGCCCCTCACACATCAAATATCTAGGTCTACACATCACTCCCTCCCTCTCCGACACTGTCTCGCTGTGTCTCAATAAATGCGCCCAGAAATTATCCGACCTCACTTCCAGATGGCACCCATTATACCTTTCCTGGTGGGGTCGTCTGGATACGATTAAAATGATGCTCTCCCCATTAGTCCTTTACACCATCTCCAACATCCCAATTCCTATCCCTGCTAAGTTCTTTAAGAAAATCAACACTATTCTCTCTTCCTTTCTTTGGTCCGGCAAAAAAGCACGTATGTCCCTGCTTAGATTGCAACTCCCCAAATCCGAGGGTGGAGTTAATTTCCCGAATTTTCCCGCTTACCACAAAGCATTCCTTTTGCGGCAAGCTTCCCATTGGCTGCAAGACCCTGCTGAGCCATCCCCCTTATGGGTTGTCATTGAACGGCTCTCTTTATCCCCTTTCACTTTTGCTGAATACCTCTCATTCTCTCGTAAGCCTCACTTTTCCTCCATTCCTATTCACAAATTTACAGCCAAGCTGCTTCTTTCCACCTCTCCAGGCCCCCCTTCCTCTATAGTAGAGTTTCTCAATTCCACTATCTGGCACAACAACAGTATAACCATCAATCGCAAGCCTTTTTATTGGAAAACCTGGAGACAGAGGGGTTTAATCTGGGTATCTCAACTCTTCTCTAATTCTGATTTCTTATCCTTCTCCGTTCTCAGCCAACACTTCCATCTCCCTTGTGCTTTTGCCTGCAAGTATCTTACGCTTAAAAATGCAGTCATGTCCACTTATGCTCTTCTCTCTAACCCCCCCATGCATACTTATACTCCAAATCATACCTCACAGCTTCATTCCTTCTTGCGCACTCACCCTACAGCCTCCTCAATATACCACTCATTTCATGCGACTCTCACACCTAGGCCAAAATCCAAAGTTGAGGAACAATGGGAATCTGACCTTGTCATTTCTTGGCCCACCTCCCTTTGGGATAAATTATGGACCAAACTTCGCAAGACGTCTAGAGCTGCTTCTCTTACACAAACTCTTTTCTTCATATATAACAGGCTTCTCTTTTCTCCCCAGGTGTTGAATAAGAGATTCTCTTCTACACCGGACCTTTGTTGGTCCTGTTCTGCTCCTAAGGCCACTCTTTTTCACATGCTTTTCTCTTGCACTTTCACGCAAAGTTTCTGGACACTAGTTTGGGCCCAAATCAATGCCATATTCCACACTACATCTCCCTTCTCTTTTGTCAATATTTTTTTAGGAAGCCTTTCCCTTGTTGGGATGACATTGATCTTAATACGCAAATTGTTGACTTGTTGTTAGCTGTTGCTTTCCAGCAAATCACCGTCAACTGGAAAAACTTTACGAATATTTCTTTTAAAGCATGGTGGTACAATGTTTGTCATAATCACAGGCTAGATACTGCTTTTGTACACCCCCTTAGTTTAGCTGCTAAACGACATGATTTATGGCTTCCTGTAACCTTATATCTAGATACCTGTGCTAAACGCTCCTCTCATGTTTCACCTATTCAGCAAGAGGTCTCTAAGCCTCCCTGAGTGACATTGCTTTTCATCTGTACTACTCTTTTTATATAAGCTACTTTATTGCTCATTATTACCACGCTGTTTTTTGTTATTTAGCCTTAAACTTTTGTTATCCTCTGATTAATTGTATATTTTCATTACCATGTTTTACTTTTTTCCTCTATTTGAAGATATGTTTGTATTCTTTCTCGTGTATTGACACCTTTACTTATCTAATAAAATCCTTTTGAACTTAAAAAAAGACTGATTTGCATATGGCTGGGTTCAAACTGGAATGGCACGGTGAGCAAAAAAACGATGGATTTAGGCCCAGATCTCTGTACTGGGGTGGATGTATGACATTGTTCTGCATTCTGTCCATCAACTGTTGATTTTGCATTTGTCACCCCGAGTGGGACGGGTATGCTCAGATGTGAGTCCCGTGCTCTCCATGCCTCTGGAATCAAGCTATTCTGGCTGAAGGAGTGATGGGCAACATAGTCCCTATGGGTGGGGGTGGCAGTAGTGATGGGCAACATAACCCCTATGCATGGGGGTGGCAGTAGTGATGGGCAACATAGTTCCAATGGGTGGGGGTGGCAGTAGTGATGGGCAAAAAGTCCCCTACGAGTGGGGGTGGCAGTAGTGATGGGCAACATAACCCCTATGCGTGGGGGTGGCTGTAGTGATGGGCAACAAGTCCCCTATGAGTGGTGGTGGCAGGAGTAATGGGCAACATAACCCCTATGAGTGGGGGTGGCAGGAGTGATGGGCAACAAGTCCCCTATGAGTGGTGGTGGCAGGAGTAATGAGCAACATAACCCCTATGAGTGGGGGTGGCAGGAGTGATGGGCAACATAGTCCCTATGGGTGGAGGTGGCAGTAGTGATGGGCAACATAACCCCTATGAGTGGGGGTGGCAGTAGTGATGGGTAACAAGCCCCCTATGAGTAGGGGTGGCAGTAGTGATGGGCAACATAACCCCTATGAGTGGGTGTGGCAGGAGTGATGGGTAACATAGTCCCTATGAGTGGGGGTGGCAGGAGTGATGGGCAACAAGTCCCCTATGAGTGGTGGTGGCAGGAGTAATGAGCAACATAACCCCTATGAGTGGGGGTGGCAGGAGTGATGGGCAACATAGTCCCTATGGGTGGGGGTGGCAGTAGTGATGGGCAACATAACCCCTATGAGTGGGGGTGGCAGTAGTGATGGGTAACAAGCCCCCTATGAGTAGGGGTGGCAGTAGTGATGGGCAACATAACCCCTATGAGTGGGGGTGGCAGGAGTGATGGGTAACATAGTCCCTATGGGTGAGGGTGGCAGTAGTGATGGGCAACAGGTCCCCTATGAGTGGGGGTGGCAGTAGTGATGGGCAACATAACCCCTATGAGTGGGGGTGGCTGTAGTGATGGGCAACAAGTCCCCTATGAGTGGTGGTGGCAGGAGTAATGGGCAACATAACCCCTATGAGTGGGGGTGGCAGGAGTGATTGGCAACATAGTCCCTATGGGTGGGGGTGGCAGTAGTGATGGGCAACATAACCCCTATGAGTGGGGGTGGCAGTAGTAATGGGCAACAAGTCCCCTATGAGTGGTGGTGGCAGTAGTGATGGGCAACATAACCCCTATGAGTGGGGGTGGCAGTAGTGATGAGCAACAAGTCCCCTATGAGTGGTGGTGGCAGGAGTAATGAGCAACATAACCCCTATGAGTGGGGGTGGCAGGAGTGATGGGCAACATAGTCCCTATGGGTGGGGGTGGCAGTAGTGATGGGCAACATAACCCCTATGAGTGGGGGTGGCAGGAGTGATGGGCAACATAGTCCCTATGGGTGGGGGTGGCAGTAGTGATGGGCAACATAACCCCTATGGGTGAGGGTGGCAGTAGTGATGGGCAACATAGTCCCTATGGGTGGGGGTGGCAGTAGTGATGGGCAACAGGTCCCCTATGAGTGGGGGTGGCAGTAGTGATGGGCAACAGGTCCCCTATGAGTGGGGGTGGCAGTAGTGATGGGCAACAGGTCCCCTATGGGTGGGGGTGGCAGTAGTGATGGGCAACAGGTCCCCTATGAGTGGGGGTGGCAGTAGTGATAGGCAACAGGTCCCCTATGTGTGGGGGTGGCAGTAGTGATGGGCAAAATAACCCCTATGAGTGGGGCTGGTAGTGGTGATCGGCAACATACTGTCAGGAAAAGTCTGAATGTCATTATCACTCGACTCAAGTCCGAGGGATTGCATCGGGTAATTGTTAAACCTTCCCTCTACAACTGTTGGAGCAATTTCTAATACAATATTGACTCCAATCCAAGATGGCCGCCAAATTTCCCTGACTATCCAGTTACTTAGGAAGTCTCGTGGGAGGCGAGATTTCGTGTTGACACAGCGCGCGCTCTGCTGCGCACTTCAATTTAGTCGAAGTCGTGTAGAGACGTATTTGTCAGCGCTCCTTCAGAATCCGAGTATTTTGTTAGCGCTGAGTTCCGTATGCTCTCTGTTGGTCTACTGACTCATACAGAGATGCTTCTGTGAGAGAATTAGCAAATTCTGGTTAAGTCTTACCCGCGTTTTCTGTGAAGAACGATTGCACTCTCAGATTGTCATAGTCAACTCTTGGTAGCAGCGAGTTCTGGAGTCAACGGCAGGGTCTCCTTGCTCCGGTAGGCTTACCATCGAGCGGAGGAGACCAGGAACAGAACTTACCGAACTTTTGAACAGTAAGATTTGGTGAACTTGGGTACCATCAACAAGTAAGCATCAACTCGAAGTCTAGAGCGCACCTGTCTCCACACTCTGTGGAGTCCTGCGACATCTGTACTAGAACTACCCATTCCTACCTTGCGACTTTCCTTTTCTTTCCTACCTCCTGTCTTCCCTTTCCCTGTACCCTTTTGCGCGTAACCTTTTAGTGAGGGTGGAGAATTTTTGCGAACTTATCATCGTTTCAGCACTACCTCAGACTCAGAGATTTGGTAGAGAATTCCCGTAGAAAAGACTACGCACTTGCTATATCCGACCTTACAACAAAGATAGAGAATAAAAGCAGATCAAATCAATAGGTAAGAGAGAGGTGATGACAAAAGCTAATAAGAGCGGAGAGAAGTAAGGAAACTGGTTTAATGCATATATCTCCCCGTGTATTAGGTCTCCTAAAGAACTATAACCAGTGATCATCTATGCTGGAAAAGAAGAGGGGCTAAACTCATGCAAGAACCTGGTAGGAAATAACCCATAGAGAGAGAGAGAAGATTAACTAAATGATAAAGTAATTCAAGAAAGGGTGTTAATAGATCAATTATATCTTTCTGTGCATTAGGTTTGACAAGATACTCACCAAATAACGAAGTGGGAGCCAGTTCTGCACGAGTGTCTCTTCTCTGTCCCATATTCCCCTTTCCCCCTTCCTGGAGCAGCTGCATATATGCAGTAGGCTCTGGGAGGAGGGCATTGGGAGTTAGCAGCATTCTGCCTCCGTGAAGAGTTCCGTCCGGCCTTCCTGATACATACTGTTGGACTTGGCCCTTCTGGCAAGTTCACCCCTAGAACTTTTTGCAGTATCCTAGCCTTTTTCCTGTGTTGTACTAGTGGTTTTAGGCCTCTAGGCACTTTCACACTGTGTCCCAGTGGAAAGCGCGTGCGCTCTGTGTGGTTGAATGAAACTGACCTGCCCTCCCATAGGAATGCATGGGGGATCTGAGTGACCGTGCTAGTTCCTGAGGCGTGGGGAGTGCAGGGTCGAGTTTGATATGTGCAAACTCGTGAGAGTGAATGCTGCGCAATGATTTGTGCGGCGTTACTGTAGCTAGTATAGAAGCGCCACTTCTAGACACTGGCATAAATGTGCAGTGACTGTCTGGCGTGTGATTGGCTGGTGAGCCTGGCTCCAGGAGTCAGGATGAGTCACCCAGTGGTGAATGGGGAGAGCTGCATGTTGATGAGTGGGAGGAGTACACCTGAGACCTGAATAGGGCTGGGCTTTCCCCACACAATGCTGGCTCCGCCCCCTGTGGTGCGACTGATGACCCTGGCCTGTTCTCTGAATAGGGAGAGGGGCTGAGCAAAACAAAGTGCTCAAGAACCAGTTGTATCTGGTTCGCCCCTTCCCTGCACCTTGAGACAAAGGATTTGGTGTATAAAAGAGGGGCTGTGACCCCATGAAAATGTTCTTGCTCTGACTCGAATCTACCAGGGGCGTGCTGCTGCTGGGGCCCAGGGGAAGGCTTGCCTCCCTGGGCCCTGCCCAGCCCCTGGATGCCTGGTGGACTTTTGGGACCATTCGCTGTTCTCTTCCAGGATCCTATCTGAGGGGGGCTGCTGCTGCTGGAGGCCAGGAGGAACCGCCACTTGGGACTGCCTTCCTGCCTTGAGGGCCCAGTGAGCTGGCCCCTGGCCCAGCCTTGCCCCCCCCTGCCTACCTTCCTGAACTTTGCCAGGAACTTGTTGCTGGACATTGCCTATAGCGCTGGGAGCGGTTTATTTTTTACCAAGACCCTTGTTTGACCTTCTAAAGCGCCGGGGAGCGTTTTATTTTGTCCCCATAGCGCCTGGGGGCACTTTTCCTCTAGCGCCTGGAAGCGCTTTACGTGGCTCTAGCACTGGGAGTGCTTTATCCGTATTTAGCGCTGGGAGCGCTTTAAATTTCATTGAGCGCAAGGAGCGCTGTGTATCGAGGGTGCCCACCCCTCATATCGCGCTAGAATTACCGCGGCGTCACCGGAGGCTGAGGCCGCCCCCGGAGCCCCGGACCTCGGAAGGAAGGACCGGGCGAAGCAGGAGCCGTCGCAGGAAACAGCACCGGAGGAGGAGCCACCCCCCATCCCACGACCCGGTGAGTGCCTTGAAGGAGAGGGGGGGCGTCGGGGCACATTTCCGGTGCCCGCTCCTCCCCTCCAGTGCGAGGTCTGCAGTGTTGGGAGGCCTGTGGGGCCTCACCCGAGTCTGAGTCCCCCGAGCGGGACTCCCACGGAAGTAGTGGCATTTTGTGTACTGCCCCGAGGCTCCACCTACCAGGGGGCAATTTGCTCGTTTAGAGCCCAGAGAGGCTTTGAGTGCCACCTCCATTTCGGCGAGGCTCAGGGGGCACCAGTTGCTCAGTGGTAGAGCGGCCCCAGAAGGCAGCGGGCCACTCCCACCTTGCCCCACAGTGTTGTTCAGAGCCACAGAGGCTCTAGGGGGCATTTCTTGTTGTTTGAGCCCAGCGAGGCTCCAAGGGGCCAGTCCTTTGTTTAGAGTCCAGAGGGGCTCAGGGGACAGTCAGTTGGCCAGAGCCTGCAAGGCTCCAGCGTTGGCCGCCTCATTGTTCTACAGCTGCCCAGCACTTCGTGGGCAGCTGCTCCGTTTAGGCCCCTGACACTGGGACACAGGGCGTCCTAGCCCCAACAAGGACAGTTGGCCTATGGACAGTCACAGGTGGTGACTTATGTGAGTTTGGCGCAATTGTGTTTTCCTGCACCTCTGAATGTGTTTTTATGCGTCATGTGCCTTGTTTTTACACCGCTGAATGTATGTTATGCATCCGGTGCTTTCCTTCACTACACCTCTGAATGTGTTGTGATGCATCATGTGTAATGTGCTTATACCCCTACAGGTATTGTAATACTTAGGTGGTTGTTTTTCTCCTAGTACAGGTGGTGCTAGTGAGGTCCTGGTTCCCTGCTCAATATTCTCCTAAGGTGGTTAGGGTTGCGTAGGTGGTACTTAACATTTACCAGTAGTTACTGGTTGTGTGCTACAGTGATTTACATTCTATGTTCTAAGTGATATTCTAAGTGCTAGTTCTAAAAGTGCTGATTCCTGACAGTGGTCCATATGGCCCTGTCCTGTGTAAATAGTCCCTTGTAAAATTCTACCCAGTGCCAGTTGGCACAGTGTAAATTGTGTGAATATTATCTAATGTGTTTTGGTATAATACAAAGGCTATTTTTATATATAACCTTGTGTGGAGTTTCCTTTGTGGTGGGCCTTGGGTGTTGTTGCTGTGTGCGCGCGCAAACGCTTTACACATTGCCTCCGGGCTAAGCCTGACTGCTCGTGCCAAGCTACCAAGGGGGTGAGCAGAGGTTATCTTTGGTGTGTAACTTCCTTGCCCTGACTAGAGTGGTGGTTTCTGCCTGGCTCTGGCGCAAGCCCTAGCCAACCAGAAATCCCATTTCTAACACATACCCCCTATGAGTGGGGGTGGCAATAGTGATGGGCAACATAGTCCCTTTGGGTGGGAGTGGCAGTAGTGATGGGCAACATAACCCCTATGAGTGGGGCTGGTAGTGGTGATGGCCATGCAACCCCTATGGTGGCCTGTTGCTAGTAGACAGGATATGGATCCTCTGGGTGTGTGTGACATTTGGCTGGTACGTGGCGTTTGTTTTTGGGGTGGGTGTCTGACTTACCGTCTGCGCCGTCCACGTCTGTTCCTGATCCGGTCATAGATGTACAATACTGGTATTACCTGGGCGATGGGATTCATGATGTGTTCGTCTCGTACATGCTGCTTGTTGCTCCGTCTCATACCTGTTGCTAGCTGGTCCGTCTCGCAGCCGTGGATTGTGTTCTGGGCTTCTGGCGCGAATCGTACCTGATATGCTGCTTTCCCGGATGCTGTGACGTGCTGTATGTGGCGACCCGTCCGGCGCGTATGATTTGCGCATCGTACTTGTCCGGTCGGAAACTGCTGTGGGAACTGGTTCCTGGCGACTCTGTTCGGCGATTGGAGGTACGGCTCGTACGGAAAATGAAGCTTGAATCGCAGCCTACATGTCGGTCGGATTTGTGTCAGTTATGCGCATCGTACTTCATTGCACGTACGGACCGGCTCCTGGAATGTGTCGGTCGCAAGGTAAGGCTACGAACAGCTCTCGAAGAGCTGTCCGACCCGGATCGGAATCGACCCCATAGTGTCATAGCGGGTTGTGACGTTTGAAGGGGTACAGGGTGGGAAGTTAATTAAGTATAATTAAATAATTATTCATTTTTTATTAATATTAAGTATTTAATTGATAACTATTTATGTACATTGTGTAATTATTATAATTTTGAAGTGATATGTTAGGTGTGGGCTATTTTGCTTGTAGGGGTATAGCATGTTAAGTTAAGTGATAAATAATTAATTAATAATTCATTGTTTATTATTAATTAGTTAATTGATAATAATGCAGATTGTGTATTTTTTAACCCCTTCGCTGTGGCAGGAATTCCACCGCGGCGCTGGGGGGGGTTTGGGGGCAGCGCGGTGGCGCGGTGCTCGTGACGGAACCGCTCCGTCATGAGCCACGGTTGAGCTGTGCTCATGACGGAGTGGTTCCGTCACGACTCCGCCCACTGCGCTAATCGCCCGCACAGGCGGGGAATTAGCGCCGCGTGGGCGGATCGGCTGCCAACGGCCGTAGCATGACGGAACCACTCCGTCATGAGCACAGCGCAACCGTGGCTCATGACGGAGTGGTTCCGTCATGAGCGGGGAAGGGGTTAAAGTGATATTTTAGGACTGTGTTGTTTTGTTTGTAGGGGTATAGCACGGAAAGTTAATTAAGTAATAATTCATTAATTATTAAATAATTGTTTATTAATTAGTTAATTGATAATTCATTAAGTACATTCTGTAATTTTTATTTTTATGTTATTTTTTAAGTGCATGATGTTTAGTTTGTAGGGTCATAAGATGGGAAGTTAAGTAATAATCAATTTTCAATTAATTATTAATTTTTAATAAAATATTTAATGCATTAATTAATTAATATGTAAATTGTTTGATAATTGTATTTATAGTGTTTGTTCTGGGAATAGGGTGGGAAGTTATTCAATTATAAATAATTATCAAATATTTAATCAATTGTGTTATTTTTTTGTTTTAAATATATTTGAATTGTGTGTTGCTATGTTTGCAGGAGTATAATGTGGAGTTGTAATTTAATGCTCAATTAATTACAAAATTGTACATTTCAAATTAATTAATAATTTTCTTAATAAATTATAATTACTTTAAATTGTGTTTTAAATTTACACATACTGTTTTTATATTAATAGCTATATATTTTTAGTTAATTAAAAGAGTTATTAAAAATGTTATGTTTTTTAACTGAAAACGTGTTCTAATGTGGCATAGACTGGAGTGGCAATAGTACATTTTACCCCCCTGTTGTCCAATGCTTTTCCTACTATTGCACAGACTGGAGTGGGAATAATATGTCTATTTTGTATTATTGTTTAAATATATGTCATATTATTATTTTATTTTATATGTATATATATGTGTATACATTTGCATTTTTTAATTACTATTTTTAGTAAATGTGTTTTTATATAATGTTTTTTATAGTAGTTAATTAAAAACAAAAAACAAATAATACTTAATATATTGTAAAATGTAAATTTAATAATAGTTGTTTGGTATAGATATGTATATATAGACATACACACACACATGTTTTTATGTACATATGTTTACATAGTATATATTTATTTTATTATTAGACTTTACTTAATTTTATGTAGTATAATGTATACATTATATTATAATTATGTTTTAAAATGCTTAAGGTTTACTATTTTAAACTGCAAAAACATATTTGTTATCATATTTTTAACGATATTAGTGAAAACTCTATTTTTTATTTTATATTGTTGTACATACCTTTATAAGTATAGAAAAGTTATATTTATGTGAACAATTTTTTTGACACGATATTTCTGTCACGATATTTGTATTCTCGATATTCTGTCACTGAAACCACATACCAGGACAGATATGGCCGGTGTGACATGCTGCACGCAGTGATGCAGTGAGGAAGGCGGGGTACAATCAGCCCAGGTCTTTATGGCAGCAGAAGGGTTACAAATAGACTGCCTGAGCGGTGGTTATTCATACAGTGAGATAAAGGGACAGAGGAGCTGGGTGTTCTTTACTGCCTGATATGCAGTGAAGCAGTGAGAGAGGGGAGTGAGAAACAGCTGAGCCAGTGTTTATATCATGCAGTGAGATGAACTGGATAGAAACAAAATCAATCAGGAGTGAGGTAAATGAACAAAAACAGAAGGTTTTGTGTTTATTCTGTGCAGTGAGTTAGAAGGGCAGGAACAGCAGGTGTTTATTCTGTGCAGTGAGGTAATAGGACAGGAACAGCAGGGACAGTTTTTATTCTGAGTTCAAAATATTTTATTGAGTTTCCATATTGAACAAAAAACAAAGACAATACAGAAGAAATATCATTGAGTGAAAATACCTAATCACAATTCAGAGATATAAAAACATTAAATGAAGTATAAAAGGTAACGAAATCGCATATATTCTTTGAAAAAATAATAGGGGAGGAAATGGAAACAAATATAAAATTAATGCATTGACTATAAATAGAGCTACTATATCTTAGAAATTTGGTCTGTTATAATAGCAATTCAAAAGAGAACTAGACATAAAGATATAATTAAGAAGATAAATAAATATCAAAAGATTTCCAATAAGAGTGATAAGAGTTAGAATTATGAATAATACCATTCAAGGACAACTGAGTTCCTCTTCTTGTAAATATATATAACCCATGACCACCAAGCATGAACTGATAATAGCGAAACATCTTTCCAACAGAATGTAATAGATTTTAAATCAGCTGATACTAGAAAATCAAAGAGTTTACCTTCTAAATCATTTAGGTTTTGCGAAAGAACAGCAGATTTGCATATTAACAATTTGAATGAAACATCATCATGAATATTAAATATCTTTTTTATAATATCCCAAACTTCAGTCCAAAATTTTAAAACCTAAGGGACAATCAAAAAGCATATGTTGTAGCTTACCAGGATGTAATTTACAATGCCAACAAATTGAAGATGGAAGGAGTTTAGCTTTAAATAAGCATAATGGAGTCCATAAACAGTTGAATAAAATATAAGAGTTAGTTTGATAAAGCGAGACAGGTAACCAACCAGAAATACCGTTAAGCCAGATATCTTTCGATGTATCATTAGATAATGAGATTGAAAGTTCATTATTCCAAAATACTGAAATCATATTAACGTTGTTTCCTAGAGAATTAGATAATTTTTTATATAAAATTGAAACACCATGGGATGATGTGGAGACAGTTTGAAAATAAATTGATAAATCAGCTTTAACATTAGAAGGAATAACATGAGGAATTGAATCTAAAATCGAATTACACAAATGTTCATATTTGGGAAGGTCAGACGGAGGTAAACTAAATTTTGTTTGTAGAGCTTCAAATGATATGAAAGCATTGTTGTAATAAACATATTTAAGATAGAAAATACCAGTTTTAATCCAAGAATAACAGAAACTAATGTTTCTATTTAATTTAATGACCGAGCTATGCCATAATGATATATCTTCCGTATTCAGCATGTGGGATTGAAAAATGGAATCTGAATCATTAAAAATCATTTTAGTGGATTTAAGAATAACAGAATTATGAAAAAATGATGATTTATTAGACATGGTAACCAAAGTGGGTAGTGGGAATGGTTTCACTATTGATTTCTCAATAACAAGCCACATAGGTGGATTATTTAAAAAGGATTGATTAAACCATAAGGAACTTTGTTTTAAAATAAAAGTTTTATGGTAATGAAAAAAGTCAGGTAATCCAAAACCTGCATTCCATTTGGGCATTTTTAATTTTTTGTAACTAATACGAGGTGATTTGTTATTCCAAAGAAATTTGAAAAGAGGTCTGTCAACATCCTTGTAAAACTTTAATGAAAATTGTGTAGGAATCATGGCAAGGGTATAAAAGATCTTTTGAGCAATAGTCATTTTAATAGAGTCCATTCTTCCCCACCAAAAAGGTGGAGTGAAGACCATTTGGATGTTTTATCTTTAATGCAATTTAATATAAAGTCACAGTTCATTGTTATTGTTAATTTTATGGATGAAGCAAACAGAATACCAAGATACTTAAATGTATCCTTTTGCCAAACAATTTCATTCATAGGTATCATATCAGGAGTACAATAAATATTTAAAGGAAAAAATTCAGTTTAATTAGTATTTAATTTATATCCAGAAACTTTGGAGTATTTCGAAATAATCTCTAAAAGGGGAGGGAATGAGGATAAAGGATCACTAATAAATAAAAGTACATCATCAGCATAAGCTGAGGTTTTAATAATAACATCCTTAATATTGATTCCTATAATATTGTCACATTTTCTTATAGAAGTAAGTAAAGGTTCAATACCTAGAAGAAACAAAAGCGGGGAAAGAGGGCAACCTTGTCTTGTACCTCTAAAAAGGGAGAATTGATTTGAAACTTGGCCATTGATAAATAAGCGAGCAGTTGGAGCAGAATACAAAGCAGAAATCATGCGGATAAATGTGTCACTAAAATTAAAAGATAATAATGTATGGAATAAAAATTGCCAGTGAATTTTATAAAAAGCTTTCTCAGCATCTAATGCGAGAATTCCTGATGGTAAAGTTAAAGTGGATCCTTGTTCAATAACATGTAGCAAAGTTCTTGTATTGTTGGCAGAATACCTGTTCTTCATAAAACCAGATTGATCTGGATGAATAATAGAATCTAACACAGGGGATAATCTAGAAGCAAGTATTTTAGCATATAATTTACAATCTTGATTAATTAAAGTGATAGGACGATAATTTGATACACGTGTGGGATCTTTATCAGGTTTGGGAAGTACAATAATTAAACCCTCAGTAAAAGAACCTGAAGTAATTCCTGTAGAACCAAAAAAGGTAAAAAGTTGAAATAAATAAGGAATAAGTTGTAATTGAAATTCTTTGTAAAACTCAGCAGGAATACCATCGGGACCAGGAGATTAATTGTTTTAAGAGATTTTATGGCTGATATAATTTCATCTTGAGTAATGGGTGAGTCCAGCCCCATTTTATCCATTTGTGAAATCTTAGGTAGTCCACATTTAGTTAAAAAAGAATCAATTAAAGAAACATCATCAAAATTGGGTTTGTTATAAAGATTATAATAAAAATCCAAAAATTCATTAACTATATCTTTGTGGGATAAAGCAATTTTACCACGAGAGCCCTGAATTGAATTTATTTGAGTTTTATCTTTTTTTATACGCAAATAATTAGCTAAAAGTCTTGCAGATCTGTTGGCATTACAACGGAATTTGGCTGTAGAATTAGAAATCTGAATGCCATCTCTTTTGCTAAGGATTGAGTTAAACTCATATCAAAGTTTTTGTAATTGAATTCTATACTGAGGATCATTAGACGTAATAAAAAGTCTTTCAAATTTAGCAATTTGCTTTTCTAAATTTTTATGTTTAAAACGTTTTTATTGAAACAAAACAAACCATGGGGGAGGGGGATAGGAGGTTAGGGTACATATAATACAATCAAAGAAAAAGGGTGCAACTCAAGAGGGTTGGCGATGGATAGCTCGATGGGCCAGGGGAAAAGCACAGTAAATGAAAGGCTAGAAATGCAATCTGTGGAATCCCTGCGTGCATATCCAACACCCCAAATCTGAGCAATGAAAGCCAGCATCAACTCAACGAGGCACAATCCACCCCCCCCCCCATCCCCCAGCCACCCAGTAAAGAAAGGAAGAAAGAAAAAACAATATCCCACCCCCCCGTCCTATGGTCCCGCGCCAGATTAGTCCTCACCAAAAAGCCCCGCACCCCCCCCCCCCCCCAGGGCCCCGTCTCACATGTGATCTAGTCCGCGGCGTCAACCTGAGAAGCCTAAGATACCTCGGGCAGGTGAGCTCCCGGAATTCGGTGGACAGCAGCGCTAGAAAGGGTTGCCACAGCTCTTCAAATTGGTCTATCTCCCCCGCCACCGTAAGCGACAGCTTCTCCATTCCCAGCACATGCCAAAGCCTATGCAACCAGCCCGTGATGGAGGGGACAGTGGTGGTGCGCCAGTGGATAAGGATGTTCTGGACCGCAGACCCCAGCGCAATCGCGATCTGCCTGCCCCTGCGGGACTTCAGTGGGTACATTAGGTCATTGGGGAGGCCCAGCAGGACATACGCCGGGAAGCGCGGCAGCTCTATCCCAAAGTGCTTATCCACTTCATCCAAAACTTCCTTCCAGTAAGCGGTCAGCACGGGGCAATCCCAAAGAATGTGTGAGAGGGTACCCTCCTGCCCGCAGCCCCGCCAGCACCCCTTATCAGTGTGTTTATGCATTTCATACAGTCTCTCCGGGGTGTAGTACCAATAAATGGACACCTTGGTAAAGGTCTCCGTAAGGCCCGTGTGATACGCAGAGTGCCGCGCCCGATACGCAATTTTGTCCCATTCCTTGTGGCTGAGTGTCCTACCCAATTCCCTGTGCCAGCGCTCCCTCCCCGGGTTGTAATAGTGAAACGGCGGGGGTTGTAGGTACTTGTACAGATCGGTAATTAGCTTAGCGTCGGAGGTCCGGGTGGCCAGCCACCTCTCATACGGTGTAATTTGACGAGCAGCGGTGTCACGCACTTGGGGCTGGAGGGCCCAATGCCGAACCTGCATGTAGCGCAATCTGTCCAGCTCCGTCAGGCCGAACTCCTGGCGGAGTTGCTGAAAAGGAATCACTCCCTCCGGGCCATAGACCTGGAAGAGCGCCCTGCAGCCCGCCTGCACCCAATGGGAGAAAACTCCCGGCTCCATCCCTGGGGAAAAGTCCGGGTTGCCCACTATGGGTGTGAACGGCGAAGGGAAGGTGGTGAGGCCCGAGCCTCACAGACTGCATCCCACACTCGCAGGGGGACCCGCGTAACGAAAGAAGCGTAAAGGTTAGGGGGGCGATGCGCGCGGCGCAAGAATGGAACCTCTTGTAAGGTGCGGCCCGCCACTGCCTGGTCTTGAAAGAGCCAGTGTTTGTCGGACTCCCACCTGCTCCACTCCACCAGATAACGCAGCTGTGCCGCCTGAAAGTACTTACGGAGGTCCGGAATACCGAGACCCCCCGCCTCCGGAGCAAGCGTGGAGAGGACCCTCTTCATTTGTGGCTTGCGGCCCTGCCACACAAAGCGGGAGATGTCAGCCTGCATTTGTCGTATCCAGCCCACCGGGGGCTGGAGAGGGAGGGCCCGGAAAAGATACAGTATCTGGGGCAACACCGTCATCTTAACCGCCGCGATTCGCCCCAACCAGGACAGTAGGCCCTTGCTCCAGCGACCAAGCTCCTCCTTGATCTTCCTGCTGAGGGAGGCATAATTGGCCGTAACCATCTCCGGCAATGTGGGCGCCAGCAGAATCCCCAGGTATGGCACCGTGGACGAGGACCACTGCATGGGGAAGAGTCGCTGAAGGTCCCTCCTGGTGTCCGCAGCCAGGGACACGTCTAACGCCACTGACTTGCTCATATTCATTTTGAAGCCGGCCGCACAGGCAAAGGCGTCCAGTTCCCGGAGGCAAGCAGGCAGCGACCTCCTAGGGTCGTCCAAGGTCAACAGGACATCGTCCGCGTAGAGACTGACAGTGTGGACATACTGGCCCATCCGGACCCCAATAGCGTCCGGGTTATCGCGAATCCTCTGAGCAAACGGCTCCATGTAGAAGGCAAACAAGAGCGGCGAGAGGGGGCAGCCCTGCCTTGTGCCGCGTTCGATGGCAAATCCGCCGGAGCTACACCCGTTGACCCGTACCGATGCTGAAGGATGCTTATAACAGTTGAATACCATGGTGCGGAACTTATCCCCGATTCCCAATTTCTTGAGAACCAGCTCGAGATACGGCCAGTGAACTCTGTCGAAGGCCTTCTCCGCATCAACGGACAGCAACATCCGCTCCCCCGGGATCCGCGAGGCCTTCTCCAGAACATGCGTCACCCGCTTGGTATTGTCAACCGTCTGTCTGCCGGGTACAAAGCCAGCCTGGTCCGCCTCCACCAATCCGGGGAGGTGCGGACCCAGCCAGGACGCTAGAATCCCTGTATACAACTTGAGGTCGACATTTAAAAGCGAGATGGGTCGATACGAACCGCAGAGGGCCCGGTCCTTCCCAGGTTTCGGGATTACCGCGACCGTCGCCCTCAGGAGATCCGGTGGGATGGCTCCCGGTTCGGAAAAGGAATTAAATAGCCGAGTAAGGACAGGGGCCACCGCCGTGCAAAAAGTCTTGTAAAACAAAGACGTGTACCCGTCCGGGCCCGGGGCCTTACCATGCTTCAGCCGCGCGATAGCGGAAATCACTTCCTCAACATGGATATCCCGCTCCAGGTGGTCCGCCTGAACCTGATCCAGCACCGGAAGGGTCACCGACTCCAAGTAGCCTGTGGCATCCCGTGGCGAGGAAGGCTCCTCAGCATACAGCGCCTCGTAGAAGCCGCGGAAAGATTCCGCTACCTCTGCGTCCCCGGAGACGGCCACCCCGTCCGTGCCCACCAGTTCCTTCACGACGCCACGCTGCTGCGTGACCCGGAGCCGGTGTGCTAGGAGCTTGCCACATTTGTCCCCCCCAGTGTAGAAGGCATGTTTCAAGCGCAGGGCGGCATACTCCGCCCTATCAAGATCCAGTGCCGACAGGAGCTTCCTCGCAGCCTTCAACTGCCTCCACACCCTTGGCGCCCCCGTGCGGCGGTGGACCTGCTCAAGCTCCCGGACCTGAACGGTCAGCTCGTCCCTCTTCCGTTGCCGCTCCCTATTTTCGGCTGCGGAGATAGAGATAAATTCCCCCCGGAGGACTGCCTTCAATGCCGCCCACTGTGTCGCCTGCGAAGTGTCGGTGTTGCTATTGTGAGTTAGGTAGTCCTGTATGACCTCTCCAATGCGCTGCACTACAGACTTTTTGTGTAAAAGGGTATCCCGGAGGCGCCACACCCCCCGAGAGGGGGAGGCCGCCGGCCACTGGAAAACGCCGGTGACTGGTGAATGGTCAGACAGGGTCAGGACCCCGATGTCCGCCGCCGTGGCAGTGGCACGCATCGGTCCGCTCACCAGAAGGTAGTCCAGCCGTGAGTAGGTGCGGTGTGCGTGTGAAAAGTAAGAGTAGTCCCTATCCGTGGGGTGCATGGAGCGCCAAAGGTCGTGTAAATCCATTTCCACAATCCGGGCCTTCACAGCCTGGGACAGTTCCCCCGTGTAGGAAGGTGGATATCTGACTATGGTTACCCCCAAATGTTTGCCTAGTGTCTAGCTGGTTTTTCGACTTAGTTGGCCTGAGATCCTGCTATTCAGGATCTCAGCCTGGCTGTTCTCTCTTTAAAATGGACTCCATGTACCCTAGGTACATACCCAATTGGTTGGATCACCCTGTCAGCCCCTGTACCAGTGTACACTAGGTACCCAGGGCATTGGTGTACCCAAGGCCTGCCAGGGGCTGAAGCATGTATTATGCCACCCCAGGCTTGGCCTAACAATTTGACACAACTGGCTGATCACTCAGCTGGGGTAAGTTGGTGTAATCACCTCTTACTTAGGTGTAGTATACCTATACCTAACCTTAAATGGGACACCTGGTAACCTATAAGTCACTCCTATGGCAGGCCTTAGCAATCTTGAAGGCAGAGTGCTTGGTTCCATGTGAGATGGTGCTCTGGCATGAGCTGAGCCTGTCTGCAGTGGTCGGAACAACTTCCTTCTACTGTTTCCGGATATCGTCATACCATATACTCTTAAGTGCATTATGAACCTCGCGGTTAAATGCTATCTTTGGTTTGGCTTTATCAAAACATGTCGAGTAAGGTGTCATACGAATTGGAATACTAACCCCTCGCCAATTCTGGCGACGGGGTTAGCATTCCACCCTTCTAGAGGGACACGACATGTACAGTACCTGAAACCCGGGTAAAATCAGACATAGCCTCAGCTCCACAAAATGGATGCTGCCACCACAGACACAAGTCTGCCCTCCTGCTGCTGGGAGTCCTTCCAGCTTGGGAGGTGTGGACAAAGGGTTTCCTGCCAGGGGAGGTGCGTGCACCACCCCAGACAGGATTTTGTGTATTGGTCAGGTAGGGCTTGAAAGAAACCAGACATGCCTGTGGCTCACAAGGAGCCTCGGTGCATATGCCAGTTCAAACCGGTCCTGGGGCACACCAGTCCCGGGCCTGGGGCGAGCTGGATTGGGGTTGTAACCACCCCCCTTCCTGGTCCCACCCATAGGGAGGGACCTAGCAGGTAGTCCGGCCCCTAGAATCCGCTTAAAGGTAGGAGCTGTGTCCTAAGACTTCAGACATCCTGGAATCAACTTAACACTAAGAAGAAGACGGGAACTTCGACGCTCTGCTGCACAGAGGACTGAAGCCAATCTCCCCTGTGGTCAGGGAGTGACCACCTTGCTAACGCAAGCACCATCCAGCGAATCAACGTCTGCTTTGCCGCCGCCTCCCGCCGGAGCCCGAGCCCAGAGACTGACAAGACCTGGACCTCCAGACCTCTCACCGCCCGATCCACAGTCCCTGAAAAGAGGAGACCCGTGGAGGCACCGAGACACGTGGAGCCAGCCATCTTGAAACGACCACGACAAGCTGACAAGTGCAACAACCGAGGCTCCCTCCAAGTTGTGCTTTGGGATCTGAGAAGCCCAACCCCCGAGCAGCATCTGCACCAAAGGTGAGCCCTCCAGCATCTCCACGATCTGCGTGGGGCCCTTCTGCATTTTGCCACTCGACGCGCCTAACCGGTTGCTGGCCCGCTGGCTAGTAGCCATCTTGGCGACGAACTTCAAGAAATACACCGCTGGTCTGGTTGCTCCAGACTGGCCCTTGCTCCCCTCCAAAGGAGCAGTCCTTCTGACCTTGCTGGTCAGAACCATCAGCTTATTTCATCTCCTGCAACAATTGCTTTTGCCAAGGCTTGTTTGCTTCGATCAAGTCGCCGACACCGCCGACAGCGAGAGCCTGCGTGGGACAGCTCGTGAACCGACTCCTGGACGTCGTCAACCTCCAGGGACCATGTGGCTGCAGAGACAAGCTACACCTTTCTTCCTGTTTGCACCCGACATTGCCTGGTACCCACCTGGTGCCACGCTGGTCACTGGCTAGTGACTGTGAACACTGTCCCCTCTGCTTACAGGTCTTCAACATCTCTGATCCACTCTTGGATCCACTGCATCTCTCCCGGACCGACCGCCTGCAGCATCTTTGTCTGCAAGCTCCACGGAACAGATAGAAGAAACCCGACGCACTTCGAGGCCTATGCACCCGCTTCCTGTGGGTGAGGTAAAGCTGGCACACCTGTGCCCAAGTGTAGTACTACATCTCTAGTGCCTGTGTTCCAAATCTTGAGTTCCTAGTCCATCCGGAAGATCCTCTTTGCAGTAACTTTGTACTTTTTACGCACCCATTGAAACCTATGGGAGCACGCGTGTGACTATTTGCTCTGCACACGCCACCCGTGGACCTCCTGGTCACTAACTGAAGTTAGCTCCTTGTAGGCCCAGCGATTCTAGAGGCCCTAGGCCTTTTCCCTTTTCTGTTCGTGGTACTTATACCACTATTTTAGTATATGGTTCGAGTGGCCACCAGGGCCTATCCATATAAAGTGCAACTTCTGTGTATTCTACTGTAATCTTGTTTGACGATTTGTGCTCCTGTGCTCATAAAGAGACTAGGGGTTACTTTGAGAAATAAATACATATATATTTTGAATATATATCTGTGTGGTGTCCTTTCATTGGTATAAAAGGGGGTTACATTTGGTAAAACAGCTGGCTTAACACGCTTCACGAGTTTAGCCTCAAAGACTGCTTAGCCTACGCTACCACTAGGGCAGCTAGTCCGAAAAGGTTGACTTACAACCACACCATAAGGGTTGCTTGGCATGGTACAAGGTGATCACTTTAACTAGTGAGCATCATATACCAGGCCAACTTCTCACATTGGTGAGCAGCGGTTGGATTTGAGCTTGCCGTGTTTTACCATTTTAATCTCTTGGTTACCAATTGAAAGATCACATAGGTACCTGTAGGTACATATAAAACAAGATTAGATATACATAAGTTCTACTGAACTTAGTTGTTGTAGAGCAAAGGGAGTAGTACAGCCTGACCACAACTACTAGATAGGTTTAGTAGGTAAACACAAGTGTAGGTAGATTGCAACACATCCACCCACACTTAAGAGCAATGGCCGGGGCAGAGGGGTCCACTGTACCCATCTCTGTTGAGAGTGACCCCCAGAGGGCACCATCCAGCTTTGCTACCCTTAATCAGAATGAGCTCAGGCATTTGGCAACTCTTAGAGGCCTTAAACAGCCCAAGAACCCTACCTCTGCTGAGCTCAGAGAACTCTTGCAAAATGATGAGAATCAGAGAGAACTCAGGAAAGCTTCCCAGTTAGCCCCCTTAGGGTCAGGAACAGGAGGCCCCCCTTCTGAAGATGCTACAGAGGTACCCAGTTCCAATAGCCATCCCTTAGATGAGAATCATACTACAGGGGAGGAAAGTGGTGAGGATACAGAAAGTAGTGATGATGAAGGGAGAACTAGCCCAGTGCCAAGTGTTATACTTGGCCCAGCTAAACTAAGGCTATTGGGGATTGACAGTGGGTTTACCCCATTGGATCTCCCCAGTGGACTTAACACAGGGCTTGGGAGGCAAAGGAATCGCTCAGGTGACTCCAATGCTTCCCATGGCTCTAGAGGCTCTCAAGGTCACTCCAGGAAAAGGATGACCACCCCTCAGAGGAGGGAACATGAGGCCAGAATGCAGGAAGCCCAGCTGAGGATCAGGAAGCAGGAGCTAGAAGTAGCCCTGATGGAAGAAAAACTGAACAAGGCTAGGCAACCTAGAGAGAGTGGGTCTATACCCACTGGTGGCAGCATTGTCCCTAAGGACAAAGATAGGGTCTTTGATAATAGGAACCTGTCTAAGGTTGTGCCCCCCTACAAAAGTGGGGATGACATCCACAAATGGATAACTGCTCTTGAGAGAGCCTGCAAAGTACAGCAGGTTCCTGAAGACCAGTGGGCAGCAATCCTCTGGCTCTCCTTTGAAGGAAGAGGCAGAGACAGACTCCTCACTGTTAGAGAAGATGATGTCAGAAACTACAGAGTCCTGAAGAGTGTTCTGGTTGATGGGTTAGGCTTAACCACTGAACAGTACAGGTTAATGTTCAGAGACACCCAAAAGACACAAACTCAGGACTGGTCTGAATATGTTGAATGTGCCACTAAGGCTTTGGAGGGTTGGTTGCTGGGAAGTAAGGTATCTAATTATACAGGATTGTACAATTTGATGATGAGAGAACAGATTTTAAGTAACTGTCAAAACCAGCTCCTCCATCAACACCTGGTAGACTCAGATTTGACCTCTCCCCAAGAATTGGGAAAGAGGGCAGATAAATGGGTCAGGACCAGGATCAGGCCTAAGAATCAGGGTGGTGACCAAAAGAAAGATACCACCAAACCCCAAGAGAAGGGAGGGGATAAGGCAAAAGAGAAATCTTCCTCAGGGCCCCAAAACTCCACACAGGGTGGTGGGTCCCAAGCTCCCTCCTCTACCACAGGTAAAAAGCCTTACTGCCATGAGTGTAAAACTCCTGGGCATTGGAAAACTGACAGCAGTTGCCCAAGGGCTACAAACAAAACTGTTCCTCCAATTACTCCTGTCACACCACCTATTACTGTCAGCAGTAATCCCCCAGGTGGTGGGAGTGCCCCCAAAAATTTGGGTGGGTTTACTTGGGGAACACAGGGGGACCCTGGCTTAGCCAATTCCCCTGCAGCAGATACTCTTGTCTGTGATGGTGGCATGGGGTTTGCCAACTTCACTGCCTGTCCCAACACTTTGGGTAGGTACAGACAGGAGCCCTACATCAATGGTACAAAAGCTGAGGCCTACAGAGACACTGGAGCTAGCATCATAATGGTGGCCCATTGGCTAGTTCCCTCTGAGCAGCTTTTGCCTGGTTTCTCCTACCAGGTGACCAACATTGATGGCAAACAGAACAGTCATCCCATGGCAGAGGTATGTCTCAGCTGGGGAGGTGTCACTGGCCCTAAAAGGGTGGCAGTGTCCCCAACCTTGCCTGTAGACTGCTTACTGGGGAATGACTTAGAACTCTCAGCTTGGGCTGGAGTTGAACAAGACACCCATTCTAAAATGGTAGGCCTTTCACAAAAGGGTAGTGGGGTTGTGCCATTCACAACCCCTGTCCAAATAGATTTCCTCCCTGGAAAGGTTGGAAGGGCAGTGGTAGCCACAGCCCAGGCACAGACAGACTTCCCTGTAGAGACTGGCAGAGCTGTGACAGTCACAGCTCAAACACAAACTGAGTGCCCCCCTGAAAAGGTTGGCAAGGCTGTAATGGTCTCAGCCTATACTCAGACTGACATAGGTGTAGTGAAGCCTGAAACTATGGATCACTCCACACAAACAGAGAGTAGTGGGGAGGAAGAAAAGTCTCCCTCTCCCCAGACATTAGGAAAAAGTCAGCCTCCTCAGGGAGCTGACCTCACCCCTTGTGAAGGAACTGCCCCAGAGGTAGCCAGGCCTGGCCTGGCAGAGCCTCTGATGTCAGTGGCCCCTTCCAAGGTGGGACCCAGTCTGGTGCAGGTAGCCTGCCTCTCTCTACCCTGCCTCAGTCAGCCCAGGGCTGCAGAGGTCAGGGAGGCCAGTGGACCCCAAGAGGGCCCCTGTCCACAAGAACCCCCCCATCAAAAGAATGAGGATTGCCTGGCTAGTAGCCCTAGTCAGGTGATGGGTAAAAACATTCCTGAGGGATCTCCTTTACAGGTAGTTAGGGACCTCCCCCAGAGGGATTCTGTTGGGTACAGGCAAACATGGGACCTTAGGGCCCCAGACCTGACCTGTCCCTCCAGTAAGCCCACAAAAGGGACCCAGCCTCCAGCTTTAGGTAGCCAGAGGCTGACCCTGAGAGCACAGTGCAACTCAGTTAAGGAAAGAAAGGCATCCATGGTGGAGGGAGATTGGAGGAAGGTGAGGCCTCACTTTGAGGACACTCACTTCAGTACTCCATCTCAACACCAGCCTTTTACTTTGCCAAGACACACCAAAGGTAGAGATTCCCTATGGTGGAGACCCTCTGATACCCTTAGGGTGAGGGATTGCTTAGTGGACCATGAGACAGGGGGTAACAATGCCAGTGCTGGTTCCTCCTTATATGGCCACTTGGGCAATATAGGCTTACCTGGTCAAGGTCAGCCTTATCTCCCTTCGTTTGGGGGGGGGGGTTGTGTAGGAAGGTGGATATCTGACTATGGTTACCCCCAAATTTTTGCCTAGTGTCTAGCTGGTTTTTCGACTTAGTTGGCCTGAGATCCTGCTATTCAGGATCTCAGCCTGGCTGTTCTCTCTTTAAAATGGACTCCATGTACCCTAGGTACATACCCAATTGGTTGGATCACCCTGTCAGCCCCTGTACCAGTGTACACTAGGTACCCAGGGCATTGGTGTACCCAAGGCCTGCCAGGGGCTGAAGCATGTATTATGCCACCCCAGGCTTGGCCTAACAATTTGACACAACTGGCTGATCACTCAGCTGGGGTAAGTTGGTGTAATCACCTCTTACTTAGGTGTAGTATACCTATACCTAACCTTAAATGGGACACCTGGTAACCTATAAGTCACTCCTATGGCAGGCCTTAGCAATCCTGAAGGCAGAGTGCTTGGTTCCATGTGAGATGGTGCTCTGGCATGAGCTGAGCCTGTCTGCAGTGGTCGGAACAACTTCCTTCTACTGTTTCCGGATATCGTCATACCATATACTCTTAAGTGCATTATGAACCTCGCGGTTAAATGCTATCTTTGGTTTGGCTTTATCAAAACATGTCGAGTAAGGTGTCATACGAATTGGAATACTAACCCCTCGCCAATTCTGGCGACGGGGTTAGCATTCCACCCTTCTAGAGGGACACGACATGTACAGTACCTGAAACCCGGGTAAAATCAGACATAGCCTCAGCTCCACAAAATGGATGCTGCCACCACAGACACAAGTCTGCCCTCCTGCTGCTGGGAGTCCTTCCAGCTTGGGAGGTGTGGACAAAGGGTTTCCTGCCAGGGGAGGTGCGTGCACCACCCCAGACAGGATTTTGTGTATTGGTCAGGTAGGGCTTGAAAGAAACCAGACATGCCTGTGGCTCACAAGGAGCCTCGGTGCATATGCCAGTTCAAACCGGTCCTGGGGCACACCAGTCCCGGGCCTGGGGCGAGCTGGACAAAGGATTGGGGGTGTAACCACCCCCCTTCCTGGTCCCACCCATAGGGAGGGACCTAGCAGGTAGTCCGGCCCCTAGAATCCGCTTAAAGGTAGGAGCTGTGTCCTAAGACTTCAGACATCCTGGAATCAACTTAACACTAAGAAGAAGACGGGAACTTCGACGCTCTGCTGCACAGAGGACTGAAGCCAATCTCCCCTGTGGTCAGGGAGTGACCACCTTGCTAACGCAAGCACCATCCAGCGAATCAACGTCTGCTTTGCCGCCGCCTCCCGCTGGAGCCCGAGCCCAGAGACTGACAAGACCTGGACCTCCAGACCTCTCACCGCCCGATCCACAGTCCCTGAAAAGAGGAGACCCGTGGAGGCACCGAGACACGTGGAGCCAGCCATCTTGAAACGACCACGACAAGCTGACAAGTGCAACAACCGAGGCTCCCTCCAAGTTGTGCTTTGGGATCTGAGAAGCCCAACCCCCGAGCAGCATCTGCACCAAAGGTGAGCCCTCCAGCATCTCCACGATCTGCGTGGGGCCCTTCTGCATTTTGCCACTCGACGCGCCTAACCGGTTGCTGGCCTGCTGGCTAGTAGCCATCTTGGCGACGAACTTCAAGAAATACACCGCTGGTCTGGTTGCTTCAGACTGGCCCTTGCTCCCCTCCAAAGGAGCAGTCCTTCTGACCTTGCTGGTCAGAACCATCAGCTTATTTCATCTCCTGCAACAATTGCTTTTGCCAAGGCTTGTTTGCTTCGATCAAGTCGCCGACACCGCCGACAGCGAGAGCCTGCGTGGGACAGCTCGTGAACCGACTCCTGGACGTCGTCGACCTCCAGGGACCACGTGGCTGCAGAGACAAGCTACACCTTTCTTCCTGTTTGCACCCGACATTGCCTGGTACCCACCTGGTGCCACGCTGGTCACTGGCTAGTGACTGTGAACACTGTCCCCTCTGCTTACAGGTCTTCAACATCTCTGATCCACTCTTGGATCCACTGCATCTCTCCCGGACCGACCGCCTGCAGCATCTTTGTCTGCAAGCTCCACGGAACAGATAGAAGAAACCCGACGCACTTCGAGGCCTATGCACCCGCTTCCTGTGGGTGAGGTAAAGCTGGCACACCTGTGCCTAAGTGTAGTACTACATCTCTAGTGCCTGTGTTCCAAATCTTGAGTTCCTAGTCCATCCGGAAGATCCTCTTTGCAGTAACTTTGTACTTTTTACGCACCCATTGAAACCTATGGGAGCACGCTTGTGACTATTTGCTCTGCACACGCCACCCGTGGACCTCCTGGTCACTAACTGAAGTTAGCTCCTTGTAGGCCCAGCGATTCTAGAGGCCCTAGGCCTTTTCCCTTTTCTGTTCGTGGTACTTATACCACTATTTTAGTATATGGTTCGAGTGGCCACCAGGGCCTATCCATATAAAGTGCAACTTCTGTGTATTCTACTGTAATCTTGTTTGACGATTTGTGCTCCTGTGCTCATAAAGAGACTAGGGGTTACTTTGAGAAATAAATACATATATATTTTGAATATATATCTGTGTGGTGTCCTTTCATTGGTATAAAAGGGGGTTACATTTGGTAAAACAGCTGGCTTAACACGCTTCACGAGTTTAGCCTCAAAGACTGCTTAGCCTACGCTACCACTAGGGCAGCTAGTCCGAAAAGGTTGACTTACAACCACACCATAAGGGTTGCTTGGCATGGTACAAGGTGATCACTTTAACTAGTGAGCATCATATACCAGGCCAACTTCTCACACCCCGTCTGCGGGAAGCGCTGCGCCGATCTGTCCATCACAGAATCGAAGACAATATTAAGGTCTCCCCCCAAAATGACATGGCGGTCGGGAGAAGCAGTGACATCCACCAACACGGAGTCTAGGAAACGTTCTTGGTGGTCGTTTGGGCTATAAACGGAGCCGACCGTAAACGCTATGCCTCCTAAGCGCATGCGATACGCCAGAAGCCTCCCCTTCTGTTCAGCACACTTATACAAAACCTCCCCCCTAAAGGAGCTCGCTAGAAGAATGGCTACCCCCGCTGTCTTGTTCGCCGCCGAGGAGAAGAACTGGGTAGGGAACTTAGCAGAGCGCAGCCTATGGCAATCCCGGGACAATAAGTGGGTCTCCTGCAAAAGGCAAATGTCCGCCTGCGTCCCCTCCAGCAAAGATAAGATCGCTCTGCGCTTCACGGGGTTATTCAGACCCTGAACATTAAGGGTCACTACCTTTAGGGCCGACATTCCTCTCGGGGATCGGGAACGCCGTGCAATGGGCAGGGGATCAGCGGGTAGGGCGCGCGGGGCAGCCGCGCGGGACAAGCCAAAACAGACCAAGCGTGGGCATGGACAACATCGGACGGGACCTCCCCAACCCCAGAACAACCCCTACACCCACCCAAAACACAACCCTGGCAATTAGCCAAACGCAAACTCAAACACCCCATTGTCCCAGTCAAGCCCCAAAACGGGCAAGTCCGTAGAAAAGAACGAAGTGGACGTCCAGCCACTCACCTCCATCCGCTCCCCCCCGACCCCCCCCGCCCCGTACCCAGCAGTCAAAGAAGCTAAAGGCATCTCCCCCCGGAGTGAGTGTTAGGCCGTCAAGGCCACGCCGGTGGAGCCGGCCGAGTCCCTGGCCGCCGCCCTCAAAGCGTCGGCCATGTCCGCCCTGATGGTAGGGGAATCAGGACGCCCTGCGCTGGCCGCTGATCGTCGCCTCGTCGACCTCCGCCCGCTCCGTCTCTCCGAGGGCCTCCACGACGGTGTAGCTCCTTCCTCCTCCGCCGCCGTAAGCCCCAGGTCTCCACAAATGTCCTGCAAGGAGCGTAGCTGGTGTAGCACCCCATTCCACCGGAAGATCAGGCGGAAGGGATGTCCCCAAGAGTACGGCGTCTCGTGTTCGCGCAAAAAGTCAGTGGCAATCCTGAAGGACCTGCGTTTCTGCAGCGTGATGGCGGAGAGGTCCTGGTAAAGCGCCACCGGCCGCTCCCGGAAAGTCAGGGGCTGTTTCCTGCGGGCCTCAGTCATGATGCGTTCCTTCAGCGGGAAGTCGGGCAGGAAGGCCAAAATGTCCGGTGGAGGTGCCGATGACTGGCGCTGCCGGCCAACCCTATGTGCCCTATCAATGCTAATGGGGAAGTCCGCAGCTTTCCCCAGTATCTCTCGGAACAGGTCCCGCAGGTAGCCCCCCAGATCGGACCCCTCGTCTGCAGGCGGCACACCCCGCACACGAATGTTGTTCCTCCGTGATCTGTTCTCAAGGTCCTCAGAGTGGGCCTGGAGCTCAACACACTGCTCCCGGAGGCGGAGAACGTCCTGTTGAAGATGGACTATCTCCTCCTCCCGGCGTTGGGCCTCCGTCTCCACCGTTTCAACGCGCTCGCCAAGGCCCTCCACTTCCCTGCGCACTTCCCGGACCTCGCTGGCCACCTCCCGCTTCAGTGTCTGGAAGTCCTCCCTGAGGGAGCTAAACAGTTCCTCCATAAAGGTCCTCGTGACGGGTGGCTCCCCCCCAGTCACATCCGCCGAGGCCCGGGAGGACCCCGGCGAAGGCTGTGTTCTGTCCCGCAGTTGCTGGGCCCTGCCAAGCATGTCCGGCAGGGTGCGGTCCCCCTTCTTCGAGCCGCCTCTTCCAGACATCGCAAGCACTGCGGTCGGGCACAGGTCCAGCCGCCCTAGGGATGCCCAGCTGCTGGCAAGCGCTCGACGTGGGTGTCCCCCCACAAGCAGAATCGCTGCGTCACAGGTGACAAAATAGCGGTCCAGTCCGGTCACCGCCAGCCGCGGGTGCCCATCCGAGACAGCAATGGAAGCTACAGTGGGGGGCTCCTCATCAGCACATCCCCCAGAAAATCAGCCCGGCAGCAGCGGCGGTCACATACATCCACCAGCAAGGGCTCCAGTGAAGGCCAACACCACTGATCCCTCGGGGACAAGATGGCGGCAGGGCGGGGCAGGGCAGAACGACCAGGCCCGGCGACACCACCGGGGCCCCCAAAACGCACAGCAATCAAAGAGGTTCCGCCACCGGTTTCAGTCTGTCACACGCAAGGGCCCAGACGGGCCGACCCCAACAGAAAGTCCGCCGTACTTCGGTCAAGGGACAGGGGCCCCGCAGTGCGAAGTGTCGCCGACACAAGTCTGAGTGCCAAAGCGCCCGTCCTAAGTCTTCCGCACCGTCGGGTCCCCTCCCGCAGGGCTCCTTCACCCTCCGTTGAGCGACGGGCCAGATTCCCTCCAGATCGCAACTTTCAGCACCAGGCCCAGCCGAGGCGCACGGACAGCACTCCGATGCGCTCCGCCTCCCAGGACTCCGTCGCTCCTCGAACTCGATCGGACTTTTTGGGGACTTCCCCCGAGGCGATCCGAACCAAAGCGGCAACAATGTGCGCACCAGGTGCTCCGCCACGCTCCTCTCACACGCTGAGCCTCAGCGGGGGGAGAAAAGCATAAGAAAAGGGCTCAAGCTCGGCCGGGCCGGAGGAGCTACGGGAGGAAGCGTCCGCTCACCCCGCCATCTTGGCCACGCCCCGCTTTTCTAAATTTTTAATATTTGCATTAAAGGTTTTATTTTCGTGGGCCCTAAGGGAAATAGTTACACCTCTAATATAGGCTTTAAAAGCGTCCCATCTATTAACCATAGAAGTAGAACCTTCAGGATTAAGAAGGAAATATTCCTGAATGGCATTTAAGAGCTTAGGTTTATTAAGTTCATTAAGATCAATTTCAGTATTCATGCTCCATCTAGACTGCTTTGTAAAAGTTGAATTTAAGTTCAAAACAAAAGAAATCAAAGCCTGATCGAAATATCAATGTTACCAATCATAGGTGTACTCACTGAGTTAATTAATGGCTTGGAGACTAATAAATAATCAATCCTAGAATCAGAATTATGGGGATTTGAAAAGAATGTAAAACTTTTCTCTGTGGAGAAGTGTAGTCGCCAAATGTCAACTAACTTTGTGGTTTAAATAAAGGATTTGAAAGCATAAAAAACTATAGGAGGATGAAATTTAGTAAGAGATAATCTATCTAGTAATGGATCAAATATAACATTAAAATCACCTCCAACAAATAGAGGACCTTTACCCAATTTTAAAACTTCAGTTGTACCATTAGACCAAAAAACAGGATCATCTGCAGTAGGACCATAAACATGTAGTAAAAATATGACAGAGTCATGAACTTTAATTTTAACTATAACATATCTCCCTTCAGTATCTGAAATTTTATTCAAAATGTAATCGTTTTGCAAAAAGAATAGCCACACCATTTTTTTTGCCATTTGCAGGAGAAGAGACAATATTATCAACCCACTTTTTTTCATACAATCAAATATTTTATCATCAATATGGGTTTCCTGTAGAAAACAAATATCTGCTTTGCAACTACTCAAATAATCTAAAAAATGTGTACGTTTAACTGGGTGACATAAAGCTTTAACATTTAGGTGCCGATTCCGATACCGTACGACTCGTATCCGTATTTTTTTACGTACGAGTCGTACAAGTACCGTACAAACAGCCAAGTATGATCCGTACGCGAAAAATATCTACGAATAGCGTCGGGAAAAGTCTACAAGAGTGCGCCGGAAATTTTTTACGTCCGAATATCGTCGGGAAAGGTGTACGAGAGTGAGCCGGACATTTGTACGTGCAAATCAAGTCGGAACGCGCAAGTACGATCCCGACCGTCCGTCCGAATACACAATCGCACGGAAAAAGGCCCGTACGGAGCTAATGCAGTAGCACACATGTACACGGGTAAACCTATGCCCGTGTACGAGCCGTACAGCCCCCCCACCCCCAATTCTGTCAGCACCGTACACCACCCTGTCTGCACTGTACCCCAGCCCCGCAACTGTACGCGCCGTCCCCCCTGTATGCGCATCACCCCCGCATGTACGCGCCGTACCTCTGCATGTATGCACCGTACCCCCTGCCCCCCACCGCATGTACGCACCGGACACGAGCACCGCCTGTACGCACCTTACCCCCTGCCTCCCCCACCGTATGTACGCACCGTACCCCCTGCCCCTCACTGCATGTACGCACCGTACCCCAGCACCGCATGTACGCACCGTACCCCAGCACCGCATGTACGCACCGAACCCCCTGCCCCCCACCGCATGTACGCACCGTACCCCCTGCCCCTCACCGCATGTTCGCACCATACCCCAGCACCGCATGTACGCACCATACCCCAGCACCGCATGTACGGACCGTACACCAGCACCGCATGTACGCACTGTACCCCCTGCCCCCACCACATGTACGCACCTACCCCAGCACCGCATGTACGCACCGTACCCCCTGCCCCTCTACCGCATGTACGCACCGTACCCCCTGCCCCTCACCGCATGTACGCACCAAACCCCAGCACCGCATGTACGCACCGTACCCCAGCACCGCATGTACGCACCGAACCCCCTGCCCCCCCACCGCATGTACGCACCGTACCCCCTGCCCCTCACCGCATGTACGCACCGTACCCCAGCACCGCATGTACGCACCGTACCCCAGCACCGCATGTACGGACTGTACACCAGCACCGCATGTACGCACCGAACCCCCGCCCCCCCACCACATGTACGCACCGTACCCCCTGCCTCCCACCGCATGTACGCACCTACCCCAGCACCGCATGTACACACTGTACCCCCTTCCCCCCACCGCATGTACGCACCGTACCCCAGCACCGCATGTACGCACCGTACACCAGCACCGCATGTACGCACCGAACCCCCGCCCCCCCACCGCATGTACGCACTGTACCCCCTGCCCCCCACCGCATGTACGCACCTACCCCAGCACTGCATGTATGCACCGTACCCCCTGCCCCCCCACCGCATGTACGCACCGCACCTGTTAGAAATGGGATTTCTGGTTGGCTAAGGCTTGCGCCAAAGTCAGGCAGAAACCACCACTCTAGTCAGGGCAAGGAAGTTACACGCCAAAGATAACCCCTGCTCACCCCCTTGGTAGCTTGGCACAAGCAGACAGGCTTATCCCTGAGGCGATGTGTAAAGCGTTTGCGCGCGCACCCAGCAACAACACCCAAGGCCCACCACAAAGGAAACTCCACACAAGGTATTCTATAAAAATAGCCTTTGTATTATACACAACACATTAGATAAAAACACACACTCTACAATGTGCCAACAGGCACGGGCAGAATTTACAAGGGATTATATGTACAGGGGACAGGGCCACATGGACCGCTGTCCGGAATTAGCACTCTTAGAACCTAGCACTTGGAACATAGGAAATAAAATTACTGTTGCACAAAATTACACCTAGCACACAACCAGTCACTACTGGTATCAGGTAAGTACCACCTACGCAACCCTAACCACCTTAGGACAGTATTGCGCAGGGAATCAGGACCTCACTAGCACCACCTGTACTAGGGAGAAAACAACCACCTAAGTATCACAATACCTGTAGGGGTCTAAGCGCCTAAACACATGATGCATAACATTCAGAGGTGTAAAGCAAAGCACATGACGCAAAAACACATTCAGAGGTGCAGAACAGGTACAATGGCGCCAAAACTCACATTCGCCACCACCTGTGGCAGTCCCTAGGCCAACTGGCCTTGTAGGGGCAAGGACGCCCTGTGTCCCAATGTCAGGGGGGGGCCTAAACGTGGCAGCTGCCCACTAAGTGCTGGGCAGCTGGAGGGGCTGAGGCCTGGGCACCTCTGGGCCCTTAGAACAAATATGGCCTCCGTTGGAGCCTCGCTGGGCTCTGAGAACACACTCGTGGCCCCCCTGAGCCTCGCAGGCTCTAAACAAGAAATGCCCCCTGAGCCTCGCAGGCTCTGAACAATAAGGCGCCCTGAGCCTCGCAGGCTCTGAACCAAGCAATGTGCCCGTGTACGTGGGAGCGGCCCGCTGCCTTCCGGGGCCGCTCCGCTGGTCAGGAAATGCCCCCGTATGGATGGAGCCTCGGGGCTCTAAACAAGTACTCGACCACTCGTGGGAGCCTCACGGGGCTCGACAAAACACTGCCACCACGTTGGAGCCACAAGGGGCTCTAGACACACTGTGGGCCCGTTGGAGCGCACCAGCGCTCAAGGAAAATAATGCGGGCCCCGTTAGAGCTCAGGCGCTCTATCCCCATGCGGCCCCCACTCACCGGGACTCTCCAGTGCGGTGAGGATCCTCCTCGGGGCCTTCCTCCTTCTCCGGCACCACTCTCCTGGGCACCGGGGACTTGGTCCGACGTTCGGCCCAGCGCGGGGTAGGCTCCCGCCTGGGTCTCGAGGGGCATAGACCAGCGCTGCTTCGCTTCCAGGCAGGGTGCCCCGGGGCGCAGGGTAGGCTCCTGCCTGCTCCGGGGCTCAGAGCAGCCGCGATGCTTCGGTAGGAGGCGGGGTAGGCTCCCGCCCTCCTATTTCAAGTTCCGGTTGTCCCGGAGGCCCGCCCTCGGCCTGCCTGACTTCCGGTAAGCCCGGGCCGCGGCGGTGATTCCAACTTTTGGCAGCAAGAGGGGTAGGCTCCCTCGTGATAATAAAACACTATCCCGCGGGGTGGGCACCCGCTTACAGTTACAGCAATGTCCCTGGCAGGGTGGGCTCCTGCCAGGAGACTCCGGACTCGGCAAAAACGGGGCAAACGCCGGGTGGGCACCGGCTAGCAGAAATAAAGCGCTCCTAGCGCTACGGCCAAAAGTGAAAGCACTTTCAGTGCTGAGGACAAGTCCAGCGCTCCCAGGCGCTTAGAGAGGGAAAATAAAGCGCTCCCAGCACCTAAAGGAGGATTCCAACCAAATCCAGCAAAGTTCTCCCCTGCATGCAGCAGGGCAGGGGTGGGGGGCAAGGCTGGACCCAGAGCCAGCTCACTGGGCCTCCAGGCAGGGAGGTAGTCCAAGTGGCGGTCCTCTGGTCCAGCAGCAGCAGCAGCAGCCCCCCTCAGGTAGGATCCTGGCAGAGAACAATTTCTGTGGGGACACAGCCCCATTTTTATACAGGCAAACCCTTTGTTCTGGGTTCAGGGTGAGGGGGAAAACCAGTCGCAGCTGGTTGGGGAGCACCCTTGATGTGCTCAGCCCCTCATTCTATTCACTGGAAGGGCTAGGGTCGTCAGTCGCACCACAGGGGGCGGGGCCAGCATTGTGTTTGGAAAACCCTGTCCTATTCAGGACCCAGGTGGACTCCTCCCACCCATCTAGCTGCTGATCTCCCCATTCACCACTGGGTGACTCATCCTGACTCTGGGGAATCCCTAGCCCGTCACATGACACGACCAGCCAATCACGCGACAGACACACTGCACACAGAAGTGCCCACTTCTAGAAGTGGCACTTCCACACTAGGTACATGCACGCCGCACACATCATCGCGCAGCATTCACTCCCACGAGTCCGCACATACCAAACTCGGGCCTGCACACCCCACGCATCAGGAACTACTAGGGACACCTACATTCCCCATGCATTCCTATTAGAGGGCAGGCCTATCTCACCACATGCACTCAGAGCACGCACGCACTTTACCCTGGGACACAGGGAAAGTGCGCAGAGACCAAACAATCACCATACCAAGTCACCAATAAAAAGCCAAAAAGTCCAGGGGTGAACCTGCTAGAAGGGCCAAGTCCAACACAACCCCCTTCCAGCCAAAACGCAGGGCAGACCAATCACCACCGTGATGGACTTCCCTGCTTGGGGCGATAGAACACGGACGCGGGCCCGCAACTGCATGGACACCCTCCGGTTCTACGCCACGGTGAACCCATGGAATTCTTTTTAACACCACTGTCTGGACCAACTGGGCTACCCCACTGGTACTCCCAAGCTGTCCGCGGCCAAGACCAGGCCCTAGGCCACCCAGGTGCCACTGGTCTTTGCCTAACCACAGAGTGGGGGGTAGTAACCCCTGGCACATAGCGGCCATTCTCCACTCTTCCTCTCTGAAAGACAGGACTAGACTGCCACTGGTTCCCCAGCCTAGGGTCTACACCCTCAGGCGGACCAGGAGTCTCAGGGAAGGCTCTCCTCCCCCTACCTCTTCTCCTAGGGTTCCTCCTCCTCTGGCGAGGGGTACACCTAGAACGCCATTCCAACCCAGGGTTTAACCCCTCAGGTTGTACCGGGGGCAGAGGTGGGCTCTCCCACCCTCTGCACCCCCTTCCAGAGCCCTGCTCCCTACCAACTGGGGCGGTACCTCTGGAAGAAGAACTGGTCGGGACGCTGGTTACAGACGTCCCACCCTTCAGGTCAGGCTGATCCCAAACCTGGCCTTCCAACCTCCGGCCTAGAACCTTTGGTGGAATAATTGCCTGGCACTCCAGGACTTCTGGGGATTTCCACTCCATCCCCCTGAGGCTATCAAAGGACACATACGTCAAGCGACTGTCTGTCTGGCGCTGATCTCCCGTCCCCTGTCCACCTGACAGTGCGCGGAGATCCCCCAGAACAGAAGTGGTGCCACCCTGGTCACTACACGGGATCCTAGCCCAACTGGGTAGTCCCTGACCCACAGGCTCTTCCACTGGGAAACTCATCCCCCAATCACTCCTCACACTGGACTCCTGTACCCTCCCTACCGGAGCGGTACTGCCAGACTCTAGAACCACAGGAGCCCTGGTTACAGGTGCTCCAGGTCCTCTACTCACCAGGAGATCTCCCTCAAATGGGCTAACAGGACAGCCTAGGTCCCCAACTTGGTGTTTCCTCATGGAACCATCCAAGTCCTGAGGCAGGGTTTCGTACGTCAGGGGACCCTCGGTCACCCTCTCACTCCTGCTCCACTGAGCCAGGCAGTGAGCCCCTACACCCTCCTCGCTATCCTGGGACCTAGCTGGGCTACACTGAGCCTCTTCCACCACGCTGGGCTGGAAGATACCTGACCCACTACTTTTGGAGTCACTCCCTAATGACTCTAGAGAACCTCTAGCCCTTTCCCAGCGCTCTGCTTCATCTCCAAGCTCAAATGGGGCAGACACCCCACACCCCAACAGGTGTTGGCGCAACCCCGGTGCACAACAATTGAGCAGGTGTTCTCTGAGAATCAGATCACACAGTTTATCATAATCAGATTCTGCGGGAACTCTTATCCAATCAAACAGTGCATCCTCACATTCATCCACAAACTCCTCCCAAGACTGGTGAGACAGTTTCCTACTGCCCCTGAACTTCAACCTTAACTCCTCCTCCTGGGGAACAGGTACCAGACTGGGGGAACTGGGACTGGGATTTCCTACACTGGAATCTATCTGGCTGCTACCACTGGACTCAACCCTCCCTGGGGAGCCCAGAAAACTAAGACTGCGCGCAGGGGATAGTCTACACTCCAGAGCTACTTTGCCTCTGGTGGAGGCCCTCTCAGCCTCCTCTACCCTCTCCCGCGCCAAGACCCACTCAGTCTCTCGCTGTTGCTTCCTGGCCTCCAGCTGCGCCATAGCCTGAGCATGCTCTAACCTGAGCTTCTCTAACGCCAGCTGGTGCTCCCTTTCTTTCCTATCTTCCCACTCCTCTGGGGACAGGGAAAGGGATGAGGCGCTGCCTCCTACGCTGGACCCAGCAAGGGACGCCCTACCTATGGGGTCCTCACTCTCTACTGGCGTCCAGGTATTGTCATCCTCTACCTCCTCTTCGGAATCTTCAGGGCTCCCCACAGACCCACCACCCTCCAGGTGTGAGGCCCGGACCCCTTCCGTACTGCGCTCAAGATCCCTTTGCCTCTTAACCCACTGGATCATGTGGCCCCTAAGTTCACACATAGGGGCCGATTCACAGAACTGACTTAAGACAAAATCCTAAACTTACTACTTTTGGTATTCACAGAAGTTAGGATTTTGTCTTAAGACAAACTTAAGACAGACTTAAGACAGACTTAAGACAGACTTAAGACAAACTTAAGACTGACTTAAGACAGACTTAAGACAGACTTAAGACAAACTTAAGACATACTTAAGACAAACTTAAGACAAAATCCTAACTTAAGTCTGTCTTAAGTCTGTCTTAAGTCTGTCTTAAGTTTGTCTTAAGTCTGTCTTAAGTCTGTCTTAAGTCTGTCTTAAGTCTGTCTTAAGTCTGTCTTAAGTTTGTCTTAAGACAAACTTAAGACAAAATCCTAACTTCTGTGAATACCAAAAGTAGTAAGTTTAGGATTTTGTCTTAAGTTAGTTCTGTGAATCGGGCCCATAGTGTCTGACTCTCTCACCCCTATGCCTCTCTCTCTACAGAACCTTTCCAACTCCTGCATACTGTAATAAATTAGATCACTGAGATCAAAAGCAGGCTCCATTCTGGCAGACGTTCTGGTGAAAAGATTACACAGGGAACCTAGGGGTCTGAGTTTAACAGGAGCACACAATTCACAAAAAGATTCAGCAAGCTCTCTAACCCAGAGAACTCACACTCACTTGCCTAGTGCCACACACCATTCATCCACACACAACCCTCCCCTCGGACTGGTAAGGCAGTTTCTACCACCCCTGATTCCTCAACCTGACCACCACGTGACACAAGTACCAACTCTGGGCGCCGGGCGGGGGACAAATGTACAGGACGCTATTACGCTGCCACCACTGGATCCCACCCTCTGGTGAATCCAGAAACACAATGCACTAAGGGGGATGATCTACCCTCCCGAGCTAGGGACACCTAACTCACAGTGCACAAAACCACATTTCCAAAGAAATGACAATTAAAAACAAACTTTAAAACAATAATCCCTATACCATGTGATTTATCTAAATGCAGAGTTTTGTAGTGCGGCCAGTTGCTGCTGCGGTACAGCGCAAACGCAAGTCCAAATCCCACCGCTGCCACCAATGTTAGAAATGGGATTTCTGGTTGGCTAAGGCTTGCGCCAAAGTCAGGCAGAAACCACCACTCTAGTCAGGGCAAGGAAGTTACACGCCAAAGATAACCCCTGCTCACCCCCTTGGTAGCTTGGCACGAGCAGACAGGCTTATCCCTGAGGCGATGTGTAAAGCGTTTGCGCGCGCACCCAGCAACAACACCCAAGGCCCACCACAAAGGAAACTCCACACAAGGTATTCTATAAAAATAGCCTTTGTATTATACACAACACATTAGATAAAAACACACACTCTACAATGTGCCAACAGGCACGGGCAGAATTTACAAGGGATTATATGTACAGGGGACAGGGCCACATGGACCACTGTCCGGAATTAGCACTCTTAGAACCTAGCACTTGGAACATAGGAAATAAAATTACTGTTGCACAAAATTACACCTAGCACACAACCAGTCACTACTGGTATCAGGTAAGTACCACCTACGCAACCCTAACCACCTTAGGACAGTATTGCGCAGGGAATCAGGACCTCACTAGCACCACCTGTACTAGGGAGAAAACAACCACCTAAGTATCACAATACCTGTAGGGGTCTAAGCGCCTAAACACATGATGCATAACATTCAGAGGTGTAAAGCAAAGCACATGACGCAAAAACACATTCAGAGGTGCAGAACAGGTACAATGGCGCCAAAACTCACATTCGCCACCACCTGTGGCAGTCCCTAGGCCAACTGGCCTTGTAGGGGCAAGGACGCCCTGTGTCCCAATGTCAGGGGGGGGGGCCTAAACGTGGCAGCTGCCCACTAAGTGCTGGGCAGCTGGAGGGGCTGAGGCCTGGGCAACTCTGGGCCCTTAGAACAAATATGGCCTCCGTTGGAGCCTCGCTGGGCTCTGAGAACACACTCGTGGCCCCCCTGAGCCTCGCAGGCTCTAAACAAGAAATGCCCCCTGAGCCTCGCAGGCTCTGAACAATAAGGCGCCCTGAGCCTCGCAGGCTCTGAACCAAGCAATGTGCCCGTGTACGTGGGAGCGGCCCGCTGCCTTCCGGGGCCGCTCCGCTGGTCAGGAAATGCCCCCGTATGGATGGAGCCTCGGGGCTCTAAACAAGTACTCGACCACTCGTGGGAGCCTCACGGGGCTCGACAAAACACTGCCACCACGTTGGAGCCACACGGGGCTCTAGACACACTGTGGGCCCGTTGGAGCGCACCAGCGCTCAAGGAAAATAATGCGGGCCCCGTTAGAGCTCAGGCGCTCTATCCCCATGCGGCCCCCACTCACCGGGACTCTCCAGTGCGGTGAGGATCCTCCTCGGGGCCTTCCTCCTTCTCCGGCACCACTCTCCTGGGCACCGGGGACTTGGTCCGACGTTCGGCCCAGCGCGGGGTAGGCTCCCGCCTGGGTCTCGAGGGGCATAGACCAGCGCTGCTTCGCTTCCAGGCAGGGTGCCCCGGGGCGCAGGGTAGGCTCCTGCCTGCTCCGGGGCTCAGAGCAGCCGCGATGCTTCGGTAGGAGGCGGGGTAGGCTCCCGCCCTCCTATTTCAAGTTCCGGTTGTCCCGGAGGCCCGCCCTCGGCCTGCCTGACTTCCGGTAAGCCCGGGCCGCGGCGGTGATTCCAACTTTTGGCAGCAAGAGGGGTAGGCTCCCTCGTGATAATAAAACACTATCCCGCGGGGTGGGCACCCGCTTACAGTTACAGCAATGTCCCTGGCAGGGTGGGCTCCTGCCAGGAGACTCCGGACTCGGCAAAAACGGGGCAAACGCCGGGTGGGCACCGGCTAGCAGAAATAAAGCGCTCCTAGCGCTACGGCCAAAAGTGAAAGCACTTTCAGTGCTGAGGACAAGTCCAGCGCTCCCAGGCGCTTAGAGAGGGAAAATAAAGCGCTCCCAGCACCTAAAGGAGGATTCCAACCAAATCCAGCAAAGTTCTCCCCTGCATGCAGCAGGGCAGGGGTGGGGGGCAAGGCTGGACCCAGAGCCAGCTCACTGGGCCTCCAGGCAGGGAGGTAGTCCAAGTGGCGGTCCTCTGGTCCAGCAGCAGCAGCAGCAGCCCCCCTCAGGTAGGATCCTGGCAGAGAACAATTTCTGTGGGGACACAGCCCCATTTTTATACAGGCAAACCCTTTGTTCTGGGTTCAGGGTGAGGGAGAAAACCAGTCGCAGCTGGTTGGGGAGCACCCTTGATGTGCTCAGCCCCTCATTCTATTCACTGGAAGGGCTAGGGTCGTCAGTCGCAACACAGGGGGCGGGGCCAGCATTGTGTTTGGAAAACCCTGTCCTATTCAGGACCCAGGTGGACTCCTCCCACCCATCTAGCTGCTGATCTCCCCATTCACCACTGGGTGACTCATCCTGACTCTGGGGAATCCCTAGCCCGTCACATGACACGACCAGCCAATCACGCGACAGACACACTGCACACAGAAGTGCCCACTTCTAGAAGTGGCACTTCCACACTAGGTACATGCACGCCGCACACATCATCGCGCAGCATTCACTCCCACGAGTCCGCACATACCAAACTCGGGCCTGCACACCCCACGCATCAGGAACTACTAGGGACACCTACATTCCCCATGCATTCCTATGGGAGGGCAGGCCTATCTCACCACATGCACTCAGAGCACGCACGCACTTTACCCTGGGACACAGGGAAAGTGCGCAGAGACCAAACAATCACCATACCAAGTCACCAATAAAAAGCCAAAAAGTCCAGGGGTGAACCTGCCAGAAGGGCCAAGTCCAACAGCACCCCCATGTACATGCCGTCCCCCCCTGTACACACAGTACCTCTGCATGCACGTGCCGTACCCCAGGTCCGCCCATGTATGCACCGTGCCCCCACCGCATGTACGGACCGTACACCAGCACCGCATGTACGCACCGAACCCCCGCCCCCCCACCGCATGTACGCACTGTACCCCCTGCCCCCACCACATGTACGCACCTACCCCAGCACCGCATGTACGCACCGTACCCCCTGCCCCCCTACCGCATGTACGCACCATACCCCCTGCCCCTCACTGCATGTACGCACCAAACCCCAGCACCGCATGTACGCACCGTACCCCAGCACCGCATGTACGCACGAACCCCCTGCCCCCCCACCGCATGTACGCACTGTACCCCCTGCCCCTCACCGCATGTACGCACCGTACCCCAGCACCGCATGTACGCACCGTACCCCAGCACCGCATGTACGGACTGTACACCAGCACCGCATGTACGCACCGAACCCCCGCCCCCCCACCGCATGTACGCACCGTACCCCCGCCCCCCACCGCATGTACGCACCTACCCCAGCACCACATGTACGCACTGTACCCCCTGCCCCCACCGCATGTACGCACCGTACCCCAGCACCGCATGTACGCACCGTACCCCAGCACTGCATGTACCGACCGTATACCAGCACCGCATGTACGCACCGAACCCCTGCCCCCCCACCGCATGTACGCACTGTACCCCCTGCCCCCACCGCATGTACGCACCTACTCCAGCACTGCATGTATGCACCGTACCCCCTGCCCCCCCACCGCATGTACGCACCGCACCCCCCATGTACATGCCGTCCCCCCCTGTACGCGCAGTACCTCTGCATGCACGTGCCGTACCCCAGGTCCGCCCGTGTACGCACCATGCCCCCACCGCATGTACGCATCGCACTCCAACACCGTACCCCCAGCACCCACACCCAGCATACAGAACAACAGCACAAGGAGGGTTAATTCGACTCGCACAACACCACCAAACACATCCACACGACAAAATACATCTCAATGACTGACCTGGCACATCCAAACAGCCAAACAGAGGCCCCAAATCACAACTACCTCTTATAACATACCCACCAAAATTCAAACACAGCCACACCCAAAAATGGACCAATAAAAAGGGCCCACACACACAACCCATGAGCCTTTGCAACAGACCCACTGCTGCCAGACCCCACACACAAACAACTCCACATTACTCACACCTTCACTACACCTTCACTCACACACCTTCACACAACCTCCACCACAAACATCCCCCTCTTCACATTCACACACACACACTCTCACATACACACTCACACACCCACAACCATCCACACCCACACCATGCCCACAGACAAGAATCCAAAGTTCACTACGGCGGAGCTGGAGCTCCTTGTCAACGAAGTCATCAGAGTCGAGCCACAGCTGTTTGGAACATTGGTTAGACAGACCAGCATAGCTGCAAAATCTGCCATGTGGCAGAGAATTGTCGACAAGGTGAATGCTGTTGCCCCCGTCCGAAGGACCAGGCATGAATGCCAAGCCAAGTGGTACGATCTGCGCCGGGCGGTCAAGAGGAAAATGAATGAAGAATATGCCCAGACTAACATCACTGGAGGTGGGCCGCCCAGCAGACCCGTACACTACCATCCCTGGGAGGAGAAGGTGATGGCCCTGCTACCGCCGGTGGGAGTACACGGAGTGGAAGGAGTCACAGAGCCTGGTGAGTACACAAACAACTTACGTACCATGGGGGCAATGGGGTCCACACAACATATACACCAAATGCACGCAACTTCTCCCAAGCACTCACCGCACACAACCACAATCACAAACCGTGCTCATGCCACTAACATCTCCATGCACCCTTCACAAGTAAAGGAAAGGCCATGTCCAAGGCTACAACAACCACAAACACAAGACTGGATGTCTGGGAGGCTGGGAGGGTGGGCCCCACACGACACATTGTGGCAATGAGACGCAGACAACAATGCCCTCAGCCCATATGGCATATGTACATACCCATGCACAATGCACAGGGACTGGCAAACTACTGACAAGGTAGCTGACACTGGGCCCTGCTGTATGCAGCACAAGGCCCTCCTGGGACCACTGTACACTCAAACTCCAACTCCACAAGTACAGGTATCTAGCTCAGGAATTCACACTCACTGTCATGCCAGCATGCACCATGAGGGGACAGACACATCACCTGGGAGACCCAATGACAACTCACACTACACACGACAGCACGCCCGGTCACACCCCCCCCCCCCCCTAACACAAGCACACAGCCCCGGGGCAGGCAACGGATTTACACACTCCCACAATGGACATGTGACACAACTACACCAATCCAGAGCCAAATAAGCATCATAGACAACAATCTACAGGTCAAACACTCAGGAGAACATCCAAATATGTCCCCCGCAACATACCCATACCCAAGTGGACATTGAGAGGAATGCTAGGGACAACCAACTACCTGGAGGAACTGTGTCAGCTTGAATATGTATGAAACATAGATGTGGCAGGAAACACCATTGACATTGTCTCTCTCACACACACAGGGCAACGTCGTCGATCTCTCCCCAACACTGGCGGGGAAGAATCACTGCCCCAGGCTCCGCGTGAAGACAATCCCACCAGCAGTGACGACTCTCACCACTCCGTGGATGACCCCGACCAACCTGGCCCCTCTGGTGCCCAAGCACCTGCAGCACCTGCGTCAGGTACATCTGTGCCAACCACCACCCCCATTCCTGCCACATCCCAGGACACACCCAGGAGCCCTGCTCGCACTGAACAACAGAGCCAGTCTGACCAGGAGGGACAAGGTTCTCCGGGCACCCAGAAGGAGGCAGGCAACCCTGCAAATGCCATCCCTCAGGGGTCCCGTAGACCCGATGTGCCCACAAGGGCAGGCCAGGCTCAAGTGGGCAGGGGTGGTGGGAGTGGAGGCAGGCGGAGGTGCGAACCTGACCAGCCAGCTCAGGACACCGGTATGTCACACATACGCAACATCCTGGACTCATACTGGCGTGACACCAGAGGCATCGACCAGGTCGTGTCCAGACTTTCCGGGATGCAGGGGACCCTCGATGAGATTAAGAACCTGCAGGTCGATCATCATGCCAGTCATCAATAACACCAAGGACATATGGAGGCAAGACTGGCTGAGCTCCTGGCGGTGCACAGGGATGTGAGCCAATCACTCCGTCTGATCGCCTAAAGCCTGGCAAACCCTCCCTGTACCACCAGGCGTAGACCAGCACCAGACACAGGGAGGGACGAGGAGGAGGAGGATTCGTCTGACGGAGCGTCCCTAACATCGTCAAGGCCTGCATCTGAGGGTCCCCGGAGGAAGGTGGGTCGTCCACGTAAAAGACCGTGAGAGTCAGTGGACCATCCCCATCTCCCAGGTCACCTGGCCTGGCACCTGGCCCTCTGGCGCAACAGCAATCCAATGACATTCTCTGCCACATGGACTTGCTGGTCACAGTCTGACCAATGATGACCAACATTGTGGTCTGGACTCTGATGACTCCAACTGACAAGGATGCCATCTCCCCCTGTGAACTTTGGATTCTATTCCCCCGGTAGTGCACCTTAGCACATCTACCAAAAGACTCACCCCAACAAAAATAAAATCTTATTTTTCTGCACATGAGATGTTGCTGTCATTTGGCATTATTCAACGACATATGTGTGTGGAAATGCTTAACTATGCCTGAGTGTTGAACTAACTCCAGCCATCCATACCCTTAGATCAGAGTCTGGTACAGGACACACATGGGTCACAAGGTATCATACAATGTAGGCATGGAGCACAACATTCACCTGTGATGGCCTCTGGCTGCTGAGGGGGTGCTTGCTAAACTGTGCGGAGAGACCTATTTGGGAGATTATCATCAAGGCGTAGGGGTCATGGCTCATGTGGAGGTACCCGGGGAGGGAGTCCCAGGTATGTGTGGCCAGGTGGGACAACAATGTCCTGTATGCTGGAGTACGGTGGATGTGAAGAACGGTGGCCAGGGCAAGTTTGGATGCACGGAGATGGCCCAACGGGATCTAGGATGACAGACGTACAAGGTTGGTGTTGGGTCGGGTTTGTGGACTGCCTCCTGAGTGTGGGTGGAGAGTGTGGAGGCCATCCTGCAGCAGACAGTGATCCATTGCAGCTATCTATGCTGGACGGTGAGGTGGCTGGGGCGCAGGGTGTTGAAGCTGAGGTGTGCAGATGCCCCCTGGAAGTGGACCAGTTTCCTGGGAGTTTGGATGTACTTGCTCCGTAGAGGGCAGGGCAATATTTGACACGGATGCTGCCATGGACCTGGGGGATGGTCTGTCTTTACTTGGAGTGGATCCATCTGTGGATCAAGTGCATAATGGAGAGGGCATTGCAGCAAGAGGTACAGATGCTGTGGACTAGCATGGCATATGTGATCCAGCCAAACATGATGCCCACCATCTTGTGTGTGTGGCCACTGGGTGCTTGTGCAGGGCCCGCAGCAGCAGGCGCCATCTCCCTTCAATATGCCACATTTTGCACACAAAGACTAGGATGTCAGAAGGACAACTGCAACAGGCACGAGTGTAAAGTAAGGAGTGTCCGGCGTCACATGGCACACCCAGCGACAATGCATGCACAATCACCAAAGAGCCATTACACCGGATCAGGAAACTGAAGGCCGACCTGCGCATAGGAGACACACCCTCAACAGCTGTTGATGGCCCATTGTGTGGTCGACCTAGCAAAAAAACATACACGACCATGTACTACATGCCCAATCGGGAGCCTAATCCATGAGCAACTGCATGCATGTCGCTAAACTACACATGGACTCCTATGCATTATCTACAACAAGTATGCCAGATATGCCGCATGCTAAGTGGCAAGAGACCTGCATTGACCGAGATGAGGCACCTTGGAGTGTTACGAACACCTTTATTACTCAGCCTCACACTAATGGAAATGCATCCATTGGAACAGACTCACAGGTCATTTGGCTGAACATGTGTGACCTACACTGGACACCCCCTTCAACACACAGATGTGGTAAATCCTACAGAGCTGGCACACAAGTGAAGGGGTTGAGCCTAACACCCCTTGCTGCACACGGAGAGTGTGCAATTCCCCATTGAGGCTGTCATGGGGATGTCCCACACCATGTCCACCATTAGCATCCCGTATGTTCCTGAGGGATGTTATACACACATTGATGCCTTCATCAGAATACACAATCCATGACAGATGACTGTCAGGAAGGGTGACTATCAATTCATGGGAGCCATGCAACACGTCATGTGGCCCATGGTGAGTCGACATGTATGCATGGTAACACAACATGCACAGGAGCAGTCCCCACAAATCACAAACACGTACCACCCACAAAACGCCTTGCTGCACTCCTTACCCCAAATGAATATTCACCATGTCTGTGCATGTCACTCTGATCCAGCAAACGTTGCAATACTCATGAGGAATAGCAGGACGGCAATGATGACATGAGCAGACGACAGCCGCAGGAACCTGGGGAGGACAGACACATAACAAGTCAGCTAAGAGCTAGTAATCCGCAGACATGTACATGTACTCTACAGGAATGATGCCGTCACCATGCTATTAATGATTTTTGTGTTACCGCAAAAATGTGTGGATTGACATCATCACTTGAATGACACATCAGAACACACCTCCAAGTCACTCAGCACACAGTCAGCTCGACACACACATTGCAACACATGCCACACAAGGCTCTAAGCGTGCACACTCAGACACAGGGACTCACCATCATGAGAAGAAGTTGCGGATAAGCTGACTCCGGATGTCCTCATCCTCATCCTCCTCCTCATCCTCACTTGCCCCGTGCCCAAGCCCTTCATCCTCCACGGGTGGATGATCCTGCTCATCGGGATCCAGGATGATTGGCACGGCCTTCTCCACTGCCATGTTGTGCAGCATGCAGGACACAAGGAAGATTTTGCAGACCTTCACCGGGGCATATGGGAGGGCGCCGCCGGTCTTGTGGAGGCACCGGAATCTGCTCATCAGGAGGCCAAACGTCCTCTCAATAACGCGCCTCGTCTGCCCATGGGTGTCGTTGTACCGGTGTTCTGCGGCAGTTCTGGGGTCGCGGAGAGGCGTCATCAGCCATGGCATGTAGGGATAGCCAGAGTCCCCTACATGGAAACATCATGGGCAGAAGTGGGTCAGGAGAAGCAGTAAGATATTGAGATACCGCAAAACACTGGAATAACAGAGTATACCCACCAACAAGACATGCATGTTCGTTGTGCAGCTGCAGCATCATTTCAGGCACCCTGCTACGCCTCATGATGTAGGCATCGTGTGCTGATCCTGGAAAACGAGCACAGACATGGGATATCAGCATGTTAGCAAGACATACCACAAGGGCATTGGTGGAGTGGTAATGCTTGCGGTTACGAAAGGCTACCTCCTGTGCCTGTGGTGGTACCAAAGCCACATGTGTCCCATCAATGGCCCCAATGACATGGGGCATCCCTCCCAGGGCATAGAACTCACCCTTGACACCTGTCAACTGCTCACGAGTTGGAAAATGTATAAATTCATCCAGGTGTAACAACATGGCCTCTAACACATCATGCAGGACACGGCTGAACATGGTCTGGGACATGCCACCTACATCAGCTATGGTCAATTGAAACGTACCCGTGGCAAAGAAATGTAGGGCTGCCATCACCTTCATCTTGGGTGTCAGTGCAGTAGGATACCTGTGTAGCGGTTGGAGGTGTGGTGCCAGCCTTGCGGTCAAGTTGGCAATCAACGGTTGTGAGAAGCGGTAGCGGCGTATACAGTCACGTTAACTCATGGCAGCCAAGTCTGGCATTGGTCGGGGGAGAGGCGGTGCCCTGCAGAAATTTGGAAGGAATAACGAAGATTGAGTACATCACTACACAAATGTCAATGAACAGAGCACATGTCCAACAGCTAATACACATATGCTACATACAGAGTCTGTTCTGTGCAATGCATCCAGGCCACGTATGGCAGCCAGGTGATACTCCTACCAAGAGTCAGCTACACACGTGGGTGCTCAAGGTCAACACGACATGCCATGAAACTAGCTGTGGGCCAGTGTAAGTGAAAAGCCAGACGCATTACAGGAGTGACAGTCATCCACATATCAGCATTTGAAGGATGTCATCTCATACAGACAGCTGGCGGGAGTCTAGACGCACAGGTCACATGTAATCTTGAAAAGGACAGGCAACACACATTACCATGAAGGGGTACATGTCAAAAACTGATGACACAGACATTGAGAGAATGCAGATATTGCCTCATGTCAGGGACTCATCTTCGAACCATCATGACACATGTAACGTGTGAGTCCACATGTGGCATGGTGTGCGTATATGTGTGTCATGCACATATGCACACAGACACATGTTGGATGCTGCAACAGCAGATGGATTTGACGGAACACCAACGGAAAGCTCATGGGAACACATGACACACACTTGACATAGTCACATCGTGGCACGCTGGGAGTCACATGTGAGGTGTAATTATCCGTGTACCTGGCATCAGGGGACAGTTGCGGGTGTTGCTGACCGTGCCATACCAGTGATGCAGTGCTTGACACGTGTGTCCTACATGCACACATGTGCAAAGTGTGAATGGGAAGTGTGCCACATAGTGCCCCATCACACATGACATGTGTAAACAGCTCATCACACATCTATTGTGCCACAACATGAGGAGACATGTGCCACATCACTGCCTGACACACCTAGGCCCTGCACATGAAGGACTGCACTGACAATGACTTGATGTACAGCCTTGTGCGAGTCTGACGCCTCCATTCCTTTCGTGTGTGCCTCCTATCACCAGTGTAAGCTGTGAAAGGCAATACACACGCTCTGATGGCGTGTGTAGGGCCCGTACTCACGCGTGTACGGGCCGTACGCGCGTGAGTACGTGCCTATCACTAGGACCTACGGTACCCCCAACTATAGTGATACGGGCAGTACTCACGCGTGTATGGGCCGTACACGCGTGAGTACGTGCCTATCACTAGGACCTACGGTACCCCCAACTATAGTGATACGGGCCGTACTCACGCGTGTACGGGCCGTACACGCATGAATACGGCCCGTATCACTATAGTTGGGGGTACCGTAGGTCCTAGTGATAGGCACGTACTCACGCGTGTACGGCCCGTACACGCGTGAGTGCGGCCCGTATCACTGTAGTGATGGTGCCCTAGGGGTACGTGTGAAACGTGCCGTACCTGTGTGGGGAGTTAAGAATTACAATGGGGACAGATGAGGGACAAGTATTAGGGCCTAAATGCATGCAGGTTGTCATGGATACCGAGTTTCATGTTCAAAATTGAACATCATGTGGTCTGGAAAAATCAGTTGGCCACATTTAACAATGTTGCAAAGTAGTTGTTGACTTGACATCATGCTGCAAAGTCGAAGATGCAAAGGCTGTCACTGGTGTCTGTTTAAAGGGATTGGAGGAAACGTAGGATGCAAATGAGTCTGACCAATCACTCTGTCCTCCTGTAAATGAAATAGGCCAGCAAGGCAGATATAAGGCAGCCAGAACCCATGAGAGGGCACTTGCCTGCACAACATGTCAGTCGATACCACTGCTGCTGTATTGTCTCCCTCTGGCACCATGTCAAGGACTGTGGAGAGGGCACAGCCTTTCACCCAGGAGGAGAACGAGGCCCTGCTGGATGTGATCCTCCCACAGTACCCCATGCTGTATGGTCGACCAGGGGAGCAGGTGAGTGCTGACTCCACTTCCTTTGCCTGTGCACTTTTCTTGTGTCTGTCACTTCTGGCATTGTGGCCAGGTGTGACAGACATGTAATGTTGGTTGGAGTGGGTCCCAGGGAGGGGGGGGGCTTATGTCTCTCATGCAAGGCTTGATGTAGTTCATGTGTGCACTCCTCACTTGCATTGTGCTTACTGTGACATTCACTACATAGTGCAAGGCACATTCCGCCAGCCTAATCCTCTTGGGCATTCTTGTTCTATTGTCCTGCGGTGATTCAGTGGTCACCCCGGTGTGACAGGTGACTGCACCCACAGATGTGTGTGAGAGTTGAGTGGAGCTGTGGTGAGAGTGGTGAGAGTGTCCAAATGATGTGTACACCCCCTGGACATTGATGTGTGTGAATGTTCCTTGTCATGTGGGTGAGTGTCCATGTGGAGTGTTGCACCACAGCTGCATGGAGGAGGCAACTGCTCAATCCATATGATGTGTGAAGTAAGCCGTGCTGTGTGTCTGACTTGCTGAGGTAGCCCCACACCTGTGACCCCCCCCTGGCAAGTGGCACATGTGCAGAGTGAGGTGTGCATCCACAGTTGGCAATGGCAGGTGATTGATGTGTGCCTGTGTGTGTCTGTGTACTCTGCTGAGGTTTTGTCAGTGGCCTGGGGCATGTGACTGATTTTCGGTGCTGTCCATCAGCCTTCTGTTGCTTGGGATGCACAGTGTGTGCCATGATCAGGAATTGTTTCTCACCCCTCATGCCACGTGTGCACTTACTATGCCATGTTGTGCATTGGTGCGCCCATAGTGGAAAAAGTCCCTATGACGAAGGTGCTATTACTTGGCAGCATACTATGCCCTGTTCAACAGATCAAAGATGTTCAAATGTGTGTCTCTGTGACATGGTGCAGGTGTAGTGATGTTGTCCCACTTTGTCATCCACACAGGTATCCCCCTACCACAAGGGGAAGATCTGGAAGGATGCCGTCAAGGCCGTGCAATCGGTGGAGGGTCGCAGGCGGCGCCTGCCACAAGTGAGGAAGAGATGGCAGGACATCCGGTGCTGGACCCGGAGGATCGCCCGGGTCATGCTGAAGGACTCACCTCCTCGCAAGCATGGCAGGCGCCGGCGCCTGACCCACCAGATGCGGCGTGTCCTGGCGGTGGTCTTCCCTGACCTGGATAGGCGGATACGGGAGTTACAGCAGCAGGAAGGGGGTAGGTACATGTGTGTTTGTTGTGTGTCGCCAGCTTTTTGATCTGCTCAGTCGCCTGGATACACTGCCAGGCTATATATGTGCAGTGCATATTCAGTTCCCCAAAGTCAACCTGTGCTGTTCTTCCTCCCTTCCCCTCCTTGACATGTGTTACCTGGTCTGTGTGCCATCACTATTGCACATGGTCATCTAGGCTGCCAGTTTATCAAGGTGCACACTGCTTTCAGCATCATGTGTGGGGGTGGTCTGCCTGTGCCCTGTCCTGTTTGGTCATTTTAGGGTGCTTAATTGTTGGCACTGATGCTGAGTCTCAACATAGGAGTGTGAGGGTTCAAATGAACAGACTTGCAGCATGCATTACCAATGTTGTGGCCTCAGACATGATGTGCATGAGTGGGACATATGCTTAGTGCCGGGACGGTTGCTCCTGCGACAGTCAGCTAATTCCAGGACCATGGAGCAGTGTGCACACTACAGTCCCCTGACACAGCCTGCCCTCCTACTCATGTGTGTCATCCAACACTGTGCACATTCACTGTGGGTACATCATGGCTCTGCCTCTGTGGCATTGTTCCCTGGCCTAGGTTGTATTTTTCACATGTGTGATACATTTGTCCACTGGACAGGGATACACCAGTTTGCTTGTGCATACGCACACTGGGCAGTGCCTGTGTGGCTATTCACAACAATCTGTTGATGTTTGTTTCAGACCAATATGTTTTGCCAGCCCTACAAGGTGATGTCGTGTTAATGAAGCTAGTTTTCAAGCACAGTTATTCTAACCATGAATAAGAGGTGTCACTTCTTGATCGGTATCAGTCACATTGACTCAGGTATGGGTGGGTGTGTGCAGGAGGGGCGTACATGTTCAACCCTGATGTTTCATTGCCAGTTCTGACTTGTGTGTGATGAGTCGTAGTACAGACAGTCATCGTGCAGTGCCCCCGTGATGTTGGCCAGTGCTTAATGTACGTGCATCATTGCCAGTGTCAGTTTTTGACAATCATGTATCCTGGTTGTACATTTTTGCCACCTGTGTGTGGTTCAGATGCTACACAGTTGTGACTTTGTGTGCTGACATCTGTGGGTACATTCTGGCTTGCCATGAGGGGGAACCCACAGTACAGCTAGGCTTTTTTGCTACACAATTGCAGGCCCATTAGCTTATGCATTGTCCTGGGTGTGGACATGTGTGCCACTCCAGATGACAGTCAGTGGGTCAAATGTGTAGCCAACTGTGTGATCAGGTGACGGATAGCCATGTGACAAATGACATGATTCAAGTTGTTACACAGAGAAAATGTCCATTGGCACTCACTACACCTGTCAACATGTCTCAATGTTTCATATGCGTGACCTTGTTGTTTTGTTGTGAAGGACAATGATGTGCCTGCATGACAGATGTCTCCCAAGGAAGTGCACAAGACACCACCTTTACACTTTCCAGGGACACGCTGGCACATTTTAAAGTAAGGCACAGTTTGAACAAAACTTGTTTGGAGTTCATACATATACATCTTCCCACAGTGTGCTAGCAATTGGGTTCATCCTTGGTTGTTGCTGATACCAACTTACGAGTGTCAAGTCATCCAGAGTAGACCACCCTGGTGCCATGTATATGTACTTACTGATACGCCATTTCTGCCTAACAGTGGCTGATTTGAATGAGTCTGGCAGCTCAGACAATGACTGTGTACATGTAGTTTGGTGTGCACCTCCTTGTGTGACTTCTGCTATACAGACACATGTGTGTTGTGTTCACAGAGTGCCACATTCACACATGCTAGACATGTCCATTATGTAAAGGGTTGTGAATCTCCAGGAGTCACAATGTATTGCTTTGGGGTGTCAAAAGTACTCACAGGTCTCTGAGTGTGGGGACACCTTCGGCATTGGCATGTGGTCTTTGGCCTTCATTGCAACAATACTGTTTGTTTCACAGTGAACAAGAGGTGGCATGCCTTCATAGTCTCGCTGTGCTCAACTGATCCCAGACACTAGCTTCTCATGATCTTGTGATTTCAAGTTATTTGCTGTTGTGTCCTAATTTTATTTTTATCCAAGTGGCATGGTGGGTCAACCAACTGGGGAGTGCAGGGCTTACATATGTGGGGAGTATCCTAGATGATACTCATGATGCCTTTCCTGATATGCAGTGTTGCCTATTTTGTTTGGACTCATGTGTCAGATGTATACAGGTGACTGATTTTTCCTGTCTCTTCACCTTGCCCACAGCATCATCTGAGGACACCGAGGGAGACACCGGCACGGACGTCGAGGAGGGATCGAGCAGTGGTGCCACCACTGCTGAGGAGTCGGTGGAATCCAGTGGCACGGAGGGCGAGGGGAGTGAGGCGGAGGACCTGCCCAGTACCAACACAGACTACGAGGCAGACGGGACCGAGGCTGAGCTCCCAGAGGGGGCGGAGGCTGCTCCCACAGCTGAAAGCAGCAGTACATCTCTCGCCGCCCCCTCCATTCCCATCACCGCCCTCCCACATGCTCGGGTCCCTTCTGTCCGTGCTAGGCGCCCACATGTCTCCTTCGTGCCAGGCACCGCACCCCCTAACCCTGTCCCCCCTACTGCCCTCGCTGCCGAGTCTGTGGACATTCAGCGGCAGTTGCAAGTTGGTCAGACATCGATCCTGACTGTCCTCCATGGCCACACCAGACTGCTGACACAGATGGTGTTGTACATTTAGGGCATGTCATCAGCGATGTCTGACCAATGGAGGTTGCTGAGGTCCATGGACTCAACACTGACGGCAGAAGCAAATCACCTGCAGCGCTGCGTCCCCCCCCTACCCCTGCCCCATCCACAAGTCCAACAACCATGCCTGTCCCAGTCACACCAAGACATCCACACACACGCACGCCACCAGACAGTAGCAGCACACCACCACATAAGGGTAAGCGCACACCTCCTGACACGCACACTCAGGGGGAAGCAGACACACCCACTGGGTCTGGGGCACACAGGCAGGCACGCAGCCACAGTCCTCGTCTACATGACTCACTCCCCAGTCCCTCCGATGTCACTCCCCTTGGCTCCCCTGCCCCAGATTCGGAGAAGGAGGCCTACTTTGCTGGGCTGGGCCTCAGCCCCACTAGTTCACCTGGGCGGAAACGGTCAAGGCACTCCACGGGTAGGGGAGTTAAGTCCCCCAGCCTGTCCACCACCTCCCCCAGTAGCGCTGCAACCCATCCCTCCGACCCCCCCCCCCTCCTTGGGGCCTGTTGTTTCTCCGGGTGCAGGGGAGACGCTTGAAGAACTGGCAGAAGTGTGCAGCGCCGAGCTCGCCTCCACCGTTAGCGCTGCCCCACCCCCTGTGGTGGAGTCGTCCGTCCCTGCACCCACCACACCTACCCTTCCCCCTCCTGTCCCTGCGGTGCCTGGTCCTTCCCCACATGATGCCCCCCCCCCCAGTCGACGACACAGTCTTGTGATGTGCAGGCAAGCTAGGGGAGACGCATGGCCATGTGGCCCCACCACAAGGACTGATGTAATGGACTGGCCATTGGCCTTTTTGAATGGTCTCGTTTACACATTATTATTTTGCTGCTGAATAAAGCCTTTTCTTTTTCGTTTGGCAAGTCTTGCATTTCAGGTATTGATGTTGATGCTGATGCTACAGGAGTTGGGGTTGTGGGCATGTGTTATGTTTCAGGGACATATTGTACTCTGCTGCTCATGGGGTGGAACCTGGTATCTGCGTGCCATCACAAGGTCTCTGCAAAGATTCTTTGTCGTGTCTGCTCTTTGTGTTTGGAGACATTGTCCCAAGGAGTGTTCTTTCCTCTGTCACCTGGCATCTCCCCTGCAGAGAGTTGCACAATTGTTGTGTTGCCCTGTGTCAACATATCCTTGGCTGGTGATGGATCCCTTCAACTCTGGCCATGCCTGCTCAGCAATGTGTCCGGCTGCATAGTCTGTGCCATCCTTGGTACTCACTGTACTTATGTATAGAGTGTTTTGCCATGCCTTCACGGAGACATTGTCCCTTTTCCGCACAATGCATGTGTGTAATCCCAGCCTAGTGCACATATGGTACTTCTCCTGCTGGGTATTTGAACACCTGACTCACAATTGTGGCCTTTGTATCTGTGGGAACTCCACCGATTCCTTCCGTGACAGACAACATCTTGGTGGCTAGGCCAGCACATGAACATTCCTATCAGTCCTGGGATGTGCGTGTCAGTGTGTGTTCTTTTTGGCTCTCTTAGTTTATTAAACAGTGGCATGACTATACAGTCTTGTAGCATGATCTCAGTGTGTGTATTGTGCTGCATCTGCCAGGGGTGGTTATGCATGTGTTATTTGTCCTCACACCCACATGTGGTGATAGCTACCCACCCCTCATATGTCTGGGCACTGCTGGGAGTGATAGGCACCCACCCCTCATATGTCTGGGCACTGCTGGGAGTGATAGGCACCCACCCCTCATATGTCTGGGCACTGCTGGGAGTCATAGCCACCCACCCCTCATATGTCTGGGCACTGCTGGGAGTGATAGGCACCCACCCCTCATATGTCTGGGCACTGCTGGGAGTGATATCCACCCGCCTCTCATATGTCTGGGCACTGCTGGGAGTCATAGGCACCCACCCCTCATATGTCTGGGCACTGCTGGGAGTGATATCCACCCGCCTCTCATATGTCTGGGCACTGCTGGGAGTCATAGGCACCCACCCCTCATATGTCTGGGCACTGCTGGGTGTGATATGCACCCACCACTCATATGTCTGGGCACTGCTGGGAATGATAGGCACCCACCCCTCATATGTCTGGGCACTGCTGGGAGTGATAGGCACCCACCCCTCATATGTCTGGGCACTGCTGGGAGTCATAGGCACCCACCCCTCATATGTCTGGGCACTGCTGGGAATCATAGCCACCCACCCCTCATATGTCTGGGCACTGCTGGGAGTGATAGGCACCCACCCCTCATATGTCTGGGCACTGCTGGGAGTGATATATACCCGCCTCTCATATGTCTGGGCACTGCTGGGAGTCATAGGCACCCACCCCTCATATGTCTGGGCACTGCTGGGTGTGATATGCACCCACCCCTCATATGTCTGGGCACTGCTGGGAGTGATAGGCACCCACCCCTCATATGTCTGGGCACTGCTGGGAGTGATATGCACCCACCCCTCATATGTCTGGGCACGGCTGGGAGTGATAGGCACCCACCCACTTGCGCCCTTGCTGTGGTACACTGCTGTCCTGGCCATACACCACCCCCAATTTACAGCTGATGTGCTGCACCAAGCCGTACGCCTGCATCCGTGGCATGTGTACGCCTTGTGTCCATCATGTAATGGGGCTCTAGGGGTACGCGTGTATGGACCGTACCCACGCTCTGGGGGCGTGGGTACGGGCCGTACCACCATTGTAGTGGTGATGTAGGGGTACGCGTGTACGGACCGTACCCACGCTCTGGGGGCGTGGGTACGGTCCGTACACGCGTACCCCTACATCACCACTACTATGGTGGTACGGACCGTACCCACGCTCTGGGGGTGTGGGTACGGTCCGTACATGCGTACCCCTACATCCACACTACTATGGTGGTACGGACCGTACCCACGCTCTGGGGGCATGGGTACGGTCCGTACCACCATAGTAGTGGTGATGTAGGGGTACGCATGTACTGACCGAACCCGCGCTCTGGGGGCGTGGGTACGGTCCGTACACGCGTACCTCTACATCACCACTACTATGGTGGTACGGACCGTACCCACGCTCTGGGGGCGTGGGTACGGTCCGTACACGCGTACCCCTACATCACCACTACTATGGTGGTACGGACCATACCCACGCTCTGGCTCTGGTGACGGGTACGCGTCCACGTCCTCTTCCGTTGTGGCGGGACGTGGGATTGGTGGACACGCCCCCCGAAGGGACCAGACCATGGAGGTAATTATTGTGCAGGTTGTATTTGTATTTTGTGGGGTGTGGGTTATGTTTCCTGTCCCTTGCACCCCACCCCCCCCTTTGCCCCTGGGGGTTGTTCTGACCTTCTGCGGCATCTGCGTTGGTTTCTGAACACGAGGTCGTAGGCTATGAGGGCCGGGATGACGCGTAGGTTGGGGTCCATCGCTGTCCGTCGCATACCGGTGCTCCTTGTTCGCGTCGTCCTCAATTTCCCGGCAGTTTTTGGCTCCTGTAAAAAATGCTACGTGCGTAGTGACGGCGGCACGAATCGTACTTGCTGGTCCGTGAAACGCTGCCTGACTCCATCCGGACGTCGCGTCTGCGCCGTCCAGACTCAGATTTGTATGTATTTTTTTGCCGGTCGGTGTTTTTTACGACTCGTATGGAAATTGTGTTTCTGTACGATTCGTACTTGCGAGTTTGTAAGGTGTTTTTCCCGGGTACGAGTCGGACGGAGAAAACGCTCCGTACGACCATTTGTACCCGGGTTTTACCGGATCGGAATCGGCACCTTAATGAGACTACTTTAATTTTATGAACATTAGCCATAATAAAAGAAGAAGAGAAAAAAGATGAAGAGGAGTGAAGTAAGAATTAAGGAAATAGTATGAAAAAATAGTAGCTCTTGAACATGCGAAAAAGAAAGAGGAGGTAAAAGAATAAACAAACTAACATATATAAGACGACAACAAATAAACATCAATAACAAGAATGAAACACACACACGCTTTACAAGCATGACCAAACCGGCAGAGCCCAGCGACAAATCTATAATAACATTACTAAAATTATCCAGTCACAAATATAAAATTAAATCAGTGGTTAAATAACAGAAAATAAGCATAACCATAAAATTGCTGCGAACATTGGTCCAGGAACACTTTTAACCCTTCTGGACAATCAAGGAACTGAGATAAATACATATATACATATTAAAACATTGCTCAAGTGATGAATTCCTGTGTATCCATAGAAGTCTGGGAACGTTGGTCCAGAAACACTTTCAAATCTTCTGGACGTTGGAAGGACTTAGAAAAATTATCTTTCCAGATGCGCATTGTTGAAGGATCAAATAGGCCATATTTAAAACCAAGACTGCTCAATTGAGGGCGGCAATCAGTAAACTCTTAACGAATCTTGACAGTCTCCTTGGCAAAGTCTTGATGAATAAAGATTCTGTTGCCATTAACTGTTAAAGAAGGTATTTCCCTTGCTGCTTTTCTTATCATGACTAAACGATGGTGCCGCAGAACCTTAAAAATCATTTGTCTTGGCTTAGTATGTTGAGGATTGCGATGGGATGGAATCCTATGCGCTTTATCAATTTCAAATTTCTCCGGACTGGTATCAAGTTTTCCAAGTAGAGTCTACAATTAGAGCCTTCTACTTCCTCTGGTAAATTAAAAATACGTAAATTGTATTGCCTGTTTCGATTTCCAATATCCAGAAGAAGAGTAGACATGGGCGAAATCTTTGCCACAAGTGGTCAAAAAGCGTCAATCTTAACTTTATTGTCTTGTATTTTAATTGAATTATCGGTGATTTGCTGGCCATATCCTTGTGCAAGTTTTTAATCTCTGATGCAATGGTGTCTGTATTTGCATGCAATGTATGAAGCTGGGCAAGAATTAAAGCGAGGGTAGGCTCACTAGATTCCGCTACTTTTGATTTTACTGGAGGAGGAGAAATCTGATTTTTCCTCTTATTATTGGGATTTTGTACATTTTTATTCCCCATTTTCATATAATAAAAATGAATAGGAGTAATTAAATATAATGTACAAGCAAAAAAAGAGAAGTGTAGAAATTGCTTTACTGAGAATGCTGGTGCAGCAGCTAAAACAGACTGGGGGTGTGGTTAGGCCAAAGCCAGGCCCTTTCCTGAGTGGAAGCTTCGCCCCCCTGACAGGAAAACTGTGCAGTACCTTGATGTAGAGCTCGAGGCTGAAGCAGGCTGTAGCAGGCTGGAGCAGGAGGAAGAAAAAAACATCTTTTCCACGTCAGAAAATTCAAACCAACATCACCACAGCACCAGGTGCACCTTTACAGGACTGTTACACTAATTTCCAGTAGTTTCTGACTGGAAATGCGGCGTTCGGCGATAAAAACGGGCCCCTCTGTCACGGAGCTCACCGGGAGGCAGCCATCTTGTTTTGCGCGCTCGCGCGTCTCTGGACAGTGTTTATTCTAAGCAGTGAGATAAAAGGACAGAAACAGCAGGGACAGTGTTTATTCTATGCAGTGAGGTAAAAGGATAGAAATAGCAGGGTTGTGCTTATTCTGTACAATAAGGTAAATGTACAGAAGCAGCAGCAGTGGTGTTTTCCAGGCAGTGAGGTTATTGGACAGGAACAGCAGGTGCAGTGTTTATTAAAGCAGTGAGGTAAAAGGACAAAAACAGCAAGGGCAGCGATTACTCAGGGCAGTGAGGTTATTGGACAGGAACAGCGGGTCTAGTGATTATTCCCTGCAGTGAGGTAAAAGGTCAGGAACAGTTAGATGTAGTGTTTATTCCGGGCAGTGAGGTAAAAGGGCAGGAACAGCAGGTGTAGTCTTTATTCCGAGCAGTGAGGTAGAAGGACAGGAACAGCAGGGTTAGTGTTTGTTCTAAGCAGTGAGGTAAAAGGGCAGGAATAGCAGGTGTAGTGTTTATTCCGGGCAGTGAGGTAAAAGGTCAGGAACAGCAGGTGTAGTGTTTATTCCGGGCAGTGAGGTAGAAGGACAGGAACAGCAGGGTTAGTGTTTGTTCTAAGCAGTGAGGTAAAAGGGCAGGAACATCAGGTGTAGTGTTTATTCCGGGCAGTGAGGTAAAAGGGCAGGAACAGCAGGTGGTGTGTTTATTCCGGGCAGTGAGGTAAAAGGGCAGGAAAAGAGCGCAGCCCATCCATGTCCAGTGGTGGTCACCAGGAGCTAACCTGCGCGCAAGGCCGGCATCCCATGAACATGGTCACCTTTGCCAAGGGTCAGCACCACCACCTCACTGGGCACCAAGCATTGGTTTTGGGTAGGGGCTTGTGTCTGGGCCAGAGGTAGAAAATGTAAAGTAAAGTACTATATGACCTCAAGCAGTGCAAATTGACCCCAGCCGATCCACTGCTGCTGCCACTCATAAAACCGAGCTTGTGCCCTTCCGCGCACCAGAAGATGTTGATAGGAGTGGCCAGGTACACAACCTCAGGCCCTTTCTTCCCTCCTCCTCCTATTTTGATACCTCTGGGCCCTCCAGTTGCGTCAATCACTATGCCTCCCCACACTGGTGCTAGTCCTCACTCCACTCTGGGCGTTTTAGAGTGGATCTGTGTTGTTTTCAGCGGCCATCTTAGAACTGCTGGCTGAGGTTGAGAGGGCTTAGACAGAGGCACAAAGAGTTGCTATCATGATTGCCTCCTGCAAGTGCTATAATTGTTATGTTATGTTATGTTATGTTATGTTATGTTATGGTATATATATTTATATCGCGCTCAGCTACTCGACGAGTGTCCTGGCGTGTGCAGAGGTAAAGGAAAGAATGTAGCAGGAAGACAACTAAAAGAGAAATGCTTTTAGCTTTTTCTTGAAGATTGCATGATCCTGAATGCACTGCAGCGCCAAGGGCAGAGCATTCCAAACCAGGCTAGCTTTCCTCACTAGTGAACAACCGGCCAGCCTTTGGCGGTTGAATCTAGGGGTCTGCATCAGAAGTTGAGAAGGGGAACGCAACTGTCTCACTGGATTATAAAAGGCAAATCTCTTCTGAAGGTAGGTGGGGCCCCTGCCATAGAGAGCCTTATGGGCAATGGTCAGCATTTTGAATTGGATTCGGGACTCCACTGGAAGCCAGTGCAGGGAGCGCAAATGAACACACACACTGCACCTGTTTGACAAGCCCAACAGGAGTCTGGCAGCGGAGTTTTGGACTACCTGAAGTTTCTTTAAGAGTTAGACCGGAATGCCCACATAGAGTGCATTAGCGTAATCTAGGCGAGATAAAATCAGGGCACGGACCACAGTTTCTTTAGCAGGCCCTGGAAGAAAGGGAAGAAACTTTCTCAGTGCTTTCAAGGTGCCGAAACAGGTCCCGACGAGCTTCTTAACTTGTGTGGAAAAGTTCAGGTTCTCAGAGAACCAGACCCCTAGATTTTTTGCAGCATTATTCCCTGCACTAGGCAGGAGGAAGCTAGGGGGGCACAGCTTCTCTCTGAAGTCGACAGGAAAGGTCCAGTACAGGAGAACCTCCGGTTTCCCTTCGTTGCACTTCAGCTGAGCCTGGGCCAGCCAATAGAAGACAGAACCTAGACAATGTTGTGCGGACAGGACTGATTTATCATCTCTTCCCCAAGAAAACAGGAGCTGGCTGTCATCAGCGTAGGCCATCACCTTAGCCCCTAATGACTCCGCTAGATAAACCAGCGGCGTAACATAGATGTTAAATAGGAGGGGACTAAGGGATGACCCCTGCGGGACACCAGTAGCCACCTACTGAGGCACAGAGGCATACGGAGGAAGCCAGACCTGCTGCGTTCGAGCTTCGAGAAAGGACCTGATCCAGCCCCAGACAGAACCAGAAATGCCAATCTCCGAGAGGCGGTTGAGGAGCAGGGAATGGGGCACTGTGTTGAATGCCACCGAGAGGTCTAGCATAACTAAAGCTGCCCTCCCGCCGGCATCCATATACGCTCGGAAGCCAGATTGTGCTGGGTGTAACAGGCCTGATACCTCAACAAAGCTGGTAAGCTAGTTAGTAACTACTTTCTCGGAAACCTTAGCTAAACTTGGCAGGAGCGCGATTGGACGGTAGTTCACGGGTGTCGATGGATCAAGAGACGGCTTTTCAAGAAGAGGGAGAATCAGTGCCTGCTTCCAAGATATCGGGACCGTGGCCTCCCGCAGGGACATGTTGATGATTTGGTTGACTTCAGGATTTATAATGTCAGCGGCAGCGGCCAAGAGTCTAGCGGCACAAGGGTCATTGGGAGAGCCCAACTTCAAGGCTTTATGAATTTTGAGAGTGTCAGATAGATCTATTGGCGCAAAGGTTGACAATGTATTGGCCGTACCAACAGCCAAACGGCCAGACAAGGAAGCTGGAAGCCCCATAGCAGGGGCGGAGAAAGTAGCTTGAATGCTGCATATTTTGTCCATGGAAAACATAGAAAGAGTGTTGCACCAGGACTCTGAAACTGGCCTGGGCAATGCGTAAAGGGTATTAGTGGCTTTTAGCGACCACAATGGCAGCGTAGTAGCTTTTTTGTTTAGCCCTAAGTGCGAGTTTGGACGAGGGACCGTAACCACTAGAGCGCCACACCCTCTCCAATACTTTGCATCCGTGATTAAGGGCTTTCAACTCATGGGAAAACCATGGTTTGGAAGTTGAATCTCTTGCCAACTTAGGCCGGCAGGGAGCCGCAAGAGCGGACACCGAATCAGAGATCCAAGTCTTAAGCCTGTTCTCATACCCCTCCAGACTGTCTTGGTGAGGTGGCCGGGAAGCAGCCAAAGAGCTCATAAACTGGAGAGGGTCAATTTTGCTAAAGGCCAGAGGACGATGACAGCCAGCCGACAGAACTGCCTGCGTGGTTTCCCAAGAAAAACAGATCAGGAAGTGGTCCGTCCAAGAGAGAGGCAAAGGTTTATCGACCTGAATCAGAAAATTCGAGCAGATGGGGTCTAATGTATGGCCCCCTTGATGGGTCGGATGCATGACCCGTTGACAAAGTTGGACCGATTGGAGAGAGTTGAGGAAAGCAGCAGGGTCACGCGCCTCATGTTGGTCCAAATGAAGATTAACATCCCCAAGAATCAGATAATGTGAAAAGCACAATGCTCATTCGGCCACAGCATCCCTGCATGATTTAAGAAAAGCACCCGGCGGACCAGGGGGACGATAGATAGGAGACCCACCTAGTGTAAAATGGGCTGAGAGCTGCACGCTGAAATCCAAGGCTTCACACTCACCCCAAAGACTGGAAGTTTCACTATGAAGAGCCCAATTAGTTCTATACAGGATGGCAAGGCCACCTCCCTTACCAACTGGGCGATCAGCCCGATGAAATTTACAGCCGGCAAGTGTAACCAGCCTAACAATGGGGTTAGATGATACGTCTAACCAGGTCTCTGTGATAAAAAGATCTAATGAGTGGTCCACATTGTGCTTCCTTACTGATCTGGCATTAATAAGGGCAGCTCTAATAAATGCAGGCCTAGGTGATTTTTTAGACACAGTGCTAGAGAGAAGCTCACATGTAGGCGTAAAGCCGCAATCAGGACAAACGAAGACCGAAGTTGAAAGCGGTGAATAGTCGCAATGTGAAGGGCATAGCGGAGGTCTACGGTTTTTTAGGTACTCACTAGTTAGATGGAGAATCTTACTGCTAGACGACCCAACACGAGCAGCATTTCTGGCCCTGGGCGCTGACTTGGCGCGGACAGACAAAGACAGGCTTGCCTTAGGCGAGCCTTCAGCGTGCCATTGGCACGCCCGCTGCGCGTCCGACTGGAGGCCATTAAGTAGGAGTTGGCTAATGGGGCGTGCAGCGTGCAGCGACTAGAGCGCTGCCCATGAAAGGCGCGAGGCATATCCAAAATGGGCGCAGAACGAGACTGGCTGCACGAAAGTGCAAAGTGCAAAAAAGAGGGAGTATAACACACTCCAAACGTTTAAAATGAATTCAGCAGTAGTTAAATCAAGTAAAAATCATTCCCCACCAGTACTCCCAAAATATCGATTTTTAAAGGAATTCAGCAAGAGTAAATCACATAACAAGTATAAGCGTTTCCCACCAATTCCCCAGAACAATAAAAATAACACACCAAATTTAAAAGCAAGTAAAAAAAACGGTAGGACAGAGCAAACTAAGCCTTTACCAAGCGCAGCTCACCCATGCAAACCCTGTTAAGTAGGGGTTGGCTAATGGGGCGTGTAGCGTGCAGCGACTAGAGCGCTGCCCGCGAAAGGCGCGAGGCACGTCCAAAATGGGCGCTGAACAAGACTGGCCTCACGAAAGTGCAAAGTGCAAAAAAGAGGGAGTATAACACACTCCAAACGTTTAAAATTAATTCAGCAGTAGTTAAATCAAGTAAAAATAATTCCTCACCAGTACTCCCAAATTGAACTGCCTTAGCCTTCAGGGCTCACAGTTACTGTGGGGGACACGCATCCGACTTGCAGTCTATTTCCCGGAGGATTCAGCTGTCAAGATCCTCATGGCAGTCCTCATTGCAGCTGAGTGGTAAATGCGAGACTCGAAGCGGGGAAAAACGCTGGCGCAGTGGGAAAAGCCGGGCAGTGCAGGCGATGAACCGGAAATTGTTTTTACCTAACTTGACTCTGGACTTAGGTGCCGATTCTGATCCTGGAGAAACCGGGTACGAACCGTCGGATGGAGCATTTTCTGTGGAGAAGTGTGGCTCAATTATTAGAGCTGCGATGATGCAGAGGTCTAGCCCGGGACCAGGGTTCAATTCCCTGCCTCGGCGGGTCTTGGGCTCATAAATTCCATGGACCTGATAATTCTCGCCTCGGTGCCATTCCAATCATGGAGTCCCACTCTGCAACTCTGGGCAATAGCTTGCTTAATCTCCACAACGGCCCCCACAACGCTAAGGATGCCTGGCCTCCACCTTGGGGGTGCCCAGGAGTGGACGCCTCACAGGGAAAGCCAGGATGGGTTCCACAGTGGTATTCGTACAAGCGCCTTGAGACCCTTGCGGGTGAGTAGTGCGCTATACAAGTATCAATTTTCTCCGTCCAACTCGTACCCGGTGAAAAAACATTACAAATATGCAAGTACGATTCGTATGGAAACACTATTTCCGTACGAATCGTACAAAACACCGACCGACGAAAATACACATACAAATGTGAATGAATGAATGAATGAAACGGAACTTGTAACGCGCAGACTTAGCCCAATGGGCGTCAAGGCGCCTAGCATAAAAGCTGACTGGAAGAACACATGAGAACTTATTGGTATGCCTTTATAAAAAACCAAGTTTTTAACGCTTTCCTAAATAAGGCCAAAGAGGGAAGCGCTTTAATCTCTAGAGGAAGGCCATTCCAGAGTAGAGGCGCAACGGTGGAGAAGGCTCTGCTCCCCCATCTAGATTTTTTGGAGCGGGGGACCACAAGCTTGTTAGCGTCTGCAGAACGCAAGGTCCGGCCAGGAACATATCGAATAAGCAGAGACCCCAATGCATTTGAGGGGCCAGCCTGCAGGGCTCTGTATGTGAGACAGAGGAGCTTGAAGGAAATTCTGAATCTGATAGGGAGCCAATGCAGGTTCCTCCTGGCCGTCGTCGCAGAAGAGTCCCTGGGGAGTGCTAGGACAAATCTAGCGGCAGCGTTCTGTACTACCTGCAGGCGTTGTATCAAATAATTATTAGACTCCGCATATAGTGCATTGCAGTAATCTAATCTCGTGCCCACGAGGGCCGTGACTGTCTGTTTTCGTGCCTGCGGGGACAGGTAATGAATAATGCGTTTTAGGACTTTAATGATTCCCCAGCAAGTAGCCACAGTTCTGTTGGTCTGGCTATTCATGGCAAGTGAGGTGTCAAAAATGACCCCGAGATTCCTAGCCGTGGAGGAAGGAATAGGACAAGTTCCTAAGGAAGGAGGCCACCATTCATTGGACCAGATGTTTTGCTCTTTGCCGAACACAAGGACCTCCGTTTTGTCGGCATTGAGTTTTAAGGAGTTGAGCACCATCCACTCAGCCACCATTTGCATGCAGGCCCTAAAGTTCGCAGCAGAGACACTCAGAGAATGGTTAAGGGACACCATAATCTGAGTGTCATCTGCATAGGATACCACCTCCATCCCCTGCGATCTTACTAATCTTGCAAGGGGGGCCACATACAGATTAAATAGGGTAGGGCTCAAGGCCGAACCCTGTGGCACTCCACATTGCAAAGATTTAGCAGGGGAGAGGTAATCCCCCAGCAGAACTCTTTGCTCTCTCTGGTGCAAAAAGGAGTCCAGAAGGCTGAGGGCCTGTCCTGCAACCCCTGCCTCCCTCAGCCGAGATGTAAGGGTGGAGGGAGACAGGGTGTCAAATGCTGCAGTCAGATCCAGCAGAACAAGGATCGTAGACTGACCCAGATCGACTTTACGCCGGATGTTATCCACTACCATAGTCAGGGCAGATTCCGTACTATGAAGCTTCCTGAAACCATGCTGCGAACTATCTAAGAACCCAGAGGAATCAAGGAAGGTGGAAAGGTGAGAATTTAAATGGGCTTCAAGCATCTTTGCAGGGGCAGGCAAGAGGGAGATGGGCCTAAAGTTCTTCATCACTCCCGGATCCAAGGAGGGTTTTTTTAAGAGGGGTTTCACTATGGCCTTTTTCCAGACCATTGGAAAGCAGCCCTGAGTCAAGGCCGCGTTCATAACTGCCAGTAATGGAGGCAGAAGTGATTCCCGGCAGTCCTTAAGAACTTTCAACGGACAAGGATCGGCCGGGGAGGCTGACTTAGTCCGATCCAACAGTAAGTTAAGATCCTCGAGAGAGAGAGAGAGGCGGAAAATCGGAAAGAGAGATGAGTGGATCTCTCCCCCAAGATTCCGAGGCCTTAATGTTATTCAGAGAATGCTCATTGAGCAACTTCTTCTGAGTGTCAAGGGCCAAGTGGATATCCGAGATTTTATCATAAAAGAAGTCTGAGAGACTGTTACAAAGCTCTTGCGAAGGCACTACAGGATCAGGGGTCTGAAGCGAGCACAAAGAGCCCACAATCTTAAAAAGCTCCTTAGATGAGGGAAGCGTAGTTGTCAGCTTGGAAAAGTATTCCTGCTTCTCCTTGATAACTCGAGATTTGTATTCGCGCAATGTCCGTTTGTGATCCTCTCTGTCAGAGGGAGCCCATGACTTACGCCATTTCCGCTCCTTAGTCCTGCAGGATTGTCTTAGGAGTCTAAGAGGCTCCGTAAACCAGGGTGCAGAGGGTTTCCGCCGCGCGACATAGCGTAGGGAGGCGGGAGCTAACGTATCAACCGCAATGGTAATAGAGTTGACAAGCTCCTGAGCGGCCCATCCGCATCTCTTGAAGCGGAAATGCCACAGTCTTTTAGGAAAGGGACGAGGGCATGAGTATTGATATTCCTATAACCTCTTTTCAAAGTTTTGTTGCGAGGTGCGGCAGCGAGGGGATCCTTGGTGGCGAATGAAAGACCCAGGGGTACCGCAAAGTGGTCCGACCAGACCAAGGGGAGGGGGAAGCCAACAGAGAGTCTAGGATCATTGGTAAACACCCCATCCAGGGTGTGGCCAGCCCTGTGCGTCGGATGTTTTACACGCTGAGTAAACTCACAAGCTTCCAACGCATCAATGAGTTGCGCAGAGTCCCTAGAAACCACATCGTCCAGATGGAAATTGAAATCCCCCAGAATGGAAAAATGAGGTTTGTCAAAATATGGTTCCAGGATATGGAACAACTCAGAGCAGAAGCTGGTTCTAGGGCCCGGTGGTCTATAGACCAGGATACCGGTGAAGGACTCTGTCGGGGAGCAAGTTATGCAAAAGTATAAGGCCTCAAAGGCGTCAGCAGGGTCAGACAGTGTTTTAGTGGAGCACAGGAGTGGAGCCCTACAGATAATTGCCAAGCCCCCCCCTCTCCGTACCAGTCTATCAAGTCTATAGAGGGTATAACCCTCTGGTATTGCCAACACCAGATCATGGCCCGACGAGGCAGATGCGATGTGATCCGGGAAAGCACCAACGTGAGGTCGGGACGCATTCAGGCTGCGTGTCACGAACCAGGAAGTACGATCTGTACCGACGTCACCCCGCACGGATTATATTTTCCGGCTGCCAAAAACTGCCGGGAAATCAGGACGACGCGCACAAGGAGCACCTGTACGCGACGGACAGCCATGGACCCGAACCTACGTGTCATCCCGGCCCTCATAGCAGTCCACCTGCTCCACAGGAACCGACGCAGACGCCGCAGAAGGTCAGAACAACACCCAGGGGCAAAGGGGGGGGCAGGACACATAACCCCCACCCAAGTCACAAATCATACATGTCCTGGACATACCTGACCTTCAGGGCCTGGTCACTTCGAGGGGGTGGGGGCGTGTCCAGCAACGGCTGCGTCCGCCACAACGGAAGTGGATGTTGACGCGAACCGGCAACACAACAATTCTGGTATGTACCGTACCCACGCCTTAAGAGCGTGGGTACGGGTCGTACCATGCCCACCCCTACGTCACCCCAACAATGGCGGTACGGCCCGTACCCACGTTCTAAAGGCCTGGGTATGGGCCGTACCAGCATTGTTGGGGTGATGTAGGGGTACGCGTGGTACGACCCGTACCCACGCTCTGAAGGCCTGGGTACGGTGAGTACCCCTACGGCACCCCATTGGGGGTCCGCACCGTACCCAGGCCTTAAGAGCATGGGTACGGGTCGCACCATGCGTGACCCTACGTGACTCCAACAATGGTGGGACGGCCCGTACCCAGGCCTTTAGAATGTGGGTACGGGCCGTACCGCCATTGTTGGAGTGACGTAGAGGTACGCGTGGTACGACTCGTACCCATGCTCAGAAGGCCTGGGTACGATGCGGACCCCTACGGCACCCCAACAATGGGGGTACGCACAGTACCCACATTCCAAAGGCATGGGTATGGGTCGTACCCAGGCCTGCAGAGCGTGGGTACGGGTATGTACGGAGCGTACCCCCACCCGTGTATGTATGGAGCGTACCCACACCCCACCAGTGTATGTTCGGAGCGTACCCCCACCCGTGTCTGTATGGAGCGTACCCACACCCCACCAGTGTATGTACGGAGCGTACCCCCACCCGTGTATGTCCCGAGCGTACATGGCCAGACATAGGAGGGGTGGGTGCAGAGTCCTCCCAGCAGTGCCCAGACACAGGAGGGGTGGGTGCAGAGTCCTCCCAGCAGTGCCCAGACACAGGAGGGGTGGGTGCAGAGTCCTCCCAGCAGTGCCCAGACACAGGAGGGGTGTGTGCAGAGTTCTCCCAGCAGTGCCCAGACATAGGAGGGGTGGGTGCAGAGTCCTCCCAGCGCTGCCCAGACATAGGAGGGGTGGGTGCCTATCACTCCCAGCAGTGCCCAGACATAGGAGGGGTGGGTGCCTATCACTCCCAGCAGTGCCCAGACACAGGAGGGGTGGGTGCCTATCACTCCCAGCAGTGCCCAGACATAGGAGGGGTGGGTGCAGAGTCCCCCCAGCAGTGCCCAGACACAGGAGGGGTGGGTGCAGAGTCCCCCCAGCAGTGCCCAGACACAGGAGGGGTGGGTGCAGAGTCCTCCCAGCAGTGCCCAGACACAGGAGGGGTGGGTGCAGAGTCCTCCCAGCAGTGCCCAGACATAGGAGGGGTGGGTGCAGAGTCCTCCCAGCAGTGCCCAGACACAGGAGGGGTGGGTGCCTATCACTCCCAGCAGTGCCCAGACACAGGAGGGGTGGGTGCAGAGTCCTCCCAGCAGTACCCAGACACAGGAGGGGTGGGTGCAGAGTCCTCCCAGCAGTGCCCAGACATAGGAGGGGTGGGTGCAGAGTCCTTCCAGCAGTGCCCAGACATAGGAGGGGTGGGTGCCTATCACTCCCAGCAGTGCCCAGACATAGGAGGGGTGGGTGCCTAGCACTCCCAGCAGTGCCCAGACACAGGAGGGGTGGGTGCCTATCACTCCCAGCAGTGCCCAGACACAGGAGGGGTGGGTGCAGAGTCCTTCCAGCAGTGCCCAGACACAGGAGGGGTGGGTGCAGAGTCCTCCCAGCAGTGCCCAGACATAGGAAGGGTGGGTGCAGAGTCCCCCCAGCAGTGCCCAGACACAGGAGGGGTGGGTGCAGAGTCCTCCCAGCAGTGCCCAGACACAGGAGGGGTGGGTGCAGAGTCCCCCCAGCAGTGCCCAGACACAGGAGGGGTGGGTGCAGAGTCCTCCCAGCAGTGTCCAGACACAGGAGGGGTGGGTGCAGAGTCCTCAGAGCAGTGCCCAGACCTAGGAGGGGTGGGTGCCTATCACTCCCAGCAGTGCCCAGACACAGGAGGGGTGGGTGCAGAGTCCTCCCAGCAGTGCCCAGACACCGGAGGGGTGGGTGCAGAGTCCTCCCAGCAGTGCCCAGACACAGGAGGGGTGGGTGCAGAGTCCTCCCAGCAGTGCCCAGGCATATGAGGGGTGGGTGCAGAGTCCCCCCAGCAGTGCCCAGACACAGGAGGGGTGGGTGCAGAGTCCTCCCAGCAGGGCCCAGACATAGGAGGGGTGGGTACAGAGTCCTCCCAGCAGTGCCCAGACATAGGAGGGGTGGGTGCCTATCACTCCCAGCAGTGCCCAGACATAGGAGGGGTGGGTGCAGAGCCCTCCCAGCAGTGCCCAGACATAGGAGGGGTGTGTGCCTATCACTCCCAGCAGTGCCCAGACACAGGAGGGGTGGGTGCCTATCACTCCCAGCAGTGCCCAGACATAGGAGGGGTGGGTGCAGAGTCCTCCCAGCAGTGCCCAGACATAGGAGGGGTGGGTGCCTATCACTCCCAGCAGTGCCCAGACACAGGAGGGGTGGGTGCCTATCACTCCCAGCAGTGCCCAGACACAGGAGGGGTGGGTGCCTCTCACTCCCAGCAGTGCCCAGACACAGGAGGGGTGGGTGCAGAGTCCTCCCAGCAGTGCCCAGACATAGGAGGGGTGGGTGCAGAGTCCTTCCAGCAGTGTGCCCAGACATAGGAGGGGTGGGTGCAGAGTCCTTCCAGCAGTGCCCAGACATAGGAGGGGTGGGTGCAGAGTCCTTCCAGCAGTGCCCAGACATAGGAGGGGTGGGTGCCTATCACTCCCAGCAGTGCCCAGACATAGGAGGGGTGGGTGCCTAGCACTCCCAGCAGTGCCCAGACACAGGAGGGGTGGGTGCAGAGTCCTCCCAGCAGTGCCCAGACACAGGAGGGGTGGGTGCAGAGTCCTCCCAGCAGTGCCCAGACATAGGAGGGGTGGTTGCAGAGTCCCCCCAGCAGTGCCCAGACATAGGAGGGGTGGGTGCTTATCACTCCCAGCAGTGCCCAGACACAGGAGGGGTGGGTGCAGAGTCCTCCCAGCAGTGCCCAGACATAGGAGGGGTGGGTGCAGAGTCCTTCCAGCAGTGCCCAGATATAGGAGGGGTGGGTGCAGAGTCCCCCCAGCAGTGCCCAGACATAGGAGGGGTGGGTGCCTATCACTCCCAGCAGTGCCCAGACACAGGAGGGGTGGGTGCAGAGTCCTCCCAGCAGTGCCCAGACACAGGAGGGGTGGGTGCCTATCACTCCCAGCAGTGTCCAGACATAGGAGGGGTGGGTGCAGAGTCCTCCCAGCAGTGCCCAGACATAGGAGGGGTGGGTGCCTATCACTCCCAGCAGTGCCCAGACACAGGAGGGGTGGGTGCCTATCTGTTAGACCAGGCCTCGTAGCATGGCTCTTCCTGTCCTTGCACTACCTAACCTGGTACCTGGGATCCCAAGCACACGGCCCAGCCGATCCTTCCCACCAGAACACACACACGCGACCCGGGCATCCCCGTCCATGGCCTCTCTCCTTTCGGCCACCCCGGGCACGCGTGCCCACTTCATGCACCAAGATGGCCGCCCGGCCCCAGCACAACCCGGGCCTAGAGGCGCCACTCCGGCTGGAGGACATCACGCTTCCAGGGGATGAGAGAGGGAGGAGCCGTTTCTATCGCACCTCTGAACTCCCCTGGGACGATGGGTTTCGATCGACCCTCCGGCCTCCCTGAGGGCTGGCTCCACGCCTGCTGGGTGTCTGGGACTCCTCCCGACCCGGCCCTGAAAGGATCAAAAGACAATGGCAGGAAACCTCGACAAGCGACCCCCAGGTGACAAGACCCCTGCCTGCACAGACTCCGGACATCAAAGAGGGGTCGACCTATAACAAGGGGTGCTCTGGGACTGTCCGGCAGATTCGCCTTGGAACATCTGAGCCCTGCTGAGTGACTCGCGGCTCCCTGAAGATCGTAAGACCTCCGAACTTGTGCTTGAGCCCTGCTGAGTGACTCGCGGCTCCCTGAAGATCGTAAGACCTCCAAACTTGTGCTTGAGCCCTGCTGAGTGACTCGCGGCTCCCTGAAGATCGTAAGACCTCCGAACTTGTGCCTGAGCCTGCTGAGTGACTCGCGGCTCCCTGAAGATCGTAAGACCTCCGAACATGTGCTTGAGCCCTGCTGAGTGACTCGCGGCTCCCTGAAGATCGTAAGACCTCCGAACTTGTGCTTGAGCCTGCTGAGTGACTCGCGGCTGCCCCAGACTCTCTTTGGTCCCGCCGGACCCCCCGACGACAAGCGTATCCCCCGGCTCGAGGATTGTGAGCTGTGCGCCGGGTACGCTCCTGCATTTGATCCATATACCCCCAAAGACTGTCCCGCTACCTCCTACCCCCGCCAAGACTCTGTGAGCCCACGCTCTGCTTGTAAATATCTGCCTTGCTGATCATAAAGATCCTACCACTTCGATTTGATAAAGTTTGAATCCTAAGAACCCTCGGTGTGGTGTCTCTTTGTCGTGTGGTGCCGAGTGTACGATCCTAGACACGAGATTCCTCCCCTGCGGAGTCGCCTGCCAGTGCCCGGCTACGATACTTTGAGGGTGGGTCTCAGGACAGTCAGGGCCCCCACCAGGCCCCTCTGAGGTCGCCTTCTAACACTATCACTCCCAGCAGCGCCCAGACACAGGAGGGGTGGGTGCCTATCACTCCCAGCAGTGCCCAGACACAGGAGGGGTGGGTGCAGAGTCCTCCCAGCAGTGCCCAGACATAGGAGGGGTGGGTGCAGAGTCCTTCCAGCAGTGCCCAGACATAGGAGGGGTGGGTGCCTATCACTCCCAGCAGTGCCCAGACATAGGAGGGGTGGGTGTCTAGCACTCCCAGCAGTGCCCAGACACAAGAGGGGTGGGTGCCTATCACTCCCAGCAGTGCCCAGACACAGGAGGGGTGGGTGAAGAGTCCTCCCAGCAGTGCCCAGACACAGGAGGGGTGGGTGCAGAGTCCTCCCAGCAGTGCCCAGACATAGGAGGGGTGGGTGCAGAGTCCCCCCAGCAGTGCCCAGACAGAGGAGGGGTGGGTGCAGAGTCCCCCCAGCAGTGCTCAGACACAGGAGGGGTGGGTGCGGAGTCCCCCCAGCAGTGTCCAGACACAGGAGGGGTAGGTGCAGAGTCCTCCCAGCAGTGCCCAGACACAGGAGGGGTGGGTGCAGAGTCCTCCCAGCAGTGCCCAGACATAGGAGGGGTGGGTGCAGAGTCCTCCGAGCAGTGCCCAGACGTAGGAGGGGTGGGTGCCTATCACTCCCAGCAGTGCCCAGACACAGGAGGGGTGGGTGCAGAGTCCTCCCAGCAGTGCCCAGACACAGGAGGGTTGGGTGCAGAGTCCTCCCAGCAGTGCCCAGGCATAGGAGGGGTGGGTGCAGAGTCCCCCAGCAGTGCCCAGACACAGGAGGGGTGGGTGCAGAGTCCTCCCAGCAGTGCCCAGACATAGGAGGGGTGGGTGCAGAGTCCTCCCAGCAGTGCCCAGACATAGGAGGGGTGGGTGCCTATCACTCCCAGCAGTGCCCAGACATAGGAGGGGTGGGTGCAGAGCCCTCCCAGCAGTGCCCAGACATAGGAGTGGTGGGTGCCTATCACTCCCAGCAGTGCCCAGACACAGGAGGGGTGGGTGCCTATCACTCCCAGCAGTGCCCAGACATAGGAGGGGTGGGTTCAGAGTCCCCCCAGCAGTGCCCAGACATAGGAGGGGTTGGTGCCTATCACTCCCAGCAGTGCCCAGACACAGGAGGGGTGGGTGCAGAGTCCTCCCAGCAGTGCCCAGACACAGGAGGGGTGGGTGCCTATCACTCCTAGCCGTGCCCAGACATAGGAGGGGTGGGTGCAGAGTCCTCCCAGCAGTGCCCAGACATAGGAGGGGTGGGTGCCTATCACTCCCAGCAGTGCCCAGACACAGGAGGGGTGGGTGCCTATCACTCCCAGCTGTGCCCAGACACAGGAGGGGTGGGTGCCTATCACTCCCAGCAGTGCCCAGACACAGGAGGGGTGGGTGCAGAGTCCTCCCAGCAGTGCCCAGACATAGGAGGGGTGGGTGCAGAGTTCTTCCAGCAGTGCCCAGACATAGGAGGGGTGGGTGCCTATCACCCCCAGCAGTACCCAGACATAGGAGGGGTGGGTGCCTAGCACTCCCAGCAGTGCCCAGACACAGGAGGGGTGGGTGCAGAGTCCTTCCAGCAGTGCCCAGACACAGGAGGGGTGGGTGCAGAGTCCTCCCAGCAGTGCCCAGACATAGGAGTGGTGGGTGCCTATCACTCCCAGCAGTGCCCAGACACAGGAGGGGTGGGTGCCTATCACTCCCAGCAGTGCCCAGACATAGGAGGGGTGGGTTCAGAGTCCCCCCAGCAGTGCCCAGACATAGGAGGGGTTGGTGCCTATCACTCCCAGCAGTGCCCAGACACAGGAGGGGTGGGTGCAGAGTCCTCCCAGCAGTGCCCAGACACAGGAGGGGTGGGTGCCTATCACTCCTAGCCGTGCCCAGACATAGGAGGGGTGGGTGCAGAGTCCTCCCAGCAGTGCCCAGACATAGGAGGGGTGGGTGCCTATCACTCCCAGCAGTGCCCAGACACAGGAGGGGTGGGTGCCTATCACTCCCAGCAGTGCCCAGACACAGGAGGGGTGGGTGCCTATCACTCCCAGCAGTGCCCAGACACAGGAGGGGTGGGTGCAGAGTCCTCCCAGCAGTGCCCAGACATAGGAGGGGTGGGTGCAGAGTTCTTCCAGCAGTGCCCAGACATAGGAGGGGTGGGTGCCTATCACCCCCAGCAGTACCAAGACATAGGAGGGGTGGGTGCCTAGCACTCCCAGCAGTGCCCAGACACAGGAGGGGTGGGTGCAGAGTCCTCCCAGCAGTGCCCAGACACAGGAGGGGTGGGTGCAGAGTCCTCCCAGCAGTGCCCAGACACAGGAGGGGTGGGTGCCTATCACTCCCAGCCGTGCCCAGACATAGGAGGGGTGGGTGCAGAGTCCTCCCAGCAGTGCCCAGACATAGGAGGGGTGGGTGCCTATCACTCCCAGCAGTGCCCAGACACAGGAGGGGTGGGTGCCTATCACTCCCAGCAGTGCCCAGACACAGGAGGGGTGGGTGCCTATCACTCCCAGCAGAGCCCAGACACAGGAGGGGTGGGTGCAGAGTCCTCCCAGCAGTGCCCAGACATAGGAGGGGTGGGTGCAGAGTTCTTTCAGCAGTGCCCAGACATAGGAGGGGTGGGTGCCTATCACTCCCAGCAGTACCCAGACATAGGAGGGGTGGGTGCCTAGCACTCCCAGCAGTGCCCAGACACAGGAGGGGTGGGTGCAGAGTCCTCCCAGCAGTGCCCAGACATAGGAGGGGTGGGTGCAGAGTCCCCCCAGCAGTGCCCAGACACAGGAGGGGTGGGTGCAGAGTCCCCCCAGCAGAGCTCAGACACAGGAGGGGTGGGTGCGGAGTCCCCCCAGCAGTGCACAGACACAGGAGGGGTGGGTGCGGAGTCCTCCCAGCAGTGCCCAGACACAGGAGGGGTGGGTGCAGAGTCCTCCCAGCAGTGCCCAGACATAGGAGGGGTGGGTGCAGAGTCCTCCGAGCAGTGCCCAGACGTAGGAGGGGTGGGTGCCTATCACTCCCAGCAGTGCCCAGACACAGGAGGGGTGGGTGCAGAGTCCTCCCAGCAGTGCCCAGACAGAGGAGGGGTGGGTGCAGAGTCCTTCCAGCATTGCCCAGACACAGCAGGGGTGGTTGCAGAGTCCTCCCAGCAGTGCCCAGACACAGGAGGGGTGGGTGCAGAGTCCTCCCAGCAGTGCCCAGACATAGGAGGGGTGGGTGCAGAGTCCTCCCAGCAGTGCCCAGACATAGGAGGGGTGGGTGCCTATCACTCCCAGCAGTGCCCAGACATAGGAGGGGTGGGTGCAGAGCCCTCCCAGCAGTGCCCAGACATAGGAGGGGTGGGTGCCTATCACTCCCAGCAGTGCCCAGACATAGGAGGGGTGGGTGCAGAGTCCTCCCAGCAGTGCCCAGACATAGGAGGGGTGGGTGCCTATCACTCCCAGCAGTGCCCAGACACAGGAGGGGTGGGTGCCTATCACTCCCAGCAGTGCCCAGACACAGGAGGGGTGGGTGCCTATCACTCCCAGCAGTGCCCAGACATAGGAGGGGTGGGTGCAGAGTCATCCCATTAGTGCCCATGGAAAGAAAAGGGTGCAGTACCCACAGATACAATACCCACAAGTGTCAGGCAGGTGCTCAAAGACCCTGTAGAACATGTAACACATGTGTGCGAGGCTGGGAGTACACACATGCATAGTGTGTAAAAGGGAACATGTCCACATGAAGTCATGTCAATATACTCCATACACAAGTGTTAAATGGTAGCTGCAGTTTCAGTCGATAACCTTTCAAGTATTGCCCGGCGGTAATCGCCTCTTATACCATTCGATGATTAACCAACAAAAGAGGCAGGCGCCGGAGACTGGATGGCAGGAAACAAAGTTTTATTCCGTCGGAGCAGAACACGTCAGATCGGACAGCAAGGTATCGTCTCGAGGTGCTCTAACCGCATCTCTGAGGCCTGACCTCTTATACACAGGTTTATTGCTTTATTACATGTGATACATTCTTGTTGAGACTTTGATGTACGGAAAGACATCCTTGGAATCCCCACTTCAAGCTTGTTCCCACACATATCTACAGTAGAAGTCCCCACCCCACCCATAGTAGGAGATGGCTATCACACAGCTGGACATTCCGCCAATTCCTGGGGGTGTGTGCGACTGGTCGGGTCTCAGGGGGTGGGGTGTGGATCTACTGTAATCCCTTTGATGTGGGGTGTCTCCCTTACAGTAGGGGCAATAAACTGCATCCGCAGGGCCAGGTGATGACCTGGGATCGGTTCGGACAATCGGGCGCAGAGGAAGGGGGTTATCAAAAGGATGTATGACCATGTATGGGATGAAAGGAGGTGTTGGTCAGACGCGGGATGCGGTTCCATGGCAGGGTCACGCAGAAGGAGAGGGTTTATGGCCCATGTGTGAGAGAGCGGGGGTGGCCGGCACGCGGGGGGATGTTCGCAGCACCAGAGGGACGCGCTGGCGATCGGCAATGAGCGGGGAGAGGGGGCCATGGTGTCTAAAATGGCCACCGTGTGTTTCTGCGTGCGGCGCTGGAGAGAGACAAGATGGCGCAGATAATGTTCAGTTACGAACTAAATTTCCACAGTCCTCCCTTTTAACATATCTCGCCAGCTTGTTTAGTTCGGATCTATCCCCATAATACCACGTACTTCTACCTCGTACAGAGCTTTCATATGTTCTGCTTCAAAGTTCAGAGTCTTAGGGCAGATGCAGTTTGTGAAAAGTGAACATAGAGGTGGCAAGCATTGAATCCCCAGGCAACATCCACACAGTACCACAATCGGTATTAGGATAAACGTAAACAACCTCCACCCCCAACTTTTAATAGTGTCCCAAAACCAACTCCCAAGCGACCATCCTTCTTGCTCCTGATGAACCTCAGCGGAAAGTCTGTGGAGGTGTTCAATCGCCTTGTAGACTGAGGGTGAGTTATCCGGTACGTAGGTGCAACAGCTGGACCCAATGATGCGGCATGCTCCTCCACGATCAGCCAGAACCACGTCTAGAATGAGGCGGTTCTGAAGAGCTACCAGGCGGACGGCCTGAAGCTCAGCGGTGTTGTTGGTGAGGATGCCGGCTGTAATGGTCATTGTGGTTTCGACTGCCTGGGTTAGGTGCCGGATGGCACGGCTGTTTGCCATTGGACCCCATAGTGTGACAAGTCCCTTTACTGCATCCATGAACTGTGCTCCAGTGGAGTCGGCTTGTACAATGTCCTTTGCACGTTTCTGCCGGTAATGGTTTGCTGGAGCCACATATGTTGGAGGAAGGATAAAAGCGATTTAGCAGGTGCCTCCCCAACCCTTCGGAAGCCAGGTGTAGGCCTTAGTACCACAGACGAAGTACATATTTGGGGAGGTAACAAAGGCGGGTGGGTCAACTGAGTCCAATGTTCGGGTGATGAGACAGGGACTGTGGCCTACCGGCTGTGTCCCTAGGCCTTCGAGGCACACCAGATCTGTGATGTTGACGACGGATAGGGCCACTGTTAGGGTGGCGGCCGTTCGTTTCCGGAGGTAAGAGAAGGTGGGTCTGGCTGGGTTGTTGAACACCTGCATTTCAACTCGCTCCTTGGCAGGGATGTCCATATGGAAAGAGGTGTTTGATCTCAGCGGACAAAAGGGGGCAGAGGTTTTTCCAGTTTGGTTCAGCCAGAACCCATGATAGAAGTGCGACACAGTTTTGCCTGAAATGGCATTGTCCTTGTAACTTTCTTGCAGGAGGATTAGCCAAGCAAGGCAGGAGCCATGGACAGAGAAGGGCGAAGGGAAGAAAGGGATAGAATGTCCAGTGGCATGTGGTAGCAATCCACAGATCCAGCAGTTAGTGGCATTGGCGGCAAGATTGTGTTGGTGGAGCAGTTGCACAAAAGAGTTATTCCAGAACTCCTTACGTCTTTCTCGGAGTTGGGGTGAGAGTGAAATCAGATGGTGTTCTTTCATGGTGGTGGGTTGAGCAGTGGTCAGTAATGTCTCATGAGCGGGTGCGTTTTCTTCCATGACCCAGAAAGTGACCATGAGAAGGAGGCAAAGGAGAAGGGTAATAAAAAGTGCAATAGTCTTTGAGCTGTGCATTTTGTCAGTCTTTGGGTTTTTGTAGTGGATCTTCGGACGTCCGGTTGCTTCCATCATCTTCATGTCGGGTGCTTCCATCACCTTCAAGGGACTCGGTAGCGGGCAGAACCACAGACTTTGTTTAGTTTCTCTCCTGGAAGCCTTTGAGGTGACTAGGCTACCGCTCTGAGATTCCAACTTAGTTCGTGGTCTGCTTAACCGAAGTTCCCTCCTTTCGTCGTAGGTTATACCCTTCTTTGGATGGTACAGTGGGATCGGGATATTCAGTCAATTCAAGTGTCTCTGTATTCGGGTAGCAGCTCAGGGATGGTCGGTCTTTGCCCAGAAGTTCCTCTTGGGCGGTGATGTTGTCGGTGGTCGTCAGGGTCGATGATACCTTCTTGCAGCGGTGTGCATGCAGCCAATTACGTTTCCCGGACTCCACTCGAAGAGCTGTTCGGGTGGTGATCAGGACTTGCAGGGGGCCCGTCCACCGGGGCTCCAGACTCTTGGTGCGCTGGAAGTTGCGCACTAGGACAAAGTCGCCGGGTTGGATGTCGTGTCCGGGGCCCCTGGAAGCATCGGGAATGGCTTGCAGCACCTGCTGATGGATAACAGACAACGTTTTAGTTAGATTGCACAGATAGTCAGACATGAGGACGTCCGGGACGTCGTGAATGGATGCTGGGTTTGGTGCAGTCCAAAGGTTCATGGGTCACCCGAAGACAACCTCATAGGGGGTTAAGTGGTGTTTAGTAGGAGTGGAACGCATTGATAGCAATGCTAGTGGGAGGGCGTCTGGCCATTTCAGTCCTGTGGTGGCAACTATTTTGGCTAGCTTGAGTTTCAATGTGGCATTGTGTCGCTCAACCAAGCCTGCAGATTGGGGGTGGAAGACCGCATGAAACTTCTGTTTTACACCCAACCCTTTTAAGATGAGTTGGATAACTTCGGCTACGAAGTGGGGGCCGTTGTCGCTCCACAAAATTCGGCAAAGGCCGTAACGGGGGAAGAATTCTTTCAGTAGTACTTTTGCGGTAGTCATAGCAGTGTTGTCGCGGGTTGGGTAGGCTTCCACCCATTTGCTGAAGGCGCACACAATGACAAGCACGTACTTCAGGGTTTGGCACCTTTCTAACTGAATGTAGTCCATCTGTAGGACTTCAAAGGGATGACTAGGAACCCCAAACCCTCCCCGGGGTACAGCAGTTCCTTTACCAGGGTTGTGTTGGAGGCATATCAGACATTGTTGGACTAGGCGTTTAGCTGAGTCTGGGATTTTGTCGTTGTGCCAGATTTTGGAGATGAGTTCAATCATGGGGGCAGACCCTATGTATGCGGGGGAGTGTGTCATGGTCAGCATGGGAATCAGGTATGAGTCAGGTAGCAACCATTTGTTCGTGTCTCTAGTTCGCAGCAGCCTTCATCATCTTTCAATCCCACCCGTGCCCATTCAGTCAATTTGTGTGGTGAGCTGGCCAATTGTATGTCTCTAATGGTTTCCCTAGCATCCTTCCATTTTTCAGTTTGTGACCTGGTCACGTACATGCGTGTTGTTGACCTATTCTCGGCTGTGGTTCGGGCAGTGATGTCAGCCAGCGCATTTCCCTGTCCTATAATGTCCGTCACCTTTTTGTGTGCCTGGCATTTGATCACAGCTAGCCGTGTGGGGAGGAGGACTGCTTCGGTCAGAGTGGAGACTAGATCCCCATGTAGGATGGGTGTGCCATGGGAAGTCAGGAATCCCCTCTCCTTCCATAGGAGCCCAAAGTGGTGAACTACCCCGAAGGCGTACTGGCTGTCGGTGTAAATGTTTGCGGTTGTCCCCGCTGCTAGGATGCATGCTCGAGTGAGAGCAATCAGTTCAGCCGCCTGTGCGGATCGCTGTGTGATGCGGGCTGTCTAAACAATTGTTCGGGCCGTGGTGACTGCATAGGCGGCTGAAGTGGTGCCGTCGGGGAGCTTGATGCATGAGCCATCTACCCACAGCTCTCCGTCAGGATCTGGGAAGGCAGTATCTCGGAGATCAACCCTACTCTTGGTCTGTTCATCGGTGAGGGTCACACAGTCATGTATAGGGGACGCATTGGGGTCATTGTCAGGGAGAGGTAGCAGAGTGGCTGGGTTCAGAGTGGTGCATTGTTTCAACGTGATGTGAGGCGCAAGCAGAGTCAGTTCATAACCAGTCAGTCGTGCGCTAGTCAGGTGTTGAGTCTTAGTCTGGTTCAGGAGGGTGTCAACTGCATGGGGTACTAGCACGGTGAGGGGGTTTGAAAGCACGATCCCCTCACTGTGTCGGATAGAGACAGCAGTGGCGGCTACCGCTCGAAGGCATGCGGGCAAAGCTCTGGCTACAGGGTCAAGAGTGGCAGAGAAGTAGGCACAAGGGCGTTGCTTGGGACCTATGGACTGGGTTAGAACAGACAACGCGCATCCCTCTCTTTCGTGGGTGAAGAGGGAGAAAGGTTTAGTGTAGTCTGGGGTTCCTAGGACTGGTGCTGAGCAAAGGGCATCTCGTAATTCTTTGAAGGAGGATTGGCATTCGGGTGTCCAGGGGAGGGGGAAGGGGACATCGTTAGCCAACAGGGAAAGCAGAGGTTTTATAATAAGACTGAAGTTTGGCAACCACTGTCGACAGAAGGAGGTGAGGCCTACCAGAGACCGCACTTGCTTCTGAGTTTTGGGAACAGGGGTTTCTAGGATGGTCTGAATTCGGTCAGGTGTAAGCTTCCTCCCATCTTTGGATAGGAGGTGGCCTAGATATGTCACTTGGGGTTGGCAGAATTGCAACTTCTTCCTGGAGACCTTGTGACCGTTCTCCGCGAGGAAGTGGAGGAGGTGGATGGTGGCTGTGACTGCAAGTGGAGTGGTGTCGGCCGCCAAAAGAATATCATCGACGTACTGTATTAACACCACTCCGTCCGGTAGTTGAACTGCATCCAGCTGTCTTTTGAGAGCTTGGCTATATATGCTGGGACTCTCGGTGTAGCCTTGTGGTGCCCTACAAAATCTGTACGAACGGGCTTTTAAGGTGAAGCCGAAAAGGTAGCGGCTGTCTGGGTGGATGGGGATGGAAAAGAATGCGTTCTTGAGATCAATAACGGTAAAGGTAGTGGCAGTGGACGGAATCAGGGTGAGGATGGTGGTGATATCTGAGACTACGGGGTACTGAGGTATGACTACTTTGTTAACCTCTCGTAAGTCGATAATGAAGCGGTATGCTTTCTCATCTCCCTCGCCTTGCTTCTTAACAATGGGTAAGATAGGGCTGTTGCAAACATTACTAACTACTTCTTCTACCACTCCTGCATCTACTAGGGACTGGATGATTTCCACCAATGCCTTCTTGCCTTCGGGTGATATCCGATACTGTGGAAGCTTTGGGAGCACTGCGTCCGGTCGGACAGTTATGTGTACAGGATTGATCACCATGCGTCCTACGTCTGAGTCGGTTTTAGCCCATAGATGTGTGGGTAACGTGTCAAGTAGGGACAGGTCAGCATCGGTTATGTAGAACATACGTCGTGCGGGACAAGGCCTGAACAGATCTGGGTTATCGTGCAGTATGACTCGAACTCCGTCTGGGGAACATCTGATGGTAGCCCGGAAATGTTTTAGTAAATCAAGACCCATAATGGCGTCGGGGGTGTTGGAGGAGAGCAGAAATGTCGTGTCAGTGGTGTTATTTTCCAAGTCAAAGGAGATTGGTGCTGACAAGGGGTTAGTGGAGGGCGTTCCATCAAAGCCTATTGAGGTTACATGTGAACCAGACAAGGGTGCCCTTGGGATCAGCCGTTTAGATAGCGCACTACGTGTCGCCCCAGTATCTACCAAAAATGGAGACTTTGTGCCCAGGACCTTAGCAGTGACGTAAGGACCTTGCTGGTCAACACAGAGTTCGACTGGATCCCTCCCTTGCCCCTGGCGGCCCTATGCAAAGTCATGGGTGTTTTTGTAGTCGGACTGCTGGCACTGGTTCTGTCGGGGGCGGTCGAAGGTGTTTGGTCTGTCCGGCCTGTCGTTGGTGGTGTCGTTCGTGTGCCCTCGCCCCTGTCCTCTATTTCTGGGGTTGTTTGCTATGTCTCTTGTGTCCCTATTCTTGTTCATATCCAGAAGGACCGGACACTGGGATTTCCAGTGTCCGAACCTTTTACAGAACGCACACTGATTCTCGTCTAAGTCCCTGTGTCCAGCGTAGGGTGTGGGTGCATGGTCTCTAGGGGGCAGTCTTCTAGGAGCAGTCAGTTGGTAGTTTCCCTTGGGAGGTTCCCTTCCTATGGTCACCCCTTGCAACTGTGCGATCATTACCCTTTCCGTCTGCTCCTTTTTCTTTCTCTCGGACGCCCTATCGTTCTTATTCTTTTGGTGTTCATAGTACTGGGCCATCTGGAGGATAGCCGCGGGTTTGGAGGCTGCCCAACTACTCTCGCTGGTCTGTAACTTCTGGGAGACTTCCTGTGATAGACCCTTCACATAATTCTGGACAAAGAGGTGATGTCCGGTTGCAGTGGTCATGTCCTGGCCACTATAATCGGAAAACACTGTCTCGAATCGAGAGAGGAGGGGTGGGTGCAGAGTCCTCCCAGCAGTGCCCAGACATAGGAGGGGTGGGTGCAGAGTCCTCCCAGCAGTGCCCAGACATAGGAGGGGTGGGTGCCTATCACTCCCAGCAGTGCCCAGACATAGGAGGGGTGGGTTCAGAGTCCCCCCAGCAGTGCCCAGACATAGGAGGGGTTGGTGCCTATCACTCCCAGCAGTGCCCAGACACAGGAGGGGTGGGTGCAGAGTCCTCCCAGCAGTGCCCAGACACAGGAGGGGTGGGTGCCTATCACTCCTAGCCGTGCCCAGACATAGGAGGGGTGGGTGCAGAGTCCTCCCAGCAGTGCCCAGACATAGGAGGGGTGGGTGCCTATCACTCCCAGCAGTGCCCAGACACAGGAGGGGTGGGTGCCTATCACTCCCAGCTGTGCCCAGACACAGGAGGGGTGGGTGCCTATCACTCCCAGCAGTGCCCAGACACAGGAGGGGTGGGTGCAGAGTCCTCCCAGCAGTGCCCAGACATAGGAGGGGTGGGTGCAGAGTTCTTCCAGCAGTGCCCAGACATAGGAGGGGTGGGTGCCTATCACCCCCAGCAGTACCCAGACATAGGAGGGGTGGGTGCCTAGCACTCCCAGCAGTGCCCAGACACAGGAGGGGTGGGTGCAGAGTCCTTCCAGCAGTGCCCAGACACAGGAGGGGTGGGTGCAGAGTCCTCCCAGCAGTGCCCAGACATAGGAGTGGTGGGTGCCTATCACTCCCAGCAGTGCCCAGACACAGGAGGGGTGGGTGCCTATCACTCCCAGCAGTGCCCAGACATAGGAGGGGTGGGTTCAGAGTCCCCCCAGCAGTGCCCAGACATAGGAGGGGTTGGTGCCTATCACTCCCAGCAGTGCCCAGACACAGGAGGGGTGGGTGCAGAGTCCTCCCAGCAGTGCCCAGACACAGGAGGGGTGGGTGCCTATCACTCCTAGCCGTGCCCAGACATAGGAGGGGTGGGTGCAGAGTCCTCCCAGCAGTGCCCAGACATAGGAGGGGTGGGTGCCTATCACTCCCAGCAGTGCCCAGACACAGGAGGGGTGGGTGCCTATCACTCCCAGCAGTGCCCAGACACAGGAGGGGTGGGTGCCTATCACTCCCAGCAGTGCCCAGACACAGGAGGGGTGGGTGCAGAGTCCTCCCAGCAGTGCCCAGACATAGGAGGGGTGGGTGCAGAGTTCTTCCAGCAGTGCCCAGACATAGGAGGGGTGGGTGCCTATCACCCCCAGCAGTACCAAGACATAGGAGGGGTGGGTGCCTAGCACTCCCAGCAGTGCCCAGACACAGGAGGGGTGGGTGCAGAGTCCTCCCAGCAGTGCCCAGACACAGGAGGGGTGGGTGCAGAGTCCTCCCAGCAGTGCCCAGACACAGGAGGGGTGGGTGCCTATCACTCCCAGCCGTGCCCAGACATAGGAGGGGTGGGTGCAGAGTCCTCCCAGCAGTGCCCAGACATAGGAGGGGTGGGTGCCTATCACTCCCAGCAGTGCCCAGACACAGGAGGGGTGGGTGCCTATCACTCCCAGCAGTGCCCAGACACAGGAGGGGTGGGTGCCTATCACTCCCAGCAGAGCCCAGACACAGGAGGGGTGGGTGCAGAGTCCTCCCAGCAGTGCCCAGACATAGGAGGGGTGGGTGCAGAGTTCTTTCAGCAGTGCCCAGACATAGGAGGGGTGGGTGCCTATCACTCCCAGCAGTACCCAGACATAGGAGGGGTGGGTGCCTAGCACTCCCAGCAGTGCCCAGACACAGGAGGGGTGGGTGCAGAGTCCTCCCAGCAGTGCCCAGACATAGGAGGGGTGGGTGCAGAGTCCCCCCAGCAGTGCCCAGACACAGGAGGGGTGGGTGCAGAGTCCCCCCAGCAGAGCTCAGACACAGGAGGGGTGGGTGCGGAGTCCCCCCAGCAGTGCACAGACACAGGAGGGGTGGGTGCGGAGTCCTCCCAGCAGTGCCCAGACACAGGAGGGGTGGGTGCAGAGTCCTCCCAGCAGTGCCCAGACATAGGAGGGGTGGGTGCAGAGTCCTCCGAGCAGTGCCCAGACGTAGGAGGGGTGGGTGCCTATCACTCCCAGCAGTGCCCAGACACAGGAGGGGTGGGTGCAGAGTCCTCCCAGCAGTGCCCAGACAGAGGAGGGGTGGGTGCAGAGTCCTTCCAGCATTGCCCAGACACAGCAGGGGTGGGTGCAGAGTCCTCCCAGCAGTGCCCAGACACAGGAGGGGTGGGTGCAGAGTCCTCCCAGCAGTGCCCAGACATAGGAGGGGTGGGTGCAGAGTCCTCCCAGCAGTGCCCAGACATAGGAGGGGTGGGTGCCTATCACTCCCAGCAGTGCCCAGACATAGGAGGGGTGGGTGCAGAGCCCTCCCAGCAGTGCCCAGACATAGGAGGGGTGGGTGCCTATCACTCCCAGCAGTGCCCAGACATAGGAGGGGTGGGTGCAGAGTCCTCCCAGCAGTGCCCAGACATAGGAGGGGTGGGTGCCTATCACTCCCAGCAGTGCCCAGACACAGGAGGGGTGGGTGCCTATCACTCCCAGCAGTGCCCAGACACAGGAGGGGTGGGTGCCTATCACTCCCAGCAGTGCCCAGACATAGGAGGGGTGGGTGCAGAGTCATCCCATTAGTGCCCATGGAAAGAAAAGGGTGCAGTACCCACAGATACAATACCCACAAGTGTCAGGCAGGTGCTCAAAGACCCTGTAGAACATGTAACACATGTGTGCGAGGCTGGGAGTACACACATGCATAGTGTGTAAAAGGGAACATGTCCACATGAAGTCATGTCAATATACTCCATACACAAGTGTTAAATGGTAGCTGCAGTTTCAGTCGATAACCTTTCAAGTATTGCCCGGCGGTAATCGCCTCTTATACCATTCGATGATTAACCAACAAAAGAGGCAGGCGCCGGAGACTGGATGGCAGGAAACAAAGTTTTATTCCGTCGGAGCAGAACACGTCAGATCGGACAGCAAGGTATCGTCTCGAGGTGCTCTAACCGCATCTCTGAGGCCTGACCTCTTATACACAGGTTTATTGCTTTATTACATGTGATACATTCTTGTTGAGACTTTGATGTACGGAAAGACATCCTTGGAATCCCCACTTCAAGCTTGTTCCCACACATATCTACAGTAGAAGTCCCCACCCCACCCATAGTAGGAGATGGCTATCACACAGCTGGACATTCCGCCAATTCCTGGGGGTGTGTGCGACTGGTCGGGTCTCAGGGGGTGGGGTGTGGATCTACTGTAATCCCTTTGATGTGGGGTGTCTCCCTTACAGTAGGGGCAATAAACTGCATCCGCAGGGCCAGGTGATGACCTGGGATCGGTTCGGACAATCGGGCGCAGAGGAAGGGGGTTATCAAAAGGATGTATGACCATGTATGGGATGAAAGGAGGTGTTGGTCAGACGCGGGATGCGGTTCCATGGCAGGGTCACGCAGAAGGAGAGGGTTTATGGCCCATGTGTGAGAGAGCGGGGGTGGCCGGCACGCGGGGGGATGTTCGCAGCACCAGAGGGACGCGCTGGCGATCGGCAATGAGCGGGGAGAGGGGGCCATGGTGTCTAAAATGGCCACCGTGTGTTTCTGCGTGCGGCGCTGGAGAGAGACAAGATGGCGCAGATAATGTTCAGTTACGAACTAAATTTCCACAGTCCTCCCTTTTAACATATCTCGCCAGCTTGTTTAGTTCGGATCTATCCCCATAATACCACGTACTTCTACCTCGTACAGAGCTTTCATATGTTCTGCTTCAAAGTTCAGAGTCTTAGGGCAGATGCAGTTTGTGAAAAGTGAACATAGAGGTGGCAAGCATTGAATCCCCAGGCAACATCCACACAGTACCACAATCGGTATTAGGATAAACGTAAACAACCTCCACCCCCAACTTTTAATAGTGTCCCAAAACCAACTCCCAAGCGACCATCCTTCTTGCTCCTGATGAACCTCAGCGGAAAGTCTGTGGAGGTGTTCAATCGCCTTGTAGACTGAGGGTGAGTTATCCGGTACGTAGGTGCAACAGCTGGACCCAATGATGCGGCATGCTCCTCCACGATCAGCCAGAACCACGTCTAGAATGAGGCGGTTCTGAAGAGCTACCAGGCGGACGGCCTGAAGCTCAGCGGTGTTGTTGGTGAGGATGCCGGCTGTAATGGTCATTGTGGTTTCGACTGCCTGGGTTAGGTGCCGGATGGCACGGCTGTTTGCCATTGGACCCCATAGTGTGACAAGTCCCTTTACTGCATCCATGAACTGTGCTCCAGTGGAGTCGGCTTGTACAATGTCCTTTGCACGTTTCTGCCGGTAATGGTTTGCTGGAGCCACATATGTTGGAGGAAGGATAAAAGCGATTTAGCAGGTGCCTCCCCAACCCTTCGGAAGCCAGGTGTAGGCCTTAGTACCACAGACGAAGTACATATTTGGGGAGGCAACAAAGGCGGGTGGGTCAACTGAGTCCAATGTTCGGGTGATGAGACAGGGACTGTGGCCTACCGGCTGTGTCCCTAGGCCTTCGAGGCACACCAGATCTGTGATGTTGACGACGGATAGGGCCACTGTTAGGGTGGCGGCCGTTCGTTTCCGGAGGTAAGAGAAGGTGGGTCTGGCTGGGTTGTTGAACACCTGCATTTCAACTCGCTCCTTGGCAGGGATGTCCATATGGAAAGAGGTGTTTGATCTCAGCGGACAAAAGGGGGCAGAGGTTTTTCCAGTTTGGTTCAGCCAGAACCCATGATAGAAGTGCGACACAGTTTTGCCTGAAATGGCATTGTCCTTGTAACTTTCTTGCAGGAGGATTAGCCAAGCAAGGCAGGAGCCATGGACAGAGAAGGGCGAAGGGAAGAAAGGGATAGAATGTCCAGTGGCATGTGGTAGCAATCCACAGATCCAGCAGTTAGTGGCATTGGCGGCAAGATTGTGTTGGTGGAGCAGTTGCACAAAAGAGTTATTCCAGAACTCCTTACGTCTTTCTCGGAGTTGGGGTGAGAGTGAAATCAGATGGTGTTCTTTCATGGTGGTGGGTTGAGCAGTGGTCAGTAATGTCTCATGAGCGGGTGCGTTTTCTTCCATGACCCAGAAAGTGACCATGAGAAGGAGGCAAAGGAGAAGGGTAATAAAAAGTGCAATAGTCTTTGAGCTGTGCATTTTGTCAGTCTTTGGGTTTTTGTAGTGGATCTTCGGACGTCCGGTTGCTTCCATCATCTTCATGTCGGGTGCTTCCATCACCTTCAAGGGACTCGGTAGCGGGCAGAACCACAGACTTTGTTTAGTTTCTCTCCTGGAAGCCTTTGAGGTGACTAGGCTACCGCTCTGAGATTCCAACTTAGTTCGTGGTCTGCTTAACCGAAGTTCCCTCCTTTCGTCGTAGGTTATACCCTTCTTTGGATGGTACAGTGGGATCGGGATATTCAGTCAATTCAAGTGTCTCTGTATTCGGGTAGCAGCTCAGGGATGGTCGGTCTTTGCCCAGAAGTTCCTCTTGGGCGGTGATGTTGTCGGTGGTCGTCAGGGTCGATGATACCTTCTTGCAGCGGTGTGCATGCAGCCAATTACGTTTCCCGGACTCCACTCGAAGAGCTGTTCGGGTGGTGATCAGGACTTGCAGGGGGCCCGTCCACCGGGGCTCCAGACTCTTGGTGCGCTGGAAGTTGCGCACTAGGACAAAGTCGCCGGGTTGGATGTCGTGTCCGGGGCCCCTGGAAGCATCGGGAATGGCTTGCAGCACCTGCTGATGGATAACAGACAACGTTTTAGTTAGATTGCACAGATAGTCAGACATGAGGACGTCCGGGACGTCGTGAATGGATGCTGGGTTTGGTGCAGTCCAAAGGTTCATGGGTCACCCGAAGACAACCTCATAGGGGGTTAAGTGGTGTTTAGTAGGAGTGGAACGCATTGATAGCAATGCTAGTGGGAGGGCGTCTGGCCATTTCAGTCCTGTGGTGGCAACTATTTTGGCTAGCTTGAGTTTCAATGTGGCATTGTGTCGCTCAACCAAGCCTGCAGATTGGGGGTGGAAGACCGCATGAAACTTCTGTTTTACACCCAACCCTTTTAAGATGAGTTGGATAACTTCGGCTACGAAGTGGGGGCCGTTGTCGCTCCACAAAATTCGGCAAAGGCCGTAACGGGGGAAGAATTCTTTCAGTAGTACTTTTGCGGTAGTCATAGCAGTGTTGTCGCGGGTTGGGTAGGCTTCCACCCATTTGCTGAAGGCGCACACAATGACAAGCACGTACTTCAGGGTTTGGCACCTTTCTAACTGAATGTAGTCCATCTGTAGGACTTCAAAGGGATGACTAGGAACCCCAAACCCTCCCCGGGGTACAGCAGTTCCTTTACCAGGGTTGTGTTGGAGGCATATCAGACATTGTTGGACTAGGCGTTTAGCTGAGTCTGGGATTTTGTCGTTGTGCCAGATTTTGGAGATGAGTTCAATCATGGGGGCAGACCCTATGTATGCGGGGGAGTGTGTCATGGTCAGCATGGGAATCAGGTATGAGTCAGGTAGCAACCATTTGTTCGTGTCTCTAGTTCGCAGCAGCCTTCATCATCTTTCAATCCCACCCGTGCCCATTCAGTCAATTTGTGTGGTGAGCTGGCCAATTGTATGTCTCTAATGGTTTCCCTAGCATCCTTCCATTTTTCAGTTTGTGACCTGGTCACGTACATGCGTGTTGTTGACCTATTCTCGGCTGTGGTTCGGGCAGTGATGTCAGCCAGCGCATTTCCCTGTCCTATAATGTCCGTCACCTTTTTGTGTGCCTGGCATTTGATCACAGCTAGCCGTGTGGGGAGGAGGACTGCTTCGGTCAGAGTGGAGACTAGATCCCCATGTAGGATGGGTGTGCCATGGGAAGTCAGGAATCCCCTCTCCTTCCATAGGAGCCCAAAGTGGTGAACTACCCCGAAGGCGTACTGGCTGTCGGTGTAAATGTTTGCGGTTGTCCCCGCTGCTAGGATGCATGCTCGAGTGAGAGCAATCAGTTCAGCCGCCTGTGCGGATCGCTGTGTGATGCGGGCTGTCTAAACAATTGTTCGGGCCGTGGTGACTGCATAGGCGGCTGAAGTGGTGCCGTCGGGGAGCTTGATGCATGAGCCATCTACCCACAGCTCTCCGTCAGGATCTGGGAAGGCAGTATCTCGGAGATCAACCCTACTCTTGGTCTGTTCATCGGTGAGGGTCACACAGTCATGTATAGGGGACGCATTGGGGTCATTGTCAGGGAGAGGTAGCAGAGTGGCTGGGTTCAGAGTGGTGCATTGTTTCAACGTGATGTGAGGCGCAAGCAGAGTCAGTTCATAACCAGTCAGTCGTGCGCTAGTCAGGTGTTGAGTCTTAGTCTGGTTCAGGAGGGTGTCAACTGCATGGGGTACTAGCACGGTGAGGGGGTTTGAAAGCACGATCCCCTCACTGTGTCGGATAGAGACAGCAGTGGCGGCTACCGCTCGAAGGCATGCGGGCAAAGCTCTGGCTACAGGGTCAAGAGTGGCAGAGAAGTAGGCACAAGGGCGTTGCTTGGGACCTATGGACTGGGTTAGAACAGACAACGCGCATCCCTCTCTTTCGTGGGTGAAGAGGGAGAAAGGTTTAGTGTAGTCTGGGGTTCCTAGGACTGGTGCTGAGCAAAGGGCATCTCGTAATTCTTTGAAGGAGGATTGGCATTCGGGTGTCCAGGGGAGGGGGAAGGGGACATCGTTAGCCAACAGGGAAAGCAGAGGTTTTATAATAAGACTGAAGTTTGGCAACCACTGTCGACAGAAGGAGGTGAGGCCTACCAGAGACCGCACTTGCTTCTGAGTTTTGGGAACAGGGGTTTCTAGGATGGTCTGAATTCGGTCAGGTGTAAGCTTCCTCCCATCTTTGGATAGGAGGTGGCCTAGATATGTCACTTGGGGTTGGCAGAATTGCAACTTCTTCCTGGAGACCTTGTGACCGTTCTCCGCGAGGAAGTGGAGGAGGTGGATGGTGGCTGTGACTGCAAGTGGAGTGGTGTCGGCCGCCAAAAGAATATCATCGACGTACTGTATTAACACCACTCCGTCCGGTAGTTGAACTGCATCCAGCTGTCTTTTGAGAGCTTGGCTATATATGCTGGGACTCTCGGTGTAGCCTTGTGGTGCCCTACAAAATCTGTACGAACGGGCTTTTAAGGTGAAGCCGAAAAGGTAGCGGCTGTCTGGGTGGATGGGGATGGAAAAGAATGCGTTCTTGAGATCAATAACGGTAAAGGTAGTGGCAGTGGACGGAATCAGGGTGAGGATGGTGGTGATATCTGAGACTACGGGGTACTGAGGTATGACTACTTTGTTAACCTCTCGTAAGTCGATAATGAAGCGGTATGCTTTCTCATCTCCCTCGCCTTGCTTCTTAACAATGGGTAAGATAGGGCTGTTGCAAACATTACTAACTACTTCTTCTACCACTCCTGCATCTACTAGGGACTGGATGATTTCCACCAATGCCTTCTTGCCTTCGGGTGATATCCGATACTGTGGAAGCTTTGGGAGCACTGCGTCCGGTCGGACAGTTATGTGTACAGGATTGATCACCATGCGTCCTACGTCTGAGTCGGTTTTAGCCCATAGATGTGTGGGTAACGTGTCAAGTAGGGACAGGTCAGCATCGGTTATGTAGAACATACGTCGTGCGGGACAAGGCCTGAACAGATCTGGGTTATCGTGCAGTATGACTCGAACTCCGTCTGGGGAACATCTGATGGTAGCCCGGAAATGTTTTAGTAAATCAAGACCCATAATGGCGTCGGGGGTGTTGGAGGAGAGCAGAAATGTCGTGTCAGTGGTGTTATTTTCCAAGTCAAAGGAGATTGGTGCTGACAAGGGGTTAGTGGAGGGCGTTCCATCAAAGCCTATTGAGGTTACATGTGAACCAGACAAGGGTGCCCTTGGGATCAGCCGTTTAGATAGCGCACTACGTGTCGCCCCAGTATCTACCAAAAATGGAGACTTTGTGCCCAGGACCTTAGCAGTGACGTAAGGACCTTGCTGGTCAACACAGAGTTCGACTGGATCCCTCCCTTGCCCCTGGCGGCCCTATGCAAAGTCATGGGTGTTTTTGTAGTCGGACTGCTGGCACTGGTTCTGTCGGGGGCGGTCGAAGGTGTTTGGTCTGTCCGGCCTGTCGTTGGTGGTGTCGTTCGTGTGCCCTCGCCCCTGTCCTCTATTTCTGGGGTTGTTTGCTATGTCTCTTGTGTCCCTATTCTTGTTCATATCCAGAAGGACCGGACACTGGGATTTCCAGTGTCCGAACCTTTTACAGAACGCACACTGATTCTCGTCTAAGTCCCTGTGTCCAGCGTAGGGTGTGGGTGCATGGTCTCTAGGGGGCAGTCTTCTAGGAGCAGTCAGTTGGTAGTTTCCCTTGGGAGGTTCCCTTCCTATGGTCACCCCTTGCAACTGTGCGATCATTACCCTTTCCGTCTGCTCCTTTTTCTTTCTCTCGGACGCCCTATCGTTCTTATTCTTTTGGTGTTCATAGTACTGGGCCATCTGGAGGATAGCCGCGGGTTTGGAGGCTGCCCAACTACTCTCGCTGGTCTGTAACTTCTGGGAGACTTCCTGTGATAGACCCTTCACATAATTCTGGACAAAGAGGTGATGTCCGGTTGCAGTGGTCATGTCCTGGCCACTATAATCGGAAAACACTGTCTCGAATCGAGAGAAGTATTCGGATACATCCTCCTGGGGTTTCTGGCGGCAAGCCGTCACTATCGACCAGTCTACCTTTCTTTCTGGGATTAGGGTCTTTAATTTCTGAACAATCTTGTCTGGGAGTTCCAATATGGCCTTTAGAGGTTTCTGTCCAGGTTCTCGCTGCTTGTCTATGGTATCGAGTTGTACCCAGGTATATCCGAACGGCTCAGCGTGGTCGACTTTCCGGATTTGCTTCCACACATCAGCCGGCAGACATAACCCGAAGAACAAATCGATGTCCGCCAAGGTCATTATAGTTGAACCTAAGGCCGTACCTAGTTCTGTGTAAAAGGCAGTCGGGTTCTTTCTTAAGTCGGGTAGGGTTTTCCTAAAGGTCAGGATGTCTTGTCGGTCCCATGGCTGATAGACCCAGTTATATACAACCCTTCCCTTCGCATCTTGGTGGTTGATGTCATCGTGTGTTCCCTGACCTCGTGGGGGGACCCAGTAAGGAGCGGCTTCCTTGATGGGCATCATGGTATCAGCTTTTCCTGCCTGGGGTTCAGTCGCTATGGGGGTTTCTGTCTTGGTCGTCTGCCTGTGTTCTTTAAGATGTCGGAAGACTTCGAGTGTATGTGTGAAGAGGTCCGTCACATCGCTCTCTCCCCATTCCCCAATATCAACCTTTCTATACAAGGTTTCTAAGCCTTCGGGACCTTTATCCTGGTACCTATCCTCATAGGCATTCAGAGTGTGATAACAGAGTCGTACGACAAAGTGTCGTCTGTGGTTGTCGGCATACGAGTTATACGTATCTGTCACATATTCCTCACTTTCCTTCCGTTCTACTAGTGTTCTCGCTACCTTATCGATTCCGGCTCGTTCATCCTTTGTTAGCCGATTCATTCTGGCGGAATCTTTCTTTCTCGTCTCGGGGTCATCTAACGTTATTGCTAACGTTGTGTTTAGTACAAGAGGCTCGGCCGGCGCGGAGGACGCGAGGACCGAGGCCCTGGTACTGCTTTCGTTTGCGTTCGGGGGTTGTGGGTGCTGCACTATAGGCTGGGAGGGAGCGTATGGAGAGGGCATGTAGATGATCGAAGGACCTAATAGCAATTCATCGTTCGCCTGTTGCTTGGAAGGCAACTCAGGGTAGAGCGTAGAGGGGGTCCTAACAGGGCACTGGCCTGACGTTTCAGATTCTTGTTTTTGTTTAGCTTCCTTTCTCTCCTTTATTTCTTCCTCTAACTTTCTGGCGGCAAGGTGAGCTGCCTTTCGTAGTTCTTTTTCTGCCTTTACTTCTTCTCTCTTTTTCCGTTGCGTTGTTTCTTTGCGCCACATGCCGATACTGTCGAGCATAGTGGGCGTCGTTTTATTGCTACGTAGAGCTATTTCTAGCGTTTCTATTTTATGGTCATCAAAGGATCCCATCAGTGGCCACTGACTTTCGGAGTCCTTCTTTGTATATTTATGCCATAGTTTGCTATAAGCTACAGCAACTAGTCCATATTTAGTAAACATGTCCTTATTAGGGGTGCCTTCCAGTGGAGCCGGATGGTTCATCTCTAATAGGCGGTCCGGGCAGAACCAACTACCAATCAGTGGGGAGAAGATAGGCATGACGGGTTACAACGGGGACAAACGTCTGCACTACCTATCTTTTCACTGCTTGCAAAGACTAGACAGAATATCTCTATTCCACGTTATTTGTAAGCAGAGAATACCTCAAAAGAACCAATATCGAACAACCAATGTTCGGACAATCAATCAATGGGGAGAAAAATAGGCACGACAGATTACAAAGGGGGACAAAAGTCCGCGTTACCTACCCTTCACTATGTGCAAAGACTAGACAGAATATTTCTATTCTACGTTATTTGCAAACAGAGAATATCTCAAAGAGCACTATTCTTCAAAAACAATCAATGTTCGGACAATCAATCAGTGGGGAGAAAAATAGGCACGACAGATTACAAAGGGGGACAAAAGTCCACGTTACCTACCCTTCACTATCTGCAAAGGGAGAGAGAGTATTTCTACTCTTCCCCGTTTGTAGGCAGTGAATATCTCAAAAAGAACAATCAAATAAGCAATACTAGTATTTTCAATCAATCAATCAATCGTTTCGCAATTTGTCGTGTTACACGACCTTACCCGGACCGCATGGACAGTTTCTCGTCTTCCGTCTCCAGCGCCCGATCGTCCTCTACTCTCCGTATTTGCCGCGGCACTCCTGATGGTTCCCAGTCAGGACCGTAGATCACTCGAGAGAGGTCTGCTCGGAACCAGTGAAGTTCGGATGATCGGCTGCCAGACGAGGGTCTATCGGGCAGGAGCTCTTCCCGATCGTTACAGTCGTTCACTCTGTCGTTGGGACCTCTCTCTTTGGATCCACGTGTCGCTGATGGGCCCCACGCTTGGGACGCCAATTGTTAAATGGTAGCGGCAGTTTCAGTCGATAACCTTTCAAGTATTGCCCGGCGGTAATCGCCTCTTATACCATTCGATGATTAACCAACAAAAGAGGCAGGCGCCGGAGACTGGAAGGCAGGAAACAAAGTTTTATTCCGTCGGAGCAGAACACGTCAGATCGGACAGCAAGGTATCGTCTCGAGGTGCTCTAACCGCATCTCTGAGGCCTGGCCTCTTATACACAGGTTTATTGCTTTATTACATGTGATACATTCTTTTTGAGACTTTGATGTACGGAAAGACATCCTTGGAATCCCCACTTCAAGCTTGTTCCCACACAGTAGAAGTCCCCACCCCACCCATAGTAGGAGATGGCTATCACACAGCTGGACATTCCGCCAATTCCTGGGGGTGTGTGCGACTGGTCGGGTCTCAGGGGGTGGGGTGTGGATCTACTGTAATCCCTTTGATGTGGGGTGTCTCCCTTACAGTAGGGGCAATAAACTGCATCCGCAGGGCTAGGTGATGACCTGGGATCGGTTCGGACAATCGGGCGCAGAGGAAGGGGGTTATCAAAAGGATGTATGACCATGTATGGGATGAAAGGAGGTGTTGGTCAGACGCGGGATGCTGTTCCATGGCAGGGTCACACAGAAGGAGAGGGTTTATGGCCCATGTGTGAGAGAGCGGGGGTGGCCGGCGTGCGGGGGGATGTTCGCAGCGCCGGAGGGACGCGCTGGCAATCGGCAATGAGCGGGGAGAGGGGGCCATGGTGTCTAAAATGGCCGCCGTGTGTTTCTGCGTGCGGCGCTGGAGAGAGACAAGATGGCGCAGATAATGTTCAGTTACGAACTAAATTTCCACACAAGTACAGTGACCACCAAGGATGCCACTAATGATGCAGGTGGAGACATTGCCCAGCATGCATGGGCAAAGTTGAACGAATCCGTCACACACCAAGGAAATGTAGACACAGCTCAGCACAACATTTAGGAAACACCCTGCAGGGAAGATGTCAGGGTCCATAGAGGAAGGAACACACATTGGGACAATGTCACCATGCAGTAAGAGCTTACATGAACAAAGATATTTCGCAAATACCTTGTGATGGTACACAGATACCAGGGTCCACCCCATGAGCAGCACACTACTACATTTCCCAGACAGCTAACACATTATCACCACCCCAAATCATGGAGCAGCACCACCAACAGCAATACCAGAAAAGCAGTAGTATTCAAAGGAAAAAAAACATTGCTTTATTCAGCATGAAAAAAATTGGTTAATAAAAGTTCAATATGTACAAGGCCCATAGGGCAGCACATAGTCCAATTCCTGGTGGGGGACACATAGGGACGCGTGTCCCCTAGCTTGCCTGCACAGTTCATACCTCCTTCGCTTCCACAGGGGGGGGGCATCATGTGGGGGGAAGGACCAGGCACCGCAGGGACAGGAGGGGCAAGGGTAGGTGTTGTGGGTGCAGGGACGGAGGACTCCACCACAAGGGGTGGGGCAGCGCCAAAGGTGGTGGTGAGAATGGTGCTGCACACGGTTGCAAGGTCCCCCAGCGTCTCCCCTGCACCCGAAGGAACCACAGGCCCCAAGGAGGGGTGGGGGTCGGAGGGATGGGTCGCAGCGCTACTGGGGGAGGGTGTGGACGGGGGGGGACTCAACTACCCTGACCGGGACTGCTTTGAGCGCTTGCGGGGTGGTGTCACACTGGGGCTCAGGGACAGAGCGGCTATGAGGGAATCTTTGTTGGAATCTTGGCCAGGAGAGCTGAGGGGAGTGGATTTGGAGGGAGTGGGTTGTGAGGAATGTGGACCCCCACTGTGGCTGCGTGTCTTCCGTTTGCCCCCCGACCCAGTGGGTGTGCCTACTTCACCCTGTGTGTGCGTGATAGGAGGTGTGCGCTTGGCCTTCCCTGGTGGTGTGGTGCCTGTGTCTGGTGGGGTGCGTGCATGGGTACGTCTGGGTGTGCTTGGGACAGGCATGGGAGTGGGAAGTGTGGATGGTGCAGGGGTAGGGGGGGACACAACGCTGCAGGAGACCCACTGCTGCAGTCAGTATCGAGTCTATGGACCTCAGCAACTGGCGTTGGTCAGACTGCGCAGCTGAGATTGATGAGTACAGGCCCCAGCTAGGCCCGCAGGACACAAGGGTTCGCTCTCCTGCAATGGAATCTATAAGGAAGTTGGCACGGAAACTGCAAAGTACAAAGACAAGGTTTATTAACCCTTAAGGGTGGTCCTACAATCCATACAATACCCTTCAGTATTGCATAGAGTAGCACACAGAACTTGCATACACGGTCCCCTTTTATACACAACAGAGGGGCTCATAAGTGGGAGGGCACGACACGAGGAATGTTACCTTTTATGGACATTTGCAATACAAGATCGATATGTGGGCGGAGCTGACATACTCCTTAAGCCCGCGAAAACATGGTCAAGCAAGGACTAACTGATAACAGATGTGGTCAAGTCTGGGCATGCGCCAGACGGACAAAGGAACTATTTATAGACTGTTACTAGGCAGATTACAAGAGCAACTAACACAAAGATAAGACTCTCCTCGTGTCGAGCACGTGGAGACATGACAGTACAAAATGGAGTCCAGACTTCAGTCAACATAACAAAAGGAACATGTGTAAGGGAGGAGAATTCATGTCTTTAGTAAATGCTTAATCACATCGAAGTTGCAATTTACAACAGACGACCCTTTCAGCATTTACTGAAGACATCCGGCTTGTTAGAATAATCATCATATATATCAATTATCATCATCTCTTCTACTTCCTTAGCTAAACGTTTCTGATAAGTGACATTGGCAATAGCTTTCTTATCGGGGATACAAAATGATACACATACGGAACAGAGCAAAGGACCACATTGAATACAGATACAGCAAGAAAACAGAACTGCTATAATTATGCAGAGACCAGTCAAAACCTTCCAACCCCAAGCAGTGATCAATGCCCAAAACCATCCAGAAAAGGACCAAGTGCCATTTTCTGTATGGATTTCAGCTGCAATTTTATGCAACCTGTTAATTGCATTGTAGACTGAAGGTGTGTGGTCAGGAATAAACACACAGCAACTACTTCCGATAATTTTACAAGCTCCACCTCGATCAGCTAACATAACATCTAACACCATACGATTCTGCAATGCAACAATTCTGGTAACCTGTAATTCTTCCGTAAGATTCCCAAGAGCAGCAGCGGTTTGGTTTGTCACAGCCTCTACCACTCGTGTTAATCTTCGAATTTTCCTACTATTTAGGGCAGCTCCAACGAAGAAAAACAATCCTAGATTGAAGTCGATATACTGCTGTAAACTGGTGTCAGTTTGATCCACATCATCAATTGATAAAGTACGTTTATACCTATTTACAGTCACATTATTCAACAACTTTAAATCCTTATGATAGGATGCAGGTGCCAGAAATACAGGAGGTAACAAAAATGATACATAACATACTCCAGACCAACCGGCTGGCAAACGATAATAACCCTTAGTTCCACACACGAAGTACGTATTATGGGATGCTAAAAAAGTACTGTTATTCAATCCATCGATGTTTAATATGGTAATACAATCGCTAACACCGACGGGAATATAACCCACACTTTGGACACACAGGTCCGCTTGAGCTTGTGCCACTTGAATCACAAATTTATCTCTTCCCACAGTGTCTCTGGTGTTCGTAAAAACATATGGAATCGATTCATTGTCTGGTCGATACTCTTCCCATTCCCAAATTGTCCCATTCGCTTGCGGATATCCATCTTTATCCTGATGACATTCTTTATTGAGTCTGAAGAGTAATCGTCCCACTGTGGGTTTCCGAGTGGCAAAAAGCAAAGTGTACCATGCTCTACAAGAGCCATTATGAGAGAAAGGAAGAGGTATAAATGGCGTTCCTCCCTTCTTCTGATGAGCTGGCATCATACCACATATCCAACAGTTCGTAGCATTGGTGGCAACATGGGTATGATGTAACATCTGAATGAAAGTGTTATTCAAATAAGACTGACGATGCTTCAATTCTTGGTATGGAAGGGTATAGAAATAGTGCTCCGCAGGCACTGGAGTGGTCAACACAAGCAACTCTCGGGCAGGAGTCACGTTCTCCACAAACCATGTGGTTATCCCAACAATAGTTACTGTGAGCATAAATCCTGTTGCGCAGAGGATCTTCTTCTTCTCCATGTCAAAAAATAAAAAATCAATATCTTCCTGAAACTAAAGGTTTGTCAGAACTCTTCCCCTTGGGCAGCGGTCGATTTCTTCACCAACGGGCCAAGACGGGTGTCACTACACTAATGCAGGGCTGATCCCCCCCCCTTGCCTCACTGGCTCTCCGTTTCACTAACCCAAAGGCCGTTCTGACAACATGTCCCGATACTGAAGGATTCACTTTCTTGGCCTCAGATGATATCGCCTTCCTCCAGGAGTCGCGTGGTCCGGAAAGAGCTCCTCAGCGTCGTTCGATTCCACAGCACGGCCTTTCTCTGTGGTCAGAATCTCTCGTTGATCGGTCAGTACAGCGGGCTCCACCAATCCGGGCGGTACTTTGCGGCAGTGCAGGGAATGAATCCAATTCTTTCTGTTGGAAACTCGCACAGCCGTCCTTGTTGCCAGCAAGACTTGCTCAGGGCCCACCCATCTCGGCTCCAGGCTGTTCGTCCTATCGAAGATTTTCAGCATGACATAGTCTCCAGGCCGGAGACTATGTCCTTCGCCGGTGGACCGATCAGGGAGCGCCTCCCGGACCTGTTGATGAATGGAAACCAAGTTATCCGTTAACTGTGCCAAATAATCATTCATCATTACGCAAGGTACATCATACACAGTCTTAGGTTTTGGCGGACCCCAAACATTCATTGGACGTCCAAAGACAATCTCATATGGTGTAAGACCGATTCGAGAGTGCGGTACCGACCTAATTGACAACAATGCCAGCGGTAAAGCGTCTGGCCAAGTCAAAGACGTTGAAGCTTGAATTTTAGCGATCTTGAGCTTCAGTGTACCATTATACTTCTCGACTAGTCCTGCAGATTGAGGGTGGAATACTGCATGGAACTTCTGGGTGATGCCTAGACCCTTCAGAACATACTTTATAACGTCCGCTATAAAGTGGGGCCCGTTATCACTCCACAGAAGTCTACAAACGCCATATCGAGGGAAGAACTCCTTCAACAGCATCTTAGCGGTAGTCATTGCAGTATTGTCCTTCGTGGGGTATGCCTCAACCCATTTGCTAAAGGCACACACCACTACTAGAACATACTTCAAATTATTACAACGCTCCAGCTGGATGTAATCCATCTGTAACACCTCAAAGGGTGCAGTAGGCGTTACGAATCCTCCTGCTGGGGTCCGAGTCCCCTTTCCTGGGTTGTACCGCAAGCAGATCATACAGGTCTGCACCACTCTCTTTGCCGTGCTAGCAATCTCTGGATGCTCCCAAACTTGGGTAAGCAATTTTACAATTGCGGAAGCTCCAACATGTGCTAGCCCATGTGCCATCTGAACCATAGGTTGTACAAAAGCTGTGGGTAATTTCCATCGATCCATCTGCTTATTTCTCCAGCAACCCTCATCATCCAATTCTCCCTCACTGGACCATTGCTCCCGTTCTTTATCAGAAGCGGTCCTCTGTATTTCTCGCACTTCTTCCTTCGCATCATGCCATCTTTCTACTTGCGACTTTACTACATACATGGCAGTAGCACCGGGCTGCATCGCAGTCTCCCGCGCCACTCGGTCTGCTAACGCATTCCCTTCTCCAACTTTATCGACTACTTTCCTATGGGCGCTACATTTAATGATAGCAATTTTCTTCGGATATGTCAATGCAGTCAAAAGATTATGAACTAACTCCCCATGCATTATTTGTACTCCATGCGACGTTAAGAACCCTCTTTCCTTCCAGAGCAGGCCGAAATCGTGCGCTACTCCGAAGGCATAGCGGCTATCTGTATAAACATTCACACACAATCCTGTACTGAGCTCACATGCTCGTGTTAATGCTATCAGTTCCGCTGCTTGAGCTGATTTCTGTGGTATGCGTGCTGTCTCCACTATTGTTTGCAATGTGGTAATCGCATACGCTGCTGAAGTCGTACCATCTGGTAGCTTCAGGCATGACCCATCCACCCACAGTTCTCCATCTACATCTGAAAAGGGCGTATCCTGGAGATCAATACGACCCTTTGTTTGTTCCTCGGTCATGAGGATACAATCATGTGCTTCTCGTGCCTCAGACCGAGTCTCGGGGTATGGCAACAATGTGGCAGGATTTAACGTCACGCACCTCTTCAACGTGATATGAGGAGCCAAAAGCGTCAGCTCATATCCCGTTAAACGGGCACTGGTCAAATGCTGCGTCTTTGTCTGATTAAGCAGGGCATCAACAGCATGGGGGACTAATACCAACAGCTTATGAGATAACACAATTCCCTCGCTCTGGCGTATTGACACAGCTGTCGCCGCAACCGAGCGAAAACAACCAGGCAATGCTCGGGCAACAGGATCAAGTACAGCCGAAAAAAATGCACAAGGGCGCTGCTTATTGCCGTGCATCTGCACTAAAACTGATAATGCACATCCATCTTTCTCATGCACATACAACGAAAAAGGCTTGGTATAATCAGGTGTCCCTAATACTGGTGCTGAACAGAGGGCCTGTCGCAGTTTCTGAAAGGCAGTGTCACACTCATTCGTCCAGGGGAGCGGGATAGGTGTATCTTTTGTCAAAAGGGCTAACAATGGCTTGGCTATATACGAAAACCCTAATATCCACTGCCTACAAAACGAAACAAGACCCAAAAATGCACGCACGTCCTTCTGCGTGGACGGCGTCGGTGTATCCAGAATCACTTGAACACGGTCTGGTGTGAGTGCACGTCCCTCCTTAGACAAAAGGTGACCTAGATAAGTCACCTTTGGTCTACAAAATTGCAACTTTTTCCGAGAGACCTTGTGATTGTGGGATGCCAAAAAGGAAAGCAAAGACAACGTACTCGTTTCACACAACTCCGGGGTGTCAGCCGCCAGCAAGATGTCATCGACATATTGAATGAGGGCGACACCCTCGGGCAGAACAAAGGAGTCCAATTGTCTTTTCAAGGCTTGACTGTAGATGCTAGGGCTTTCCGTATAGCCCTGGGGAATTCTACAAAATCGGTAAGACCTATTATTGAGAGTGAAACCAAAAAGGTATCGACTATCGGGATGAATGGGAATTGAAAAGAAGGCATTTTTCAAATCAATAACAGAAAACGTGGTCGCCGTAGGTGGGACCAAAGTAAGCAACGTCGTGATATCCGAAACCACTGGGTACTGGGGTATCACGATCTTGTTCACTTCTCTCAAATCAATGATAAACCGGTAGACTTTAGCATCCGTATCCTTTTTCAGAATGGGTAGAATCGGGCTATTACAAACATTATAAGGAACTTCTTCCACCACTCCCACCTTAATCAAATCCTGCACAATCTGTATAAGAGCCTCTTCCCCCTCCTGCGAAATACGATACTGTGGAAGGCGTGGTAACACCGCCCCCTCCTGGACACTAATGTGAACAGGCGGAATCACCATCTGTCCCACATCAGTATCCGAAGTGGCCCACAGAGCACGGGGGAGGGCAGCTAACACAGCATCTTCTGTAGCCACACACATCCGTTCAGACAGGGGGTAATTGTCATTCAATATCACCCGCACTCCAGCTGGGGAACACCGGATCGTAGCTCTGAAGTGCTTCAGCATATCAAGGCCCATAATATTATCCGGCGTGCTCGGAGCTAACAAAAACGGACAGGGTGCAGAAAAGGAATTAACCCGGAATGCAAGGGGCTGCGAGAGAGGGCTTCGGGAGAGTGTTCCATCAAACCCTACCGATGTAACCATTAAGCCAGATGGGGGAGCCCTCGGAACCAATTGTTTAGACAGCGCACTACGAGTCGCTCCTGTGTCCACTAGAAACTGATCAGTGGAGCCCAAAACCGCAGCTGATACGTAAGGACCCCTCTGATCAACTGGCACCTCAACTGATTCTAACCCCCATCCAACGCATTCCTATGCATGCTGAGAATCATGATACCCAGACCGGTCAATTCCCGACACTTGATACTGATTTTGTGGATCAAAAACATTAGACCTATCTCGTTGCTGCCCAGCAAGGTCAAAACGAGCGTGATCAGTAGAATTCCCTCTAAAATTCGAGAAACCCCCTCTACCTCTGGGGCCACTCTGAGTGTGTCCCTGACCGTGCCCCTGCCGTGAAGCATGCAACGCTGGGCATTCTCTGGCCCAGTGCCCCGATTGCTTACAATACGCACATTGATTCCTATTCAGATCAGATCGGCCCGAGGGAGGACCATAAAATCCTCCCCTACCTCTATTTACACCCCGTCGGGGCGGACCATATACTTGTGCTAACATCACCTTCGTTTTTAAATCCTTCGATTTCTTTTCCTCCTGCCCCTTCGCTTCTAGCTCCTGGCGCTCATAGTACTGAGCTATAGTCAGAAGGGCTGTCGGGGTCGTAGTGGACCAAGAACTTTCACTCGCTTTGAGGCGAGCTGCAATTGCCGGTAATAAATTCGCCACATATTTGTCAGCAAAAAGGTGCCGACCCGTATCATCCGTAAGAGACTGACCACTAAAATCATGGAACGTCTCCTCAAAGCGCGTAAAGAAATCTGCAACTGATTCATCGGCTTTCTGCTTACACGAGGCTAGCATATTCCAGTCAATCTTTTTAGGGGGAATGATGGTCTTCAACTTAGTCAAAATAGCAGCGGGGAGATCTAAAATAATCTGAGGTGGTTTCTGCGCGGGCTTTCTCTCCCTATCCTCATCCTCAAGTTCAGACCATCGAGCCTTAAAAGTGGCAACATCATCTACCTTCCGCACGGATCGCCACATATCTGGTGGTAGAATAAGCCCAAAGAACAAATCTATATCCGCTAAGGTCATAACACAAGAATTCAAGGCCCCCTCGACTTCTTCGTAAAAGGCCGCTGGATTCTTGTGGGGATCAGGCAACGCATTCTTTAATGCCATGACGTCAGCCCTGTGCCAGGGAGTATAAACCCAATTATGCACAAAATATCCCTTAGCATCGGCGGAGGTAATATCCGAGCTAGTCCCCGCTCCTTTAGGAGGAACATACAAAGGCGCCGCCTCGCGCATTGGTTTAGCATGCACTGGATCGCTCTTATCTGATTGAGAGATGGATCAATGGCCGCCTCCAGTACGCGAATCCGACCGCCTTTCCTCCTCAAGATGTTGGCGCGCTTTCTCTTTAAGGTCTGCTGCCGCATCCCGCAACGCAAACAGTCGCCGAACTGCTTCAGGCGCCTTAGAGGGAGAGAAAACACCATTACGCAATGCTTTAGCATCCAATACCACATCGTCAGGTTCAAAAACGCTGGAATATTTCCGAAAGGCACCAATCACTTCATCAGAAAAGTGTCCCAAAAAATACAACCTTTCTCTATCCTGCCACGACTCCCAAGAAGCCAACAGTTCATCAAGGGATAACTTGCCCTTACATGCACGATAAGAAACCTGCCGAAGCTCACCCATTCGCTCAGCCGATAACATGGACCGCGTGTCTACCTTACTCGAACCCGATCCAGAATCTTGTGGCCTCGGGGCAGACGCGCCGACATAAGGAGGCGGAGAACGATCTATTAAATAAAAATCATCGTCATGATTATTAAGGACAGGATAGAGTGGCTGACGAACAGCATATTGACCCGAGACTTGTAACCTATGTTCTTTCTCTTGTTTCTCCGTCTGTTCTCTTTCCTCCCGACGCTTTGCTTCCTGCGCTCTCACATGATCATTCTTTCGTTGCTCTTTATCAAACAGCGCTTTCTCGCGTTTCTCTCGCTCACGCACTTCCTTCACCCATAGTCGCACACATTCAAACATGTCTTGCCGCGCACGCCGTTTACACATACACTGTTCCACATACTCAATCTTACGTATATCAAACGACCCATACAACGGCCACCGTAACTCAGGATCCTTCTTGGTATATTTCCTCCATACTGTGCTGTACATTATGGAGGAAAGACCATGCTTCACATACATATCCCTATTAGGAGTCCCCTCTGGGGGAGCTGGAGCAGATTCCTCGAGGTTTAACCGGTTTCCAAAACAGCAGCACCACTTACGGAGTGCGCTAAAAGCAGGCATGCTCAAAAATAATGCAGAATATGCAGTATTATCAAAAAATGGCACTTAAACGTTGTGCTGGTCAAAGTTACACAGTTCCGGAGAAATATCTCCACATTACCTGCCTATATGTGTTGCAACGCATATATTCTCACAATAATCAATACAAGATATGACCGGTCATCGCAAATCAAACTCAAATAGCCAACCCAGGCTTCAAAAACTCGGAGCAAGTACCGTACAACGGTTCTTACCAATCAAGAGTCCAGATTCCAACTGCCAAGCTCCGAAATTCGCCCAAACGGCTGTCACGGCAGAACCGACAGAAGAGGTCTCAGTCGAGGACCGGCGCCACCCAGATGGTCAGCTCGGAAGGGAAGGAAGAAAAACCTCGGGATGCCAGGACTAAAGTGCCTCTGGCAGTGATCACATCCCCGGCCAAATTCCTCACCTTCGTCGCGACCAATCCTTCGAGCATCCGAGTCGCCGATGAGCCCCACGTGACGGGCGCCAATTGATGAGTACAGGCCCCAGCTAGGCCCGCAGGACACAAGGGTTCGCTCTCCTGCAATGGAATCTATAAGGAAGTTGGCACGGAAACTGCAAAGTACAAAGACAAGGTTTATTAACCCTTAAGGGTGGTCCTACAATCCATACAATACCCTTCAGTATTGCATAGAGTAGCACACAGAACTTGCATACACGGTCCCCTTTTATACACAACAGAGGGGCTCATAAGTGGGAGGGCACGACACGACACGAGGAATGTTACCTTTTATGGACATTTGCAATACAAGATCGATATGTGGGCGGAGCTGACATACTCCTTAAGCCCGCGAAAACATGGTCAAGCAAGGACTAACTGATAACAGATGTGGTCAAGTCTGGGCATGCGCCAGACGGACAAAGGAACTATTTATAGACTGTTACTAGGCAGATTACAAGAGCAACTAACACAAAGATAAGACTCTCCTCGTGTCGAGCACGTGGAGACATGACAGTACAAAATGGAGTCCAGACTTCAGTCAACATAACAAAAGGAACATGTGTAAGGGAGGAGAATTCATGTCTTTAGTAAATGCTTAATCACATCGAAGTTGCAATTTACAACAAGATGCCCTCCATGTATGCCTCCATCTGGGTGAGCACTCGGGTGTGGCCATGGAGGACATTAAGCATCACAATCTGACCAACCTGCAACTGGCGCAGGATGTCCACAGACTCGGCATTCACGGCAGCAGCGGACACAGGAGCAGGGGGTGCGGTGCCTGGCAAGAAGGAGACACGTGGTGACCTAGCATGGCGGGAAGGGACCCGAGCAAGTGGGAGGCCGGTGATGGGAATGGAGGGGGCGGGTAGAGATGGAGTGCTGCTTTCAGCTGTGGGAGCAGCCTCCGCCCCCTCTGGGAGCTCAGCCTCGGACCCGTCAGCGTCATAGTCGGTGGTGGGACTGGACAGGTCCTCCGCCTCACTCCCCTCGGCCTCCGTGCCACTCGATGCGCCAGACAAGACAGCACTGCTGGCACTGGTGCTCGCTCCCTCCTCACAGTCCGTGCCAGTGTCTCCCTCGGAGTCCCCGACGATGCAGTGGGCAAGGTGAAGAGACAGGAAATAATCAGACACCTGTATACATATGTCACATCAGTCGAATCTACATAGGTCACAGTGCATAGCCTGAAAAGCAACATGAGTAACATCTACAATACAAGGTACATATGTAGGCCCTGCAACACACAGTTGGTTGACCCACCATGCCACTGAGAAACAATGGAGAGCATGACCCAACAGCAAATTACTTGATATCAAATTGGACAGAGGAGCCAGGCTCTGGGGACAATCGTGCACAGCATCTGCACCACACAGCGTTGCCAACAAAGGGATGAGCAGGAACCATGTCTATTAACTTTTTGCACATGCTGCAAAGCTAATACATTAAACCATGCCCAACATGACTGGGTCACTGCACCTTGAGTGTATGTCCAGACAAAAATCACACACAGGCCAGACCTAGCAAGGAGACTTCAGATTTTGAAATGTAGGCCTTGCCCGCACAAACCACCCCCTACCTGAGACAATGTGATTGAGACAGAGGAAGTACTTACACCTCTTACTCTGGGATAAAAACACATGGCCTGCACTAAATCCTGATTGTACACAAACTACCCCTGGTGCGCCTGTCCACATATATCATTGACAATCAACCATCATCAGATTGTCGTACCAAGACACAGAGGCACTGCCCACTGTGAGTATGCACTAGCAAAATTGGGTCACACTGTACAGTGGACACATGTAGCACAGTTTACGTGAATACAGATAAGGCCAGGGTACAATGCCACAGAGCCCAACCTATGCCGAAGACACAGAGAATGTCCACATTGTTGGATGACACACATGATACCTAGGAAAAGGGGCCCAAGGGCACGGTAGTGGCCACACTCCTCCATGGTCCTGGATGGATATGACTGCAACTGAAGCAACCGTCCCTGTACTATGCATTACTCCCACTCATGCACATCATGTCAGAGGGCACAACATTGGACATGCATGCTGTAAGGCAGTACACTTTTAAGACACACTCCTATGTCGGGACTCACCATCAGTGCCAACTAACATGGACCCCACAATGACTGAACTGGCCAGGGCACAGGCAAGGTCCCAAAACCTGTTACACACCACCCCCACACATGATGCTGAAAGCATTGGGCACTTGGATTAACTGCCAGCCTAGATAACCTTGTGTAAGAGTGACTACACACAGACCAGGGAACACATGGCAAGGAGAGGAAGGGAGGAAGAACAGCACCGGTTTACTTTGGGGAACAGGTTATGCACTGCACATTTAAACCCTGGCAGTGTATCCATGCAACTGCGCACTTCCAAAAGCTGGTGACACACAATAAACACACATGTACCTACCCCCTTCCTGCTGCTGCTTCTCCCGTAAGCGCCTATCCAAGTCCGGGAAGACCACCGCCAGCACACGCTTCTGAAAGTGGGTCAGACGCTGGCGCCCAAGGTTCTTGTGGCTCTCAGGTGAGTCCCCCAGCAGGACCTGTGCGATCCTCCTCTTCCAGCACTGGATATCCTGCCAGCGTTTCCTCACCTGGGCTAGGCGCCGCTTCCTTCCGACCCTCTGTCTTCCTCACGGCACTGACGGCTTGCTTCCAGATCTCCCCCTTAGCATAGACGCCTACCTGTGAGGATGAAAAAGTGAGAATACTTTAATCCACCTGAGCAAAGACACAGAGACACACATATTAATAATTAGTCTTGTTTGAACAGGGCATGGTATGCAGCCAACTCATTGCACCTTTGTCATAGGGACATTATCCTCTGGGGAAGGGCTAATGCACTAGGTGGCATTGAAAGTACACAGGTGGCATGAGGGGTGTAACACAATCAATGATCCAGGCTCACACTGTGCATCACAAGCTACACCAGGATTATGTACAGCACCTCAAAGCAGTCACATGCCCCAGGCCACTGACGCAACCTCAGCAGAGTACACAGACACACACAGGCACAGGACAATCACCTGCCATTGCCAACTGCGGGTACAAACCTCACTCTGCCCATGTGCCACTAGACTGGGGGGTGTCACAGGTGTGAGGCTGGCTCAGCACGGCAGTCACACAGCACTGCACCCTGCTCACATCACATGGGCAGGGTATATCCATCCCTCATGCAGCTGGTGTGCAACACTCCACATATGCACTCACCCACATGACAGGGGACTTATACACACACGCCAATGTCCAGGGGATGAACACATCATTTGGACACTCTCAGCGCAGGTACACTAAACAAACACACATCTATGGGTACTGTCACCTGTCACACTGGGGGGACCACAGAATCACATCAGGACTGTAGAAACAACATTCCCAGGAGGAGGAGCCAGGCTGAATGTGGCATGCACCATGCATTGATTGTTACAGTAAGCACTATGCAAGTGAGGAGTGGACACAGGAACTACAGCATGCTCGGCATGGGAGACATGAGGCCTTCCCCACCCTGGGACCCACTCTAAACAACATTGCATGTCTGTCACACATGGACACAATGCCAGAAGTCACAGTCACAAAATAAGGGGCACAGTCTAAGCTAGTGGAGTCAGCACTCACCTGCTCCCCTGGTCGACCATACAGCATGGTGTACTGTGGGAGGATCACATCCACCAACGCCATATTCTCCTCCCTGGTGAATGGCTGGGCCCTCTCCACAGACCTGGATATGGTGCCAGAGGAATCACGAGCAGCAGCAGTGTTGTGGAATGAAAGGATGTGCAGGCAAGTGCTCTCTCATTGGACCTGGCTGCCTTATATCTGCCTTGCTGGCCTGTTTCATTTACAGGAGTACAGAGTGATTTGTCAGTTACATTAGCATCCTACGTTTCCTCCAATCCCTTTAAACCTACCCCAGTGAGTGGCTTTGCATGGTTTAAAAATTGAGCATGATGTCAAGTCAACAACCACTTTGCACTGCTGCTGCTTCTCCCGTAAGCGCCTATCCAAGTCCGGGAAGACCACCGCCCAGCACACGCTTCTGAAAGTGGGTCAGACGCCGGCGCCCAAGGTTCTTGTGGCTCTCAGGTGAGTCCCCCAGCAGGACCCGTGCGATCCTCCTCTTCCAGCACTGGATATCCTGCCAGCGTTTCCTCACCTGGGCTAGGTGCCGCTTCCGACCCTCCGTCTTCCTCACGGCACTGACGGCTTGCTTCCAGATATCCCCCTTAGCATAGACGCCTACCTGTGAGGATGAAAAAGTGAGAATACTTTAATCCACCTGAGCAATGACACAGAGACACACATATTAATAATTAGTCTTGTTTGAACAGGGCATGGTATGCAGCCAACTCATTGCACCTTTGTCATAGGGACATTATCCTCTGGGGAAGGGCTAATGCACTAGGTGGCATTGAAAGTACACAGGTGGCATGAGGGGTGTAACACAATCAATGATCCAGGCTCACACTGTGCATCACAAGCTACACCAGGATTATGTACAGCACCTCAAAGCAGTCACATGCCCCAGGCCACTGACGCAACCTCAGCAGAGTACACAGACACACACAGGCACAGGACAATCACCTGCCATTGCCAACTGCGGGTACAAACCTCACTCTGCCCATGTGCCACTAGACTGGGGGGTGTCACAGGTGTGAGGCTGGCTCAGCACGGCAGTCACACAGCACTGCACCCTGCTCACATCACATGGGCAGGGTATATCCATCCCTCATGCAGCTGGTGTGCAACACTCCACATATGCACTCACCCACATGACAGGGGACTTACACACACACGCCAATGTCCAGGGGATGAACACATCATTTGGACACTCTCAGCACAGGTACACTAAACAAACACACATCTATGGGTACTATCACCTGTCACACTGGGGGGACCACAGAATCACATCAGGACAGTAGAAACAACATTCCCAGGAGGAGTAGCCAGGCTGAATGTGGCATGCACCATGCATTGATTGTTACAGTAAGCACTATGCAAGTGAGGAGTGGACACAGGAACTACAGCATGCTCTGCATGGGAGACATGAGGCCTTCCCCACCCGGGACCCACTCTAAACAACATTGCATGTCTGTCACACATGGACACAATGCCAGAAGTCACAGTCACAAAATAAGGGGCACAGTCTAAGCTAGTGGAGTCAGCACTCACCTGCTCCCCTGGTCGACCATACAACATGGTGTACTGTGGGAGGATCACATCCACCAACGCCATATTCTCCTCCCTGGTGAATGGCTGGGCCCTCTCCACAGACCTGGATATGGTGCCAGAGGAATCACGAGCAGCAGCAGTGTTGTGGAATGAAAGGATGTGCAGGCAAGTGCTCTCTCATGGGACCTGGCTGCCTTATATCTGCCTTGCTGGCCTGTTTCATTTACAGGAGTACAGAGTGATTGGTCAGTTACATTAGCATCCTACGTTTCCTCCAATCCCTTTAAACCTACCCCAGTGAGTGGCTTTGCATGGTTTAAAAATTGAGCATGATGTCAAGTCAACAACCACTTTGCAACAAAGTATATTGTCTCCAACCGACTTTTGCTGGCCAACTGATCCAAGAATTCAAACTTTAAACTCGGTCTCCATGACAACCAGCATGCATTTAGGCCCTTATACTTGTCCCTCATGTGTCCCCTATGTTATTTCAATATTTACGCACAGGTACGGTGCGTTCCACGGCCCTAGGGCACCCCAAATGCAGTGAAACGGACCGTACATGCGTGTGTACGGTCCCATAGTGATAGGGACCGCACACACGTGTGTACGGTCCGTATTACTATGGCGTACGCATACGCCAGCACTCCCATAGTGATAGGGACCGTACACACGCGTGTACGGTCCGTATTACTATGGCGTACGCATACGCCAGCACTCCCATAGTGATAGGGACCGTACACACGCATGTACGGTCTGTATAACTATGGCGTACGCATACGCCAGCACTCCCATAGTGATAGGGACCGTACACACGCGTGTACGGTCTGAATTACTATGGTGTACGCATACGCCAGCACTCCCATAGTGATAGGGACCCTACACACGCCCTCAGAGCGTATGTACGGTGCGTTTCACACCTGACAGTGGTGACAGGTGGCACACAGACAGGAATAGAGCTGTCATACTTTGCCAAGGCTGGACATCAAGGCATTGTCTGTGCAGTACTACATGTGTCGGGCACAGGTGTGTCAGGCTGTGATGTGGCACATTACTCCTGAGGTGTGAAGCTAATGAATGTATGATGAGCTGTGTACACATGTCATGTGTGATGGTGCACTATGTGCCACACATCCCTTCACTCCTTTGACATGTGTGCATGTAGTACAGACTTGTTGAGCCATGCGTCACTGGCATGGCACAGTCACCGACACCCGCAACTGTCCCCTGATGCCAGGTACATGGAATATTACACCTGACATGTGAATGCCCGCGTTGCACGCTGTAACTATGTCATGTGTGTGTCATGTGTTCCCATAGGTTTGCTGTAGGTGTTTGGTCAAATGCATCTGCAGTTGATGCAACCAACATGTGTCTGTGTGTAGATGGGCATGGCACACAGTTACGCACACCAGCCCACATGTGTAATCCGACGTAAGGTGTGTATGTATGCATCGACACGGAATTTCAAAACAAGGATATATCTGCATACTCTCAATGTATGTGTGATCAGTCTTGACATGTACTCCTTCATGGCAGGTTGTGTGGTCTCTCCTTTTTCTATGACATGTGACCTGTGCCTCTAGTGTTCTGCAACCTGTCTGTACGATAAACATCCTTATTCTGCACACATATGTGGATGTCTGTAACTCCTGTAATGCGTCTGCCTGTTCACTTACACTGGCCCACAGCTAGTTTCATGCCATGGCATATTGAGCTTGAGAATCGACGTTTGTAGCTGGCTCTTGGTAGGAGTGTCACCTGCCTGGCATACGTGTCCAGGGCATATTGCACAGACCTGACTCTGTATGTAGCATATGTGTATTGCCTGTTGAACATGTGCTCAGTACATTGAAATTGGTGGTGTACTGTAATCACTCTTCGTTGTCCCTTCAAATTTACTGCAGGGCTCCGCCTCTCCCTCGACCAATTCTGGACTTGGCTGACCTGAGGGAACATGACTGTATACGCCGCTACTGCTTCCCCCGACAGTTGATTGAGAACTTGACGACACGGCTGGCACCACACCTCCAACCGCTACACAGGTATCCTACTGCACTGACACCCAAGATGAAGGTGATGGCAGCCCTACATTTCTTTGCCACGGGTACCTTTCAATATACCATTGCTCATGTTGGTGGCATGTCCCAAACCATGTTCAGCCGTGTTCTGCATGATTTTTTAGAGGCCATGTTGGATCACCTGGATGAGTTCATTAAATTCCCAACTCCTGAGCAGTTGACAGGTGTCAAGCGTGAGTTTTATGCCCTGGGAGGGATGCCCCATGTCATTGGGTCCATAGATGGAACACATGTGGCTTTGGTACCACCACAGGCACAGGGGGTAGCGTATAGGAACCGCAAGCATTACCACTCCATTAATGCCCTTGTGGTGTGTCTTGCCAACATGGTGATTTCCCATGTCTGTGCTCGTTTTCCAGGATCAGCACACGATGCCTACATCATGAGGCGTAGCAGGGTGCCTGAAATGATGCTGCAGCTGCTCAACGAACGAGCATGTATTGTTGGTGGGTATACTCTGTCAGTCCTGTATTTAGCGTCATCTTCCTGTCTTACTGCTTCTCCTGACCCACTTTTGTCCATGATGTTTCCATGTAGGGGATGCTGGCTATCCCAACATGCCATGGCTGATCACGCCTCTCCGCAACCCCAGCACGGCTGCCGAGCACCGCTACAACAACGCCCATGGGCGGACCAGGCGAGTGATAGAGAGGACGTTTGGCCTCCTGAAGAGCCGATTCCGTTGCCTCCACAAGACCGGCGGCGCACTCCCATATGCACCGCTGAAGGTCTGCAAGATCTTCCTCGTGTGCTGCATGCTGCACAACATGGCAGTGGAGAAAGCTGTGCCACTCATCCTGGATCCGGATGAGCAGGAACATCCACCGTGGAGGATGAAGGGCTTGGTGACGAGGCAAGTGATGTGGAGGAGGAGGAGGCGGAAGAGGACATCCGGAGTCGGCTCATACGCGACTTCTTTGCTTAGTGGTGAGTTCCAGTGTCTGAGTGTGCACGCATTGGGCCGTGTGTGGCATGTGTTGCAATGTGTGTGTCCATCTGCATGTCTGCCAAGTGAGTCAGAGGTGTGTTTGGATGTGTCACTCGAGTGATGGTGCAATAGAAGAATGTTTTTCCAGAGTCATCATTGTCACCTAGCATGTTGACAAACTTATACGTGTCGAGTACATGCACATGCATGCGGATGTGCTTCTTTTGGCTGACTTCTTGTGTGTCTCTCATCCACAGGTGCTTGCGCATGCTGTCTGCTGGTGGCATTGTTGTGCTCCTGCTATTCCTCATGAACACAGAAACATATGCTGAATCAGCGTTACATGCACGGACAAGTTTGAAAATCTCCTTAGGGTAAGGGATGCAGCACGGCTTTTTGGGTGTGGTATTTGTTTTGAATGTGTGTGTACTGCTCCTGTTCATGTTTGGTTACTTTGCATACATGTAGAATCACCATGGGGCACATGACATGGAGCTGAATTTACCTGAATTGATGGTCATACGTGGTGACAGTCATCTGTAATGGGATTGTGGATTGTGAGGAAGCCATCAATGTGTGTAACACTGCCCTCGGAAACATACGGGTTGCACCGGGTTGACATGGTGTGTGAATTCCCCATTAGAGGCTCAATGGTGTATAGCAGCCTCTCCGTGAGCAGCAGGGGGTGTTTAGCTGTAACCCGTCACTTGTGTGCCAGTTCTATGGATTTCCAGCATCTGTGGTGCAAAGGGGGGTGCCAGTGTCGGTCCCACATGTTCATCCACATGACCTGTGTATGTGTTGACAGAGTTGCATTTGCATTCCGACACACATGACTAATAAAGGTGTCCCTCTGCCTCCAAGGTGCCTCATCTCTGTCAATGGTGGTCTGTTGCCACTGTGCATGCGGCATGTCTGGCATAGTTATCAGAGATAGTGCATATGAGTCTATGTGTAGAGTAGCAAGATGCAAGCTGTTTGTCAGGGATTAGAATCTGTATTGTGCATGATGTCCATGGCTGTGTAGGTATTGTGTAGAAGAGAACAATGGTTCGGGATGGCCTGAGAAGGTCCAGTGGAAGGAAAAGCCCTTAGGAGGGCGAGATGATTTAGTATAGGTTCAAGGACTCAAATTGGAGAGTGATACTTAATATAGAGAAACAAGGGACAGGAGAGGTCAATGTATGACACTTATTTATTGAACAAAGATTGAATTCAAGTGCTCACATATTTAGTGACAAGAAAGCGTGACATGCAGGTGAGGGTGGAGTCTTTAAAAGAGAACATCGCATTGGCAACAATAGAGAACCATTTTTTAAATAAAATTAGTACAAAATAGGTTCGAGCTGCATAGGGTCGACGGCGTTTCGAACTCAGTTATTTGAGTTCATCATCAGGACAAAATGTGAGCATATGAACTCTAAATGTGAGAAAAATACAGAAGAAATAAATAAATAAACAAGTACAAAACATAAATTAGTCCCTGAACTGTAACAAGCATCACAAGCAATTAATGAGCGGTACATAGTGTTCTCCAAAACGTGATGCAATTACATAAAGATGAAAAATCGGTAAACTGGCAGAGTCAGCAAGGTGATGAAACTGAGCAGTCTAGTGCCCTGAAGGAATGCGCAATTACAAGAATGTAAGAGACTCGGAGCTCATAGTGGCGAAGTAACTTATAGCGCTAGGGGCGGAGGTTGGGGCATCATTGCGCGCGCACGAAGTTGATCACTTACAGAGCATATGAGCGGTAAAGTGACGGGGTAGTCGTCAGTAAAAACCGTATTCGTCGCGGTGGTGAACGTCTTGATTTGAATCAATAGCCTAGGAAAACGGAGTGATTATGGGTTACAACTGGACAAGGCGCGTGGTGATTAAAGCAAGAATGCCGGGTGGTGTCAGGGTAGTGAAGACACTTACTGAAGTAACAAACTGGGTCCAGACTTCTCAATAAATGGAAGCGCGGTGTCAGTGCCGAAAATTATTCAAGCAGGTATCAGGAGGAAGTTGCCTAAGGAAAAGGGGGGGGTTTTGTTAAGGGGACGTAGTACGGTGAGTGTACATGGAAATACGGGGCGGTGCCAAAGTTAGGGTGAGGACACTTACTTAAAGTAGGAGTGTAATCAAGCCTGCTCAGCGAGTTGAGGCGGGTATTTTTTCGGTGCCGAGGAACTTAATCTGTAGAAGAGGATACGGGAGGTTACCTTCAGGCGGATATTAAAGCCGCGAGCAAGTGGAGGGAGGGGGTGTAGTGTCAATGGTACTTACTTAATCCATGCGGCACTCGAAGCATTCAATGGGGGTCACGGGGAGTGGAGCGAATCCTGTGTGCGTGTAGTTACGCGCGGCGACTGGCCGGGAAGTGGGAGAGGGAGGTTTTTAAGGGGACAGGGTTGCCACTGGTTACTCGAGGCGTCTGCAGCTGCGCCGATCGCATAGTGTGAAGGCCCAACAAGGGTAGTAGGCCCAGGGGGTGCCTGTATGCAACTAAGGAACGCTAGCATGAATGGGACTGCTCGGGTTACTAGTTACTGAGATAGAGCATGATTCCATAACGTTGGGCAAACAGTGTTGAGAATTCTCAAGTCTGGGGTCAAAACAAAAGAGCCAAAGGGGGTATTGGTAGGTTCAAAAAACTAAATTGCAGCACCAATCTAGTAAGGGCAGCGTAGGTGTTCAAATACTTGCCCGCTTAGTCTACATTCAACTATATACAAGTAGTACAATAGGAAACAGAAAGGTTGCTTTACAGACAAGAGTACAGAATTGCATGTACGAGGTCTCAGGGTTAGCAAGAAGAGACTGGTGTTAAAAGAGTTAATGGCATATTTGAACACAGAAGGTGGTTACAGAATGGTTCTGTATTCGTCCAGAGTGTTAAGTCCTTGTTCAATGGAGCGGCATTTAAAAATCCATTTACATTCCATGCGGTTAAGGATTTGCTGTTGATTTCCTCCTCTGTGGTTGTGTTGTAGGCTGTCAATCACTTGCCATGTGAAATCAGATTCAGAGTGTCCTTTGGCCAGAAAATGTTCCACAAGTGGTGCCGTTTGTATTTTGCAGCGGATCCTGCTCCTATGTTGCGAGATCCTAGTCTTGATTTTCTGCGTGGTTTGCCCGATATAGAGTAGTTGGCAGGGACATTTTATACAGTAGATCACATTTTGTGAATTACAATTAGAGAAGAACTGTAAAGTGTGTTTGGTGCCATTATATTCAAAGGACTGGGTGTTACAGGTGGAATCACACGACAGACAGTTGTTACATTTATAGTGGCCTTGTAGAGGAGGGAGGCCAAGGAAAGAATGAAGAGTATTGTCCTTGTGCACTGGTTTCTGGGCTCTAACTAGATGGTCCTTAATATTACGTCCTCTCTTGAAGGCAAAGAGTGGAGTGCCTGTATTGAGTTCCAATGGGCCTAGTACTGACCAGTGTTTCTTTATCATTTTGGTAAGTTTGTTGCTAACCGGGCAGAAGGTAGTGACGCATGTGATCTTGTTGAGGGATGCCTTTTCTTTGGGTTGCAGCAGGAATTCACGATGTGAGTACCATGCTCGTTTCATTGACCTCTTTACTAGACGTCTAGGGTAGCCCCGATTGGTGAGTTTCTTACATAGGATTTCAGCCTCTTGGAAGAAATCCTCTTTGAACCTGCAATTTCTGCGAATCCGACAACTCTGATCCCGGGGAAGGCACTAGCTCCTCTACATACAATCCCAATTTTTTAGAGAGAGGCCAAACATTCACAGGGGAGAGACCAAGAGGCAGAGGTCGGGGCAGAGGGAGGCCCAGGTACAACCTCCCCCCAGGGGAGCGACAAACACGCAGGAAATTCTACCAATGGGGATACCAATACTAACTCCTTCCCCCCTCCCATCTCTCTCACCCAACATGGACCAAATGCCTATCTTTAACCTCTCCAAACATCAACTGGCCTCGACTGACATAGCCCTACTCAGTAGAGGACTTTCCTTTGTCATCACGGAAAAACCAAACTGGTTTGACATCCACACCGAAATTCTTCAATTCTTTAGGAAAGTAAGACTTAATGTATTCTTCCAAGATAAAGAGTCAAACACTAGAAATGATATCACAGGACTGCGACCCAAATCCACATTCAATCCACCCACTGGTTCGATGCCCCCGGAAGTTATTGCCTTCGAACATCTCGTACTTAAAGACTTCAACAACATAAAAACTAACTACAGGTTCACTCCCTTCAATGTTAGCCTTGAAGAAAGACATAGTCTCAACGCTCTAAAAAACCTCGATGACGTGGTCATTAAACCCTGTGACAAGGGAGGTGGTATCGTCCTACAGGACAAAATCGCCTACGACAATGAAATCCAACGCCAACTCAGGAACACGTCACATTATGAACGCCTTATGCGCAATCCTCTTCAAGACATCAGTGACCTCATCCTCCCAGGCTACCAAAACGGCTCTAGAAGAAGGCTACATCAGCAAACACGAATTTTCCTTTCTAAATAATAAAAACCCTAGGACTCCTGTCCTATATACTCTTCCCAAGATCCATAAGAATCTGGAAACTCCACCAGGAAGACCCATCCTTTCTGGCTGCGGATCCATTCTAGAACCTTTAGGGAGCTACATTGACTTTTTTATAAAGAATATGGTACAAGACACCGCCACTTACGTTAAGGACACCACTCACTTTATCAATCTAATTGAATCCCAGCCCTTTGACCCCCAAACTGAACTCCTGGTCACCCTGGACATCGAGTCACTATACACCAACATTCCCCAAGACAAAGGCATAGAAGTTATCACTAAACATCTCAATCTACGCCCAGCACCTCATCGGGTCCCAACAGAATTCATCATCTCACTCCTGGAAATAGCCCTCACCAGAAACTATTTTATGTTTGAAGACCAGTATTACAGGCAATGTAAAGGCACTTCAATGGGGGCCATTTTTGCTCCTAATTTTGCCATACTCTTTGTTGATGACATTGAAAATAAGTTCATCCTCAACAACAACAACCCCTTCTTTAACAAAATCCGCGTATGGCGAAGGTACATAGATGACGTCTTCATGATTTGGTCTGGCACTGAAACTGAACTCCAACTATTCAGTACATGGCTCAATAACACCCAGCCGGACCTAAAATTTACCTACAATTTCAATAAAAACAAAATTGACTACCTAGACGTCACGGTCAAAACGTCCGAGGGTGAACTCTACACTACCCTCTTTAGAAAACCTACAGAGCGTAACACCCTCTTACAGTACGATAGCTGTCATCCCAGGGCTCTGAGAGATGGCCTACCCTACGGTCAATTCCTCCGTATTCGCAGAAATTGCAGGTTCAAAGAGGATTTCTTCCAAGAGGCTGAAATCCTATGTAAGAAACTCACCAATCGGGGCTACCCTAGACGTCTAGTAAAGAGGTCAATGAAACGAGCATGGTATTCACATCGTGAATTCCTGCTGCAACCCAAAGAAAAGGCATCCCTCAACAAGATCACATGCGTCACTACCTTCTGCCCAGTTAGCAACAAACTTACCAAAATGATAAAGAAACACTGGTCAGTACTAGGCCCATTGGAACTCAATACAGGCACTCCACTCTTTGCCTTCAAGAGAGGACGTAATATTAAGGACCATCTAGTTAGAGCCCAGAAACCAGTGCACAAGGACAATACTCTTCATTCTTTCCTTGGCCTCCCTCCTCTACAAGGCCACTATAAATGTAACAACTGTCTGTCGTGTGATTCCACCTGTAACACCCAGTCCTTTGAATATAATGGCACCAAACACACTTTACAGTTCTTCTCTAATTGTAATTCACAAAATGTGATCTACTGTATAAAATGTCCCTGCCAACTACTCTATATCGGGCAAACCACGCAGAAAATCAAGACTAGGATCTCGCAACATAGGAGCAGGATCCGCTGCAAAATACAAACGGCACCACTTGTGGAACATTTTCTGGCCAAAGGACACTCTGAATCTGATTTCACATGGCAAGTGATTGACAGCCTACAACACAACCACAGAGGAGGAAATCAACAGCAAATCCTTAACCGCATGGAATGTAAATGGATTTTTAAATGCCGCTCCATTGAACAAGGACTTAACACTCTGGACGAATACAGAACCATTCTGTAACCACCTTCTGTGTTCAAATATGCCATTAACTCTTTTAACACCAGTCTCTTCTTGCTAACCCTGAGACCTCGTACATGCAATTCTGTACTCGTGTCTGTAAAGCAACCTTTCTGTTTCCTATTGTACTACTTGTATATAGTTGAATGTAGACTAAGCGGGCAAGTATTTGAACACCTACGCTGCCCTTACTAGATTGGTGCTGCAATTTAGTTTTTTGAACCTACCAATACCCCCTTTGGCTCTTTTGTTTTGACCCCAGACTTGAGAATTCTCAACACTGTTTGCCCAACGTTATGGAATCATGCTCCATCTCAGTAACTAGTAACCCGAGCAGTCCCATTCATGCTAGCGTTCCTTAGTTGCATACAGGCACCCCCTGGGCCTACTACCCTTGTTGGGCCTTCACACTATGCGATCGGCGCAGCTGCAGACGCCTCGAGTAACCAGTGGCAACCCTGTCCCCTTAAAAACCTCCCTCTCCCACTTCCCGGCCAGTCGCCGCGCGTAACTACACGCACACAGGATTCGCTCCACTCCCCGTGACCCCCATTGAATGCTTCGAGTGCCGCATGGATTAAGTAAGTACCATTGACACTACACCCCCTCCCTCCACTTGCTCGCGGCTTTAATATCCGCCTGAAGGTAACCTCCCGTATCCTCTTCTACAGATTAAGTTCCTCGGCACCGAAAAAATACCCGCCTCAACTCGCTGAGCAGGCTTGATTACACTCCTACTTTAAGTAAGTGTCCTCACCCTAACTTTGGCACCGCCCCGTATTTCCATGTACACTCACCGTACTATGTCCCCTTAACAAAACCCCCCCCTTTTCCTTAGGCAACTTCCTCCTGATACCTGCTTGAATAATTTTCGGCACTGACACCGCGCTTCCATTTATTGAGAAATCTGGACCCAGTTTGTTACTTCAGTAAGTGTCTTCACTACCCTGACACCACCCGGCATTCTTGCTTTAATCACCACGCGCCTTGTCCAGTTGTAACCCATAATCACTCCGTTTTCCTAGGCTATTGATTCAAATCAAGACGTTCACCACCGCGACGAATACGGTTTTTACTGACGACTACCCCGTCACTTTACCGCTCATATGCTCTGTAAGTGATCAACTTCGTGCGCGCGCAATGATGCCCCAACCTCTGCCCCTAGCGCTATAAGTTACTTCGCCACTATGAGCTCCGAGTCTCTTACATTCTTGTAATTGCGCATTCCTTCAGGGCACTAGACTGCTCAGTTTCATCACCTTGCTGACTCTGCCAGTTTACCGATTTTTCATCTTTATGTAATTGCATCACGTTTTGGAGAACACTATGTACCGCTCATTAATTGCTTGTGATGCTTGTTACAGTTCAGGGACTAATTTATGTTTTGTACTTGTTTATTTATTTATTTCTTCTGTATTTTTCTCACATTTAGAGTTCATATGCTCACATTTTGTCCTGATGATGAACTCAAATAACTGAGTTCGAAACGCCGTCGACCCTATGCAACTCGAACCTATTTTGTACTAATTTTATTTAAAAAATGGTTCTCTATTGTTGCCAATGCGATGTTCTCTTTTAAAGACTCCACCCTCACCTGCATGTCACGCTTTCTTGTCACTAAATATGTGAGCACTTGAATTCAATCTTTGTTCAATAAATAAGTGTCATACATTGACCTCTCCTGTCCCTTGTTTCTCTATATTAAGTATCACTCTCCAATTTGAGTCCTTGAACCTATACTAAATCATCTCGCCCTCCTAAGGGCTTTTCCTTCCACTGGACCTTCTCAGGCCATCCCGAACCATTGTTCTCTTCTACATTGTATCACCCCAGGTTCACATAAGGGGTACCCTTGTTCTTTAAAACACATGTGTAGGTATTGTGGCATGTCAGTCTCCACGACGGCCACTGTGCTGCATGTGCATCCATTGTGTGTGTGTGTGCCATGTTGAACCAGACATTCCTTCCTTGACATACACCTTTTGCATAGTTCCTTCCTGAGATCCTTGTCTTTGTGTGCAACTTGTGGCATTGTTTTATTGACATGGCGCATGCTGCTACAGGCCCTGCAGCAAGGGCACCCAGTGTCCACGCAAACGAGCTGGTGTTCATCATGGATTGCTTGCTGACATGTGCTATGCTGATCAGCAGCATCTGTGCCTCATGCTGCAGCACACTCTGCATTATGCACAAGATCCCCAGTTCCATCCACCTCAAGGCAAGAGAGACCATCCCCCAGGTCAACTACAACATCCGTGTCTAATCCTACCCTGCACTCTACGGACATGTGCATTACAACTCCCATGATACTTGTCCACATCCAGGGTGCATCTGCACAGCTCTGCTTCTACATCCGGCGACCAAGCCACATCAACGTCCAACAGAGATGGGGGGAATGGATCACTGCCAGCTGCAGGATGACCATCTCAATCCACGCCCACACTCAGGATGCAGCCCACAACCCCAACACAACCTTGTGGCACTGTGATCCAAGACCCCATTGTGCCATCTACATGCATCCAACCTTGGCCGGCCCACCATTCTCCACATTCACCTGACTCAAGCATGCAGGACATGGTTCTGCCACCTGTCTACACATACCTGGGATTAGCACCCCAGGACACTCCACATGATCCCTGGCCTCTGCGCATGACTGTTGCTCTTCTAAATTGGTCTGTAGACACAGTTGTGCGGGCACCCCCTCAGCTGGTTGGGCCCATTACGGGTGAGTATGGTGCTCCATGTCTGTATTGGATGATACATTGTGACCCATGTGTGTCCTGTGCCAGACTCAGACCCCAGGGTATGGATGGTTGTAGTTATTTAAATTACTCAGGCATGGTTTGACTTTACAACACACACATGTAATGGAATAATGCAAAATGACGGCATCATCTCTTGATAGTGCTGAATTTTATTTGTGGTGGGGTACGTGTTTGGGGGGGGGATGACAAGAGGTGCTTGCCGGGTGTGTAGAATCCAAAGTTCACTGGGGGAGTTGGTATCCTTGCCATTGGAAGTCATCAGAGTCCATGCCACAGTCTTTGTCAACATTGGTCAGACAGTGAACAGCAAGTCCATGTGGCAGAGAATGTCATTTGCTGATGTGCTGCTGTTGGGCCAGAGGGCCAGGTTCCAGGCCAGGTGACCTGGGAGATGGTGATGTTCTGCTGACTCTCACGGTCTTTTGCGTGGACGACCCACCTTCCTGCGGGGACCCTCAGAAGCAGGCCATGACGATGCTTGTGATGCTCCGTCGGATGAATCCTCCTCCTCCTGATCCCTTCTTGTGGCTGGTGATGTTCTTCGCCTGGTGGCACAGGGTGGGTTGCCCATGTTGTCGGCAATCCGACGGAGTGAACGGTTTATTTCCGTGTGCACCGTCAGGAGCTCAGCCAGTCTTGCCTCCATCCGTCCTTGGTGTCGCTGTTGACTGGCATGTTGCTCGGCCTGCAGGGTCTTCATCTCGTTGAGGGTGGACAAAACCTGGCTGATGCCCCTGGTGTCACGCCGGTATGTGTCGAGGATGTTGCTGACGTGTGACATTACCGGTTCCTGAGCCAACTGGTCAGGTTCGCGCCTCCGCCGTCCTCCACTCCCACCACCCCTTCCCACTTGCGCCTGGCCTGCCGTTGTGGGCGGGGAACAACCTTTACAACGCAACTTTTACAACGCACTACACTTACAACGCATTTTTTACAACGCACAATCCATTACAACGCATGACATTACAACGCATGACACTACAACGCATTTTTAAAAACTACCTTTACAACGCATTCCATTACAACGCATACTACCATTACAACGCATACCATTACAACGCATAATATAGTAATTTTTACCCCTATACTATCCAACACTTACCCTACTGTTGCACCCCCTGGAGTTAGAATAGTAATTTTTACCCCTATACTATCCAACACTTACCCTACTGTTGCACCCCCTGGAGTTAGAATAGTAATTTTTACCCCTATACTATCCAACACTTACCCTACTGTTGCACCCCCTGGAGTTAGAATAGTAATTTTTACCCCTATACTATCCAACACTTACCCTACTGTTGCACCCCCTGGAGTTAGAATAGTAATTTTTACCCCTATACTATCCAACACTTACTCTACTGTTGCACCCCCTGGAGTTAGAATAGTAATTTTTACCCCTATACTATCCAACACTTACCCTACTGTTGCACCCCCTGGAGTTAGAATAGTAATTTTTACCCCTATACTATCCAACACTTACCCTACTGTTGCACCCCCTGGAGTTAGAATAGTAATTTTTACCCCTATACTATCCAACACTTACCCTACTGTTGCACCCCCTGGAGTTAGAATAGTAATTTTTACCCCTATACTATCCAACACTTTGCCTACTGTTGCACCCCCTGGAGTTAGAATAGTAATTTTTACCCCTACACTATCCAACATTTACCCTACTGTTGCACCCCCTGGAGTTAGAATAGTAATTTTTAACCCTATACTATCCAACACTTACCCTACTGTTGCACCCCCTGGAGTTAGAATAGTAATTTTTACCCCTATACTATCTAATACTTACCTTAAATGCAATTTAATATTATGCGTTGTAAAGGTAGTATGCGTTGTAATGGAAATGCGTTGTAAAGGTAGTTTTTAAAAATGCGTTGTAGTGTCCTGCGTTGTAATGTCATGCGTTGTAATGGATTGTGCGTTGTAAAAAATGCGTTGTAAGTGCATGTGTTGTAAAAGTGTGCGTTGTAACGACATACATCCGTTGTGGGCACATCGGGTCTCCGGGACCCCTGAGGGATGGCATTTGCGGTGTCGCCTGCCTCCTCCTGGGTGCCCGGAGAACCTTGTCCCTCCTGGTCAGACTGGCTGTGTTGTTGTGTGCGGGCAGGGCTCCTGGTGTCTCCTGGGATGGGGCAGGAATGGGAGTGGTGGTTGGCACAGTTGTACCTGACGCAGGTGCTGCTGGTGGTTGGACACCAGAGGGGCCAGGTTGGTCTGGGTCATCCACGGAGTGGTGAGAGTCGTCGCTGCCGGTGGGGTCCTCTTCACTCAGAGCCTGGTCCTGTGAGTCTTCCCCCCCAGTGTTGGGGGGAGATCGACGGCGTTGACCTGTGTGTGAGAGAGACAATGTTAATTGTGTTACATGCGACATCCATGTTTCATTCATATTTGAGTTGGCACAGTTCCTCTGGGTAGTTGGATATGTCTTGCATTCCTCTCACAGTGCACTTGTGCATGGGTATGTCCCTTGGCCACAGCTTTCGACACTTTACCTATGTGTGACACAATCTTAGTTGATTCATCTTTTTGGAACGCAGTCAGCAGTGTAGTGAGCGGGCGTAGTGAGCCATGCGGAGCCGCCTTACGTGTTGCACTGTACGTGGGCAAATGGTGTTTTTTCCATGCTATTTGAGAATGCAGGTAGGTAACTTAAGCATTTGTGACAGGGTTCTAACAAACACAGTGGGTGGGTATACTGGGTGTAAGGTTAGGTTTGTGCCTGCAGCACGGATGTATTCGTGCACAGATTGACACATGGCCCAGTGTTTTTCAAAGGAAAAAGGGGGGGTTAACGCACTGCCAAACCTTGTCTACATGCACACAGTCCACCTGCTGACGAGCGGACATGGCCACACCACCCAAGGGTGATTTTGTCTCCCTCTGTCTCCCTTTCTCCCTCCCTCTGTCACCCTCCTCCCTCTGTCCATCTCCCTCTGTCTCCCTTTCTCCCTCCCTCTGTCACCCTCCTCCCTCTGTCCGTCTCCCTCTGTCTCCCTTTCTCCCTCCCTCTGTCACCCTCCTACCTCTGTCCGTCTCCCTCTGTCTGCCTTTCTCCCTCCCTCTGTCACCCTCCTCCCTCTGTCCGTCTCCCTCTGTCTCCTTTTCTCCCTCCCTCTGTCACCCTCCTCCCTCCCTCTGTCTGTCTCCCTGTGTCCCCCTCTGTCTCCCTCCCTCTCTCTCCCCCTCTCCCTCCCTCTGTCTGTCACCCTCTGTCACCTCAGCCCAGCTTCCTGGGCACACACAGTTTGTAGGTCTTTCGAAAGGCCATTGGCTTGTTCATGTGGGTTTGTTTCTAATCTCCAGGCACCCATTGGGTGGAGTGTCTGAGTCTGCGCTGCTGCTGTGGCGGTGTGTGCTGACACTCTTTCACAGTGATGCCTCTTCATTAGCTGCTGTTGTGTGCAAAGTGTGCCTTCATACCCATGTCATCCTGCAACGTGGCCACCATTTGCAGGCAACACAGTACTGTGTGGGGACACACTGTTTGTATGGCTGTGCCCTAGGCCATATGAGCTGAGGTCATTGTTGTCTGCTTCTGAGTTGCTCAATGTTAATTTTGAGGCCCACCCTCCCGGCATCGGGGACATCCTGTCTTGTGTTGGTGTTTTGTGTGGCCTGTGACTTGGCATGGCCTTGCTTGGTGCATGGGGCATGGAGGCGCTAGTGGCATGTGTGTGTTTTTGGAGTGTGGTTGTGTCCGGTGATGGCTTTGGGGTGGTTGCGTGCATGATTGGGATTTTGGTTGTGTATGGCGTTCCCCCCATGTGAGGTGAGTTGTTTGTGTACTCACCAGGCTCTTGGGCTCCTTCTACTCCATGTACTCCCACCGGCGGCAGCGTGGCCATCACCTTCTCCTCCCAGGGATGGTAGTGTACCGGTCTGCGGGGCGGCCCTCCTCCAGTGATGTTCCCCTGGTTGTGATCGTCCGTCATTTTGCGGCGGACCGTCCTCCGCAGATCGTACCACCTGGCTTGGCATTCATGCCTGGTCCTTCTGGTGGCCCCAACAGCATTCACTGAATTAACGATCCTCTGGCACATGGCAGATTTTGCGGATATGCTGGTCTGTCTGACCAATGTTCCAAAGAGCCGTGGCTCGACTCTGATGATTTCGTCGACAAGGATCTCCAGCTCATCCTTTGTGAACTTTGGATTCTTGTTAGTGGGCATGGTGTGGGGTGTGGGTGTGGATGGTTGTGGGGGGTGTGGGTGTGGATGGTTGTGGGTGTGTGAGTGTGGTTGTGAAGGTGTGTGTGTGAATGTGATGAGGGGGTGCTTGTGATGGTGGTTGAGTGAAGGAGTGCAAGTGTAAGGTGTATTGATGGATGTAGTATGGTGCAGTGCGTTTTCTCTGTGGTCTGGCAGTAGTGGATCTGTTGCAAAGGATCATGGTTTGTGTGTGTTGGGCCTTTTTATTGGTCCATATGTGGGCGTGGCTGTTTTTGAACTTTGGGTGGGTGTGTTATAAGGAGTGGTTGTGTTTTGGGCCTCTGTTTAGCTGTTTGGCAGTTGCAGGTCAGTGTATAGGATGTATTTGGGCTTGTTGGACATGTTTTGTGGTGTTGGAATCGAATTGACTCTCCTTGTGTTGTTTTGCTTTGTCCTGGTTCAGTACGAGTGTTTTTAGCGTCTGTACGGTGCGTACATGGGCCATGTTGTTGTACAGTGCTGACCTTTGCTATGGCTTAGTACGACTCGTACATGCGCGATGTTGGATGAGGGTGCTGGTGTAGGGGCCTGGGGTAGGGTGCGTACAGACACGGGCAGGGTGTTGGTCCGCACCGTCCATAGGTGGTGGTGTTTCGCACCGTACATACAGGGGGGGCTGGGTGTACGCTCCGTACATACACGGGTGGGGGTACGCTCCATACATACACGGGTGGGGGTACGCTCCGTACATACACTGGTGGGGTTTGGGTACGCTCCATTCGTACACGGGTGGGGGTACGCTCCGTACATACATGGGTGGGGGTACGCTCCGTACATACACGGGTGGGGTACGCTCCGTACATACACTGGTGGGGGTACACTCCGGACATACATGGGTGGGGGTATGCTCCATATATACACGGGTGGGGGTACGCTCCGTACATACACTGGTGGGGTGTGGGTACGCTCCATTTGTACACGGGTGGGGGTACGCTCCGTACATACACGGGTGGGGGTACGCTCCATACATACACGGGTAGGGGTACGCTCCGTACATACACGTGTGTGGGTGCGCTCCATACATACACGGGTGGGGGTACGCTCCGTACATACACGGGTGGGGGTACGCTCCATTCACACACGGGTGGGGGTACGCTCCATACATACACTGGTGGGGGTTCGGCACGTACATCCGCGGCCGGGGGGGCGTTCGGCACGTACATACGGGGGCTGGGGGGGTGTTCGGCGCGTACTTACGAGGGCTGGTGGGGTGTTCGGCGCGTACATACAGGGGCTAGGGGGGTGTTCGGCACGTACATACGAGGGCTGAGGGGGTGTTCGGCACGTACATACAGGGGCTAGGGGGGTGTTCAGCGCGTACATACGGGGGCTGGGGGGGGTGTTCGGAGCGTACATACGGGGTCTGGGGTGGGGTGTTCGGCGCGTATGCGGGCACATGTCTCCATGGTTGCTATAGGAGTTCGGTCCGTACGGTGTTTTTTCCATACGGTTGTAAAATCGGACAGACGGGACGGATCGTACTTGCGCGGTGGGACTTCGTTTTTCCGATTCGTACGTTAAATCGTCCGGGGATGTGTCGGACACATTTTCCGACCCGAGGACGTGTGGGGAAATTTTCCCAATGCAATTCGTATGGACTTTTTCCCATACGAATCGTACTTGGCAGTTTGTACGGTACTTGTACGATTCGTACGAAAAAAAATCCGGATACGATTCGTACGGGTAAAATTTTTGCAGGATCGGAATCGGCACCTTAATGTCTATGAGACCCCAGCTAAACTTTGGACCCATTTTCTTTACATTCTTGGGCCCTCACGAGGTTTTCCACTCCCACTGCTGATCTGCCTGATTTGATCCACTTCCCAGCCCCCTGTCCCTCGCTCCCCCTCCCACTTTTTCCCTCTTTCCTCTCCTGGGGACTTATTTCTTCTGTATTGGATTTTGGAACTGCAACTACTGTAATCCATGTGCCCTTTACCAAAGCACTCCTTCTCCCCTTGTTGGGGAGGGATCCAGCATTTATTCCCAGGAGTCTCAGAGACCCCTCTGAGAGAGTCCACAGCGTCAAGGGAGACACACACAGCTGAGGTGTGGGAACAACACCATTTCCACTGGATCACAGCACACCGGACGTTGGACACTGTTTTTCCGTGTCTCCCAGTTAATGTTTCCTTCACCCTCCCCCACCTCTTTCCCTCTTTCATTCTTTGTTTTCCTCCCCTGCTCCTATCCTCCCTCTCGTGAATCTCCCCCCTTGCCTCGTTTTTAACTCATGCAACTGCGCCCCAGCAACTGGAAACTATGCTCTGAAACTGTGTATCTTGTAACTATTGTTATCCATGTGCCCTTTACCAAAGCGCTCCTTCTCCCCTTGTTGGGGAGGGATCCAGCATTTATTCCCTGGAGTCTCAGAGACCCATCTGAGAGAGTCCTCAGTGTCAAGGGAGTCACACACAGCAGAGGTGTGGTAATGATGCCCCTTGCCAAAGCACTCCCGTTCCCCTTGTTGGGGAGGGATCCAGTATTTATGCCCTGGAGTCTCAGTGACCCCTCTGAGAGAGTCCACAGCGTATAGGGAGCCACACACAGCGGAGGGCAGGGAACAACACCTTTTCCACTGGGATCACAGCACACCGGACGGTGGACACTGTTTTTCCGTGTCTACCGGTTAAGTTTCCTTCTCCCTCCGCCACCTCTTCCCCTCTTTCGTTCTTGGTTTTCCTCTCCTGCTCCTATCCTCTCTCCCCTGAATCTCTCCCCTTGCCTGCTTTTTCCCTCAAGTATTTGTTTTTAACACATGCAGTTGCGCTCCAGTAACTGGTAACTATGCTCGAAAACTGTGTATCTTCTTGTAACGATGTAACTTGTAACTATGCTATGAAACAATGCTCGTGCTCATGTAAAGCGCTCTGATAACTCCGGGTCTAGCCAGCGCTATATAACACTTTTCAAATAAAATAAATAAATAAATAAATAAACAGCAGGTGTAGTCTTTATTCAGGCCATGAGGTAAAAGGGCAGGGACAGCAAGGGCAACGTTTATTCTAAGCAGTGAGCTAAAAGGACAGGAACAGCAGGTGTATTTTTAATCTGTGCAGTGAGATAAAAGGACGGGAGCAGCAGGTGTAGTGTTTATTCCGGGCAGTGAGGTAAAAGGACAGGAGCAGCAGGTGTAGTGTTTATTCTGTGCAGTGAGGTTAAAGGACAGGAGCAGCAGGTGTAGTGTTTATTCCGGGCAGTGAGGCAAAAGGACAGGAGCAGCAGGTGTAGTGTTTATTCCGGGCAGTGAGGTAAAAGGACAGGAACAGCAGGTGTAGTGTTTATTCTAAGCAGTGAGGTAAAGGGACAGGAACAGAAAGAGCAGTGTCTATTCCGGGCAGTGAGGTAAAAGGCCAGGAGCAGCAGGTGTAGTGTTTATTCCGGGCAGTGAGGCAAAAGGACAGGAGCAGCAGGTGTAGTGTTTATTCCGGGCAGTGAGGTAAAAGGACAGGAGCAGCAGGTGTAGTGTTTATTCTAAGCAGTGAGGTAAAGGGACAGGAACAGCAGGTGTAGTGTCTATTCCGGGCAGTGAGGTAAAAGGACAGGAGCAGCAGGTGTAGTGTTTATTCCGGGCATTGAGGCTAAAGGACAGGAGCAGCAGGTGTAGTGTTTATTCCGGGCAGTGAGGCAAAAGGACAGGAGCAGCAGGTGTAGTGTTTATTCCGGGCAGTGAGGTAAAAGGACAGGAACAGCAGTTGTAGTGTTTATTCCGGGCAGTGAGGTAAAAGGACAGGAGCAGCAGGTGTAGTGTTTATTCTAAGCAGTGAGGTAAAGGGACAGGAACAGCAAGAGCAGTGTTTATTCCGGGCAGTGAGACTGTAGCAGGCTGTTCTGGTTTATTTACTGCGCTGCAGTGAGATGGGGTAGAAACGCCAGCATGTCCTTTATTCGCAGTGAGATAACGTGACCGCCATGCCAGGATGTGTCGCATTCACTGTAGGACGTCAGAGGACAGGACTCCTTCCTGGAAAGGGTTAACTTGCCCTGTCTCTTCTTTTGGCAGGCGGTTTGTAAACAGGCAATGGAGCCGTCGGCTACGGCCCTCCGAGGTTTGACAGTCCGGAAATAATGAATTCATTTATTAATGAAAACCAAGCCACCAGAACCGTCCTCGCGCTCCCTCCAGCTGCCGTGCTGTTTGAGACGCATGGGGGGCGCTGTAAGAGGGGGTGACGGTGACGTGCATCCAGACACACGCCGCTAAACACGGGACATACAACAGCACCGGCGGCAGCATCCGCGTCGCCACTGTGGTATATGTCCCTGGAGGACAGATCCCTGACACTGAGCACCCCTACGTCAACCACGGCACCCCAAACTCCCTGCACCCCCACACTCACCACTAAACAGGAGGCACAGAACAACACCGACTCTGGGATCAGCGTCTGCCACTCTGGTGGTATATGACCCTGGGGGACCGATCCCTGAACTGAGCTCCTCTCTGACAACCAACCCCCCACCCTCCTGCACACGGCTGCCAAGGTTTCAGATTGCTTATGTGTGACATTTTCATAATTTCAGTGCACTTATGAGTGACATTCAACTGACTATGAGTGACAGTTTCTAGCTATCAAAATCAAGCAATGAAGAGGAGGAAAACATAAATCTCAGAATTTACACCCATTTGAGCAACCAGAAACTCTAAGCTCATCTTAAAACTGCTGCATAACACCAGGAATGGAAGGGCACACACATCGAAGGGATGGATGCATGACAAATTGCCAGTTTATTTAAATAAAAGAGCTTGTGAAAAGTTGCACCACAGCTGCAGACTCGGACCCCAACTCTCCTCATCCGCTGTGTGTTACAGAAACATTGTTGCGTGCTTGTTTAGGAAAGGAAAGCAAAACACCTGTAACCCCTCCAGCATGGGCCACATTTTTTCTGAGACGAGTAAAATGTTGTTGATGTAAGTGTTAACTAATGAATCTGGCCGGTGTAATCTAGGGAGAGGCTGGGCACCAGATGTAATTGGAGGGAGCCATGTGATTGGTATCCCCTGTGTTGGTAAACATCCTGCTTTAATCTGTGCCTGCCGTCGTCAGATCAATCAGCGAGTCGGTGCCCACCCTGGGGCCATCTGTCTGCTGGACACCACCATGTTGTGCGGTGGCCACAGGGAAGGAGGGAGAACGTGCAAGTGTTTAGCAGTTTTTCTGCAGGCTAAGGTGTGGTGCTGATGTTGGTGGGGCCGATTCACAGAACTAATTTAAGACAAAATCCTAAACTTACTACTTTTGGTATTCACAGAAGTTAGGATTTTGTCTTAAGTTTGTCTTAAGACAAACTTAAGACAGCCATAAAACAGTCTTAAGACAGACTTAAGACAGTCTTAAGACAGACTTAAGACAAACTTAAGACAGACTTAAGACAGACTTAAGACAAAATCCTAACTGAAGTCTGTCTTAAGTCTGTCTTAAGTCTATCTTAAGTCTGTCTTAAGTTTGTTTTATGTCTGTTTTAAGACTGTCTTAAGACTGTCTTAAGTCTGTTTTAAGACTGTCTTAAGTCTGTCTTAAGTTTGTCTTAAGACAAACTTAAGACAAATTCCTAACTTCTGTGAATTCCAAAAGTACTAAGTTTAGGATTTTGTCTTAAATTAGTTCTGTGAATTGGGCCCACAGTGAGCATGTGGTGCCTCAGAACCTCCACCACTGTGTGGGGGCTGCACGGCATTGCTGAGAGAGTGCTGGATGTAGGTAGTAGCAGCTTCCTAATCCTGTGCTGCCAATGGAATTTGTGTATTAACACGTCTGACGGATGGTAACTACTGATTTAAACATTTTAATTGTAGACAGCAGGCAGCGGTACTGTGTCGGCAACTAATCTGCAAGGCTTCAAGGCAGCAGCCAGGCTCCTCAGGTTGCGAGCCACTGACCCCCCACAGGCGGCAATCATTTTGGTTTGCCACCCACCTCTTTCCAGGTTGGCCAGCTGTCCTCAGTGAGTTGGCCTGTCCAGTGATAGATTCTGTGCTGGCGGCTCCTGCACAACCGGGTCAGTCACTGACTCATGACGTCTACTCTCCCAGACTCTGCAATAATTAAATTGGCTGCGGGTGGCAGCCATAATTACAGCCACAGTGCGGGCAGATGGAACGGGCCAGTGTGAGCAGCAACAGGTAGCGCTGCGAGGCGAGCACCACATTTGCAGCCGGCACCACCCGCAAAAAAAACAGTAGCGAGCGCAGCCGCCTACCTTACAAACTCCCTGCTCTGGCAGCAGGCCAGACTTTGTTTTACAACCTGAGTCTGAGCTGGACGCGCCGCGGTAATCATGAGATACATTGTAGCAGCACACACAGCGGGCCTGCCAGCAGTCCATAGCTTAGCTGTGAGCGCTCCAAGCCTGCGGGAGCAGTGTGTGCAGGCCACAGGCAGCACGCTCTCAGCTGCCACTCACTCCATAACAAATTTACCAGCTTCAGCTGAGACAATATGCTGAATGCATCATATGCGTGACAATGCATTTCAATGCAGTGATGCGGAGCACCACACTGAAATGCGTTAGTCTAACACCTGATGCGTGGTACTTGGCAGGACTGCCTGCACCCCCAAACCCAGCACTAAACATGAGACACAGAACAGCACCGGCGGCAGGATCTGCATCCAGCACACTGATATATGTTCCCGGGGACAGATCCCCGACACTGAGCGACCCTCCTTCAACCACTGCACCCCATCGTCCCTGCACCCCCACACTCACCAATAAACACGGGACACAGGACAGCACCTGCGGCAGGATCCACCATCGGCCACTCTGATATATGTCCCGAGGGACTGATCCCTGGCACTGAGCACCCCTCCTTCAACCACTTCACCCCAACATTCCTGCACCCCCACACTCATGACTAAACACGGGAGACAGAACAGCACTTGCGGCAGGATCTGCTGTCCGCCGCTCTGATATAGGTCCTCGGGGACAGATCTCTGACGCTAAGCACCCCTCCTTCAACCACTGCACCCCAATGTCCCTGCCCCCCCCACACTCACCATTAAACATGGGACACAGAATAGCATCGGCAGCAGGATCCACCTTCTGCCACTCTGATATAGCTCCCCAGGGACAGATCCCTGACACTGAACACCCCTCCTTCAACCATGCCCCCAACTTAAAGCACCCCCACTCCCACCACTACTCACCAGACACAGAACAGCATTGGCGGCAGGATACACCGCCCACCACTCAGATATATGTCCCTGGGGACAGATCCCTGACACTGAGCACCCCTCATTCAACCACTGCACCTCAATGTCCCTCCACACCCACACTCACCTGAGTGATGAGCAACTCTGATCCCAGACACTGAGCACCCCTCCGTTAACCACCCCCTTATGGGAACAGGTGTCCTGGATTTTCAGGGACAGTCCTGGTTTTTGATGATCTGTCTTGACAGATTTCACTAATCTCAGCATTTCTCCCAGTTTTTAGAGATAGGCGACTTCACACGTTTTTACGTGTTCTAGTGCAGGATTAGGTACCAGCCTTTTCAGAAATCAGTTTAATAAGTAGTTGTGATATTAAGTGTAAACATTGTATTTAATTTATTCAGCTTAGTGCCTCGGTGTCTGCATTGGTGAGCGCTGTCTATTAAGTCATTCTGTGTCTATCTTTCGATGTGAAATTGTAGTCTTACTTCTATTTCTGTGAAATGTCCTGGTTTTTGGTTTTTATAATCTGGTCGCCCTACCAGCCCCACAACCACCACTAAACATAGGAATCAGAGCATTACTGGTGACAGGATCATTGTCTGCTGTGAGGTTCAGGGGGACAGGTACCCCAACTCTAAGCCAGTGGTGTAACAATGGCTCCTGCTTCCCTTGCGGTGCGGAGGGCCTGAGCTCCATGGTGCCCAATCAAGCACTGTGCATGGATGGCAGGCCCCTGGCCTGACAGATCCTGACTGGGTCCGGAGCGTGGAGGGCCCCCTTCGTTGTACTTTGCAGGGTGGGGCCCTAAAGTTTCGTTACACCACTTCTCTGAGCAATCACCTGTCAACCACCCCACTGAGCCTCCCTGCACCAACACTCACACACAGGTCAACATAGGACACGGGCAGCATCGGGGCACGATCATCACCCACTGCTCTAAGAGGTCCGTGGAGACTGCTGCCCCCAGGGGAAGTGAAGGTCGCAGACCAGTCTTCCCCTGGGGAATTCACGCAACGACTGGAAGGACAATGGGGGTGGGATTAGAGGGGCAATGGGAAAGGGCGGGATTTGGGAGATTTTATAGGTGTCGGGAGAGGAAGATCCAGCCTCTTCCGGACACCTGAGCACCACCGGGGGGATATAGAAAAATGCTGTCCGCCCACCCACCCTGCAGGTCTTCAGCAAAGGGCTTGGGGTGTTTTTTTCTAGTCTGAGCGTGCCAGTTTAGGGCAGGTTGCAGAGCAGAGACGTTGCGGTACTTTGGACGGCTGGTGAGTCACATACGGGCGGATCCACCCCTCGGGGGAGGAGAAGGTACACGGGTGACTGATAGCGGGGCGCGGGAGGCAATGAAGGAAATTCAACAGAGGATGCTCGGAAGGCAAGTGAAGGGGAGAATGGGGAGAGGAAGGAGGTCACCGAGTGAATGGGGAAGAGTCAAACAGGTGAGATGGTTTTGAGAAGGATGAATGGAGAATGAGTCGGTATGGGAGGGGGAAAGTATATTTATTGCATTTATGTAATAAAGTCTAAAGGATTGCAACCTTGTCCTAATAAAATGGCCTTTTACGCTTCCAAGTAACAGCGTGGAGTGTGGTTCTTGCGTGAAGGTACCCTAAACATACTGAGCATCGCTGCCAGGAGGACTCTGAGAGGTCCCGGAGGGGACAGATACCCCAACACTGTGCACCCCTCTGTCAAGCCCCAGTAGCCCAACCTCCCTTCATCCTGACACACACACACCGCTAACGCTAACCATGGACCTAGTGCAGCAGCTGCTGCAGGCTCTGTCCCTCCTCCTTCCCTAAGAGGACCCAGGTAAAGGGGGCAGCAACCCCCCACACTGCACCTCCCTATCAGTCTCAGGGCAGGCCAGAGAGTTGCTGCTGGAGCACTCAAGCTTACCCTGAGAGAGGAAGGAGAAACGGTTTATGTTTAGTTCAGAGAATTTCGGAAAAAAGCCTGAGAAAAACCTATAGGTCTGACCTTTACTATCCGGCCTCATAGCTACTGACAGTGGCAATGCTTGTGGTGCACAGGTGACTACCTTAGAGTGATTTTGCCCAAAATTATTAGTTTACTCTTCCAAAGTGATTGATGTGGTGAAAGCAATACATCGGTCGTCTTGGAACAGTAAGTGTAAGGACGAGGAGACCAGTACACTGGAGAAGGTTTATTACAGGAAAAGCATTACACCAGATGATAGGACACCGCAGTAAAACACGTGTCAACTCCCCAAAGACAATCTTCCAACTGACAGCGTCAGCTGATTACATGACAAGAGAGGTGAGTGCAGGGGGGGTTCGGGAGCCTGGGAGGGAAAGGGTGGGAAGGTTCTAGAAGTGAATACCACCTTAACACATCTCCTCCCTCAAAGAAAGGAAGGGGAGGAGGAACAGAAGGAGGAAGGCGAGGGCATGGGGAAAATGGAAGAAGGGTAAGAGATTACAAAAATGAGTGAAAGTGCATACAAGCTAACTTAGGCCGCAACAATATGAATAATGGGAAGACCAAAGCACTAAATGAAACACATTTAGTAGCACTCAAAATCCTTAAATCATGTTGGTTTAACAATCATACACTCTCGTCTGCTCATACTGTTTTCTTCTGTGACGTTACCCGTAGACGGACTCTCCCGTCTTACAGGTTGACTTGAGGAACTATCACCCTGTACTTCCGTCTCGCTGGCTCGGTTAGTTGAACTATCTTGTTGCTCAACCTCTAGAGTTTGGGGTGAGGATATATCACAGTCATATGGCTGTATGTCCCAGCCCACCTTGTCTATGTCAGACTCTTCTTCATGCATCCATTCAGTACACTGCTTACTGTGTAACCCTTAATCTGGTACACACTGTTCTTGTCCCTGAGAGGTGCGTAACTCATCCTTGTCATTAGTGTCACAATCCTTTGTCTTACACAGAAGAAAGCACGGAATCATGCCACACCTTGCTCTCGCTAAGTAAAGCTGAATTGCACAGAATTTTCTTCACGACTAAAGGCTGGGTATAATGGCTCTGCCCTTTCTTAATGAACCCGCTACGCTTGACTCTTACCAATAGGTCTGGGCGGTAAATTCCATTTCGCTCGCAGAATTTGCGGAATTTAGGTAATTTCGCGTTCCGCGGAGAACGCAGAATTGGCCAAATTTCTGCGGTCTGCGGCTTCGTGGAATTATTTGCTTGTTCGCGTTCTCAAAATGCGTGTTCGCGAGATATTTCCCCCCGAGCACGCAAACAGCATTCGCGAACAGGAAAAAAGCATCGCGAACAAGCAATTCCACGTGTTCGCGTTTTTACCGTTTTGCTGAGCTTTGCGTAGCGTGACTACGCAAATTCCGCCCACCCTTACTTACCAAGCCACTCAACTCTTAGCTGACTCCATCCATCCAACATTGTCTTTTAACATGAGAGTTCTTCCTCGCATTAATTCAATTGGACTGGAATCTGTGCTCTCAATGGGAGTCTATACGGCCATACTATTTTATCCAATTCAATTCTCCAAGCCAATCCATTATTGTTAGCTAACTGTACAATATCTTCTCTCGGTTGCGCAAGTCACCACCACCCAACCTTTGGGCAGACAGTGCCTCGCGCAACTCCAAAACTGAATTACTTACTAAGCTCCCATAACAGCCAGTAATACACACTCTAAACCGCAGTGGAAACAGGTGGAGTGCAGATACGTAAAGAATTGTTTATACAACATATTGCAGGCTCGGTTCTTTGCTGCTGGTTTCCAGACTCCCCTGAGGCGACGTGTGGAGCTGTTGGGTTTTGAACACACAAACGTGTGCCACGGACTTTGGGGTTTTTAGCTTCAGGACTGCGAGGACCAGGGCGCATTGCGCTAACACCATCGCCAGCACCTGGGGCCCTCTTCCTGACTCCTCCCCCCCAAAGGTATATTACGCCTCGCGGCCCCCGCTTCGCGGGAGCCGCTCGCAGGCTCGGTTCTTTGCTGCTGGTTTCCAGACTCCCCTGAAGCGACGTGTGGAGCTGTTGGGTTTTGAACACACAAACGTGTGCCACGGAATTTGGGGTTTTTAGCTTCAGGACTGCGAGGACCAGGGCGCATTGCGCTAACACCATCGCCAGCACCTGGGGCCCTCTTCCTGACTCCTCCCCTGATTATTTAAGCCACGCCAATACCCGCATGAGCGGGACGCGAGCGGGGCGCAGTCCGGGGCGAAGCCCGGGCAAAGGGTTGGCCCTCTTAGGCCCTCAGAGGCCGAGTGAGGCCGGGCAGGGCCCGGTTATTTAAATTGTTATTTATTTTTCTGTGTCCTCTGTACTCTGTACTCCCTGCTATAATTGCTGTTATGGCCCAGAGCCCCGATAAAGCCTCTCATGAAAAACCGGGGGGTTTGAAAAATGGTTCTCTTGACAATTATTTTAAGAGGGTCCAGCCGGATGAGGTCAGGGAAAAAACACTGGCCGAACGCAGGACAGAGCGTCGCCGCTCAGTTGAAAACTTAAAACTCAGGGCTCCCGAAGTCTCTATACTCCAGGCACTTCTCCGGGACGGAGGTAGACCTAACGATAATGATGATCTTCCTTCGCAGGAGAGTGTTCCATTTTTGTTACGCGATTGCACTCCTACACACTGTGCCCCTATTGATCAGGATATTAGTGATACTCCCCTTCACAGTTGTATTAGTATACCTGTTGTCTCAAATACACATACCCCTATCTGTGGTAAACCGGCTAAGAAGAATCCTAAGAAATCCAAAGTGGTTAAGATTCATGGCCCACCACCAAGTAAAAGAAGACGTAAGAAGGGGGGGGGGGGGGAGGCTGGTTAAATCTAAGATTAGCCACTCTGATTTTGGGAAGCATTCAAAGACGGCTGCTAGTACTGTACTGGGGAAAGTAGTTGTATCTGCATTCATGCCCAATTCGGCACTCCCTTCTCCATTTGTAAGCCAAGAACCGGATGAAAACATCATCGAGTTACTTCCTACTTCCGCTGAACCGCTGCTGTTGGCAGCCCCCTCTGTTGCTCAATATGACAATCTGGGCCATTTGATTAAGTCTCTCATCTTACCCATTATCGAGAGTTTAAAGAGGGTGGAGAAAAGACTTGCGGATATAGAATCCGTTATAAGCAGGAAGGTCGATCCGATCATAGCTCAGGTGAATGTGGCTGCCCCCCCCCACCCCCATTGACCCACTACCTACTATTGACGCACCCAAAGCCACATCCCAATCCATTAAAGCTACACCCCAGCCCACTAACCAGATAGCTCTTAACCATCAAAGGTTATTGCCCCCTAAGATTGTAAATACTTCGGTCGGGAATCCAGCTAGTGACCTCTTGGGGGGAAGAGCAAACGCACCCAAAGGGAACAAGTGGGAAGTGTGGGGAAGTAATAGTTACAACAGGGCTTTAGTGACCAATGGGCCGCAAGTAGAACTACCCCCAGAAGCTGTGCCCCTTGTGGTTGTTTTGACGGGGGTGCCAACACTGGTTGATAACAAAAAAGAAGGGTTTACCCAGCTGAAAAACAAAATTATGCATTGGCTCAGTATACATAGACCAATCGCAAAGAATATCAATGGTGAGATAATGCACGTTAGGCGTCTCCCCTGGTTGGGCGGTAGAAGTAAAGACATCCAGGGAGATATAGTTGTAGTAAACTTTAGAGACCCACGTGCAGTTGATTATATACTGAACTGGCACACGGGAAGTGGTAACAACTGTATCACCCCCCGTGCTTGACTTATTTCTATCCTAGATCCCTGGTGTTCCCTTTACCCCATATAAATAAACAGGCTCCAATTTATTCAAACCTCCCAATAGCACCCATTACTGGGCATTTGGCATTCGACCCCTACACAGCCCCTGCTGTTGATACCTCTAGGTGGAACATCGTACCCCCTAGACCTAACAGAAACACCAATAGGAGAATGGACCATCTGAGACCCCTTACTCCCTTAGAGGTAGTGAACAGGTTTGATGTGTTCACCAGCATGGATGATTGTGATTGAAGATTACAGGCAACGCTGGGCATGGGGGGCCGTGTAGGCGCCGCTAGCCCAGAGGGCAGTGATTGTGAGATTCATATAGAGGCCATTAGTTCTGATATTGGGATCAAGGTTCCAACGATACCCAATGAATTTGATATTGGCGGGACCGCAACCACCACTCAACCTCTGTCCTCGGGCTGTAGCGTCGAAGGCTGTCTACCGCCAAAATCATTATGCCAATCAGAATCTACTAACGACCCTATACCATGTGTGCTGGGTGGAAATGAGGGGGTTATTCCTGATTCGTTTGCAATAGGCAATGAGGCTATCCATTTGGTATCTTGGAATGTGGCTGGATTGCAAAAAAAGATGATTCTCCCAGAATGGAATGCCTTCATCGAGAAGTTCGATGCATGTATGTTCCAAGAAACCTGGAGTTTGCTTCCAGTACACAAATCCGGTTACACAACCTACTTCCTGCCCGCTCAAGGTTGTGGGAAGGGCAGACCAGCAGGGGGTTTACATGTTTGGGTAAAAATTGAAATTAACTGGGATGTTTCTACCCATGATTCAGGGAGTTGAGACCTTCAACACCTCTCATTCGCTGGTCAAAAAAAGGGCAGCAGGATAGATTTATTCAATATCTATTCTAGAGGGACCCCGGGGGATTCAACTTCAAGCACAGTATCAACTTTAGAACAGGCAATAGCTAATTGCCCCCCAACCTCCAAAATTATTGTGGGGGGGACTTTAATTGTACATTTGAACCCCATAGTGGGGATGACCCTTTGGGTATTGAGGAGGAGGACTCTAGATGGTCCATCCCGGCCCTGACACTAGCCCCAATCAAAAAATGGTCAACAAAGGTAATTCAGATCAATGCCCTTACAGCGGAACATAATCTAAGAGCACTTAATGGCAGGACTTCCTCCGACCGCGCCGGAGCGATGACCTTTAATAGGCTTAGCGGTCCGTCTAGAATTGATTATATTCTATTGGATGTCACACTGTGGTGTGATCTAATAGATATGGAGGTGGTACCCTTCCAGGATAGTGATCATAACCCCCTATGTATGAAGTTAAGGTGGGGTAAACGAAAAGGCTGTGAGAAGAAAGCCCGCCTGAGAACAACCAATGAGGTTGTCCCATACAATGGTAATCGTAGGCTGAAATGGGACAAGGTTCATTCCCAGGTTGACAATTTGGCAAGGATTAGGGCGCATGTAGTAGATCTGACTATAGAGTTGACGGATCTCGAATTGGGAACAGGTAGCGCCCAGGGATCGCCACTCGCACTGGCTTACAAAAACACAATAGAGGAAGTAGGGAAATACTTTTTAATCCAGGGCAAAAACGGTAGTTTGGAAAAAAAAACGCCCAAAACCAGTAACCCTTGGTATTCGGACCAGTGCAAGGCAAAAAGGAAAGAGATAACAGTCGCCCTGCGTAAAAAGAGTCAACCCCTAGTTAGAGCAGCCAGGAAGGATTATGCAAAGGCACTGGTGCTGGCCAAACGAGAGTGAAGAACTCATCGTTGTTCTGGGAATTGATTAATAAGGCTAGGCAGCGTAACACGCCACCAATAGTTAATCATATAACAAGCCAACAATGGTATTGCCATTTTTCTGCATTGTATGGTGGGATAGAAGCAGTCCGTTCCCCTCCCCCTGATCCAGTTAGCAGGGCTCCTTCTTTATTGATGTTTGAAGAACCTTTTTTGGCTTCCGAGGTGGTGTTGACCATTAGACACTTGACCCCGAAGAAGGTTGCTGGCCCTGATGGGATTCCAGGGGATCTCCTATTGGAAGAACCCGTAGCATGGGCTAAACTTATTGCCCAAATAATGAATCTGATTTCTAAGGGATTTCCCGTGCCAGACTCGTGGAAGGGAGCAGAGGTGATAACTGTGTTCAAGAAGGGTGCCAGAGATGACCCTGCCAACTACAGACCGATCAGTCTGATTGACGTGATCCAGAAGGTGGTTGGCAGGGTCATTATCATGAGGGTAGGTGTCTGGATGGAAGAGGAGCACGTTCTGTCTCACTTCCAAGCTGGGTTCCGACAAAAGGTGGGCACGATGGACCAGGTCTTTCGCTTCTTTGCGATCTATTGGAAGTCAGTAACCATCAATAAAGGTAGTCTATACCTGGCTTTCATAGACCTCAGGATGGCGTTCGACCTGGTCCCCCGTGAAAGGCTGTGGGAAGTTTTAGAGAAGATGGGCATCCCAGGCCCACTTTTGGGTTTTATTGTGAAACTCCACGAGGGGAATTATGCGAGGATCAGATGGGGCACCCAAGGACAACTGACAGAGAGGATACCCGTGAGGAGGGGAGTACGCCAGGGATGTGTTATGGCACCGACGCTGTTTTCTCTCTTTGTGAATGGAGTGGTGGACCATCTGAGAGAGGATACGGCTGATGCGCCATCCCTGGCAGGGGAAAAAACTCCTACCCTACTCTTCGCGGATGATACCATTTTGATCTCTAAGACCCCCGCTGGCCTCCAAAAGCTCCTGAACCGTTTTAGTGCGTTCTGTACCGACAGAGGTCTTACCATCAATACCTCTAAAACAAAGCTTATGGCCTTATCACCCTCTAATAGATTTAGGAATAATCTCTTGCTCAATGGTGAGCCTTTGGAGTTGGTAGATTCCTTCGATTATTTGGGCGTTAGGGTTAATAGTCGGATGAGTTGAAAAGACCACTTGGCCAAAATGTTGCTAAACTATAAAAGAGTCTCAGGGGCGGTCCTGAGAGAACATCGGGAGTCCACGAGTAAACCCGTGGCACCGACTCTCGCAATTTATGAGGGCCAAGTATTACCGTCCGCCCTATACGGCTCCGAATTATGGGGGTTCGAGAATACACCGGAGCTAGTCACGTCCGAAAATAAGTTCTTGAGAGACCTGGTAGCCCTTCCTGCTTCTACTCCGTTAACCCCTTTACGGTTAGACTTAGGCAGGCACCCTTTTAAAGATCTAGTGCGCCTGCGCCCCCTACTCTTTTGGGTGCGTTTGCGAAGGACCCGGGAGCTTCAAAAGTATGCAGCTGCTTTAGACGAACTTATTTTGCTTGACACAGGTAACAGGATTAAGTGGTTGAGCAAGCTGAGGCAGTTGGTGGTTCTACTGGGTCTGAGTGAACCATGGAAGAGCCAAATACCACCGCCCAAGCTAGTGATTAAGCAGCTGTATTGGGACTGGGTCCAGAAGGAGACCTCATGTAGAGGTGTAGGGGGCCCTCTAACTGAGCGGTTTATGATGTTCAAATGGATAAGGAAACTTGAACCGTTCTTGGACTTTATAGAGAAACCCTTGGATAGATCACTTTACCTAAAGGTTAGGTTCGGGATTCTCCCGGTGAATGATTTCACCTCGGGGTGGAATAAACAGGGTGGCTCATCGAAATCTTGCCCAGGTTGTGCAGCCCCTAACGAGTCCGTGGTGCATTTCTTCTTTGCCTGTCCAGCATACAGGGTAGCCAGGAGGACATGGTTAAAGCCATTATGCAAGGGGCTGGGCCTCAGATGTCACAAAATGGCCCAGCGGATTCTTTGCACCGACACGACCTCCACTGCCATGGTGTGCGGAGTAGCTAAATATTTGGGCAGTACATGGTTGTCACGCATGAGGCATATCAAGGCCCTCCCTCATCCCACCTAATCGCTAGAAGGCCCTTGGTAGGAAGCCCCCACGATATCTGACAGTGTTTTTATGTACTTTTTACTAATTTAGTAAAAGTAAAGCATGGGTTGTTGTTTGTATTTAAGGATTGGTGGGTGCCTGTTTCTATTTTTTACTGTATTGTAAAAGTTGTACACTTTTATGATGATTTTTTTATCGAATAAAGTATAATGAGGTACAATATCTTCATTCACCCTATTAGACTGTTCCACTGCCCCATTACCAGCAGGATGGTACACAGAAGTCGTTTTATGTACAATACTATTCCTTTCAAGGAACTTTTTGAAGTTATCTGAGGTGAACAGTGAACCATTGTCACCTAAAATGTACTTAGTAAACCTTCTCTAGTAAAGACCTTGTCAAGAAACTTGATAATGCTCCAGAATCGGTCTTGTGGAATATGTCTATTTCAGGCCACTTAGAGAAATTATCAATTAGTACAACGATGTACACTTGTTTACCCTGCTCCCAAACAGGCCACATCAAATCAATGCCAACTCTCTCCCAGGGCCTACCTGGACTTGGCAAGGGATGTAACATTGGCCTGAACGTAACTTGTGATTTGTCTACATTTTTGCATTGTACACAATTTCTTACTTTCCTTTCAATGGCTAAATCACAACCAGGCAGACTCTTAAAATAACAACAAATGGCCGGTATATTTCTCTTGAAAATGTGTCAACCCTGGTTGCAGCAATCAGCAGCCCATAGCAGTGTGTAAAGAGTTGCTAGGACCTTATTAATCTAAAAGAAATCTAAGTCAGAGAATAAAAAACAGCAACACAACAAACATGGGAATGAAAAAGCATCTCAGACTCAGACGGAACAGAGAAAAAGAAAATTTGCATACACAAATTGTGTTTTTGGTAAGCATTCACACATGTATGCAAGACTTATTGGCTTTGCTGATGCTTGTGCAAGTATTTATACCTGTGCATGCTGACGAGGTGATTCAGTGAGTTAAATAAACATTTGCCACTGTTGTAAATGTTGACATGCACGTCGAAAATTTGAATCCCATAGGTGTAGCATCCTCCCCAGCGTGGGTACTCACCAATGACTACACCACACATGGAGCTTTGTATAGCACATCTTTATTCTTCTGTAATCGCGAGGTCAACGTTCTAAACCTGCATTTCACTTCACTACGCTCTAACCCTTATGTCACAGCTCTATGGAGTCCATCAGGAACATCATGTTTACAAACTCACACAACACTACATGCTAAATAAAAAAGTTACTTTTTTTTACAAATATATACAAATTAAGTTCTTCAATGCGTCTTTGTGGCGCTTGGATCACACGTCCCTACAGTGTCTTCTGAAACTGGGGTCAGGCAGTAGAAATGTCCTTGACTGGCTTTTGGTGAGGGTGCGACAGTACCAGTAAGGGGTTTTTTACTTGTCCTTTCAGACCCAGTCTCTACTATGACATCAGTACCCGACATGCGATGAGCCACATGCCGATAATGCTAGGATCCTCACATAATGGACTTCCCGGAACAGTGGGCAGTCACCATGTGTCCTTTGCAGGTCACAACATGAAATGGTTCAGCATCGAATGGAGCATCAGACTTCGTTTTCTATGCTTACTAACAAGCACTGGATCTCCTCTAGAGAATGTGACATCTCTGGCATGTTTACACTTGCCCGCATAGTCTCTCATTTTTCTCTTACAATCCAAGTTTTTCATGTGTTCTTTGTTGGTATTTGCTCTTCTGTTAGTCCACTGAGGTAACTTGGTCATCTTGGCTCTCCCAAACATCAAGGTTGCAGGGCTTTCACCTGTGGTCGAGTAATAAGCTCGAAGAGTGGAGTTTACGACAGCTTCAGATCGAGCTTCTCTAGTACAGCACACTGGATAGCTTTCATTAGAGTACTCATGAAACGTTTGACAAGGCTATTGGCCTTTGGCCAAAGCGGGGTGCTCTTCTGATGCTTCACATTAACATGACTGAGAAAGACTCTGGATTCTCGACTGTTAAAAGGTGGGCAATTGGCAAACCTTAAGATCGCAGGAACACCCCAGGTCGCAAAGATGCTGTCTAGTCTCTCAATGACACGTTCTTGAGTGATAGATGAAAGATCTTCAATCAGTGGAAAATGGGAATATTCATCAACGATCACCATCAGGTGATTTCCATTGTCAAGAGGATCAAAGAAGTCTACTGTAATTCTTTCCCATGCATGCATTGGCAACTCTAACATATTTTACGGGTGTTGAGTAGTTTTCGACGACAGGCAGTTGTATAAATGACATGCTTTAATTCTCTTTCAACTCTTGTCGATATATGAAAAACAGACTCTGTCTCGGAGAGCTTCTATGGTGGTAAAAATTCCACAATGTCCTTCATGGGCCACTTCAAATATTTGTTGTCGCAGACTCTCCCGAATGACAATTCTCGAACCTCTTAGGATAATGCCTTCCTGGGTAACAGACAGTACATCTTTGACATTCTTAATCTTTTGATATTCACTGTCACTGGTGAAAGGTCGAGGGTGCTGTTACCAAGACTGATGTGTTATAATGTCTTTCAGTATCAGCACAATCTTGACCTGTGGTAGTCACAACTTATTCCAATGAAATGGCAGCTGGGGTACGTGATTTCACTATGAAATTTATGTAAGCTTCAGTCATTTTAGAACGGCAGCCAAGGCATTGTAGAAGCACTCATAAGAAGTAGTTGGCAGGGTTGTGATCTTTCCCTGGACGATGTACGATGGTATAATTGTACTCTTGCAATCGCAGACCCCAACGTTCAACGGGGGGAGGCATTTTTGCTTTTGGATTTCCAAATATAGTGTTAAATGCATGATGAGGAGTCAAAAGAGTGAAGGGCTTCCCATACAGGAACAGGTGGAAATGTTCATAAGCCCACCACTACTAAGCTTTCTTTCTCAGGTTGGGAATGAGCATGTCCAGTTTGGGACAAGTTTTGGCTTGCATAAGCCACAATATGCCTTCGAGCATCTGGGTGTTCACTGTCCTGTGCAAGTATGGCGCCCAACCGGACAGCGTTAGTGTCAACAATAACCTCAGAATCATGCTTTGAATCAAAATATGTCATTTCGGAGGAGCCTAGCGCTTGACCAAGATGGCCGCGTGAGCTTAGAGCTCCCGAGACCCTCGCGCCCTCCGTCGACTATCCTGTCTCTAATCCTGATGGTATGCATGGCACCGTGTTGCTGAGTTGTCAGGGAGGCGATTGATGCTACCCGCGGTCGGTTCGCCCATCGGGAACCGGACTTACGACTGGCGGAAGATTGCGGCCTAACTCCCGGGGATGCCAGGGGCTAGAGTTGGCACGATGCCCGACTCCTAGTTGATCAACAACGGCCTGGCGAGGTGTGAACTGTCGGACGGAGGTCCTCGCACTTTCACTTTCGATTTCGTTCCCTTTGTCTGCCCGGACACTGTAGAGCTCTGGGTGGCTTTATTACCCCAAGGATGCTCAGCGGGCTGCTCACTCCTTATCCCTCTCTCTGAGAGGGAACAGTCTTAACTGCACTGGACTGCCCGGAGTCCATTATGTCGGGCAAAGCAGAAGGGGATCGGCTGAAGACTAAGTCCACCAGGCGGGGAACGTATTCCCAAGTCAACAGTATGGACCGCTACGCCCTCCTGAAAGCATCGCCGAGTGGATCGAGCCAGGCGCCGGATGCCCAGAAGGAGGACTCGCCTGGGACACCGGAGCTCTCCCTACAGGATGTCATGGGCGCGCTCGACGGGATGCAGACCTCGATGGGGAGACAGTTCGAGGCCCTGGCGCATAAGGTGGATGCCATCCTGGTAGATGTCAGTCTGATCCGCTCGGACCTGGGCAAGACGAACGAGCGCGTTAAGAACCTGGACCACAAGACCACGGGCCTCACTGATGATGTTGCGGATCTGCAGACCGAGGTTCGGAAGCTGAGGGCCGAGAGTGACCTCGCCGCCCGCCGGCTGGAGGACTTCGAGAGCCGGGCCAGGCGCAACAATGCGCGCGTCATCGGGGTCCCGGAGTCCTCGGATGAGGCTTCGGCGGACCTGCTTGTGGAGGATTTGGTCCTCAATCATCTGAAGCCTAAGGGCCTTGGAAAGTTTTTTGCGGTGGAAAGGGCCCATAGGGTGCCGGGCGGGCGGCCCAAGGCGGGTGCCCCGCCGCGGCCGATTGTCGCCCGGCTCTTTCATTTTCGAGATCGGGACGCTATCCTGCAAGCTTCGAGGGTGACGGGCCCAGTCCCCTTCCAGAATGCGTCGGTGAATTTTTATCCGGACTTCACCCAGCAGGTGCAGAGACAGAGACAGAGCTTCCTGGGGGTGAAGCGGAGACTTCGGGAACTGGATTTGAAGTATGCCATGCTTTTCCCTGCCAGACTACGGGTGGTGCATGAAGATCGGACATTCTTTTTTGACTCTCCTGTTATGGCCGACGAATGGCTGGACGCTTTGCCCCGGCGACGGACGGGGGATGACACAGCCGAGCATGGAGACAGTGGCCGGGATGGACAGGGCTGAGATCTCAGAGCCGGCCTGACTTGATTTGACCATACTTGAAGATTCGAACAGAGTGCAGTAACTGTGGAGGGTTGCGGGAGGACGAGGGGTGCTCTTTTCCTCCCTTAGGGTACTTTTTGTAGATTTTTAGTTTTTGTAGGGCGACAGGCACACTGCAAGTTGGGGGGGCTTTGTAAGCTGCAGCAGGGGTGCAGGGTGGGGGGAGTTTTGGGGATTTTGAGTTTGTTGTTGGGGGGTTTATTTCTGCAAGGCATGATGATTATCCTCAGGGCTGTTCCATGGTGGCTCCTCGGGTGTGGGGTGGGCCTCTTTCCGTTTGAGGATGGGGGGTAGGGGCTTAAGTGTTATAAGCTGGAATGTTAATGGTTTGGGGGATCGCATCAAGAGGGGGATTGTTTTGCAATTTTTGAAACGCTCAATGCCAGATGTTGTCCTGCTGCAGGAGACGCATCTCATAGGTAATATGTGCTATGCCTTGAATAGGAAGGGGTATAAATTCATTGCACACTCGGGATTCTCTTCTGGGTCCAGGGGTGCGGGCATCCTTGTTAGAGCATCGTTGCCTTTTGAGGTGGACTCCACCATTGTTGACGATAGGGGGAGGTTTGTGGCGGTGGCGGGGCGGTGGGAAGGAAGGACTTTGGTTTTGGTTTCGGTTTATGTCCCGCCGGCCCTGCAGGCCTCCATCCTTGCTGAACTGGGCAGGGCTTTGCTGACTCTCCCGGGGGGAATGCTGGTAGTGGGAGGGGATTTCAACGCTGTGGGCTCCGGACTGTTGGATAGATACCCGCCCAGGGACACAGGGGGGGCTCAGAAATGGCTTCCAGACTTCCTGGATACTTTTGGTCTGATAGACTGCTGGAGGCTCCGGCACCCCACACAGAGTCAATACACGTTTCACTCCGGGGCGCATGGTAGCCTCTCCAGGATTGATTACCTGCTCACTCTGGCCGCACATGCCTCGTTGATATCCGAGGCGAGGCACATGGCACGCGGTATCTCTGACCACTCGCCAGTGTGGATCCGGCTGGATCTAGGTCGGGAGGGAGGAGGGAGGGTGGCCCCCATCAACCCATGGTATTTCCGAGACCCCAAGATGCGCAGCGCCCTGGTAAAGAAGGTGGATAATTACTTTAAGGACAATCTGGGAACTGTGGACTCGGCGGTGTCGCTGTGGGAAGCCTTTAAGACCGTGCTTCGGGGGGAAGCCCTCTCCCTGGTGGTGGCTGCCAAGAATCGGAGGGATGGCGAGGTGCGGCAAGTGGAGGAGGAGATCGCGGCCCTTGAGGGGGCTATGGAGGAGGAGGTTACAGAGTCCTCACTGCATGAGCTTTGCTTGAAGCAGGCGGAGTATAGGGACCTGGTTACGAACGCCGCTAAGACCCTCAGTAGGGAACAACAGGGCCGCCTGTATGACGTTGGTGATAAGGCAGGGAAACTCCTGGCGTGGTTGGACAGGAAAGAACGGGTCAATAGAGTGGTGCCAGAGTTGACGGGAGAGTGGGGAGAGGCGATTGTGGAACCTGAGGGGATTGTGAAGTGTTTCGCGGAGTATTTTCGTAGGGTTTATTCCTCTGTGTCGGACAGGCCGCCCGAGGACTCGTCTGAGCTCCTCCGTGATATCGAGTTGCCCTGCCTCTCTGATATAGATAGGGATGATTTGGATGGTGACATAACGGTTGACGAGGTGGCGGGGGCGATTCGCGCGTTAAACTCGGGTAAGGCCTCTGGACCGAATGGACTGCCGATCGACCTGTATAAACTGTTCCCGGATAGGGTCGCCCCTCACCTGCGCGCCATGTTTTTGGAGGCGCGGGGGGATGGGATCCTTCCGTTGGATCAGCGGCTGGCGTCGATCGTGGTAATACATAAAGAGGGTAAACCCCGAGATAGGTGCGCCTCCTATCGGCCCATTTCACTCCTCAACGCTGAGTCGAAAATTCTGGCCAAACTCCTGGCTACCCGTTTGAGTAGGGTGCTTGGCGATTTGGTCCACCCGGATCAATCTGGCTTCATCCCGCACCGAAACACAGCATTAAACCTAAGGCGTCTTCATGGCGTCATCGCCAGGGCGGGCACGCTGCGTGAACCGGCTATTGTGGCATCTCTTGATGCCACGATGGCCTTTGACACGGTGGAGTGGGCATACTTATGGGCCGTGCTGGCCAAGTTTGGTTTCGGTCGCGGTTTTGTGAGTTGGGTCCGGTTGCTGTACGAGGGGCCACTAGCGAATGTTGTGGTGAATGGTCGGGCATCTACTCCGTTTCAGCTTGGTAGGGGTACTCGGCAGGGTTGCCCCCTGTCGCCTCTGTTGTTCGCCCTCGCCCTTGAACCGTTGGCTGCGTGGATACGTTGGCACCCGGATATACGGGGCCTTCGGTGGTCGCCTGATCACGAGGACCGTATTTCGCTTTATGCCGATGATATCCTACTGTATCTTGCCTCACCTAAGAAGTCACTTATAGTGGTCTGTGACGTACTCGCATCGTTCGGTGGGAACTCGGGGCTTGTGATTAATTGGGGCAAATCGTACTTGTACGTTCTTAGTGGCGAGGTCCCACCGATCCCTAGAACATGTTCGATACAGGTTGCCCAGCAGGGCTTCGTGTATTTGGGGATTTTTATATCCTTGGATCCTGCTGTGCGCTATGAGAGGAATCTGCTCCCCCCCTTGGCGCGCTTGAGGCGAGATGTTGAAGGTTGGCGGAGGCTGCCGCTCTCCCTTGTTGGGCGTGCGGCCCTGTTCAAAATGATGTCTCTTCCCCGCTTCCTCTATGCCCTCCAGAACACCTTGGACTGGGTACCGGCCAAATACTTTCGGGAGGTCGAAGGCCTCCAACGGACGTTGCTGTGGGATGGGCGGCCGCGAATAGCTATTTCAAAGTTGACGCTCCCATGGTACGATGGGGGCATTGCGCTCCCAGACATCCGACGGTACTATTGGGCCACGCAGCTGAGCGCGATCAACCATGGGTTTTATGGCCCTGCCCTCAGCCCTGGGTATGCCCTGGATAGGTGGCTGCTTCGTGGCGGCAACTACTACAGGGCGTTGTATTCGCGGTCCTTAGACTCGTCCCTCACGGGGCCCACAGGTGTGGCGGTGCGTGTATGGAAGATGGCGACTGATTCATTGGGCTGGAAGGATAGGCTCACCCTCGCTACCCCATTGTTTGAATCGGAGAGATTGGGAAGACTCTGGCATACGAAGGGCTTTGATAAGTGGGACCTGATAGGTATATCCAAGGTGGGAGATGTGCTGCATAAGGGGAGGGTGAAGTCCTTCGAGGAGTTGCAGACTGAGTATGAGCTAGGGCCCTCAGAGTATTTCAGGTATATCCAGCTGCGTCACGCCCTCCGATCAGTCCTTGTGGAGGGTGAGAAGGTGCCGGAGTCCTCTCCCCTTGAGGACCGAGTCCTTGATGGTCATATGCCCGAGAGCACGATCTCGCTCATATATAAGAAGTTGATTAACGTCCGGGCAGATATGCTTTTGGGGCTGAGAGAACAGTGGACTAGGGATGGCCTTGAGTTGGATAATGAGGACTGGCAGTCAGCGGTTTCTTCTCCTAAGGAGGTTGCGATCCCGTCGCGTCTGAGGCTGGTGCAGCTTAAAATACTGCACCGGGTGTATGTGACGGGGCCAAGGCTGGTCCACATGGGATTCTCGGAGGACGGCCTGTGCAGAAGGGGATGTGGTATGGTGGGTACTTTCCTGCACATCATTTGGGAATGTGGTGTCATTGTGGAGTTCTGGAGGAGAGTCCATGCAGTTATGGGGGAGGTGACGGGCACTGTGGTACAGCCGGAGGCGCGGTGTTGCCTCCTGAACGTCTGGGGGCCCACTGACCTCGATGAGGCGCAGACCCAATGGGTGACTCTGGGTAACATGGTGGCTAAAAGGGATATCGCGCGATTGTGGGGCTCCTCGGGACCCCCTACACTGACCGCGTGGAAGGAGAACATGGACTGGAGCATGTTTAGGGAGAAGACGGTCTACTGCTCTAGAGGTCGCCCCCGGAAGTGGCACGCCATCTGGGGGCGGTGGAACCAATACAGGGGGGGAATATGTCTTGCCCCGGATCTGGAACCTCCCGAGGAACAGCTTTCCCCCTGACCTACTTTCCAGCACAGTTTGGTTTTAGGAACCGTTTTGGGCCTCTGCTGTCCCCCTTCTTCCTCCGTACACAGTCTTGTAACTAGTAGATGAGTGGGGTCCGGCCTCCCCTGGGGGCTTTCGCCATGGGCTTTCAATGTTCTGCCTTGCTGGGGTTTGTTGTGAGTTTTTTTCTGTGTTTATTTAAAATTGGACCTTTGCATTACTCTTTGAACTGTATTGGGGACACATCACTGTATCTAACTCTCAATGCTGCCGAACCTTCGGGCTGTCGGCTGAATAGCTGTGTCCTGAATTTTGAAATTAAGGTTTTAAAAAAAAAAAAAAAAAAAAAAATATGTCATTTCAGTAACATTCTCAATAGCTTGCTTGATCTTCTGGAAGCTTTGCTTGCATTCATGTAACCAAAGAAAAGAAACATTCTTTTTTATCAAGTCTCTTAATGGTTCATTGACAGTGGCAAAGTCTCGTATTTATCATAAGCAATAGCTGGTCATGCTAAGGAATGATCATAACATTGACAAACCTTGTGGGAGACTGGCAGTTGACAGCGCTTGCACTTTAGCCAAATCAGGTGTCATACCTCCATAAGAAAAGATATGGCCAAAGAATTTTATCTTTGCCTAATGGAACTCACATTTCTTGGCATTCAAAGTTAAAGCAGCCTTAGCACACTTGCGTGAGAGCTTTGTCATGCTCCTTCTGTGTAGCTCTGGAAAACAATATGCCATTACTATAATTGAAGCATTCATGACAGGCTGAATGATGCGTCAAATGACATCTTTGAATAGGTCAGGCAGCTGAAGACACACCAAAAGTTGGAGGTCCATTAGGATGGCGGGCGGAAAAGCACCCAGACCGCCATGGTAGCGGGAAAACACCGCCCGCCAGGACCGCGGGAAAACCGCCAGTCCAATTATCATGCTCCGCAGTGGAAATCCGACCGCGGCGGTCGGATAGTGGCGGTTAACATTGTGGCGGGAGGTGCTGCCAGCAGCACTGCCGCGATGTCCAAACAAGCATGTCCTGCATGTCCCTGCACTGTGTTGCAGGAACTGCACAGTGCCTCTTACCTGATACAGGGACATGTAGGGAGGTACCCCCCAGTGCACCCACACCCCCCCAACACATTGGGGGTCCGCAATGGACCCCCGGAGACATTCTCCGCATGCCTTTCCATGGCGGTTCCACTGCAGCTGACAGCTGGCCACCGCCGGCATCATAATCGTGCCAGCGGTGCATGGCCCTGATCTGCCACAATTGTAGCGGTCCAGCTCCGCACGCCAGGCAAGCGGGCGGACTGCAACCGGCGGAAAAGTGGCGGGCGGAGAATCACACTGCTGCGGTCACTACCGCAATGCTAATCGGACCGGCGGTGTTCAGGGCTTCGACGGCGGACGGATGTCCGCCGCCGGTCCGGTGGTTGCTACCTCCCGCCCGGCGGAGGACATCCTCCCTCTGTCCTAATGGACCCCTTAGTATTTTGTAACGGAACAGACCAACATGTGGAGTAAAGGTTGTAATGTACCTGCATTTCTCATTGTGTTCCAACTGATGATATCCTTTATTCAGACCCAGGCGAGAGTATACCTTTGCACCACTGAATTGTATTATCATGTTACAATGTGCATACCTGGATTTCGTTCTCTTTCAATGGCCTTCTTCACTTGGCGGATATCCACTGAGATGCGCACATCTCCTTCACTGTCCTTTTTTGGTTGCTACCACTTTTGGAGAAACCCATGAAGTTGGACCAGTGGAACGCTCAATGACATTTAACCCCTTCAGTGCCCATGACGAGCTGGACTCGTCATGGGCTGCGGTGGCGCTGTGCCCATGACGAGTCCAGCTCGTCATGAACTCCGCCCGCTAATGGAAGGCGCGGCACTGGGCGGGGAAAGGGGCGGGCATGCAAGGGGTTAAGGTTCCCTGTTTTTCATTTTTATGGATTTTTACAAACATATACAGACAGAAAACAATGTGTTTTCTGTCTGCTTTTTTTTTTTAAAAGAAGACAAATACAGATAATTGTGCTTCTTCTAAGTGACTCTCCGTGCTGTCTTTCGTGAATTGTAGACCAACAGCTGAGCAGATGGACAGCATGGGAAATTTAAAAAACAGGATGTAATTTCTTCAAATAATGGCATATATCAACATTCATTTGCGGTATAATGCTAATATTTAGTGGATGTATTTGGCAGCTTAAATAGCTAAATCACGACAGACATCAAAGTATGAGTGTGTGTCTATCAGTTAAATAAATATGGAAATGTACAGTTTTACAACTTTATTTATACACAAAACACATATACGGATAACATGTCCCAAAAATAAATATGGAAAATACAGACAAAAATGTTTAAAAAATCTTATGCTTCGTTGCTGCTACAAAGAAACCTTGACTTTTTAGTGGCATCTATGCAGCCCACGTATACAATTTACTTCTCAATGCCGTAAGTTGGGGTGATGGAGACAGTTCATTATATTTCTCCACAGGCATAATACTTATTGATGCAACACTTTCAATAATAAAAGGTATTGAACAATCATTGACTTTCAATGTTCTCTTCGGACAATTTTTGAATAACTTTAGTGCTGCTTTGTCGTATTGAATTTTCTTGGAGTGGTGCTTTTCCTCACAGGCGGCCAGTCCAACATGCGTATGCTTTTCTGAGGTAAACATCGACATAGCACAACCATCTTCTTCACGTTCACTTGATATTGATATGGAAGATCTTTGACATAGATTTAGATGATGATCGGCTACATTTCGTGTTGATTGCCTCAACTGATGCAGTTGCTTGGCCTTATGGGTGTGCATTGAAGGTCGCTTCTGGAACATTCAGGGGCCAATTTTGTCTTTGCCCCATAACACACTTATCTTTTCCTTCACCTTGCACACTATCACAAAATGAACCTCCTTTCCATAGACTTCGCAGATCGGCCCAATGGTGGGATATTCACCTTCATGTGAAAACGAAAATCCACATCTGAGGCACAACTTCTTTTTCTGTGGAGAATTCATTCAGCTTTCCTGTGCCTTGTGCTTTGGCTTATTTCTTACATTCATGACTGACTCACTCAGAGCACCTGCAGACTCCATGTCAGCAGCTTGTTGATCAACACTCTCTTCAGCTCTGGCAGCCATGAAAACCTGCTCCAGACTAAGAATTTCTCTCAACATTCGTTGTCTGAACGAGTCTGACAAACATCCGTCAATCACTTCCTCATCATTAAATTCATTGACCTTACAGTGATGTTACAATTGTCCAGATATTGTTAGAGACATTACAGTTTGATGAGCGTATACAGTTTCTCAACAAATTAGTTGATGGTCTCACCAACTTTCTGTCGTTCTTGAACAAATGTGCACCTTTTGTAGCCTACATTTGGCATTGGATTGAACTTGAGATTCAAGGCTGATTTGATTGTATGTAATTTTGCCAGCTAGTGGCATTTTCTTTATGACAACTGTTAGAAATGGGGATTCTGGTTGGCAGAGGGGTGCACCTTGTCTAAGCAGGAACCACTACTCCCTAGTCAAGGCAAGCTAGATACACACTAAAAGATAACCTGTGCTCACCCTCTGGTAGCTTGGCACAGAGCATGCGGACTTATCTAAAGAGGCAATGTGGAAAGTATTTGTGAAATGCACACACAGTAACGCAATGAAAACACCACAAAAAGACTCCATGCAGGTTTAGAAAAATAGAGAATAATTTTATGAGAAAATCAAGACCAAAACGACAAACAAAAATCCAATAAGTAGAACCGGAGTTATGAATATTTTAAGAATAAACAAAAGATAGTGCTTAGCAGTCAATAGCACTTAAAGGATACTTGAGACTTCAAAAAGCAGGAGGCATGCCAGCAAGCCCTTGTAATTACTCTGGGTTCAAGTGAGATGGTTCCAGTCCTTGTCCTCAGCAGGGCAGAGATCAGCAGGCAGCAGGGCAGCTCAGCACAGCAATGAAGCAGTTCCTTAGAACGGTCAATTAATCACAGTGGCAATCCTTGTAACACAGCAGTCCTTACTGCTGGCAGAGTTCTTCACTGGTCTAGTAGAGTACTGCCTTGGTAGGGTCAGAGCCCCAGTATTTATGCCCACATGTGTCTTTGAAGTGAGGGTGACTTCAAAGCAGCTGCGTGTCCAGCGGAGGACAAAACGGCGTGGCAACTCGGTGCGACCAGACAGCGTGTCCAGGGTGCAAAAGAGAAAGGCCAGTGGGTGTAGGAGGCCTATATACCCCCCCGTTCCTCCCGCCCCAAAAAAATGATGCGCCCTGCACGCCGCAGCACCCTGGCTGCCAGGGTAGGCGGACTCCTCCCCGAGGGGTCCCCACACCAAGAAGAGGGGGCGTGGGCTGGTGCTTGCTGGCACTATAGGCCCGCCCTCCTTAGGGCACCCTGGGGGCGCCTGCGGCAGCCACATAGCACCAGCAGTAGGCAACACTCCCCACCCCACCACAAAGCATGCATGTTCTACGCATAAATAAAACACACCACACAATTTTTGTTTGGGTAAAAACTGCTGCAGGTTTATTACATACACCGTTATGTTAAATGGTGGGTTATCTTACGGGCGATCAAAGGGCAGGCAACCAACTGGGATGCCTGCCCGCCTGATGAGGCAAGCAGCACTGGGGCGAGCCCCATCTGTGCTGCCCCTTCGTTGATCCTCTTCCCGGATCACGGTCCCTTATTACTCACGCCCCTTTCAGGGTGGAGCGTAGCAAGGCAAGCCCCCGGTTGTTCAGGCCCACAACCGCCTGAAGGACTAACGGGGCACCGACACGGTTTTCCAGGAACCTCCCATGAGGCTCCTGGGCTCTGGCACCCTCTATGGTACCGCGCAGAGGTACCCTTCGCTACCCATTTGCTTCCAGATCGCCCTGTAACTCCGCCACAGCTCTGGAGGCGGCCACCGTCGCCACCCGAGCCCCCCACCAAAACAGCTATAGTCTTGCCCGCTAACTCTCCTGTCTAGATCCTCCTGCAAATCTAGATGAAAGAGAACATCCTTACTGGTTATCGATGCCCCATCTATATCCCAATAGCCCTAGATGTTAGCTTGGATCAGTTAGTGTCTGATGAAACAAAAACGCCCTTATGCCTGTGAAATTGTGCCAAGCACTATTCACCTCAAGCCGCAAAGTTCCACTGCGTCACATGACTCAGCCCCGTCCCACTCTGGGCGGGACAGTTTCAGACACCCTGGCACACGCTGCCCCACCTATTTGTTGATCACACTGGCAGCCGCCCATCTAGCACCGTGTGTGACTGGGCACATGTGTCTCCTATCTCTGGGACAGCAGCTCACATGTTAGAAGTCCGTGCCTACCCCCGCTTGCCAGCTTAAGCTATCGGGCGAGGGGGATTATGTTTAACCCTGGCACGGTCCCTTTACTCGCTAAATCCATGCGCACAGGAATGGCCATAACAGGCGTATGAGACAATGAGCACGGCTGCCCTCCAGCACTTGCCCTGCATCCCTCATTCCTTATGGGAATTTCGAACGCTCAGCTCCCTCTGGTGAAGCCCCCTAGGCATACCCGCTCAGAGAAACTGTCTGATTCGATACAGGGCGCACTGTCTGTAATCCAGTGCCTAACACTTGATGTGGGAGATGCCACACACTGCCTAGGTCATGGGAACCTTAAGGAGCACACCATTTTCACCCGGGCATACCACTAAATGGGACTGGCTCCACCCAGCTGTAACGCTCCTACTGGGCTGAGTAAATGCGGCCCAGGAGGACCCTTGAACAAGCCGCGTGGTGTGCTGCCACAAACCGTATTGGTAATAAGAACCTTAAGAAGCACACAATTGCCACCTGGGCGTACCCCTCAATGAGACCGGCTCCACACAGCTGTCGGCCAGAGAGACACAATATTCAACCTATTTACTGGGTTCTGCCACTTGGTACCCTACTGGTTGCAGCTCTGTGTTTATGTGAAGCGCGCGTGTCCCCGGGGCATGGAGTCGCTGATAACTGGGTATGTTACCCACTCGCTGATGTATCGCTACTGCCCTTATTTGGATAGAAGGAAAGCTGGATGATTCCTAAGGACTGTGGACTTAATACTTCAACCCAGTTTGCCCCAAAACTTGGGACAGGCCAAGAAGTAATCATGCCCTTCAAGGTACATCTACCCCAGCAATGACTATCAACATATATGGGACACCGGTCGCAGAAGATGCCCCTTCTAGTCTCAGGTTCTAGCCCATAGAAGGATAACCAGGGAGCGGACAAGTCAGTGGGAACCAGGGGGGACATACTGTGCAAAACCTGCCCTTTCCTGAATATTGGGACGCCAAAGGTCTATGATACCCTGTCGCCCTTTGGCACTAACGCAGTGTTAACCAAACTTTACTGCGCCACAGCACACTTGTTAGCTGACAACTACCACCACCCGCTTGCTGCCCTGGTTAAAGCGCGGGTGACTATATCTTAACTGAAGCGACCTGATACCTGCCCTTGGCTGCAGACGAATGCCCACCCCGTGAACATGGTACCCGATTCTATAAGGTGCCTGCAGGTGGTCCCCATGAAGGCCCCTGTAGCCAATTGCACAATGCAGTCATTATTTTGTAAGTGCCTCTCTCTGTGTTGAAACTTCCTGAGTAAGTGTAAAATTATACTTTCCCACCATTGGGCAGGAAACCGGTGGCAAAGGGAGACTGTTAATTTGTGGCTTCTGAAATTGCCGCTGTGTAACTACTACAAAACCACAGTACACCTACAACACGCCAATTCCATTGGCTTTAACAATGCTTGTTAGTTGCATAGGATAACTGAAGTCACAATTCCGGCTTCGCTGCGTAGCATATTGAACATGCCTCCATTCAGTTCTGGTGGCACTGTCACCTTAACGTGTTGAACACTGCATGAATTGTCTCCCTACGATGAGTAGTGAGCTTAACCGCAATTGGGACCATTCCACTAATCAACTTCCGCAACAGCCGGACAGGTCACCTGCACGTAAGCCAGGTACCGAAAGCGGGAGCCCTTTGGAAACAGAATAGCGGCGCACAATCCCCGCGTTGGAGACAAAATTGACCTCGTTGTACTGCAAACGAGGCACATGCGGAGACAAAATAACTATTCTTAGCAAAACAGAGACTCTCCGTATCTTTTTGATGTATAGGGACAAAAGATGAACCATGATATTATCACTGACCAAGTCTGTGATGTCCTCTTCACTACCTCTGGCATATTTCTCATAATTCACCATATATGACTGACACCGCAATCTCATCCTGTGCTTTGTGTGATCTTGGCCCACTTTGGTGTGAGCAGAGCCCCGTGAATTATACTTGGGTTCTAGGCCGGTAATGCACAAGTGTTAGGTGAGGAAGATGAAACCATACTTGCCGAGCCCCGGCCAGAACCGAAAACCATTTTACCATTTGTCATCAGTAGTACATTCATCAATAGGACATTGAGAAGGGCCACATGAATAACTCCTGGTGGCCAAAGGACCTTGCTGGCCAAGCGGCGAAATCTTCGTTCAATGCAATAATACGAAACAGACTTCTCACGGCGCACGCCACCCAGGCACCAAACAGGACACCGAGGTTTACACCTAACATCCAGACTCCATGGAAAAGGCACCACAAACCGAAACCCCTGCGCGAGTCACTCACCGAGGCACCGCCGAAGGATCCACCCCTGAACAACGCCTTCGATGAGTAGCAATCTCCACCGCAAATGGGACCATTACACTAAGCAACACCACCAATCAATGGAAATCAACCATACCCCCCTCTAAAACAGGTAAAATGTGTGTGAAACCCAGCCATGGCCAGATGAAACCATAGACGTCGTTTGTCTGGGGCATTGTAGAGACGTAACCGATACCAGGCAACCTGTCCCTTTCATCTGAAACTTGATAATCATTAACAGAATGCCTGGTGACTTAAAAGAGGCATATCACTGTGACAGCTCCCCTCGGTGCAAAGGCTCATGCTATAAGAGGGAACCTCAAATAAGGTGCTTTCTTTATCTGCCTTTGCATCATCTGTGGTCATGCCACCTTGGCTGGTGGCGAGCTATACCTGAACCGAACGGAAAATGAAAACTCTGGAACTGCAGCCATAAAAGCTAAATAAATTAATTAGCCCCACCCCGGGCACTCTGTCCAATTACCGCCAAGGAAGACGCACCGCAACGCCAACTGAAGGCAGACTTAGACTTTATTCAGAGAAATGTGTTTGTTTCATGCAACATCCATAAAAACTGTTTCTTTTTTTTTAATCAAAACAGGACCTCACATTTGAAAAATAGGAGGGTGTCAAAGAAATTATTTGCAGTAATATTGGTGTGCTGCTGGTGTTTCAAAATTGAAAACTCACTATGCTTGGATATTAGCTGTAGACACATTAGGAATTTGGACAAGTGTGCCCGTGCACTGTCCGTGTCTTCAGATCACTAAAATGTTTCTTTTAGATCGAGTCAGAACCTCCTATCTGCTAAGTGGTAGAGTCACCTATTATTTCCAGTGATATTAGTGAGCTGTTGCTGTGTTACTGTGTTAAAATACGTCACCATCCCCCAATATTGTATGCAAACACAGTTAGAAATTGGAAGAGTATGTCCGTGCACCATCTGTAACTTACCCCAAGATGGGCAAGAAAGGGCTGGACTGTTCACATTCAAAGCTGTTCCAAATATGGGCACCCAAATACGTTTCTACCAAGGGCAGCTGCTAATACTACCGCATGTGCTGTCGTGCACAAGTTTGCCCTCCTGACCTCAAACCTTCCAAATGCCGTGTTAAACGCGCCAAAGCCGCCCCACACATCCTGAAGAAGGCTGTGAATTGCCAACAGAGAAAAGGAATTAACGAATCAATGTGCGCCCAGGCAACCTGAAGCACGTCTTCTCTTCCCCGTCCGACCATCAATAATACTGAGTTTCAAGCGGAGAACAGAGATCCGCAGACTGGCCTTACAATGACTAAATATGACATCTTAACTGATCAAGTGAGCACTGACAAGATTTACAGTTCAATCCGACAGCAGAGGGGTGGCCAGTCTTGACCTCCAACCTTCAGAATGCCTTGTTAAAAGTGCCAGGACCCCAAATGCATTCTGACGAAGGCTGTGCATTGCAAGAGAGGAGGTATTAATCAATCAATGTGCGCCCGGCAACATCAGGCGCGTCTTGGCTTCGCCAGCCGACCATCAACATATGCTGCGCTACGATAACTATACATCAAAAGCCCCTCGGTGGCAGTGATGCAACCCGCAACAGGGGGGAGAGATGAACTTCTACGTAGTGAACACTTGCAGCACTTTAAAAAGTTCCGGGGTGACATTATCCCTAGAGGTTTTAACTCAAGGAGGCTGTACATATAAAGCTTGATGCAACTATTAAAAGTGTGGTGAAAATTGTGGGTCTCCCCACTGAGCTTTCCCTTTCCGCTGGCAAAGCAAATAAGAATATGTAGAAGATTGAATGAGCTGGTCGTCCTGAACAAACACAAAGTTGATCCCAATAGGGGACGGGCGGCCCAGGTTGATTGTATACCTTTCTATTCCTTATGATTTTGGGTCTCTCCTTGGAGTTACTCTTCACTACTCTTATGTGCTAAAACATCCCCTCAAAGCATTTGCACATGCTATTATGGTAGGAGGCAGGCAGGAAGTGTATGATTTCTGATAACAGTGCGTAAGGCGAACGCAAGCTCATGAAATAGCAGACCGCCCCCGCCCCGTGACCCAACCCTGCTGATCATTAATCCCAAGATCACGGTTGCATGCACATTTCCTTACAGCTGCAGATATTCTGTGCTGGTTCCCTGTTCGGAGGGACAAACAGGCGACACGCTTAAATGTGAGATACGGGAGACTTGGGTCCCCCACCGTACATTCACGTGAGGAGTTGGGATAACCAAACATCCCAATGAAGGTCTCATCCCCACCCCAATAGCAACACCACTGCCCTAAACTCAAGCCCATATCACGAAAGTGAGAGCCCACCAAATCAGGAATAGAGACATGACAACTTGGGTGACAAAGGAGGGGAGGGGACAACAACAGTGCGGAGGCGTCATCTGGTGGCACAGTCACCCGATGGCCCCATATCAGAGCATAATTTGTAAAGGAATAAGTGCCTGAGCCCTTGTGATAAGGCCACCGCAATTTGCCAGAGCTGCCAATGACAGAGCGTACCCAACTACTAACCATCACACTGCTACCAGTGTGACAATTCAGGCTGGTCGAACCCCCCAAGCTTTAAGAACTGTCTGGGTGGCAGGTATTAGTGGTTTTGCACAGTGTAGAAATATTGAACAACTAATTTCTGCTCATTTTAAATGCACAGCTGTCCTAAGTGTCGGCGCCCGCTTGTAGGTGCCGGTCCAAGAGCAAAAGGAAAGCACCTGCTCAACTTAAGAACTGCCCCATGTATGCTTTAAAATTACAATGAACTCCGTGCATAACTGGAGCTGCTTGAGACAATTGAATTCTTAACTTGCATAATATGTGCAATTTAAAGGGCTTCTTGACAGTCGGAAGCTGTGTTTCCCCCCGGTTGATGCACTGACTCACGCATGTTTGACTCAGGGTTTCGAATACTCTGTGGCAGACACCACGCGACTGAAAACCATGCTCTGCCCGTGAGCCGCTGCACCGGGCCTGCCAACCACATGACAGCTCGGTCGCAAGCCACCCACAATTAGAGCCTCAAATCCAAGCCGGGCAAAGACAACATAATTAACTACTGTCTCATGTATCCCTCAACGATGATTTAAAACACAGGAAGCCGAAAGGCAAGAAGTTATCTGCTGTCCTCCCTTCCAACAAGAGAGGAACGTTTCGAAAAAAACACCAGCCCCCGTCGTGGCTGCTTCTGCTTAAAGAGTCCCGGATTCTTCAAAGGTGGGCCATAAGTGCATAGACCCGCGCCCTCGGCAGCATTGCAGTCTGGTGCAAACAGACGGTGCCGCCTGGTCAGGCTCCTGATGGACTTGTACTTGTTTCCCCAGTACCCGAGTGACCTACTAGATGGCCATGGTCATACTAACCCTAAATGCAGCACCACTCACCACACTAACTGATTAAGCGACCCACCTCCCGTCCAACGCATGCAAAGGAAAGGAGAAATCGGCGGCAAAGGCAGATAGATTCAAGTGGCGATCAATATATGAAATACTGTTGAAATTCAGAGTTGCTCCGTTCTTCAATAAATGAACTACTTCCAAAAGCCTGCCTAATGAGAAGAGCCCATCATGCTTTCCAAATGAAGATGAGTAGTACATGGGATACCCCTTTACTTAATAACATTCGTGTCCCTAACACGTGCACATAACACAGCAGGGAAACCATTTAGGATCTCAAAGTAACCTGCGGGGGCCACAGTGGAGTGTGTCCCCTGCGATGATAGCCAACACCAATCTGTGCGCCCGACGGGGCCAAGGGCCACCCACCTCCACCTCAACTGGTCCCCTGATGAACCCCTCCTCGCACCGCCAGCCCGGGTTCAAGCATCCGACCAATAACAGACCACACCAAAGCAACTGAATGCCCCGAGAGCGGTTGCAACAATTGCCGTATGGTTTCTCGGCTCAGGGGCTCCCAACAGTAGAAAAGTGATACTTTAGTTCCGAGCCAGGGCCGCGACGTGCAGGGCACACCGGAGTTGACTAGCCCCCATACTCCGGTCGCGAGACATATGCTACCTCAGCTCATCTGCTACTGGCCACTAGGAGTGCTAGCACAACCCAACTCCCGAAAATGCGGTGCCCCAAAATCGTCAGCACTTGGCTCATACGCCAGTTTTGTTTCTCACCCATTTCACAAATCTTCACGAGGACCACACACCCGGGAGGATAGGGGCACAACTCATGGCAACATAAGGAGCCACCCATGAGACCGGGGATGTAACCCGCACACCCCCTGCGCCAAACCCGAAACGCATGCCAGAATTGCCCACGTCTAAAGGGTTTTCCCACATTGTAATCGCCCAGTCAGGAGATAAGCCAACACCAGCTGTGAGGCGGAAATATATACTCCCGCATATTTATGGGGGTGTGAAAGCGGTGGAAATCGGAAATGATGAGGGATTCCGACCGGCTGACAAAGACTAGGGCCGTGCGGAGCTAAACGTCTCCATTCCAGCCGGACATGTCGCATTAAGCAATCTGGCTGAAAAACTTTCAAGGCCCATATGATCACGGCACCCGCCTCTGCTCCCTGCCAGCCTCCAAGCCCCCGTCATACCAACTACCGCCAGTGTATCAAGTCGAACACTGCCCATAAACCGACCCCCGCACAACATGAGGCAAGGGCTGGGGGAGGGGAGAACCCTGAGGAGCGCCCACATCGCCACAAAACTGCAACTACAAGCTGAAAGAACTGCCTCACCGGGCCCTGACTCACCACTCAAAACACCGACTCGACCTGCGACAACCGACGCCAGACCAGAGACAAGACAGCGGGAACCACGTGTCCAGCGGAGGACAAAACGGCTTGGCAACTCGGTGCAACCAGACGGCATGTCCACGGCGCAAAAGAGGAAGGCCAGTGGGTGGGGGAGGCCTATATACCCCCCGTTCCTCACGCCCCGGAAATGACGCGCCCTGCATGCCGCAGCACCCTGGCTGCCAGAGTAGGGGGACTCCTCCCCGAGGGGTCCTCACACCAAGAAGAGGGGGGGTGGGCTGGTGCCTTGCTGGCACTATAGGCCTGCCCTCATTAGGGAACCCTGTGGCCACCTCAGGCAGCCGCAAACTCTAAGCTTCTTTTGGAGATCACCACCGTATGCAAATTTCACACACTTTATTTCAAATAACTGCAAGGGTCAGGCTCCCCTGGTCCTATGTTGGGCACCCTCTACCACGGCTTCAGTGTTTGCTTGAACAGATAGTACAAGGGTAGGGTGTTCCGTTTACAACACGGACTGCTGTGAAGTGAAGGTAGGGAGATTGGTGGAAAGGCCTTCGCACACGTAAAGGTAGTCGTATGGGATCGGACCACGAGGTCCAGATTAAGGTCCCCTTTATTGGTTTCTCTTTCCCGGCCCCTCCCTCCTCTGGCCTATACCACATCGTCATATAGGGAGGGTGCTTACAGTGACGCACCCCTGACATTTCAACAAAGGTGGGGCAGCCCACGAACATAACAAAGGGCTTCGAAGCGCCCCACCAAATGCCAGCGTTACCTTGTCGAATTAATTCCTGCTTCTTACAATAAAAGGCATTGAACGCAGCACCGGACATTCAATGTCCGTGGCCATAATGAAATAACAGCAGCGACTGACTGCTGTAATCAAAATTGCATTTAATTATAAGAACCAAAGGGCTGCAAAGGCTGCCATTTAACCCCTTGTGGGCTATTCTTCGTCCCGGCGCACCAGGAGGTAGTTAACTTCTTAGTGGGCACTATATTCTTTACTACACCTGCATACAAGCATCCCACTGGTGACAGCCAGGAGAAAATCTATATGCCAAGAAAAGGGCATTTGTGGGCGATGGGGCACGTTGGCTGCCCCACACCCTTCCTGCTACGAGTGCCTCTCCACACCGAGACCTTGACTTGCAAACTGGGCCACTTGATCAGAAGGATACGTTACACGGGGCACTGCTGCATGAGCACTTGGAAGGCATGACATGCACGCCAAGGGTCCAGCAGCAGAGGGCACGAAGTAGACCCTGCAATCAGCAACACCGACCGACGTACAGATGACGAGAGGGCACAACGATGCAAATCAGCAACATCGACACACTTGCACGTGAGGGAGTTTGGGAGAAACAATAAAAATAAAAGGCAAATGTTTTTAAATTAGCCCCTTACGTCAAATGAATGGAATCGGGAATCCGAAATGTAAATGCAATTATTTACCTTGATAAAGTTAACTTGGGTGTGCGCGGAGTAAGGTGCTACAATGAAAGTTGTGCAACAACTTTCATCGTCCCACAAGTGCTGTAGGGAGCGGCAGGCACCCTTTGTGAAAGTGAAAGCGTGCATGGTGCGCTGCTAATGCAAAGAAGCATCTGCCATTGCCAATGTCCCGCGAGTGCTACGGGGGGCGGCACGCACCCTTTGTGAAAGTGAAAGCGCACATGGCGCGCTGCTAATGCAAAGAAGCATTGCCATTGCCAGTGTCCTGCGAGTGCTGGGGGTGGGGCGGGGCAGCAGGGACCCTTTGTGAAATGCGCGCTGCTAATGCAAAGAAGCATCCGCCATTGCCGGTGTCCCGCAAGTGCTACGGGGGGCGTAAGGAACACATTGTGAAAGTGAAAGGCGCATTGCCTCCTGCTAATGCAAAGAAGCATTTCCCATTGTTGGTGTCCCGCGAGTGCTACGGGGGGCGGCAGGCACCCTTTGTGAAAGTGAAAGGGTGCATGGCGCGCTGCTAATGCAAAGAAGCAATGCCATTGCCGGTGTGCAGCAAGTGCTGGGGGGGTGGCAGGCACCCTTTGTAAAAGAAGTCATGGACTGCGGGAGTGGGGACAGGGAAGAAAATCGTTTTCAGAGTAAAGGGACCAGTAGCCGTGGAAGGATACAAATGACTGACATGGCTGTCATGGGGAGGGACTAACAAGCTTAAAACCAATCGGAAGGTAGCATTTATAACCTAAGCCAATGAAGAAGATGGGCCGGAGAGTGGGCAGAGCTGCCACAAAGCTTCCACACTATAGTGTATAGTGAATGCCTCGCAAAGTGATGGCAGCGCATTTGCGCTGCAACGCTAAGCTAGACCTAAAAACAAGGCAGCATCTCTTACAAGAGACATGATAGAGGACTGCCTCAGTTGTGACAAAGGCATGGATATTCCATGGTTAGTAGGGGTGGAGACTAGCTTGTGCAGGGGTGGCTATGCGCATGTTTTTGATAAACCTGAGAGCCTTGTCGCTGTAAGAAAAAAAGGAGATTCGGGTAGCTCTAAGTAAGTGTTATTTTGAGGAAAGATTGGCCAATGAGGCTAGGAAACCGAGTGTGGCCTTGAATGTGAACATCAAAAATGATCATTTTATAGCTGGGTACTGGGAGCACAGCATTTTGTTTTGCCTTGGGGCTGGCACCGTGAAGTATCTACTATGCTTTTCCCTGGGTTTTCAAGCCAAACTTGACTCCTTTCCCTGTCGGGGTGACGGAAGTTCTGGCCAATCTTTACTACATTTTTTATTTTTTTGTGGATACTACATGATGTTCACAAACCTCTTGCTACTTCCCTTTTTTAAGAGGCGCTAGTAGTGAGGAGGTCCATGCAGGTAGGTTGATATTCAAGATGTTTTATTCATGAAGACAACATGTAGTAAAGTTCAGAACATCCAGTCGTTAAGTTGTAAAATAGAGCCCCACCAGGAGCAGCCTGTCAGCTGCTCAGCCCATGACCAACTGTCACTTCACCTCTCTGTGGCTCAACATTCCGAGGCTCATCAGACTCCAACATTCTATTGTGTCAGAGCACAGGCACTGGCTGAGCAGGGGTGGTAAAATACCTTACATAACAAATGCAGGATACTACAGCGCTCCATTTTAGACTATAGGGAAGCATTTAGTACTCTTTTTAAATTGGGCGATGATGAGGTAAACACTTAGGTTGGCGCCTTTCTGAAAATTGCCTTCCATGCATGCAATTCTATGAGTTCTGTACAATTTGTATTTAGCATTTTAATAGCTCTGTATTACATTGCATGTTGTTATTTAGTTTTTTAACCCCTAGTTTATTTTATTGTTGGATGATTTATCGATGTATGCATTTATACTTTTGTGGATATGTTTTATCCGAATAAAGAATGCAAACGAAATGTGTAGTAGAGACAAGATTTAAAACAGCATTCCAAAATATAGTTAATAATAAAGGAGTGACTCAAAAGGCTGTTTGAAATCAGAAATTTAGGAAAAGCCGTGAAGGTTCAAAAAGATTTAATGTGTGGTATAGAAAATAGAAAAATGCAAATGCAGCAGTCATCTCATTAAAATTCACAGAAGATATTTGCCATGAAGGCTCTCTAGTAGTGACTAATGTAAGCCTCAGCAACCTAATTTATCCGAACTCAACGAGGTTCTTCTTGCGTTGGTGGACATTAGACAGACCTTGATGGTCCTGTCTTTGGAATGAAATGGAACCCCCTTAGAACAAACCCTTAGTCTCCAAACCCCATGATGACCTTGTTTCCCAGAGGCCAACCTAAGCCGGTCACAACGCCACAGGCTACAGTACCACCTCTCCATCTAGAGCAGAGTTATTCAAACTTATTTACTCTGAGCCCCCCTAAGCAAAATGTTTTGAGGTCGGGCCCCCCCTCCAAAACTTTATGGCAATGATTGGGGGAGCGGAAGGGACATGGCTGCGTGCGGGGCTTATGAGATGATTTCAAGAATACTTTTTCTATAGCGTATGAACCGCACCAAATATGAGACTTATAAAACAGCAACTGCATCAAACAAAAACAGATATCCCAAACAAACTGCTCCCCATAATTGGGGTGTTGTGAGCCCCTCACACTCTTTGACCCCAATGCAACTATACCTGTTGCACTAATGTTAACTGCAGTCCTGAGTAGCAGGCTATCTCCTCTGCCTCTTTTACCTCTTCTCCACCATGATGGATCATCACCTCTGTCCTAATGCTTGAAAGGACAATAATCTCTGATGCCTGTTTTTTAAAGGTAGACAGTCATAATTGTGATGCAGTGGGCCCCTCAAATCCCTGGGCCCCAGTCCTGCTGCATCTGCTCCTTTATGATAACCAGCAGTGGCCACTTACACAATTGGCAGCAGTACCAGCTTCACTAATGAATGTCCCTTTTAAAAAAAAAAAAACACTTATATTGTCCCCTTCTTTGGGGCATCTCTCTGAAGAAGTGATCTCTGGCCATTTGTAAACATAAAAATTAGTCCGCATACAGTGCTCCCTCTTCTGGGCCTTCTCTTTGATAATATCTATGAATCTCGCTCCTTTCCTCTGTCTCCTGGTCCAGTACTGTGAGGCCCCGGGGATCGAGAGGATTAGGGCTCTGCATCTGATTGCAACCCTGCTGGCCTTCTACCCGCCACCCCATGGACTCATCTTTCACACAAAAAACTGCCCCTGAAAGGTTATTACTGACTTTGAGATGCCTCTGCCTGAAATCAAAGTGTGTGGTGGTAGTGCAGAAAGTTAAAAAATAAACCAGCCTTCTTACCAGCCATTAACTGATTGAGTCACTTACAGCTAGGGTCACCAGAAGTATGAGTTTCTGCAGCAGCAGCGTTTTCCACATAATTATCAGTTTACTGCATTTGCTAGATAATCTGCAGATTTCAACAACAAAAAAACTTGATTCTAGCTCAAACGAATCAAAAGTTACTTAAAGCGTGACAAAGTGTTCCGGAGCAGTGGAAGGCCCTTTGCAAAGATTGACTGCTAATCTTGTATTTGCTTACTGCTGTATTTGGGTGTTAAACTGGTACTAATGAGGTGAAATATTTTCCCTGACAGCGTTACCGTGAGTTAAAATGACAAAAAATGAAGTGATGCTAACCACAAAATGTGGCGCATTGTGCCACATAAGTTAACTTATCTTGCTGCATAATTTAGTCAAACCTGCCGCATAATGTTGTCCTCTTGCTGAATAATTCCAGTGGATATGCTTAAAGCTTTATGGTGGCAAAGATCTATTCTTTTTAAGATGTAATGTAAAGGAGTTATCAGCTGGAATCTGGAATAGTGGAGACACTTACAAAAATGTCTGCATTAGATACAGTTTGATTACTTATTACTAAAAAGTATTTTTTGTAAGAAGTTGTTTTATCTCAATCACTGCATCATTTTGCAGCAGACTAGCTTAGACTATGTGAATACTGATTTTAAAAAATGACTTACATATTCACAGTGCTTTCTGCCACAGGCTGGGACCTCAAAGCACTATAAACAGCGCCCTTGGAATTATGCGGCAGGAGAAGGCCAAATTCTGCAGCATGGTTGACTAAATTCTGCAGCAAGCAAGCAAAGGAGAATTATGCTGCATTTTTGTGATAGCATTACTGCGCTATTTTGCTATTTTTACACTTGTTAACATTGTCCTGGCCTTTATTGCCCCTCATAAGTATCACATTAACACCCACATATAGCAATAGGCAACAGAAAGGTGACCAGTCAACCTTTAGAAAGTGGCCTTCCACTGTGAGGTAACATTTGTTGCTGCATTTTTCAATCTGAAAATTATGCAGCAGACAATGGATTATGTGGCAAATGCGGGAAAACCATAACAATGTGCTGTGAGTGCAGGGTGAGTGTGAAGGTGAAGGGTGAGAATGAGGAGTGAGTTGTCTAAATGCAGGGTGAATTCCCAGACACTTGAAGTTAATCAGCATATTATTGACGGGGCGTAGGGTTTCAGATATAAGTTATACACTCTTGCTATTATGGAATTAATCAGGGAATCGAGGGTGAAGGAAATAAGTAATGTGCTGATCCTGCAACAAACTTCCAGTCTTATGATTAGGGTTGCCAGCTCATTATTTTGATATCGCAGACGGTACAAAAATAAACAGTTACTTAAAACTGTATTTTCAGCACTTCTCTGTGCATACTTCGAAAAGCAAATAAAAAGCACTTTTAAACGTGTTCTAGGGCTGCCTGAATGATTCATGACTGAAAATAAAAGGAACAGACAGAAAGTCACATTACAAATGAATACATCCTTTATATTTCAGACCCTATTTAGTGTCAAAGCAAGGTCTTTGCACGCTCTTTAAACATACATGGCTGGCATTTTTTCTATCGGCAACACAACTTTATATTCCTTTTCATGAAATGCATTCTCGCACTAGAGCAGTAAATGTAAAATACAATGTAAAAATAGGCAGAGTGGGGGCCCAGGGGGTACTGGAAACAGAAAAAAAAAACTAAGCCTCGGTAACCAGTTTCCAAAGGTATGTAAATGTGCCAATGGTCTTTAAAGACCTGTGAAAACCTCAGGTGTGCTGGAGTCTTAATAAGACTCCAGACACTGCCCAGCAAGCCCCCAGCAGCACACCCACCGACCTTTGGCCCACAGCACTGTTGAGGGCTTCAGAGTGAATGATGACAGCATGGAAATGCAGCAAATAAACATTGCTTTACTTCCAGGCGTCTTCAATTACATGTGCTTGCAGAGGCTTCTGCACCCCCCTGGGAACCCATCCACGCCCCCCCCCAGGGGGGCGCGCCCCACAGTTTGAAGACCTGTGATCTAGAGTAAGCCCCCTCTACACAAGAGCCCTCGACAAATTCACCTGATGCCATGTTTGGGGTGCTGCCTTCAGTGGGCCAACTGTACTCACGGTTGGCGGGCTCTGCAGTTCAGTCTGCAGTTAAGTTTCCGTCGAGTTCCTTTTTGACTTCCCAATGGGCTCCATCCAATGCAGTTTTCTCAGCTATTGCAGTTTTGAGGAAACAAGTTGATGCCATCATCAAAGCTCACAGTGGCGTAGAGGTGGAACCACATGGGGGGAAGAGCAGTGTAATTAGTGGGCCAAAGACACTACAGCAGCAGCATCAGGTAAGTAGGCTGAAGGAGTTGTGGGCAGAGGGGGTTTAGTGCTCACAAGGGCAATTGGGGGTCAGGACACTTTGCTGTCCAAGCCGGGCAAGCTGGTCTCCCATGTGCCGGTGGAGGTCCAAAAAAAGATTTGGAGGGGTAGTTTTGTTGGTGTTTTTTCTGATTCGGGTGAGCCCAAGGATAAAGATGGAAAAGATGCATCAGCTAAGGATAGCTGTAGGAAACAGAGGGGTAATCGGTCCCAAACCCTTACTAGCTGTTTAAATGGAGCAAATAGTGGTGATGATGCTTGTCCGTGACAGGGGAAGACCCCTACACCCGAGTTCCGAAAAGTGGTTCCAAATGAATGTCTGGACAAGGTTAAGAATTTTTCTTTTTTCTGGAGTAAATTCCAAACCAAGGTGTGCAGGGTGAAGATATTTAACCCCTTCGCTGCTAGGCCTTTTCCCCCCTGTGCTAAGCCTTTTTTGGGCTATTTGGGGTAGTGCGCGCTTAGGCCCCTGTAACTGTTTGACCACATAAGGTAACCATGCCAAATTTGCGCCCTTTTCTTCCAACATCATGGGGATTCTAAAGATACCCAGGGTTTGTGGATTCCCCTGGAGGGGTCCCAGAAATTAGCCAATATACAGCAACATTTTTTTTTGGGGGGGAATGGGAAAAATGGGCTGCAAATGAAAGCGTCTGGGTTTTTACCTGCAAATGTTATCAAAAAAGGTTTGTGGGGCTGAAATCACCATTTTCCCAGCTTTTAGGGAATGACAGACTTTTGTCAGAAAACCAACATTTTTTACACCGTTTTGGCATTTTTATGGGACATAGCCTATTTTTGCTATTTTTTGTACTTTCAACCTCCTTCCAGTTAATGCTAGAAATGGGTGTGAAAGTAATAATGGATCCTGGAAAGCTATACATTTTTGAAAAGTAGACAAAATTCTGAATTCAGCAAGGGGTCATTTGTGTAGATCCATCAAGGTTTCTTGATAGAAACTAACAGTTAAATATAAGAAAAATTGAAAATTAGTTGAAAAAAACAGCCTTTTGTATCAACATTTTCACCTGTAACTTCTTCTAATTATGACAGCTCTTTGAAAGCAATATACCGTTACATCCGCTGGACGTTCCTGGTTGTGGGGATATATAGGACTTGTAGGTTCACTAAGAACCCGATGAACCCAGAGTCAAAAACTGAGCAGCAATTTGCAATGGTTTTTTATTATGTTCCTGGTATATAGCAATTATTGTGGGAAAATGTATACATGGAAAAATCGGTATGAAAGACACCTATGTATTTCTGAAATGGGAACAAATTATACAGTTTAGAAACAGTACATATTTGCACTTTTTCGAAATTGGGAATACTCATACTAGCATGAGAATTATCGGTCATTTTTCAAAATGACTTCTTTTTTACACAATGTCTTTCATTTGGAAGGCAGAAATGCATCAAAAATCAATAGGTAATAACAGTTGCTTTGCAAATCTGAATTACCCTAAGTCTCCCGATAAAAATGGTACCTCACTTGTGTGGGTAGGCATAGTGCCCACCACAGGAAATGGCTCAAAACCCAACATGAACACATCACATTTTCAAAATGAAAATTTACCCTTTTTTTGCGAAGTGTCTAGCTGTAGTTTTTTAACACTAGCTCTGCCGGCACCTAGGGAAACCTAGCAAACCTATACATTTTTGAAAGCTAGACACCCAGGGGAATCCAGGATGGGGTGACTTGACTGTTTCCCACCAGGTTCTGTTACCCAGAATCCCTTGCAAACCTAAAAAATTGTCCAAAAAAACACATTTTCCCCATATTTCTGTGGTGGAAAGTTCTGGATTCTACGTGGATCCACAAATTTCCACCCACCCCACGTTGCCCAAAGTCTTACGAGACAAATAGTACCTCACTTGTGTGGGTCGGCCTAGTGCCCGCGACAGGAAATGGCGCAAAACGCAACGTGGACACACCTCAATTTCGCAGTGAAAAATGACCCTTTTTTGGCAAAGTGCTTAGCTGTAGTTTTTTAACCCTAGCTCTGCCGGCACCTAGGGAAACCTAGCAAACCGAAACATTTTTTTACACTAGACACCCAACGGAATCCAGGATGGGGAGACTTGACTGCCTCCCACCAGGTTCTGTTACCCAGAATCCCTTGTAAACCTAAAAAATTGTCCAAAAAACACATTTTCCCCACATTTCTGTGGTGTAAAGTTCTGGAATCTGCGTGGATCCACAAATTTACACCCACTCGGCGTTTCCCAAAGTCTTACGAGAAAAATGGTACCTCACTTGTGTGGGTTGGCTTAGTGCCCGCGACACGAAATGGCGCAAAACGCAGCGTGCTCACACCTCAATTTCGCAGTGAAAAATTACCCTTTTTTGGCAAAGTGCCTAGCTGTAGTATGTGAACCCTAGCTCTTCCGGCACCAAGGGAAACCTACCAAACCCACACATTTCTGAAAACTAGACACCCGGGGGCTGCCAGGGAGGTATGGCTTGCGTGGATCCCCCAACGTTTCCTTACTCAGAATCCCCTGCAAACCTCAATTGTAGCTCAAAAAAACACTTTTTCACATACTTTTGTGTGGGAAAGTTGTGGCATCACCGGGTTCCCAATATTTCCCCCCACCCAGCATTTCCCCAGGTCTCCCGATAAAAATGGTGTCTCAATTGTGTGGGAGGCCCAAGTACCCGCGACAGGCAAGGGCCCAAAACGTAATCAACAACCTGCTGAGCAGTAATCCTACGGCTAGCCATTATCCTTACTAAAAAAGGAGACTGCACAAACAAGTCAACAAACAAGACTGTGCAAAATAAGTAAGTAAAAAAATGTGTGCCTTTATCACAAAGATCCATATACTCAAAAACTATACGATTCACTTACAAGAGACAGCTACACTCACCAGCACCTACTCTGCAAAGACACAGCAAAAATCAACGATATCCCACTAGAAAGAAAAGAAAAAAAAACAATTACTCAAAAGACAACAAAATACACATCAAGCACAAATGCAAAATGTTTTAGGAATTCAAAAAACAGAAGCCAAACATACTGGTATTATTACACAATTTGCAAAAAACACATTCATGCAGAAAAATGAAACTCATTTACATTGTACAAAAAAAGTCTGTTACCAAACACATGCAACTACACAAACAGCAGAACCACCAGTGACGAAACCGCAACCTGCAACAGTCTAAAGAGCAAAAGCCTTGAACTAGAACAAAAAGGGAGAATTAAAGCATTACAATTACAATTCACAAGAAATAAAAACAATTCACATTATAACACGCTATGTCACTACCCAAATGGGGGCAAAAAGGCCAAATAAACGGGCTGATCTGCGGGGGGCAGAATACACATAAACAAATATATTTCCCCTGGAAGCAACCAATTAATTTATTTTTAAATCCCTGGCTCTAGTGGGCTTTTCTGCCCCCCCCCCCCCAGGCCAGAAACGCCAAAAAATATAGGTGATCTTGTCCCTGGGAGGGACAGGGGGGGCAGAAAAGTCTTTAAAATTATTTAGGCCCATAAGGAAGCGACCCTTGCCCAAAGGGTTGCTTCTATTTACAATTTAAAACACTCCCTGGTGTCTAGTGGGGTTTTCTGCCCTCCTCCCCCCCCCCCCCGGAATATTCGTTTAAAAAAAATAGGGCCTCTGGAAGTGACCCTTGCCCAAGGGGTCGCTTCCAATTTAAAAAAAACAAATTACCTGGCTCTAGTGGGCTTTTCTGCCCCCCTCTGGGGCCAGAAACACCCAAAGAATCAGGCTATCTGTCCCCAGGGGGGCAACATTAACTTTTTAAATAAATTTGACCCCAGGAAGCGACCCTTGCCCAAGGGGTCGCTGCCAAAAAACGATCTGCCCTCAGAGGGGGCAGAATATACTTTTTTTTAAATTACGGCCCCTGGAAGCGATCCTTGCCCAAGGGGTCGCTTCTGATTTTTGAAAAAAACAATCCCCTGGCTCTAGTGGGCTTTTCTGCCCCCCCCCCCCCCGGGTGCAGAATCGGCCAAAAACGGCCGATCTGTCCCCAGACGGGGCAGAAAAGTCTGAATTTAAATATCCCCCCAAGGAAGCGACCCTTGCCCAAGGGGTCATTTCCTTTGCACACAAAAAGACATCCCTGGTGTCTAGTGGGGGCATTCCTGGTGCACAATCGCAACGCTGCGCGCGATCGTGCACCAGGAATGCTCTGCATTGAGACATCAGGGGAGAGGAAACACTGTTTCCTCTCCCCCGATGCCTCAAGGCATCTACATTTGGTCCACCCGCCCCACCGGAGACAAAAACCTACCTGCTCCTCCGTGGACGCGCTGGAAGCAAATGGGTTCCAGCGCGTCCAGCGCTTCCTGATGACGTTGGCGCGCGCTGTGCGCGCTGACGTCATGGGGAAGCATGGGGGTGTCGGGGGTGGCAGCGGAAACTCTTCCGCTGCCATCCCCCTCTAAGGTGCCAACATCGATACCCCGGGGGGGAAACGCCAGCGCTTCCCCCTGGGGCTGTGCTCATGACAGAGCGGTTCCGTCATAAGCACAGCCCAACCGATGCTCATGACGGAACCGCTCTGTCATGAGCATCGAAGGGGTTAATTGATGATTTTTTCGTGTTTGTGACTCATTTGTACAGCTTTGGGTCACAGGGGAAAAAGAAGAGTGACAGCAAACACATGCTTGGCCCCTTTTACATGGCCATCCAGCCTGGGGCTCGTCGGTTGGATGGTTCCTTGGTTGGGTATATGTAACTGCCTTTAGTCATGTCTTGGCATATTGCCCTCGTATCTGCATCAGTTCGGCGGCATTCAGCCAAAAAATCTTAAGCTTGTCCAGACATTCATTTGGGATCAGCAAAGGATAGGAAGCCTAGAGGTGAGGAGTCTATTACAAATTGGCTAATTTGCTGCAACATAAACGTTTTGTAGCTCTGTGGTTGTCGGCTATACTTGAAAAGAAACAGATGTTGCGACCTCCACGCTATTCTATTCCACCAAGATACTTAAGACACATCACGTCTACGGTGGTACTGCCTGGCTGGACTATGATCATGATTTTAGGTGGGCCAAGGTCAGGATCCTGTCATTGGGTTATATAAGACGGAGGTCAATGTCTGGTTAAAGAGTGTCAGCAATAAAACTCATCCTTTTCGTCACTAACAGGCCTCCGGGGACAAAAAGGGATCATGCCAGCCCTTCAAAAGGAAGTTATGCACATGCCCAGCTCAGTCATGTAAATACAAGCAAGTCTGTTCCTTTTATGGTCACCCCTCACACCTCAAGTTCAAGTGTAACAAGAAGTCCAAAAAAAAGGGAAAAGATAATACCAAGCCTACCAACGAGTTCTCATTTGCCAACACCTGTACGAGTCTCAAAGTTGCACCCTTAGCTCAATTTATATCCCAACAAGGATGCTGCGAAGATGTTATACTTTGTTTTTTTATAGGTTGCAGGATCCGGGCACAGAGTGTAACCACAATTCCACGTTGTAAATACTTGGGGCCTCATTTACAACAAAATTACACATCGTAATGCTCAAGCCATTTTGCAGCACCGAGCTGCGTAATTTGAAAAGCACAGGGATGCATCATATTTACAACAATGTGACCCATCCCTGATGCACAATTGGCTGCCATGCACCGACGCAGGCACCCTTGCATTAAGGTGCATGGGTGCCTGCACTGCGACGATGATTGTTTTTGTGCAGGAAGGAACACCTTCCTGCACAAAAACAATCATTGATGGTGTTTTACTCTTTTATAGAAAGAGGAAAAAACTAGAAGAAATAAAAGCATTAATCCTCCTTGCCCCGCCTTACGCCTCCTCTGAGGAGGCGTAGAATTCTGATACATTCTCAGGTTTACGAAATGTTGTAAATCTGGGATTGTGGCAGAATCCATGGGTGTTGCATGGGAACACCCACAGCAACACCCATGGCATGCAGGGCCGGACTGGCCGTAGCGGGCACCGGGCGATCCCCCGGTGCGCCGCACAGGTGGGGGCCGGTTTTGGGCCCCTGGGGGCCATTTTTGTTACAGGGCTGTTTTTGCAGCATAGCTGCAAAATCGGCCCTGTAACAAAATCGGCCGAAAACCTGCCCTGGCAGAGAGCTCGGCGGCACCCCCCCTCCCTCAGGCGGCCGAGCACTTTGCCAGGGCCGATTGTGGTTCCCAGTCCGGCCCTGATAGCATGCCCCTATCACACAAAGTGACGCGTGAAAATGGGCCGTATTTACAAGGCCATGAAAAGCAACGCAGGGTGTCTTTGCATGGCCTTGTAAATATGAGCCAGCACACTACGCCGCCATTGTGTTAAAAAAAGTGATGAACCAGTGGCGCAAGGGGATTGAAAATACGCCTCTTGGTTTCTGCCTCCTGCACCGGGCAGTAGTCTCCAAAAAGCTAGCAAAAGAGGGTGCCCTGTGGAGGATTGACGGTCCTTTTTCATTACCCCCTTTTGTTGATTTTGTTTGTTCTATCCTGCGGTATGCTCTTGGGCTTTGAACACCCTAACTTCTTTGTTCAAGGATCTAGTGGTCCCCCTGGCACCTGACAAAACCACATGTCTCACTGTTTGGGTACTGAAATAGATACCATGCCTGGGGAGTGCCGCCTCCCTCCAGAAAAGGTGCACACTCCTTGACACTACGATGTTAGGTCTTAAGAAGGTAACCCTACATCAGCTTCAGCTCCTAATTGGTCAGCTAAATTTCACCTTGCGGGTCATTCCCACGGCTTGCCCCCTTTCAAGTTCAAACACACAAACATAATCACACATGACTCCTGCTAGAAGTGGGGGATTTGGGGCCATTCTTGGGGCAGAGTGGTGGAGGGGAGACTGGACCTCATTCTGACACGACAGTGGGGTCACAAGGAATGTGGCCTTCCAGAAACTGTTTCCCATTGTAGTGGCTGTAAGCCTATGCGCTGACGCTTTTCATAACAGCAGTGTGGTTTTCGGGTCCAACAACATGGCCGTGGTCAAGGCTATTAATAGGCAGGGGGTTCTTGCGAGTTGGTCTTGAGGTTGCTGAAACATTGGGTCTTGCTGTGTGTTAAGTTGAACATTTTATTTAGAGCTAAAAATGCTGCTGATGCCTTGTCTGGCTTCAAGTTGCAGGAATTATGGAATTTTCATCCACAGGCAGCATAGAAGATGAAAGAAATCCCACCATATCTGTGGAAGACTGGAGTCCCGTCCTTCGTGATCTAGTGGCAGTCTATCTAACGAAGTGCATGCAGGTGTCATGTCATATGAAAAATGTTTTACGCATTATAGGTCCTTTCTGCGCAAGCATAACGTTTCAGACCTGTTTAGAGCTCATACCAGCTGTATTTTCCTCTGGATCCTAAGAGACCAAGGCAGGCCATTTTCCTCCACGAGCAAACACCTCTCGGCCATGGATTCCTTTGCTAAATTTAGAGAGTCAAAAGATGTTGGTAATTGCTTTTTAATCAGGAAGGCATTGTTTGGTTGGGCTAGCCTGAGAGGCAGTGTTACAGACGGCAGGAGACCTCCTAATGCGCATATACTGTCTCTTCTTTTAGGCACCTTGCGCAAGGTGTGCAGTTCACCTTATGAGGTGACGTGGTTTTTATCCGCGTTCACAGTGGCATTTTATGGTGCTTTCAGGGTCAGCGAATTGGTGGGATAATCTAAATCGGACTATGCGGGTGGCCTGCAGAGGGCAAATGTCCGCTTGGACCAGGGTAAGCTTTCCATCTGGTTAAGGAGATCCAAGACAGATCAGGAAGGAGAGGGGACATGCATGGAGCTCAGAACGGCCTGTGGTTCTACTATTTACCCAGGGGGGTTTGGGGGGGGTAGCCGACCGCAGGGAGGTCTCCCCCTGGGGCAGTTTGGGAGGGGTGGGGGGCAGCCCCCTGCCGCCTCCATTTTGTGTTTGGGCTCCTTTTTATGTAGCCCAAATGTAGCCCAATTGTAGCCAAGGGCTGTGTGCGCTCGATCCCAGCCACCATTTTAGGTTTGGTGACCTGGTGGCTGGGAGCGTTTGCGGTAGTTTAGCTTTTTCCTCTGCCTCCCCCCCCCCCCCCCTAGTTTTCATCTTTTGGGGGTATTTTTTAGGTTAGTTTTTTGCATTTTTCTTTTTGGCTGGCTTTCATTGAGACAGGTGAGCAAGGGGTAGCATGTATTGTCGCTTGGAACAGGTGCTGTGCGGGGCTTAATTGAAAGTTTGCCAGGGTTGGCAGAAGTTTTTGGGTTATTCTTGAAGTTGGGTTTACGGTAAGGGAAAGGGTAGGCAGGTTATTTTAAGTTCAGTTAGACAAGTTTGCGGATTTACTATTGTAGAGAGGCAGGCATAGGATGTTGGTTAATTTAAGTGTATAATTAAAGGGAATGCGTTTACTGCAAGACTTTGTATTGCTGTTTTAAATGGTAATGTCAGGGTGGGGGCAGGTTCAGGGGATCGTGGAGGTGGGGGTTAGGCAGAGGCGCAACTAGAGCCAAATTTCGGGGGGGGGGGGGGGGCTATGAAAAAATTTCGGGGGGGGGGCTGAATCTTTTAAGCCATAGGCAGAGTGGAGCTGCAGGGGCTCTTAGAAGGGGTGAAACAACAGCGAGGCCTCATTAACATGCAAATGGACTTTTAAAGACCTGTGAAGTGCTCGGGTGCGGCTGTGTGTGCGCCAGGAAGCTGTCTCATCCCAGGCTGCCACACACGACGGGGGGGGGGGGGGGGGGGGGGCTGAAGCCCTGTGAGTCCAATGGGTGTTGCGCGCCTGGGTCAGGTATTTGGATGTATTAGTGAGGCTTTAAGTTGTGTTAGGTGGTTGGCAGGGATGTTCATTGTGATGTGCACCTGTTTCAATAAAGCATCCTTTTTTACACAACAAATTTTTTTTAGCCTCGTCTGCTCATCCTCCCACTCCTCCCCCCCTCCCCCCTCCCCCAAGCATCCCACATGGAGTCTGCCTTGCTGTTAGGGCTAATTCCAGAACTCCAGCGTTATTTGTCCATCTGACTGGGACTGCCTTTCACATTGACAGTTTGTTGAGGTCCTGTCTTGCGCCTTTAAAGCGGCAGGTGTCAGCCAGGCAGAGTCATGGCGCTTCTCACAGATACATGCGCTAGGCATATGCCCTTGTAGCAGCTTTTTCTGGCCTTCTCTAATGTCAGCTCAAAGCCTTTGCAACCTGTGATGCTATGGCGCCACACCCACCTGTGATGCACAGCGCCCTCCGTGATTGAACACAGCACCCCCTTGTGATGCACAGCGCCCTCCGTGATTGAACACAGCACCCCCTTGTGATACACGGCGCCCTCCGTGATTGAACACAGCACCCCCTTGTGATGCACAGCGCCCTCCGTGATTGAACACAGCACCCCCTTCTGATGCACGGCGCCCTCCATGATTGAACACAGCATAAGCGCTTTAGGCTTAAACCCTGTTATTTCCGAGGCTGTGTGTCAATCTGTGACGGTGCACCTTTCCCAACTTGTCACAAGGTGGTGTACTATCAGCAGCCATCACTGAACGCACTTCACTCTATGATAAACTGGGAAAGGGGCGGGGCTCATGCGCGCCCCGGAGCACTTTGAAAGCCTCTCTAATCTAACTCCTGCTCGAGGAAGGTTTGGTGAAAATCACCGACTGTTATTTCCATCGCCTTCAAGGTTAATAGATTTCTCCCCCCTGCTGTTGCCATTATATTGAAAGATTCCATTGCAGCTGCACAGGTTGTATTACTTTGAAAACCAGCTCCCCATTCTCGTTAACGCGCATTTGAGAGCAGAAACATTCCATTAAAAGAGAGGGGGCAAGTCCGCCTTCCGCAAAGCTGGACTCTTCTTTAATTTTAATTAAATTTAATTTAATTGTGGAATATTGCAAAATGGTACTTGTCACCAGTGTGCCGCCCCCTGGGCCCTTGAGATGTGAGAGGCGAAGCGCCCCATTGACATTGATAACGTTCTGCACAGCAGGTGATTATCTGAATAACGCCACTCATTAGCCAATCGCTCCCTCCGGAGACGGGTGTCCCCGCAGTGTGTCTGGACGTGCAGTGCGCAGGTGCCGGATGTGTATTCGCTGTCTCGGTCTGAGAAACAGGCAGGTTGGAGGGGTTGGGGTGGTGTGTTCCCTGTTCACAACCTTAAAGTGGGGAGACCTCAATCTCTGACCTTACCCCAAGTAGGCCTGGGCTAATATTCTGTTCCGCTCGCGGAAATTGCGATAGTTTGAAATTTTCGCGTTCCGCGGAGAGCGCGAAAATGTCAAAATTTCCGCAATCCGCATTTTACCGTAATTTTTTTGCTTGCTCGCGCTGTAAAATAATACATTCTCGCGTGCGCGCGGTCGCCTTACCTGAATCCCCGCGTTCGCCGACAAGTTTTCCCGATCCGGTCGCGTTCTCCACGAGATGTTGGATTGTTGGTAGCCATTTGCGCTGTCTCGCGACAGTTCGTGCCCGCAGTAACATCATTCATCGCGCGATCACGTCTTTCTTCTCGTGATCATGCACCGTGAGACAAGTGAAAACAAGATGGCCGTGCCCGCGAGCAACCGCATGGGTAAGTTGGCGAGCCGCGACCACGCAGAAAATAACGCGAACGGGCGGGAAATAAACTTCCGCATCTTCGCGATATTTCCGCGTGTTTGCGGAGATTTTTAAAATTTTCGCGATAATTTGCGAAAGTGAATTTCGCAAATTCCGCCCACCCCTAACCCCAAGTAGTGGCTTTCCCAATACATCGGCCTAAAACACTAGTCATTACAGAGAAAATCAAGTCACAATGAGGAGAAAGGGTGCGCTGGCCTTCATTGTTCAGTATACAAAGTACAGCAGTGAAGGGCCTAATATCTGGGGGCAGATTTACAAGCCCCGTGCGCCACTTTTGCGCCGCCGTTGCATCACTTCTGTGACGCAGTGGCGGCGTAAAGCTAGCGCCATGCTGCGGGGGATTTATAGCGTGACGCATCTAGGGAGATGCGTCACGTTGTAAGGCCCTGCGCCACATGAAACCTCTGTCAGGTTTCATGTGGGCTTCCTGGCACAGGGTGGGCGCTCCGGCGCAGCAACACCACGGAAAAGTGCCTGAGTGAAATCTACAAGATTTCACTCAGTCACTTTTGCGACCCCGCTGCATCAAAACCTTGTGCCTGCTTGAACCAGGCGTAAGGTGTGACGCACCATGTAGAAGATAGGCCGGGTTGGCACAGTGCTGGAGTTGCGTCGCGCCCGCGACACAACTTCAGCACTGCGCCAACCTTACATCAGCAGATGCGGCATTTACCATGCAGCGCCATGATGCGCTGCATGGTAAGTGCGGCGTAAGGGTAAACTTGCGTAACGCTTCTTTTCTGGCGCATCCCTGCTGATTTACAAGGATGCGCCAGGAAATGTAAATCTGCCCCCTGGTGTTCTCGGGGTGTGCGTAGTCACCATAACACGCATTTTTAAGTCTTGTTCTTAAATTTTTCTAACGTGTGTTTTGTGTTTGTTCGAGAGTGTGTGTGTGCGAGCACGTTTCAATGCATGCAAGTGGGCGTGTAAGCATTTTGTGATCAAACGGTTGCAGTTGCAACCCGATAAAATGAGTTGATTTGTCTATCTGTATTTTTTTCATTCTTTTTATGATTCACAAACGTGAGAGGCATGCTGTCTTGGCATATGTCTTTCTTCAGCTCAAACTTTCGGAGGGCGGTTTTGCGCGGAGCAGAACATTTCCATTCGCTCTCTTCCAGTAACAAAGACTTCAACATATTTTCTTCCTGTAGAATTGAATTTTTTTTCATGTGAAGAATTATTTCCATGTGCACAAACAAATGGGGTGTTTGGGACACTCCCGCACCCTCAGGAGATCATTTATAATTAGAATCGCAATGAGTGCGAAAAATTCAACATTTTGCCACACTCTTCTACAAAAAATAAAATTAAAATGTGGAGGAACCACCCTAACCACCTTGCAACAGACGTGCTCCATCTCCACGCCTGAATGTGCAGGCCTACTCATGGTTTCACATACGCCGCACTACTTTTAAAGTTCACCAGACGCCCCTGGACAAATGAACAGTGCACATCCTGCTGCATGTAGGGGCATATTCTCAAGGAGCTATCGTCAAGTTAACGGCACTTTATAGCAGCCAAAGTTGCGATAAATGCATCGCTCCATTCACAAGCTGGTGTTAACAGCCCATTACACCAGTTTACCTGCGATAGCAGCCGCTAAAAACATCGCAACAGCTGACCCCGGCAACTATCGCTAATGAGATGCAGAGTAGGTGTTCCCGTGCCAAAAGCTGCAACAACACCACTCCGCAACATTCTCAACGACCAGCCAGATCGGCGAAAAGACCACGAAACATGCGATAAGGCGCGTTAGCAGCAGGAAATTAACACCTGCTCTGACCTGGTGTAAAGTCGGATGACAGCCTGCAACACAAAAGGGAGCCCAGTCCAGACCCACACCTGAAGAACAACAGATGCCATGGAGCCACTGAACTTGGGGGCCGGACACCCATGAGGGCCCCAAAACTCACCGCCACCATCCCCAGGACCACCCCCACTCCTCCGGACACCCACCGCCCCCCCGGACCAACACTGAGGCAGCGCAGACAAAGACAGCGACCCTCCGAAAATGCACCAACCTCACAGACCCAAAACCAGAGAATGTCATTGCCCACTACATGCTCAAAGGGACAACCCTCTTCCGCATCCTGACCACCATTGCCCACAGGCTGACGGTACCAACACAGCGGACAACCAACATTCCACCTCAGACAAAGCTGCTGGCCGTGCTGCACGTGTTGGCCCCTGGTACCCTCCAACCAACATTCGCCTGAGACGGAGGAGTCACACAGCCAGGTCAATCCAAGCCCCTCACCACGGTCATGGATGACACCAGCTTGGTACCCTACTATCTATACTTCCCACACACTGCGCAGGAACAGCCAGAGACCAAGCAAGGCGTGTATGCCACAGCTGGCTTCCCGCACGTGTCAGGGGGCAATTGACTGCACACATGTCCAACTAGTGGCCCCTGGCAACACTGCACACAATAAGCGCAACAGAAAGCGCACATATCCCACCAATGTGCAGGCAATAGTGGACCACCAGGGAATTTCCGCCAACGCCGCCGCCAACCACCCAGGCAGTGTGCATGATTCCTACACCTTCCGACAGTCCATCATCAACCTGCACCACCAGGATGGCACCCACGGAAATGCACTGCTCGTTGGCCAATACCAAATTCACACACCTCAAACCTCAACTCCACAATCATGCAACACACAAAACAGGAAATGCACACGTCACAAGATCACATACAACATGCACACCCACCAGACACGACAGCACAACTCACTGTGGGAACCTGGGCCAGCCATGTACATTAGCCATCAACGGCATGGCACCTCGGCCACACAATAGCAGAATGTCGGAAGAGGTGGGGACCAGTCATGTGCGAAGGAGGCAAGTGACCGATGAATGAGACTGTACACAATGCCAAGTGTGGCGTGGATGTGCTGGCCAGACTGCAGTATGCAGACCACACACATATCCATGTCGACACGGAGTGTAGTGGACAGTGGACGCAACCATGTCAACCCAGCCAGTGGCCAAGATCATGGAAATGTAGTTTGTTACGTCCCCCCGTAAGCATGAGCGGAGTGGACTGGCCCGGCTTATGCCAGGCCAGCGTAGGGGTGTGAATAAAAAGCACGTAACTCTAAGCGTGGTCCTCTTCTGGAATGTCCAACGTCTCTGCCAGGGTGGCGCCTCTCACCCCGCCATGAGGCCTACGCCATGAGCAGTGTTGCCAGCGATCCTGCGCGCTTGCTGCACCCCGAACGCTGGTCCCCGAACCAGTCTTGCTCGGCCCGGCGCACCCAGGCCTTAATGCCAGCATGTGTCGAAGAGGGCCCACCACGTGCCGGTGCAATCTCTAAGCCCGAGGCCTGCGACGTTGCCTGCCCCCTCAGACCATCACGGCATCCGCAACACAGGCCTGCAGCACTCCTTTCTCGTTGACGTGCTCCATCGGCATGCACAGCGGACAAGTAGATCACACATTTGGAACTGAGTCTTGTTTACACCATGGCAGAGCACATTTATTATGGCTGAGTGTATGTCACTATACACCTTTGTAGTATCCTGGTTTGTTATGGTTCATGATGTGCCAGTGGAATGCTGCCTGAATGATGCAAGATGGAATGTTGGGAGTGGGAACTCACAGTTGGAGATGGGCTGAGCACCTGGCTGGCTGCTCCTGGTGGGGCTTATTTACAACTAACCTACATCTTGTAACAAACTTCAAAAAATCTACTTGAAACTACTTCCTGATGTGGGCCTCATTACTACAATTTATTGGCGACGAGTTGAACCAAAGAACCTGCGTCTGCTACCTCTGAGACCTTCAATTTCAAGTCTAGAGAACCTACTCTCAAGCTAAAGCAACTCTTGTAACTACAGCTGCGGTTACTCAATTACTGGCAAACATCAGCCCCACCAGTGACCTCTACAACGGTCGCCCTTTACGCTACAGTGCCAGCTCCAGTCTCAACTGCAGCTCAAGTCTCTGTTTGCGGTACCTACAGCGTCTGTTCAGTTGCAGCCCAAGCCTGACACTCTACAACGCCTGTGTCAAGTACTGTGCCCTCAAGAGAGGGTAAGCCTGTGCGGTGCCCTTAGGAGAGGGTAAGCCTCACACTCTACAACGCCTTTTTCCTGTGCTGTGCCTTCAGAGGGTAAGCCTACCTACATATACAACTGTCTGAAATACATCAAAAACGTTTTTTTTGCGCAACAAGTATGAAGGTAATCTAAGGCTATCAGTGCTTTTTATCTCCAGAGTAAAGTGCGCTGTTACATAAGACTATCAACATGGAGTTAATCTTTATTTGGATAGTTGACATTTTATTAGTGCGTTCTCTTTATGTTACTTTCTCTCTGTTTTCCTTGTAATGGAAGATGGGTTTTGTTTGTGTTACTTTCTCTCTTCTTCTTTCAGTATATTCTTCTTCTATTTTCCCGTGCTTTCGGGTCTTCTCGTTTCTGTGTCTAGATTCTGTTCTTTCTCTCTCTTGTCATTCAAGATTTTAGCGTTCCTTTTTGTTTTTGTTGGAACAAAGGGGGATATGTAGTATCCTGGTCTGGTATGGTTTCAGATGTGCCAGTGGAATGTTGATAGTATGATGATAGATGGAATGTTGGGAGTGAGAATGGACAGTTGGAGATGGGCTGAGCACCTGGATGGTTGCTCCTGGTGGGGCTACATTGGGGTTATTCACCTGTTTATTACTGGTTTACTTCATCTGTATTTATCATCTTGTAACCAACCTCAATAAATCTTCATGAAACTACTTCCTGGATCCTGGCATGATTACTACAACCTTTCGATGTGGTGCCACCAGGTCTTAGTAGTGTATCACAACCGCAAGATTCTGTGGCCCCACGCGGACTACTGCTTTCGGCCTACGCTGCGCTCGAGTAGGTCACAGAATTGGAACTGCACAATGCACATCGATTATTCAAAGGCAGAGTACATATTATTGCACACAAGGAGAGGCGTAAGAGGATGACGCGTTGCATTTGGGAGGAAAAAAGGATCATCGTTACGGAGGTGATCGAACATTACTGACAACAGTCCTGGGGTCACTAACTCTGTGCATCGCGAGCCTACGACACGTGGCTGTGGCCCACTGCTGACCTCTGCCTCCGGCCTACACTGTGGTCCAGAAGGTTACAGAGTCTGGATTTGGCAATGCCGGAGTTCATATCAGTGTACCGGCATCATCGCAGACTGCATCCCCTCTCACTAAGTCTGTTCCCCGACATTCATGGACACTGTCTGTTCGTACATTGGTGGCATTCGAGTCTATGGACTAGGGGGTAGTTTTCATCCTCATGCAGCTGATACCGAATTGGTGGTGGCAACAAGGCTGTAGCTTTCCACTCCTCCATTTGCTGCTTCTGGGTAGCTTCTGCCCTCTGCATCATGCCCTGGAGAACACGTTCCACTGTCCCCCACAACCCTCCGCCACATTAATCTTCAACATCGACGAGGACCCGCTCAGTCTGCGTGGCCCTACCTCAGAGGACCGCAAGTCACCGTCCCGTGGCGGTGTGCCTGTGCCGGCCGCTGTGCATCCAGGGCCACTAACTGTGCAGCTCAAGTCAGGGACCCTGTCTGAATGAATATTGGATGACCTCTGTGACGGTGGTCTTGGGGTCATCGACGCCATGTGCATGTGGCCCTGCGCTGTCCTCTGCCTCCGGCCTCAACTGCGGACCACCAGGGTTCACACATCAAATTGAGTCCTGATCGGTCCGGACATATCATCACCGCAGGAGGCACACGCCACCATCCCCAGGGACAACTCCAACCACCATCTGCCAGAGTCGAAACAGTGGTACTGGCAGACTAACGGAGTGGGTGCCATTATCTGCCTGATCCCCTACTCAGCACTCCAGGTACCACTGACTCAGTGCACCGCAACCCATGGACCGGTTCTGATTGAGTTTTGTGTTATGGAGAGGTTGCGCAGCAAGGTCACTTCAGGCAGTGTGGGGGAGCATGCGTAGTTTGCACTACTATGCAAAACGCACGCAACACAGTGCTACAACACGTAGCGTAGCAGCAATATCAACAATACCCACAAATGCTTTGATAAAGCAATATTACATGCTAAAAAGCATATAACCAATTATAAATGAAAATATTAGGCAATGAGAGAGGTGATGATTTTGGGGTCCCCCCTTATCTAGGGGGAGGACCAAGCAGATGCCTTGAACACAAAGAGCATATCATGCTGGTGAACGATTCAGTGGTGGTCCCTTCCTCCTAGGACCACCCCAAGCACAGTTGTGGGCAAAAATACAATCCCAACCAAAGGTCCTGCAAAGCATTATGGGACAAGATTAGCAGTGGGCAGTGAATATTATAGTGTCCAATATCAAAATAATTCTACAAAGAGCTGCAGTTCAACTAGTCGTTTCTAGATGTCCCTCACAAGTCAAATGCAAAAGCATTGAAATTATTATTACATCAAGCTGCAGTTCCACTAGTCGTTACTAGATGTCCCTCACAAGTCAAATGCAAAAGCATTGAAGCCCTTTCATGAAGCATTTGCATTTGACTCGTGAAGGACATCTAGTAACGACTAGTGGAACTGCAGCTTGATGTAACAATAATTTCAATGCTTTTGCATTTGACTCGTGAGGGACATCTAATAACGACTAGTTGAACTGCGGCTCTTTGTTGAATTATTTTGATATTGGATACTATAATATTCACTGCCCACTGCTAATCTTGTCCCATAATGCTTTGCAGGACCTTTGGTTGGGATTGTATTTTTGCCAATAACTGTGCTTGGGGTGGTCCTCAGAGGATGGGACCACCGCCGAATCGTTCAAGAAGATGTGCTTTTTGTTTTCAAGGCTTTTGTTTATTGCTCCCTCAATCGCACAAGAGCTTGGTGGGTGCTGATAGACATTAAGTTGAGAAACCTGCAGGGGGCTTACTCCCCCGCCCCATCGAGGCGATTATCATGGCCTCATATGCACGCATGGCTGGCAATTTACGCTCATCAGATTACGTGCCAAATACGGTGCGTGTGGAAATTGATGAAGCTCAAAGGAAGGATAAGAATGTCTTGTGTCTCATTGAAGAAGTGTTAAAGAAGGAGTGTAATATATCGGAGAGGGCAATTGAATGTGTGCAGGACTTCTCCAACAGGGGCGTGTTTGATGTTACCTTCTCTAGTGAGTCTATGTCAAGGTTTTCTCCACAATGCAACAGGGAAACGACACAGTAATGCTTTCTATGGGCTCTCTGTAACTCCTATGTTTGCGCCTAAGGAGACTGTGCTAGTGGTACATATGTACAACCCGTACACGGATCCCAGGCTAATTGAGGTGTTTTTGAGTCGGTATTGTGCCACCGTCAGAGGGGGGCAAAAGATTACAAACCTGTGGGGGTTTTGGAATGGGAAGAGGAAATATGTGGTAACATTCAAGTAAGACCCTGAAGGAGTACGTGGGTTGGCACATCCACCACAGACCTTCACCCTGGGAGCCAATAAGGGGTTTTTGGTTTACTCAGGGCAACCCCTTTTTTGCAGACTCTGCCTGCAATTTGGCCACTCCAAGGAACAATGCTCAGGGCTCATTTGCAGGAACTGCGGGGAGGCAGATCATAAGGCCCAAGACTGTGTTGCTCCAAAGAAATGCAATCTCTGTGGTAGTGAGAAGCACCTCTTTAAAATATGCCCCAGGGGTAAATTCTCCTATGCCTCAGCAGCTAGCACCCATTCCACGCAACACGCTCCAGCCACTCATACCACCCAGCCAGTAGCTTCACCAGAGCTACAGACCCGGCAGGACCAACCAGACATTACTGACTCTGACATACTGGGTTGCTTTGATGTTATAGAAATTAGAAGGTGTAGCGCACAAACAGAGCAGTAGGGGGAGCCAGAGGTGGCAGTGCCTCCCATAGACACGGAAGATCCTCCTAGCCCCGTTCCTCTGCTGTCTCAGCTGGCAAGGGATGAGGTGGAGCGCATAGAAACAAAGAGGATTAAAACTTTAGCTTTCGAAAGAGGAGCGCGGCGTGGGCATCTTAAATCACAGGGCGCTACTTCCTCCACTTTGCCTGGCGCAACACCTACCCTCGCAGAGGATGAGAGTCCGATCACTGAGATCCCTGATTCTGGTGTCTCAGTGATCCCCCCCCCCACAGACCAAGTAATTGTTAAAAACATCACCACAGAGCAGGCAGTACAGGGTCTGAGGCAGGCTGCACAGGACACTGCTCTTTCTTTGCATTCCTCGACTGTGACCTCAGAGAGGGGGAAGGATATGGAGCACAGCGGGTGGACTACGTACATTTCCAACAAAAGCAAAATGAGATGTACTAAAAGCCCAATGGACTCACCTGCTGTCACCCGCTACAAGTGACGTCCTTCTTCCTTGGACCGCTTTCCCCGAGGGGGCAGGTACGGCCCTCTACTTTCCCTCTCGCATTCCGAGGAGGGTTTATAAGATGTTGCACAGGTCTTGGAAGTCAGTGATGGCCCTATACTAGATACAGAAAGCACACCAGGTTTGGAGGCCCTGTTCTCAACCTCCATAATCACCAGTTGCGAGCGGATGGGCATCACTGAAGATGGAGAGTCAGTGAGGGCAACTACCTCTTCCAAGGTGTAAATATGGCTGGTTCTCTTATGGTTTTCATTATGGCTGTAACAGTAGCCTCTTGCAACGCGAGGGGCATAGGTACTGCTGTCAGAAGAGCAATTGTATTAGATTATTTTGCAAACACACAAGCTGATGTTATATGTCTTCAGGAGTGTAATCTCCCCCATCAGATGCGATACACCTCAATCCAACAACAATGGGCATATGGGCCATTGGCTTGGTCGGGAGGAGCTAATAGGAACGATGGGGTGGTCATCCTCCTTAAAAACAAACATTGGCAGATCTTGGAGGAAAACGTTTTATACCCAGGAAGGGCTCTTTTGATTTCAGTACTTATGGATGGTATACCATTACGTATTTGTGTTGTTTATGCACCAGCCTCCAAAACAGAGAGAGAGGGCTTGTTCAATCTAATCAAACCTTTATTAACAGGTGCTATACCGCTCTTATTAGCTGGGGATTTCAATTGCATCACACACAGCAGGGACAGGCAAGGGTCCCAACAAAATGATGTACTGGAGGTTACGTCAAAACTGTTATTAACTCTCATACAGGATTTACACCTATATGATACTTTCCGGAAGCATCATCTGCCAGGTGAGGGCTACACTTGGGAGGCGGATAGCGGCCTCACACGATCACGCATTGATTATGTGTTTGTTTCTAAAACTCTCTGCGCCGATAGCAGCTCTGTTACACCAGTACCCTTTTCAGATCACCATATAATCACAGTCTCTTTGTCAGTTCCTGATCGACCTCAAAGGGGTCCTGGATCATGGAAAATTAATAATGACCTCCTCACAGACCAGCAGATTTGTGACAAATATGTGATGAGCTACCAGAATTGGGCCCAAAGGAAGGCTCACTTCCCCAATGTGTACCAATGGTGGAAATGGGTTAAAACTAAAACACGGTTGTTCTTCCAAGAGCAAGGGAAACTCTGACGCAAAAGGGAATGGCAGGACTTCCAGCGTTTTACACAGGAGACTTATACTCCTCCACCAAATGGGACAAGCTGGGGGTGATGTGAAAGACAAGGTACTCTCTACAAAACTAGACATGCAGAGATGGTTAAACAGACGGAAGAAAAATGGTATCTTCCACTCAAGGGTCAAGAATTTCCAAGAGGATGAAAAGTGTACTTCTTTTTTCTTTAAAAAAGCTCACGCATCACACAAGCAGCTAACTAAATTACAAAATGCGAAAGGGGACATATTACAGGGGGTAGATGCATGCCAGACCATTGCTTTTGACTTCTATCAGTCCTTGTATGATGCTCCTGTCAAAACACCTTCAGCTTCAGATTTAGAAGAGTACTGTTCTTTACTCACAGGAGGGTTAACATTAGATCAAAAGTAACTTCCTTGGGCAACCTTTTGGAGGTGAGGAATTTTTGGACGCACTGAGATCCTCCCCAAAAGGCTCGAGCCCAGGTTTGGACGGTCTAACTTGGGAGTTTTACAAGAAGTTCTGGGGACTGTTATGCTCTGGCTACTTGCAGGTCCTGGAAGAGGGTTTTCAATATGATTGTTTTACACATGATTTTTTCGCAGGGGTTATCACCCTCCTTTATAAAAAAGGAGATGAAACATCACTCCAAAACTGGAGACCAATTTCACTACTAAATGTGGATCACAAATTGGTATCTAAAGTTCTGGCGCGTAGGTTCTTCATTCATATATCCACCCTAACCAGACATATGCAGTTCAAGGACGCACCATCGTTGACAGTTTGGTTACCATTAGGGATGTTCTGGGGTATGCTCAAGAAAGATCTCTATCACTTGGGATTTTATGTCTGGATTTCCAGAAAGCCTTCGACCGGGTGGCTCACCCATAACTTTATGCTGCACTTCAACGCTTGAATGTACCACAAAATAGACTAAGCATCCTACACACTCTGTATGACACAGCACACAGCAGAGTGAGCATCAATGCTTTCCACACACAAGAGTTTCCCATCCGTGCTGGGGTGCGACAAGGATGTCCCTTGTCCCCAGCACTCTTTGTCTGTGCTTTAGAGCCTTTCCTGTGCAAGCTACGAAGTGACAAAATCATCAAAGGTGTGTTTGTACCAGGGGGGGGGGGGGGTGGTACTCCTGCCAAAACGGTTGCATACATGGACGATGTCACAGTCTTGTGCACGGATGCACAATCTGTACGCAGAGCTCTACTACAGGCATCACTCTTCCAAGAAGCATCAGGTCTCCGCTTAAATGTGGACAAACGTGTGTGTCTCACTATGGGTCCCTGGGACCGGCTAACTAATCTCCCAGTTGCAGTTACCACAGAACCCACAAAAATACTAGGGGTGCACTTCGCTGCTGATACTCATATAGAGAAAAACTGGAAAGAAGTGCAGGAAAAAATGGAAAAAAAGATCACCTTCTGGAAATTGCGCAAACTCACCATCGAGGGTAAGATCATGGTAACAAAAGCTGTTCTTCTTCCTATCCTGCTATACCTGACTATGGTTTTCCCTCCACAGGCCCGCACATTGCAGAAATGCTCCAAATTGATTTTCTCTTTTATTTGGGGTTCGAAAATGGAAAGGTTGAGCAGGGAAAAGATGTGCACCATTTGGAAAAATGGGGGGAAAAGTATGCCCAATATCGAAGTGTTTCTCTTTTCTAAAGTATTATGCTATGCTGTATCACGGACTAATGTGGACTCCATGTCTGTACCAAGTTTCTTCACCAAGTATTTCTTGGGAACTATGCTGCGGGGATATGGATTGTTTACACACTCAAATTTAATGTCATTTGCACTGAATGTACCCCCATATTATAATGGACTTTGCAACTTTCTAAAGACTCTGGACTCCAGCTTACTCTCTAGAGCGATATGTTCCCATGTGATATTTTGAGCATATTGTAGATTGTCTTTTTCCTGTATGTGTGCCGTTATATAACTTAAATAAAGGTTTAAAAAAAAAAAAATATATATATATATATATATATATATATAGGCACGAAGTATTCATCAGTTTCTCCACAAACAAGAATACACGAACTCCTCTTCGTCGGTGAACACTCTTTATTTGAAAAGTATAAGAGTCTCCCTTCTGTCATGACACGTTTCGCCACCGGAGTGGCTTGATCATATATATATATATTACCTACTGGCGGTCGCCAGTAGGTAGTTATAGTTAGGACCACGTTTCCATAGGAAATCCGCAACATTCTATTTTGAATAACTTTGGCGCCGGTTGACGAATCCTCGTGAATTTTTCAAAATAGGTGGGGCGCTACGCTCCGCTCCTACCCTGAAAGTCTCGGGGGGATTCGTCAAGCGGGGGCTGAGATAAAAGGGGGCTCCCAAAACGCGTTTTTCCCATGCATTTTTCCATAGGACCTTTAGACACAGCTACAGCCCGAACGGCTGAACAGAATTACTTGAAATTTGGCAGAGAGGTAGTCCTCAGGTCAAGGAAGTGCCTTTTGTAGGTTTGGTGTAAATCTGTTCAGTAGATTCTGAGAAAATAGCCTTTAAATCAATATAAATATCTGTGGCAGCTTACGGTGCGCTTACGGTGCGCTTACCGTACGCGTACGGTGGCTTGCGCGAGCGCGATTCTGATTGGCCCTTAGATCTTAGTAAACATTCGAATCGGTCGAAACCAGGAAGCGGCGGCCGCCATTTTCTCTCTCGCACTCTGACAGGGGGTTGAAAAACAAAGTGCAAATCATGTAAAGGGGCTGTTTACACAGCTCCCAAGCACCTAGCCATGTCGAGGGAGTCCCCAACGATCTCCCAAGTGAAAAAAGGCAATTTTAATTTTTTCGAAAATTTCGGCGATTACGCTTACCGTACGCGTACGGTAAGAAATAATTAAAAAAAAAAAAACCTTATGTGCATGGCTAATCAGAGATAAACAAAACATATATTTTACCTGTCACAACGATGCTCATCATATGACCTCCATGTGCGCACGGTGCGCGAAGCGCATCGTGCGTTCATGGCCCATCTAGCGTAACGTGGGCACGCGGTGCGCGAAGAGCACCGTGCGCGCACGGAACGAACTGCGTTAAGTGGGCGCGCATGCCACAAATGGCGTAAAGTAACTTAGCATTTAAAAAAACGTACAAATTCACTGAAAAAACCATAGGTTTCACACACGTTATAGTTAGGAATTAGCATTTAAAAAACCTTGCAAATTCACTGAAAAAACCATAGGTTTCACACATGTTATAGTTAGCTGGACATTTTACTGATAAAAAACCAATGAAATTCCCCCGTTATAGTTACTGTAGGCAACTATAACTCACGCGACCGTAATCCTCTGCTGATGACATATGTGTCTTTATGAAAAAAAAATATTTGTAATATATGTATAGCTAAAATTTAATGGAAGAAGACATGGGCAAATAAGTGTCTAAATACAGTATTAGCATCAGCAGAGGATTACGGTCGCGTGAGTTAAAGTTGCCTACAGTAACTATAACGGGGGAATTTCATTGGTTTTTTATCAGTAAAATGTCCAGCTAACTATAACATGTGTGAAACCTATGGTTTTTTCAGTGAATTTGTATATATAAAGATACATACTTATTTTATCATAACTTGTACTGTGCAAGATGGTGTTTGCAATTATTGTTCAGAGCAGAGAGGCACACAGTGCTATCAGCTATGCACTACTCAGTTTGAGAAGAAGCTAATTGTAGATAAATCAAAGTGTATTCCGCGTAGCTATGTGTAGTGCTACCATGCAATCTACGCCCAGGGTTAATGTTGATGAAGAAGTTGATGCAGGTCTAACATACCCCACTGCATTTGCATCAGGAATATCCCCATTTTCATCACATGAGCGCGCTCAGCTCTAGTGCCCCAACCTCAGTGCACTGCAACTCACGGACACATCTGTTTGAATGTTGGGTGATGGCTGTCCTTGCTCCGGCTCCCTCCATGCTGCTCAGCAGTTGACTTTTTATGCAGGTGTTTTCTGTTTCCATTGCACTGGTGTCCACTGTTCAAGTTGTTGCCAGCACCAAGCACTTCATGCCGGCTGGCTTACACTCACCCCACACATATCCAGCACAGGCGTTACTGTACATGTGGCCCTGCCAATAAAAGGGCCGGGCGCACGTGCCCGTAGCCAGTTCAACATAATATCTGCGTGTGTCCCTGTGGCCTTGTTGTATGCATGAGGGCCCTGGGCCATATGACATTACATTGTGCTTTGTACAGCGGACGCAGACATGTCACCGCAGGCAGCGGGTTAGAGCTTGGATATGTAGCTTTGTCATCACCCACTCAATTTGTAAGGGGAGTGGACTGGGCCGTCGAACGCAGAGCCAACATGGGTGCGAGACTGATATGTGCGTGCCCCTGGGCGTGGTTCTGTACTGGGAATGTGTATCTGCATGTGTCTCTATGGCAGTGTGGGTCTCCTTTGTGTGGTGTAGGTGGGCCCTGAAGGGTAATAGACACCCACGTAAGTGATCTAGTTCACCTTTCATGGGTTCGGACCACACCCGCACCTGTTCGGCCACCTCATTTTGGCGTTCTGACACCTGGCATTGGGTTGCCATGTGTTTGTCAGTGAAGTGCTGTGAGCCAGCCATGCTTGTGGGTGCTTCATGCTGTGTGGTCTGTTGCAGGGGCTGGGTTCTCCTCTAAGTAGCTTGGCTGCCCTGGTCCTGGTGGTGGGTTGCGTGGGATGTCCATGGGTTGTTGTAGGGCGCCAGTGTCGAAGGAGTGGTGGTCCCCTCCGGCATCACCGATGTGTGGTCTTCTGTGCTCTGCTGGAGGTGTTGTGTGTCCCTCTGCAATGTGTAATGGAAATGCATGTTGACATTGTGTTGACATGTATGTTGGCTCATTTTTCTTGTTTACATGCAGACTGTATGACAACGTACATTGTGACTGTTTTGGAGGTGCAGGATATAGATGCGGGACAGTGTACATTTGGACTATATGACGGATGTGAGGTTGTACAAGTACATTTCCATTTCACAGTTTCCAGCTCTGTCAGATGTAGTAGGTCTGATTCTGGGCGTGTGCGGAGCCAGTTGTGTCCTCTGTTCTGCAGTATCGGGTTGCACATTGTACCACATTGTCGTCAATGTGGGTGTGCTGTTATTGCTATGTGTGTGTGCTGCAGTGTGCCACAGGGATGAGGGACATTTTCCAGGGTCATTGTGGGTGTGCAGTGTGCTACATATGGTTGTGCATGTGTGCCATTGTGCCCCTCTCCCCCTGGCCCCCCAGTCCCTGGTCTTTACTCACCCAGTTGATGTTGTGTCAGCTCCTCCCAAGGTGTGTCCGCACTCCTGACTCCTTGCACCGTCTCCACACTGTTGACTGTGGCCTCCGTTTCCTCCAGCTCCTCCTGTGGCGCAGGACTCCCACCTTCTGTCGCCGTTGCTGCCTTCCTGTTGGCAGCGGCTTTGTGCCTGGTTTAGATTTTCACATCATGCCAGTGCCTCTTGGCCTCCTCTATTGGCCTCCTCGACACTCTGACTGCATTCTCGGTGGTCTAATTGTGGGTCAGTTGATGGTAGTGTTCTGTCACCTCCGTGACGCTGATCTGGTTTCGCTGCGGACTGCACCCCGTCTTCCCCTTCCTCTTCTCCCTGGCCTTTCCTGACCCCGTTGTACCTTGCTGGTGGTCTGTGGGGTTTGTGGGGTTCGCGTTGGCCTCTGCGAAACGGTCAGGGTGTATCCATGTTGCTACGCACTTTGGATTGTTTCTGGTGTGCTGTTTTTGTAGCTTTTATAGGGCATTTTCCCACCAGACGCGTGGGATTTGCAGGCCTGCCACTGGTTATTGCAGCTTTTTGTATCGCAGCTTTTTTTGCGTTTGTGTTTCGCATTTTTGCGGCATGGAATTGATTTTAACGCGGCCATTTGATGCGCTATCTGGTGACTATCGCATGCTACCGCCGTGTTGTGAATACTTAGTTGGCACGGCATAATTTTCCCGCAATAGACTGTGATGTTGAGAGTTGCGTTAAGTTACATTTGCGATGGCTATCACACGTTCTTAAGAATATGCTCCGTAGTGTCTAAAAACAAGGGACGTTCCCTAACTTAGGAACGCTACATCATTGTTATATTGCTTACACTCAACGATCAGAGAGTGATACCTCGGAGGCATGCCACAACCTTTCTAACTGGCTCACTTTGTAGCGCGTGTTCTACTACTTTGTTTGTGTCTAAAAACGAGAAATGTAAACAGATATTCATGATGCTGCATCAATGTTTAAACAAATATTAATTGCTTCTTTTCAGTCCGTGTCTGCCAGGCACCCTAGTGATTGAGAGCCCCTGAGACAGAGTATTCTCTACAGAGCACTGCACGCTTTCGAGGGAAGAGGCAGCACAGAACATATTGGAGTAGAGGTGGGGTTGCCACCTTTCCCAGAGAAAAATAGCAGCCCACTCTTCACATTTTAAAATTATTCAAAGGCCTACACATGATTGTTAAGTAAAACTTTATATGAAATATTCTTTATTCATTTTAAGATTGCCTTTACGTCTTTGTTTCAGGGCTGGACTGGGAATCCAAAGCAGATGTGGTAATTTTCTCTGACCAGCCCCAGGGGAGGCACTGCCCTGTCCTGGGAGGCTGGAAACGCTTGCTGCTTTTGTTACTGGAGGCCGATATTTCAGCACTGCTGCAAAGCCGCCCCCTGTAACAAAACTTACCCCCACCCTTCCAGTCTACCGGGGAAAAACCTAATGCCCGGTCTGGCCAGTCTGGCCTGGCTTTGCTTACTTAATTTAACAGTGAGGGGTCATTAGGACTGTTTAAAGTATGTACTGATAAGGGGAAGAAATAAGGCCATAACTAAGGATGGGCAGTAAGTTCTGCGCCGACTGCAGAGTACCAGGAGTTTTCCCCACTGCGCACTCCACTATGTAAGTAGTATCAATGAAGTGAGTGTTAAAAAATATTTTTACTTTTGGGCTACTCTGCTCCAGTTGAAGATCGAATGAAACGCTGAACAATGTGAACTAATTTGAACAGATTGATTGCGTCATTTTTCATTTCTGGTCTGTGATCAAATTGTTGCAATAAGTGAGATATTTGCTAAAGTCAAAAATCCTTGTTTAAATGAGTTCCTTGTGAACGATTGTGCTGAAGCTGATTAGCCATTACCCAGTTCACAGAGACGTACGGGTCGCTCTTGTGTTTTGATATATATATACTTTTAGAAAGTAGGCATATTCTTGTTTAACCATTCTGTGTGCCTCTGCCAGTTTGTGTATCCACCGTCTGGTTTTGGAGTGACAAGAGCTGGGGATGTGCATTCACTCTAGACAGTCCCAAGAAGGGGTTGGGGTGTTCCCCTGCCTTTCCTGGGGGATTCAAAGCTGGGCTTAATGAACCTGGTCTGCATTTAGAGGAATGGGAGGAGTTTTTACTAGCACCTCCAAGGAGAAGAGCTGGAGAGCTGTAAGGAGGAGTCACTGCCCCTATGCTGTGTGCACTTTGCTGGGTTGTCTTGCAGTTGCTGCTTCTGCCAAGGAGACGACAAAGACTGGAACTTTGCTGTGAACCTGCTTGAAGCCAGATTACCAAGGGCTTGTGTCTGCTGGCCTCCTGTTCTGAAGTCTAAGAGACATTTCTCCTATTATGAAGGATATTGCTAACCCTGTTAGAGATAAAAAAAAAAAGCAGTGCTAACCGCGGTTAACGCTGTTTTTTTACGTCTGGTATTTTTCTGACTTAGCCATGATATCCTATGTAAGGCGGATATCATGGCTAAGTATGTCTATCCCTATCAGCAAGCTATCGTCAAACCTTGTGGGATTATCACTGTATTTCCAGCGATAATCTCACAATTGGCAGCTTGCGCTCTGAATTTTATCGCTTTGGAGATAAGCGTTGCTGATAGCACGCTATCTCCGCGATCAAATTCTGAGTTGGCCGGCGATAATTATCCTCACGCTAAGAGCGCTGAGCGATAATTATCGCCGGCCCTTGCTGATATGCCCCAAAGTTTTCCCTAAGGTGTCAGTTAGAGTGTCACATGTGAGGCCTGAAAATGTCACACATTAGTTGCTGTAAACAATGAAATGTCACACATAAGCTGACTTGAACTTGGTGGCCCTGTTTGACATAGTTAAATGCAGGCATGGCATCCCCTGACTATGCTATAAACTAAGAGAGGAGTTCCGTAGGGACATATAATTAATTTCAATCCAAGGAGATTCACTGAAAAGGTGACAACATCTCTTACACTTTGGGCCCGATTCTGATGTCGCTAAAAATGCCTTCCCAATGCTATTCGTAGGCTTACCTTATGACCGACTCACATCCGGAGTTTTTTTCTTCAAACGAGCAAGTACGATGCGTATTACTGGCAAATTTCCGACCTAATCGTCCTCTCCAATTTGTGCTCTATGTTACGACCGAACAGGCTCAGGAAACACGGAAATCGAGTCGTACGGAGGCTTTTCCCATCCAGTTTCCTGACACGCAAGTATGATGCGTCTTTACTACACGTCATACAGGGCGCCGCTTCCAGCATGTCACATCATTCGGACGAGGCATATTGAAACGCCGAGTCGCACCTGAACACGATCAACGGGGATGAGACAGAGCAGCCATTTATCCAATCCCGCATGTCTTCCCTATACTGTATGCCTACCGTTACTGACGCGCACGTCGCAAAAGGTAAGTCAGACACCTACCACACACCAAAATGACACAAAAGGAAATCCCACCATAGGGGGCGGATGCTTATCACTCCCAGCATTGTCCACCCCATAAGGGGGTGGATGCCTATCACTACTAGCATATCCTAACCATAGGGGGGTGGATGCCTATCACTCCCAGCATTGTCCACCCCATAGGGGGGTGTATGCCTATCACTCCCAGCACAGTCCACCCCATAGGGGGGTGGATGCCTATCACTACTAGCATATCCTAACCATAGGGGACTGTATGCCCATCACCACCAGTACCCCCTACTTATAGGGGGCACAATGCCCATCACCACCAGTACCCTCACCCATAGGAGGCTGAATGCCCATCACTATTACCATCCCCACTCATAGGGGGCTGGATGCCTTGCACCACCAGGATTCACACACATAGGATGAGTAAGCAAACCCCCCACCATCTTTGCAAGATTTCATGTCTGTGTGTGTAAAATGCTCAAAACACAGACCCTGACAGTGAACATACATTGTGACTCCCAACACATGTGTGCCCAAAAGGTGATAGTGTGGTTAAAAAATCAAGCATCTCTGGACCAATGTGGTAATGGGGTCTAAACCCCCCATCAGTACAATGACCAAAAGGTGTTAGTGGGGTTCGAAAATCCAGCATCTCAGGACCAATGTCGTAATGGGGTCTAAACCCCCCATCATTACAGTGCCCAAAAGGTGTTAGTGGGGTTCAAAAATCCAGCATCTGAGGACCAATGTGGTAATGTGTCCTAAACCCCCATCACTAAGGTGACCATAAGGTGGGCGTGACAGGAAAATAGCAGCATCTCCAAACCAGCATGCATGATTCCTGGTCCCAACACCACAAGCAATGTTGTGGCAATGTAGTGGATGGGTCACATACAAACACGGATTTGGTGAGGCAAAGATTGCTGTGTATCACAAGAACACCCTCTGCCATGTGCAGACAAGCAATGGCCATGATCCCTGATAATTACTCCGCTGTACAATTAGACAATGCGACAAGTGAACACCATGATGCATACACACAAATCTATACAAACAGACACACAAACTAAGGAATCCTGTGGATACTGTAGATGTCAGGTGACCAAGTCCCATACCATGGCAGCAATGGAACACACCAAACATGATGAATGTGCAGACTGATGAGCCAGGAGACACAAGGACACTAGGGAAAAACCTCCAACCAACATACAGCCAATGGACCGCAAAAGCCATACCAATGCAGTGGAGCAGATGCACAAACACATAGAGGCAGCCCCACACTGCATATCATACACAACATGTGTGTGTGTCTCAGTGTTCCCAGGCAAGTACACAACACATGACAGTGGGCAGAACTCCAATGACACAGATGTGTTGTGTCGTGTTAATGGAGTCATTCGCGTACGTGTCTGTCGCGTCGTGTATTGTGCTTGGCTGTGTAGAATCGTTCGCGTACGTGTCTATTGGGTTGTTTTGATGCTGGCCTATGTGGCATCGTTCACGTCCGAGTCTGTCACGTTGTGCTGATGCTTAGCTACATGGAGTTGTTCGCGTACGTGTCTGTTGCGTCGTGTAAGTGCTTGGCTGTGTTGAATTGTTTGCGTACGTGTCTATTGGGTTCTGTTGATGCTGGACTATGTGGCATCGTTCGCGTCCAAGTCTGTCGTGTTGTGTTAATGGAGTCGTTCGCATACGTGTTTGTTGCGTCATGTATGTGCTTGGCTGTGTCAAATCGTTCGCGTATGTGTCTATTGGGTTGTGTTGATGCTGGACTATGTGGCATCGTTCGCTTCCGAGCCTGTTGTGTCGTGTTAATACTTGGCTACATGGAGTCGTTCACGTATGTGTCTGTTGCGTCGGATTGACGCTTGGCTATCTCGAATCTTGCTCATACGCGTCTATCGCATCAGGCTCCTTTCCTGCTGACTCGGCCGTAAAAAAAGATTTCCGGCCGAGTCGGTTGTAAATTTCAACCATTGCATCGTACTTAGCCATTTGGAAGGCGTGTGTACGGTTCAGTCAGAAAATATGATGGGTCCGTGTTGGGAAAAACATTTTCCAGCCGAAATCGGAATTGACCCCTTAATGTGAACCACTCAACAGGTAATTTAATTTTTTTACCCGGGCCATTGGAATTATGGCGTATGGAAGGACCAAATTATGTGGCAGGGTTGATTATGTTATGCGGCAAGAAAAGGCAAATTACATGACATAATGTATCATATTTTGTGATAGTATTACTTCATAATATTGTAATTTTTTAAACAAGTTAATGCTACCTGGGCAAAAGGTTGGACTAATTTGTACCAGTTTTAACATACAAATATAGTTGAAAGCAACAGAAAAGTGGCATGTCAACATTTTCATTGGGCCTACTGCTGCACAGAAACAGGTCACTTAGATTTGAGTAATTTTTTGATCCATTTGAGTTCGATTTTTTTTTTGTGCTAAAATCTGTAGCTTATGCAGCAGATAATTAGTTATTTAGCAAATGCATAATAATGTGTAAAATGACGCAACCTCAGAATTGCACAGTTCCAGTGGCCCTATTACCCACAACAGCAACTATCCATATTACCCATGCCTGCATTATGTTCTGTATGGGTTTTATGATATGGAATGTTTAAAATACCACTTGCCAGACTATCCTTGGTGTTCCTAGAAGTGAACTTCAAGGGGAGGCACACATTAAGTCACATATAAACAGGTGCTACACCTGGGCACTCAGAATAAGACATTAAATGGAAAGGGGAATGGTCAGTCTCATAGGATGGGAGCTCTGTGAATTTATATTAGATTAACTTGCTCTGCCAAAATGTAAATAATTTGCTTCATCTTCACCTTTCGGTGACTAGATTTAATTTACATTCACACATCCCTAACAAACCTACTCCTCTATTTAGGCATCAGTGAGGGGAACATTCCCTCTGCCCCTAAAGTAAGATGTTGTTAATAAAAATATTAATTACAGTATAATACAAGCATTGGCATAGCCAATAGGTCTCGCCTTTGGGACCTTATAAGTGTTTAGCCATGCAACAGTTGCATAACTAAATACTTATAAGGTCCCAAAAGCGAGACCTATAGGCTATGCCAAGCGGCCGTGCGTCCGCGAAAGTGATCGCGGTCAAACATCAAAGCGGCCATGCGGCCGCAAAAGTGAAAGTAATCGCGGTAAAGTGCGGCGCGCACGCCCGCGCACATGCCCTGTAGCTCTAGGCTGGCCTGGTAGCACTTTTTGGAGTCCTCTCAATAAGTCTCGCCAGACCAGCGCATGCGCTGGGTCAGGCGAGACCTAAAAAAGTATGAACACAGCTAGGTTTTCAGTGTACATGTATGTAGAGCATGCTCATTCTACAAGGATAACTTTTTTCTCTTTGACGCTAAATGTGTATTAGAACATTGGAATGTTGAGCTCGCCATTGTAGCCAATGGAGTGGCTCTGGTCTTATAATCGCAGGTAAAAGCGCGGAGTTCCAACATTCCAATGCTTGTCTTTCATAGCAACAGCTGTCAGCAAAGGCCTCTCAGAGCCCGAGTGGATTTCAACCCCCCTCGGGCTCCGTGAGTCCTTTATTTTACTAATTAGAACATTCTGCCCTGATGGGGCGGAATATTCTACTAGCCTTATAGCCCGCAGTAACTGGGCTATAAGGGCCATTTAAGGCCCGCTCCCTTATTAAAGGCTCTCGCCTTCAGCTAAAGCCTTTGACGCTGAAACAGGCCTTTAGTGGCCGGTACTCCCCCCTACGGTGGGCTATAAAGCTAGGCTAGGCTTGGGAGAAAAGTAAACCCACCGGATGCACAGATACAAACCAGAGCAAAGTATGAAGTTCATGATGAGTTATCAGAGCCGCAGAGCGCGCTCATGGGTGAGCAGCATTCTGACGGAGGGGCGAGAAGCCGCCGCGCGGTCACCGCATGAGTCGCTCCCGAGCAGAAGCCACCAGGCACGGATGAAAGCGGAGCCTCCGGGCGCGGCAAAAGAACGCAGCTGCCCATGAGCAGGAGGAGAGAGAAACATGAAAGACCTGGATATGAAACGAGAGCCTGTACTTTTCAGAAAGAAATACTGAATACGTGATGATTCATTCTATGCTTCTTCTGTGGGATGAAACAAGATAGGATTGACGTCTCCAACCAAAAGCTGAAGGGTTCTGAGTCAAAACTTGCAGGAGCCTTAACTAAAGTCCACGATAAATTCATATTACATTTTTTTTTAATGAAATGTCTTGGCTCAGCCAGACATAATTATCTCCAAAACCAGTATTTACAAAAAGAATCCACTTGTTGCTCGAGGGGGTCCAAGCAGCATTATCATCTCAACTCATTGATAAGTAGAAAACAACAGGGTAGTCATCTGTACATAATCGGATTATTTCAAGTCACCAAAGGTATCCATAAGATTATAGAGGCCAGAGGACACAGGCTGCATGCCTTATAAGGTCGTGGACTTCTGCGGCCACTTCCAATAGCCTCATTATATATAGTGGAGGTATCACGTCCCATGTTATTCTTCAACTCTCAAATACTCTAAATGTAAAAGTGAAAGTTTGAAAATTAAATACAGAAAAGGCCCATATTTACTAACGCTATGTACAGGGTTTGCGAAGCAAACATCACGCAAACCTGGGGAGTGTTGGGGTGGAATTTACTATGCAAAGCAAGACAGAATTTGCCTTGGTGAGAAACCCAAAGGGACGCAAATTTGTGCAATACACTGCCTTGTGTTACTTTGAGTCTAGGGGGTGTTGTCTAGGGGGTGTTCTATGGATAGTACATGGGCGTTCCTATGCAACCACCCATGGGCTTTGACTAAAACCACTATCTACTGACATCAGCAGACAGGGATTTGCACCAAAACCTTGCTATCCTCAAGGCAGCTGCAATAACGAGCGTTGTTTTCATTTCTCCTCAATTGTCCAGCTTTGTTTGTGCGCTGCATTGTACAGGACACATACAAAGTGGGAGCAGCCTTAAGACAATTTGTGTACTGGAAGGCACCCCTCAAGCACAAAACCTTTGCTTTAGAGGATGCAAACGCCATAGCACTAGGGTGCAAGGAAGTTAGTGTTGTTGCATGGCAACCAAAACTGAGCCAGTGCTGGCAGAAAAAAAACACCACCATATATTAGGACCGAATTATGCAGCAGGGTAGACTAATTTATGCATCAAAAAAAGACAAATGGCGTGGCATGATGCGGCACTTTTTGTGACAGTATTACTTTATCACTTCTTTAATTTTACATTTTTAGATGAAACCTACCAGACAGCAGAGCTGCTGTCTGGTTTACTAAAGACATCTTGGGGACATTCAGAAAGGTTACCTAGGAATGCATTCTGCCTGTTACTTACCATTAGCTCTGTGGTTTGTAACTCACATTTTATGGCTTTCTATTTGCTGGTTGTATTTGCTTTAGGCTGTCCAGTTTGAGTTCTTTCTTCCTGGTCCCCAAACCTTGTTTACTCTATTCTTCCACAAACATGCTTTCTGTAAACAGGCCTTGAAATCTTGTTCTTATCTAGTCACATTTGCTGAGCATTCAAATACAGAGGTTAAGTGTCAAGCTCTTTCTTGTGCCAGAGCTTGGTGTCTAATTATGTGGACATCCACCTCACACCAATCTACCCCACTTCAATCTCCACCACTCTAACCCAGGCCTTCTCACTCCACTCCAATCTACCCCAATCCAATGCACTATGATCCAATCTACCCCACTCCACTCAATCTAACCCAATCAATCACGCCACATTCCAATCTACCACATTCCACCCCAATCTACTGCACTCCACTAAAATATACCCCACTCTGCTCCAATCTACCCCAGTCTACCTCAGTCCACTCCAATCTACCGCACTCCAATCAATCCCAATTCACCCCATTCCTATGTACCCCAATACAACCAACTCCACTCATATTTACCAGACTTCACTCCAATCTACAACACTCCATTCTACTCAACTCCAATCTAACAAGCCCAATTTACCCAACAGCGTTCCAATTTACACAGCTCCAAACTCCACTGCAATCTATCCAACTCCTCTCCACTCTAATCTACCCCTCTCCACTCCAATCCACCCCACTCCTCCACAGTCTAGCCCATTGTAATATACCACAATATTACCCACCCCAATCTACCACAATATACATCACTTCACTTGAATTCACTCCAATCTACCCCACTCCACTCTAATCCTACCCCGCTCTACCACACTCCACTCCACTCCAATCTTCCCCACTCCACTAAAATCTGCACACTCCACTCCAATCTAACTCACCCACCCCTTCTACCCTACTCCAATCTACCCCTCTCCAATATACAGCACCCCAATCTACTCCACTACATTCTAATCAACCCCAACCTACGGCCACTCCACCCCATTCCATCCCACTTCAATCAAACCCAACCCATTCCACTATAGTCTACCCTGCTCCACTCCGATCTACTCCACTCCAGTCATCCCCTCTCGATCTACCCCACTCCAATCTACCCTACTCTAATCCACCCAATCTACCTTGCTCCACTCCACCCTAATTCAGCCCACTACATTCTCCACTCCAATCTACCCCACTCCACTCTTCCGTAATCTATATCACTCACTCTAATCTCAACTCCACTCCAATCAACCCTCTTCAATCTACCCCATTCCACTCTACCCCACTCCAGTTCAATTTACCCCAGTCTAACCCACTCCACTCTACCCCAATCTATTCCACTCCAACCTTCCCCACTTCACACAATCTACCACACACCACTCTAATTTATCCCACTCCAATCTACCCCACCCTAATTTGCCCACCCCAATCTATCCCACCTCACACCAATCTACCCCACTTCAATCTCCACCACTCTAACCCAGGCCTTCTCACTCCACTCCAATCTACCCCAATCCAATGCACTATGATCCAATCTACCCCACTCCACTCAATCTAACCCAATCAATCACGCCACATTCCAATCTACCACATTCCACCCCAATCTACTGCACTCCCCTAAAATATACCCCACTCTGCTCCAATCTACCCCAGTCTACCTCAGTCCACTCCAATCTATCCCACTCCAATCTATCCCAATTCACCCCATTCCTATGTACCCCAATACAACCCACTCCACTCAAATTTACCAGACTTCACTCCAATCTACAACACTCCATTCTACTCAACTCCAATCTAACAAGCCCAATTTACCCAACAGCGTTCCAATTTACACAGCTCCAAACTCCACTGCAATCTATCCAACTCCTCTCCACTCTAATCTACCCCTCTCCACTCCAATCCACCCCACTCCTCCACAGTCTAGCCCATTGTAATATACCACAATATTACCCACCCCAATCTACCACAATATACATCACTTCACTTGAATTCTCTCCAATCTACCCCACTCCACTCTAATCCTACCCCGCTCTACCACACTCCACTCCAATCTTCCCCACTCCACTAAAATCTGCACACTCCACTCCAATCTAACTCACCCACCCCTTCTACCCTACTCCAATCTACCCCTCTCCAATATACAGCACCCCAATCTACTCCACTACATTCTAATCAACCCCAACCTACGGCCACTCCACCCCATTCCATCCCACTTCAATCAAACCCAACCCATTCCACTATAGTCTACCCTGCTCCACTCCAATCTACTCCACTCCTGTCATCCCCTTTCGATCTACCCCACTCCAATCTACCCTACTCTAATCCACCCAGTCTACCTTGCTCCACTCCACCCTAATTCAGCCCACTACATTCTCCACTCCAATCTACCTCACTCCACTCTTCCGCAATCTATATCACTCACTCTAATCTCAACTCCACTCCAATCAACCCTCTTTAATCTACCCCATTCCACTCTACCCCACTCCAGTCCAATTTACCCCAGTCTAACCCACTCCACTCTACCCCAATCTATTCCACTCCAATCTTCCCCACTCCACACAATCTACCACACACCACTCTAATTTATCCCACTCCAATCTACCCCACCCTAATTTGCCCACCCCAATCTATCCCACCTCACACCAATCTACCCCACTTCAATCTCCACCCCTCGAACCCAGGCCTTCTCACTCCACTCCAATCTACCCCAATCCAATGCACTATGATCCAATCTACCCCACTCCACTCAATCTAACCCAATCAATCACGCCACATTCCAATCTACCACATTCCACCCCAATCTACTGCACTCCACTAAAATATACCCCACTCTGCTCCAATCTACCCCAGTCTACCTCAGTGCACTCCAATCTACCCCACTCCAATCTATCCCAATTCACCCCATTCCTATGTACCCCAATACAACCCACTCCACTCAAATTTACCTGACTTCACTTCAATCTACAACACTCCATTCTACTCAACTCCAATCTAACCAGCCCAATTTACCCAACTGCGTTCCAATTTACACAGCTCCAAACTCCACTGCAATCTATCCAACTCCTCTCCACTCTAATCTACCTCTCTCCACTCCAATCCACCCCACTCCTCCACAGTCTACCCCATTCTAATATACCACAATATTACCCACCACAATCTACATCACTTCACTTGAATTCACCCCAATCTACCCCACTCCACTCTAATCCTACCCCGCTCTACCACACTCCACTCCACTCCAATCTTCCCCACTCCACTAAAATCTGCCCACTCCAATCTAACTCACCCACCCCTTCTACCCTACTCCAATCTACCCCTCTCCAATATACAGCACCCCAATCTACTCCACTACATTCTAATCAACCCCAACCTACGGCCACTCCACCCCATTCCATCCCACTTCAATCAAACCCAACCCATTCCACTATAGTCTACCCTGCTCCACTCCGATCTACTCCACTCCAGTCATCCCCTTTCGATCTACCCCACTCCAATCTACCCTACTCTAATCCACCAAATCTACCTTGCTCCACTCCACCCTAATTCAGCCCACTACATTCTCTACTCCAATCTACCCCACTCCACTCTTCTGCAACCTATATCACTCACTCTAATCTCAACTCCACTCCAATACACCTACCCCATTCCACTCTACCCCACTCCAGTCCAATTTACCCCAGTCTAACCCACTCCACTCTACCCCAATCTATTCCACTCCAATCATCCCCACTCCACACAATCTACCACACACCACTCTAATTTATCCCACTCCAATCTACCCCACCCTAATTTGCCCACCCCAATCTATCCCACCTCACACCAATCTACCCCACTTCAATCTCCACCCCTCGAACCCAGGCCTTCTCACTCCACTCCAATCTACCCCAATCCAATGCACTATGATCCAATCTACCCCACTCCACTCAATCTAACCCAATCAATCACGCCACATTCCAATCTACCACATTCCACCCCAATCTACTGCACTCCACTAAAATATACCCCACTCTGCTCCAATCTACCCCAGTCTACCTCAGTCCACTCCAATCTACCCCACTCCAATCTATCCCAATTCACCCCATTCCTATGTACCCCAATACAACCCACTCCACTCAAATTTACCCGACTTCACTTCAATCTACAACACTCTATTCTACTCAACTCCAATCTAACCAGCCCAATTTACCCAACTGCATTCCAATTTACACAGCTCCAAACTCCACTGCAATCTATCCAACTCCTCTCCACTCTAATCTACCCCTCTCCACTCCAATCCACCCCACTCCTCCACAGTCTACCCCATTCTAATATACCACAATATTACCCACCCCAATCTACCACAATCTACATCACTTCACTTGAATTCACTCCAATCTACCCCACTCCACTCTAGTCCTACCCCGCTCTACCACACTCCACTCCACTCCAATCTTCCCCACTCCACTAAAATCTGCCCACTCCACTCCAATCTAACTCACTCACCCCTTCTACCCTACTCCAATCTACCCCTCTCCAATATACAGCACCCCAATCTACTCCACTACATTCTAATCAACCCCAACCTACGGCCACTCCACCCCATTCCATCCCACTTCAATCAAACCCAACCCATTCCACTATAGTCTACCCTGCTCCACTCCGATCTACTCCACTCCAGTCATCCCCTTTCGATCTACCCCACTCCAATCTACCCTACTCTAATCCACCCAATCTACCTTGCTCCACTCCACCCTAATTCAGCCCATTACATTCTCCACTCCAATCTACCCCACTCCAGTCTTCCGCAATCTATATCACTCACTCTAATCTCAACTCCACTCCAATCAACCCTCTTCAATCTACCCCATTCCACTCTACCCCACTCCAGTCCAATTTACCCCAGTCTAACCCACTCCACTCTACCCCAATCTATTCCGCTCCAATCTTCCCCACTCCACCCAATCTACCACACACCACTCTAATTTATCCCACTCCAATCTACCCCACCCTAATTTGCCCACCCCAATCTATCCCACCTCACACCAATCTACCCCACTTCAATCTCCACCCCTCGAACCCAGGCCTTCTCACTCCACTCCAATCTACCCCAATCCAATGCACTATGATCCAATCTACCCCACTCCACTCAATCTAACCCAATCAATCACGCCACATTCCAATCTATCACATTCCACCCCAATCTACTGCACTCCACTAAAATATACCCCACTCTGCTCCAATCTACCCCAGTCTACCTCAGTCCACTCCAATCTACCCCACTCCAATCTATCCCAATTCACCCCATTCCTATGTACCCCAATACAACCCACTCCACTCAAATTTACCCGACTTCACTTCAATCTACAACACTCTATTCTACTCAACTCCAATCTAACCAGCCCAATTTACCCAACTGCATTCCAATTTACACAGCTCCAAACTCCACTGCAATCTATCCAACTCCTCTCCACTCTAATCTACCCCTCTCCACTCCAATCCACCCCACTCCTCCACAGTCTACCCCATTCTAATATACCACAATATTACCCACCCCAATCTACCACAATATACATCACTTCACTTGAATTCACTCCAATCTACCCCACTCCACTCTAATCCTACCCCGCTCTACCACACTCCACTCCACTCCAATCTTCCCCACTCCACTAAAATCTGCCCACTCCACTCCAATCTAACTCACCCACCCCTTCTACCCTACTCCAATCTACCCCTCTCCAATATACAGCACCCCAATCTACTCCACTACATTCTAATCAACCCCAACCTACGGCCACTCCACCCCATTCCATCCCACTTCAATCAAACCCAACCCATTCCACTATAGTCTACCCTGCTCCACTCCGATCTACTCCACTCCAGTCATCCCCTTTCGATCTACCCCACTCCAATCTACCCTACTCTAATCCACCCAATCTACCTTGCTCCACTCCACCCTAATTCAGCCCATTACATTCTCCACTCCAATCTACCCCACTCCAGTCTTCCGCAATCTATATCACTCACTCTAATCTCAACTCCACTCCAATCAACCCTCTTCAATCTACCCCATTCCACTCTACCCCACTCCAGTCCAATTTACCCCAGTCTAACCCACTCCACTCTACCCCAATCTATTCCGCTCCAATCTTCCCCACTCCACACAATCTACCACACACCACTCTAATTTATCCCACTCCAATCTACCCCACCCTAATTTGCCCACCCCAATCTATCCCACCTCACACCAATCTACCCCACTTCAATCTCCACCCCTCGAACCCAGGCCTTCTCACTCCACTCCAATCTACCCCAATCCAATGCACTATGATCCAATCTACCCCACTCCACTCAATCTAAACCAATCAATCACGCCACATTCCAATCTACCACATTCCACCCCAATCTACTGCACTCCACTAAAATATACCCCACTCTGCTCCAATCTACCCCAGTCTACCTCAGTCCACTCCAATCTACCCCACTCCAATCTATCCCAATTCACCCCATTCCTATGTACCCCAATACAACCCACTCCACTCAAATTTACCCGACTTCACTTCAATCTACAACACTCCAGTCTACTCAACTCCAATCTAACCAGCCCAATTTACCCAACTGCATTCCAATTTACACAGCTCCAAACTCCACTGCAATCTATCCAACTCCTCTCCACTCTAATCTACCTCTCTCCACTCCAATCCACCCCACTCCTCCACAGTCTACCCCATTCTAATATACCACAATATTACCCACCCCAATCTACCACAATCTACATCACTTCATTTGAATTCACTCCAATCTACCCCACTCCACTCTAATCCTACCCCGCTCTACCACACTCCACTCCACTCCAATCTTCCCCACTCCACTAAAATCTGCACACTCCACTCCAATCTAACTCACCCACCCCTTCTACCCTACTCCAATCTACCCCTCTCCAATATACAGCACCCCAATCTACTCCACTACATTCTAATCAACCCCAACCTACGGCCACTCCACCCCATTCCATCCCACTTCAATCAAACCCAACCCATTCCACTATAGTCTACCCTGCTCCACTCCGATCTACTCCACTCCAGTCATCCCCTTTCGATCTACCCCACTCCAATCTACCCTACTCTAATCCACCCAATCTACCTTGCTCCACTCCACCCTATTTCAGCCCACTACATTCTACACCCAATCGACCCCACTCCACTCTTCCGCAATCTATATCACTCACTCTAATCTCAACTCCACTCCAATCAACCCTCTTCAATCTACCCCATTCCACTCTACCCCACTCCAGTCCAATTTACCCCGGTCTAACCCACTCCACTCTACCCCAATCTATTCCACTCCAATCTTCCCCACTCCACACAATCTACCACACACCACTCTAATTTATCCCACTCCAATCTACCCCACCCTAATTTGCACACCCCAATCTATCCCACCTCACACCAATCTACCCCACTTCAATCTCCACCCCTCGAACCCAGGCCTTCTCACTCCACTCCAATCTGCCCCAATCCAATGCACTATGATCCAATCTACCCCACTCCACTCAATCTAACCCAATCAATCACGCCACATTCCAATCTACCACATTCCACCCCAATCTACTGCACTCCACTAAAATATACCCCACTCTGCTCCAATCTACCCCAGTCTACCTCAGTCCACTCCAATCTACCCCACTCCAATCTATCCCAATTCACCCCATTCCTATGTACCCCAATACAACCCACTCCACTGAAATTTACCCGACTTCACTCCAATCTACAACACTCCATTCTACTCAACTCCAATCTAACCAGCCCAATTTACCCAACTGCGTTCCAATTTATACAGCTCCAAACTCCACTGCAATCTATCCAACTCCTCTCCACTCTAATCTACCCCTCTCCACTCCAATCCACCCCACTCCTCCACAGTCTACCCCATTCTAATATACCACAATATTACCCACCCCAATCTACCACAATATACATCACTTCACTTGAATTCACTCCAATCTACCCCACTCCACTCTAATCCTACCCCGCTCTACCACACTCCACTCCACTCCAATCTTCCCCACTCCACTAAAATCTGACCACTCACTCCAATCTAACTCACCCACCCCTTCTACCCTACTCCAATCTACCCCTCTCCAATATACAGCACCCCAATCTACTCCACTACATTCTAATCAACCCCAACCTACGGCCACTCCACCCCATTCCATCCCACTTCAATCAAACCCAACCCATTCCACTATAGTCTTCCCTGCTCCACTCCGATCTACTCCACTCCAGTCATCCCCTTTTGATCTACCCCACTCCAATCTACCCTACTCTAATCCACCCAATCTACCTTGCTCCACTCCACCCTAATTCAGCCCACTACATTCTACACTCCAATCTACCCCACTCCACTCTTCCGCAATCTATATCACTCACTCTAAACTCAACTCCACTCCAAGCAACCCTCTTCAATCTACCCCATTCCACTCTACCCCACTCCAGTCCAATTTACCCCAGTCTAACCCACTCCACTCTACCCCAATCTATTCCACTCCAATCTTCCCCACTCCACACAATCTACCACACACCACTCTAATTTATCCCACTCCAATCTACCCCACCCTAATTCGCCCACCCCAATATATCCCACCTCACTCCAATGTACCCCACTTCAATCTCTGCCACTCTAACCCAGTCTTTCCCTCTCCACTTTAATCTACCCCATCCAATCCACCCTACTTCAATTTGCCCCATCAACTCCACCCCAAAATACCCCACTCCAATCTATCCCATTCCAATCTACTCCACCCGATCCCAATCTACCCCACACCACTATATCCAACTCCACTCCAATCTACCCTACTCCAAACTACCCACTCCTATCTATCTCACTCCAATCTACCCCCTCCACTCCAATCTTTCACACTTCACTGCAATCAACCCTACCATAATCCACCCAATGCATCCCAATCCAATCCGCCCCACTCCAGTCTACTCAACTCCACCTTAATCTACCACACTCCAACATACTCCTTTCCACTCCTATCTACCCCACTCCACTCCAATTTACCCCACTCCATTCTACCCCACTCCACTTTAATCTACCCCAGTCAACTGCACCCCACTCTTCCATAATCTACCCCACTCAACTCCAATATTCCCAAATATATCCCACCCACTCCACCCGATGTATCCCACTCCAATATACCCCACTCTAATTTACCCCACTTCACTCCAATCTGCCCCACTCTACTCCAAATTGCCCCATTCCACTCCATTCTACCCCACTCCACCCCAATTTAATCCACTTCATCACAATCTATGTCAATTCAATCTAATCCACTCCCTTACGCCAATCTAATCCACTCCAATCTACCCCACTCCACTCTAATCTACCCCATTCATACCCAACCTACCCCACACTAAATCTACCCCAAACCCCCAATCTACCCCACTCCACTCCACTTTACCCCATCTACCTCACTCCAATCTAACCCACTCCATTCCCATTTACCCGACCCCACTCCAGCCCACCCCACTGCACTCCAATATACTCCAATATATCCCACTCCACTATACCCCAGTGTACCCTTGTCTACTCTACTCCTATCTACCCAAATCTAATCTACTCCGCTCTGATCTACCCCAATCTACTCTCCACTATAATCTACCCCACTACACCCCAATCTACCCCACTTGACCCCAAACTAACCCACTCCACCCAAATCTACACCAAATCAATTTACCCCACTCTAATCTACCATGCTAATCTGCCTAACTCCCCCACTGCACTGTACCCCAATCCACCCAACTCCATTCTACCCCACTCTACTCCCACTGTGCTCTACACCAATCTAACCTATTCCACTGTACCTCAATCTACCCCACTCCAATCCACCAGCCATGGTCAGCTCAGGTATAGGCGGTGATGCGGGGCGGGGGCAGGGTGGGGTGGGAGCAGGAGGAATTGGACAGACGACAGAATAGGTACAACTAAATAAATAAATAACACCTATTCCGTCATCTGACAGCTTCCCCTCTGCCACGCCCTGCCCCGCCCCATCTTACCGCACTTACCTGTGCCGGCCACCACTGCAATCTACCCCCACCCTTATCTACGCCACTAATGTTTAGCCGCACTGATGTACATAATGGCTAAAACAACTTGTCAAAGTCAATAGCTTTCACATAGGTGAAACCTATTGGATTTGCCAATGCTTGTTGCACATGGTAATAGTGTCTGAGAAAAGATTTCACTTTTTCAGTATCAGTTAAACACCCAAATATAGCAATATGTCATTGAAAAAATGACCAGTCAACATTTGAGAAGAGCTTTGCACTACTTTGAGACTGCGTCATCCTGTTTTTAGTAACTTTGGATCAGTTTGAGCTAGAAGTAAATTTTATTTTTGTTCAAATCTGCAGATTATGCAGCGGACAATGGATTATGTAGCAAATGTGGCAAATTCATCATTATGTGGAAAACGCTATGGCCGCACAATCACATAATTTCAGTGTCCCTGCTTTTAATGTGTAGAATCAAAGGAGTTTTAGTCCAGACAGGGATGCAGCTGGCACAGCTGGGAGGGGCCTAGTGCATGGTCTTCTGAGTTATGTGCTGTGCCACTGGTTCCACAGGCAGATGCCATAAAAAGCAGATTGGATCTCCCATCCAGGCCCATCCCCCCAGGACTCTGCCATCATCTTTTTGTTCCCCAAGCTTGGACTGTCACTGTAACTGAACAGCAATGTTGTCAAAATCTGCTGCTCCATCCATGAAGAGCGTTGGGTTGCACGCATCACTTCACCTGCACGCAAGAATTCTGAAAAGAAGAGCAGAGGAAGAGGAACGATATTAAAAAGAAAAATATTATAATCTTAAAGGTGGATATAGAAGATCAGAATCAATGAAGGATAACATTAAAAAAATCAGTAAAGACAATAGGTCTTGCTAATGCAGACCTACTGACTTTTCCAATAATAATTGCTAATGCTCTTCAGCAGCAGAATAAGCGAAAAAATGCTTTATTGGAAAAAAACGTGGCTGTCTTTTTTTTACAACTTTAAAAAAAATTGAACAAAACATATATAGCATGGGTTTCAAAATAACACATAGCATGTCATTAGCTATACAATAATTTGGGTGAGGGGAGGCGTGGCCAACTGCCGACGGGAATGGCTGCACGCTAGCCGAGCTCCATTGTGCCACTCCTGGAATATCCGATTTACTTCATCCGCCCAGGCCGAATTTCCTTTTTGTGGGGTCTACTGAAGTTGGCTGTTGTTCCCCGAGAGGCAGACAAAGTTTGAGCGAGATCCGAGGAGACTGGGTGGGGCTCCCAGCACCGCTGTGGGGCACCTACCGGTGCGACGTTGACTTGCGGAGTGGGGTGCCACTCGCCAAAGCCGACAGGCCGGGTGAAAGGTTCTACTGCAGGCGGCGGTGAGTAACGGCTGCATCCCGACCCTTCATCGTGACCCCTTGGACGAAGGGAGCATGGCGATGGGGTGCAGTGGCCGAACCGCAACGCAGGCCAAATTAGAAAGATTTGCATGGCAAAAGCACCAGGGGGAGGACCGGGGTGCAGCCGTGGCCCAAAGCGAGACCCCTGAGCCAACGAACATCCTTGAGGCTATCACTACAATACGGACCTCTCTTGAAACACGGATTGACACAGTAGCAATGGAGGTGGCCTTAATTCGGGAGGATATGAGGAAAATAGCGGATCGCGTGAGCACAGTTGAGAACACCACTGCGGAACTTGTCACTGATACCACCATCCTTAAAAGACAGGTAACCGAACTGTGCACCTCTCACGAAGCAATGGCTCTACAAATGGATGAATACGAAGGCAGGATGCGGAGAAACAACGTACGCATTCTTGGTTTTCTGGAGTGTGCAGAGGGGCAAGCCGCAGATCTGTTTGTTGAGGAGCTAATTCTAAAACACCTTCAGCCACGAGGCCTGTCGAAATGTTTTTCCATTGAAAGGGCTCATCGTGTTCCTGGGGGTAGGCCAAAACCGCCCCCTGACCGCTCCTGGCCCGAGTGTTGAATTTTCGTGACCGCAATGTGATCCTACATTGACATTTGAAAATAGTAAGGTCACGTTCTTCCCAGATTTTACTCTGAGGGTCCAGCAACAACATTGCAGTTTCCTGGAAGCAAAACTGGCCCTCAGAGACCAGGAGATCAAATATGCCATGTTGTTCCCTGCAAAACTCTGGATGGAATTGAACGGCAAGCTTTGGTTCTTCACTAGGCCGGAAGATGCTTGGGACTGGCTCGATGGCTGGCGCACAGTTGGTAAGAAATCGCTTAATGCCGCATCCACGGCTGACGGAACCGATGACTGGCACCAATAGAGACGCTCCCCTCCACACTCTGATTCAGACTCTCAAAGTCCCACAGGGTGACTGTGAACACTGCTCTATGGGAGTGGACTGTTTGTTAATCCTCTGGCCTTACACACTCAACCGGGTATAATGGTGACATGTCGGCTGCACTTCTTCTCGTTTGAGTTCAGCCTAATGATTTTGGTCTCCTTTCAGTTTTATTAGCTGATAATTGAGAATATTTAAGGTTCTTGCTCTATAATTGATATGTATACCCTATATACTCAACCATTTATGTTTCGCCGTGGGGGGCACATTGGCTGGGGAGGATTATGAGAATTCTATAAGGTTGTCTTAGGGAGTGGGGTTGCTCACGTTCCTGAAGTTACTAAGGGTGGGCGACAGGCACTCTGCTTGTTGGGGGTGGCGGATGGTTTCAGACCCATTGTGCAGGGAGGCAGGGTGGGGGTGGGGAATTCAGTTTGGGTGGGGGGTGGGATTAGGTCAGTTTGGTTCTTTGGTTCTGTGCATCAGTGCGATGCAACGCTTGGAATTCTGGAAACACGTTTGGTCCCAAATGTCTTCCGTACTTGTGAAGTTTATTTAAGCTGTCTCTAGCAATTTATTGATTTCTTTTTTGCTGTGTGGGAGGACTCCGGAGAACCCCCAAGGGTAGGCCCATCCGATTATGTATTTTCCCGCCGTAAGGCTCTGATGGGGCCTGGCCTAGGACTTAAATTGTCCATTTGGAATGTTAATGGCCTAAGGGACAAAATTAGGGGTATTGCATGGCCCTAAACAGAAAGGGATACCGAATGGTAGTGCACTCTGGATTCACTATGGGTTGTAGGGGGGTGGGGGTTCTCCTCCAAAAAGGCTGCCCATATATGGTTCACAACACCTGGACAGACGCTCAGGGTAGATACTCAGCTGTCACAGGCACCTGGAAAGGACGTGTCCTCAACGTAGTCTCTGTGTATGCCCCTCGGGTTACAACGACTGACACTACTCGATGTGGGGGGTTGTTACTGGACCTGCCAGTGGGAGTGTTAATATTGGGGGGGCGACTTTAACTTAACGATGGATGGCTCACGGGACCGACTTCTACTCCGAGAAGACCCGACACAAGGCTCGCAACTCCAAGAATTCAATAATGCCCTGGGGGTGGTTGATATATGGAGGTGGCTGAACCCTCTCCACACACATTACACGTTTCAATCGGGAGCACACGGTGGCCAGTCTCGAATTGACTACATGTTTACTCACGCTCAAGAGATATACACGCTTTCACTAGCTCCCAATGTCTGGCACAAGGGATAGCCGATCATTCCCCTATTCTGATGACTTTTGTCATACAATGCACCAGATGCCCCGGCTCAATCATGATACAACCATGGGCGCTAAAGATACCTCATATCAAATAAAATCTCCTGCAGGATACTGAATACTATTTTGTGGAAAATGTGGGGTTGGTCGCCTCAGCTGTGACAGTCTGGGGAGAATTTGGAGCTGTTATAAAGGGCAGGTGCTGTCCTTAATGGTGGGACATAGGACTGAGCGATCCAGGAGGGTGGTCGAAATGGAGGTGGACATATTGACCATGGAGGGGGTCATTTCCCAGGCCCCCGACCCTGATATCCAACACAATCTTAAAATTAAACGACAGGATTATAGACAACTCCTTTTGGAGGAGGCCACGATGCGCTCCCTCTCTACCTGCCATCGGATCTATAAACATGGAGAGCGTAACGGCAAACTCCTGGCGTGGCTGGAACGTAAGGAGCAGGCAGCGCGATGGGTACGTGCAATAGCCGGTCCTGATGGTGCACTTTTAACTGACCCCCAGAAAATTGCTGATACCTTCGCATCTCATCTTGAGGAGGTTTATAAGGTCCCAAAGACCTCTCAAGCCTTAATGTCGGCCGATTTCCTTGCCACCATAAACGTGGTGTGCATTTCCCCACAAGATCGGGATGCCCTGAAGGCAGAGATTCAAAAAGCCATATGAGATGTCCGCTCCGGCAAAGCGATGGGTCCAAATGGACTGCCCATTGAGCTCTTCAAACCCATGGCAACTAAACTAGCGTCCCACTGTTGAGCCTGTATAGGGAATGCTACCAGTCAGGACTCCTCCCTGCTGATATCTGCACTGCCGCTATCGTTGTCATTCACAAACCTGACAAGCCGGCAGAAGACTGCAAATCGTATCGCACTATCTCCCTACTTACAGTAGAAGCTAAAATACCTGCCAAGCTCCTGGCCGATCGACTCCTTCCCTATGTCGCCGACCTAATCCATCCAGACCAGTTTGGCTTTATGCCGGGTAGAAATATGGCCAGGAATCTGCGACGGGTGCATGGAGCCCTGGGTAGACTTAGTACCATCGAAGAGGAAGCAATCCTACTGTCACTAGATGCCACCATGGCATTTGACACGATCGAATGGGATTTTCTCTTCGCCGTATTGGCTCGCATGGGGTTCGGACCCAAGTGCACACTTCACCGTAAACAATCATCGTTCCGTCTCTTTCCCCCTTCGGCGGGGTACGAGGCAGGGTTGCCCGTTGTCCCTGCTTCTTTTCGCTCTGGTGTTGGAGCCGCTCGTCGTTTGGATCAGGGGAGATCCAGGTATGCGGGGACTCAAATGGGCAAATGACCATGAGGACCACATTTTGCTATACGCGGACGATATACTGCTTTATCTGGCCTCTCCTGCCCGCTCGTTGTGGAGGGTACTTCATATATTTCACATATTTGGTGCACACTTGGTGTATCGGATAAACTGGTCCAAATCCCAGATGTATGTACTCTGGGGCGAGCCCCCATCCAGTCCATGGGGCTATGAGATTCTGGTTGCAACCCAAGGCTTTCGATACCTGGGCATTTTTGTCACTTCCGATGTTAACCCCTTGCATGCCCGCCCCTTTCCCCGCCCAGTGCCGCGCTTTTTATTAGCGGGCGGAGTTCATGACGAGCTGGACTCGTCATGGGCACAGCGCCACCGCAGCCCATGACGAGTCCAGCTCGTCATGGGCACTGAAGGGGTTAATCTTTTCGTCGAGCGGAATTTGCTGGAGCCGCTCCAACGCTTAAAATCAGACGCTCGACACTAGCGATCTCTGCCCCTCATCCTCCTGGGACACTCGTCCCTGTTTAAAATGCTCTCCCTTCTGCGCTTCCTCAATGCACTGCAAAATGCTCCTAACCCTGTCCCAGACTCATATTTTTCCCAAATTGAAGGCGTGGTGCGGGGATTGCTATGGGAGGACCGACCACTACAAATTGCTATAAACAAACTCACTCACGTATGACGGGGTATAGGGTTGCCAGACATATGACTCTACTATCAGGCTTCACAACTGACTGCTATCAATCGATGGGTGTTTGGCCCACATGCCGATCCCAATTTCGGCACCGACCACTGGCTCATGGGGCAGGGTGGTTATAATAGGGCGCTATACACCAATCACCGTAAACTTAACTTGACTGGCCCCACGGCTCGTACGATTGAGGTGTGGCATGGAGTCACGAGAAAGCTGGGATGGCACAACCGTCTAACTAAAGCATCTCCTCTTTGGGAACCTGATATAGTGGGTCAACTCAGCAACTGCCCAGGTTTTGATAAATGGGACACTATCGGGAACTCCACGGTTGGGGACATGTGGGTGAAGGGGAAATTAGCCACATTTTCTGAACTCCAGACTAAGTACCAACTTGCACCTTCGGAGACCTTTCGATATCTCCAAATCAGCAACGCTATTTCTACTGCCCTCCCTAAGGGAACCCCTCTCCCTGACTCTTCCCCTCTAGAGGACCGGCTGTTATTAGATCCAATGGACCACAAGGTCATCTCCCTCACCTATAAGAAACTGGTGAATAATCGGGCTGATCCGATGCAGAAATTACGGTTGCAATGGGAAGCTGACCTGGGAGACATAGATAACGAGGACAGGAGAGACGCACTGACCTCTCCCAAAGAAGTGGTAATTCCCATGCAACTCCGACTCGTCCAACTCAAAATCCTTCACCGGGTTTACTTTGACGCTAAACTACTGTTTCGACTGGGTAGGAGACCTGATCCACTCAGTCTCCGACACTGCAACCAAACCGGCACCTTTACACATATACTTTGGGAATGCCCACACATACAGCACTATTGGGAAAAGGTGACCCGCCAAATTGCCAGGACATGTGACAAACCCCTGAGGCCCTCTCCCAAACTCTGCCTTCTCAATGTATGGGAGGCCACGGACCTCTCTTAGGTGGAGCAGGCGTGGGCTTCGATGGGTTGGATTATCGCAAAGCGCAACATCACACAGAAATGGGGGGCGGCCGCGATCCCATTGTTAAGTGACTGGGCAAAGGACATGGATAGCACAATGATTGGAGAAAAAACAGTATTCAAGGGACGGGGATGCCCCAGAAAATGGGTTCATAAATGGGGAAAGTGGAGCAAATACAGAGGTGACATCTGCATTTCCCCTACTGTGGAATTGCGGTGAGAGCGACAAACACTGATGGCTCAGTTAGCAGATACTGCTGGATCCTCCCCACTGACAAGGTAGAACAAATGTGTCCATTTGGGCCTTCATTTAATCATATCATTGTATTTATTACTCTGGTTTAGTGATGTTTCATGTAGAGGGGTGGGCGTCTTCCAGGGTCAGCTAGCCGATGTACTCTCTGTTCAATGTATGGAATGGAATGATGTCAATGTTTTGTTTTGGATATACCAATACGATTGTACAATGCTATGCACCAATGCACTTTTGTTGCAAATAAAAACAGTTTAAAAAAAATAATAATTTGGGTGAGGCACATGTATCTCAATATTGGTTATCAACATTTCTAAGTCCAATTTTAGTGGGTGGGTGAGGTAGTCTGTTAAATAGGTAGGAAAGATAAAGACTCCTCGAAATACGAGCTTCGACTCACTCTATCTCAAAACCTCGGGGAGAACAATCATTGTTGGATTCTGGCGGCGGAGGCAGGTTACAAATCTGAGACCACCAAAGAACATCAGAGATAACCCTCAGGACCTGAGATCGCTCCATATATGTTCTGAACATTAACAAATATTCTGTAAAATGTTTAAACTCTGTCATAGTCTATAGCTGGCAGCTTCTCCTTTGCGAAGATGGCCCATACTTTACTCCCTTTACTCCACCACAAGATAAGCATGAGAGATATCTGGTGCTTCCACACATGAGCGATGGAAAGTCATGCGCCAATATGAGATGGGTTTACCCAAAGTTGCGGTGAGGGGAAGAACATTGTTGTCTATTGGATCACCCAGGAGATGCACTAAGGGCTGTAGTGGCATTGATACTACTGTGATGGACTTGATGTTGGGTGAAATGTCTGGATGTGAGGACACCCCCACCAAACATGTAGAAATGTGTCCCACTTCCTGCAAACCTACTAGCACTGTACTCTGCCTTTAGGCGGACCTAGGGAGGTACAGCAGGTCATGATTTTCCAATCATTTTCTCTGTGTTGAACACATATTGAAGCTGTGATTGCACAACGCCATATCGCTGGCCAAGAGGACTCTGGGATCTTTGTCTCTCGGTCGCGTTCGCATAACTTGAGTTTTGATTGGCAATGAGCTGGTGGAGACTTTTATAGGGTCATGAGATGCCTTTACGCCTGTGCAGATTTTAGAATAGAGATTCTATGGGTTGGTGTTGTAGTGTCACTTTTAAAGGCCGGTGCCTCGGTAGAGTGAGCTTCAAGCCATCGGAGGTGTTGGGGTTGAGAAGCTGACGGATTTCTTCTGAGGACCATCCTCATGGAGCTCTCCCAGCTTTGGTGGACTTGCTGAGCCCCAGGTGCGAAAAGTAACATCTGTCATTCCTGGTGGAAAGTCAGGGTTGTGGGGTTGTGGATGATTATTGTCATACGAGAAGGGGAGTAGATAGAGGCTTTGTAACGTCTTATTTGTTGACAGTATTCTATCAAGATGGTCATGGAGAACATTGGCAAAGATGCACATGGCAGGTCTCTGAGGGACCTTAATGATAAGCGGGAATGGAATGGGGGAAGTCTCTGTTTGTGCCTGTATCCAGATTTTAGAACCTGGATTGTAATTCCAATTTAATGCCAGATGTATTTGGGCCGACTGAACATAATAGCATATGTCTTGGTCACTTAGGCATCCATTTGCCATAGATCAGTTTAGGGTGGCTTTTGGAAGTCTGGGCTTTTTCACCCGGTAGGCAAAATTTGTCTTCTTATTTTGGATTTGGGATAAGATCAGTGCATAAAATATGAAGAGATAATGTCTGTACCACATATAAGAGGCGAGGAAGGAAGTTAATTTTTAAGATGGTGATGCAGTACATATTTCAAGCTTTTGGCCTCTCCCCATTCCTTATGATGGTTTGTAGTTGATCTGGAACCACAAGCCCAACAAGAGTCTCGACATCTCTAGCCGAAAGGCCGGCAAAGAAGAATTAAGGTCAGTAATGAAGTATAAGTTGTCATCACCTAAAAGTGCAATTATATGTTTGACAAGCCTGACTCGAATGCCTCTGATGGCTGGGTTATTTTGTACATTGTGAACTAGTTGCTCCATAAAAACTTCAGAGGTGACAAGGGACACACCTGGCGTGCACCTCTATTAGGGGGGTTGGGGCTTGTAAGTTCCCATTGATCTAGATTCTCCTGGGGGCTTACCATAGGCGGCCCAGGTGTGTGTCTTCATGTTCTCTCGCAGAGCTAAGTGGTCCAAGACCTTGAACAAGAACCTCCAATTGACTCTGTTGAAGGCCTTCTCTGCGTCAAGTGAGAGAAGGACAATTGGTTGTTTGCCTCTTTCAGCGATTTCTATCAAATTCCAGGGCAGTCATGTGTTGTTGCCTGCTTGCCAGCCTCTCATGAAGACCGAGTGTTGTGGAGTGTTTGTGGAGAAAGGGTGGGCCACGTGGGGTGGAGTCTAGATACCAGGATAGAATCAAAGAGCGTGACATCACAATTAAGAAGTGAAATTGGCCTGTAAGAACCGCACTCAATGGGATTTTTGTCTGGTTTAACCAAAAGTGTGAGATGTGACGATAACACAGAAAAAAACTTTATTTCGGCCAAAAGACCACACAAGTAAGCGTAAGCCTTACAAAAGGAAGACAGGAGGCCATCAGGTCGGGGATAGTATATAAACTTGAAACTCACCTTATCTCTGCACTTCAATCTGTTGGCTTTAAAAGAATGCTGTGTAATAGGCTGTATAGACTTAAAAAATATCGTCGGTAGAGTGGTATGTGATACCGTCATTATCGTTCACCATCCAAGGCTGAGGGGCTGGCCTAGGGGTGGAGATAGTGGTAATGTGAAGCCACCATAACAGTTCATGGACCAACAAGGCTCTAACATACATAGAGGTATACACGGATCTGGACCGGAGAATGCTAGAGTTGAAAAAGTAGTTAATGTGCGAAAGTGGAATATGGACGTGAGAATAAAACATGAGGGGCCATATTACCAAGGAACGGCGATAACATTATCGCCGCTTTAGCAGCAGGAAACTGCTGCTAAAGCGGCGATAATGGGCTTGATAATATGCCCTTGTGAATTTCCAATTATTTTAAAATGTTTAAAATTATAACTAATACATATAGGTGCCGATTCCGATCCTGTAAAACCCGGGTACGAATCGTCGTATGGAGCGTTTTCTCCGTACGACTCGTACCCGGGGAATGCACCTTACAAACCAGCAAGTACGATTCGTACAGAAATACCATTTCCGTACGAATCGTAAAAAACACCGTGCTACTAAAAAATACATACAAGTCCGATCCGGGACAGCGCGTACGAGACATTCGCACGGAGTCAGGCAGCGTTTTACGGACCAGCAAGTACGATTTGTACCCACAGCACTTCGCACGGGAATATTTTTACGGGAGCCAAAAAGTGCCAGAAAAACTAAGTACGCCGCGATGCACGAGGAAAAGGGGTCCCGGTACACACCGTACCCCCATCCCTACACGTCCGCACCATACCCCCATCCCCACCCCCGTATGTACGGCGCGTACCCCCATCCCCACCCCCGTATGTACAGCGTGTACCCCCATCCCCACCCTCGTATGTACAGCGCGTACCCCACCCCTGTATGTACGGCGCGTACCCCACCCCCGTATGTCCGGCACGTACCCCCATCCCCACCCCGTATGTACGGCGCGTACCCCCATCCCCACCCCTGTATGTACGGCACGTACCCCACCCCCGTATGTACGGCGCGTACCCCACCCCCATATGTACGGCGCATACCCCCATCCCCACCCCCATATGTACAGCGCGTACCCCCATCCTCATCCCCGTATGTACAGCGCGTACCCCACCCCCGTATGTACGGCGTGTACCCCACCCCTGTATGTACGGTGCGTACCCCACCCCCGTATGTACGGCACGTACCCCCATCCCCATCCCCGTATGTATGGCGCGTACCCCGCCCCCGTATGTACGGCGCATACCCCGATCCCCACCCCCGTATGTATGGCGCGTACCCCACCCCGTATGTACGGCGCATACCCCACCCCTGCATGTACGCACCGTACCCCCAGCGCTATTCCCCTATAAACCCACAACCCGCTACGGGACTAAAACGCAAAATGTACTTATTTTTTTAAAACTAAGTTCTAAAAATCTAATATGTTTATCTTTTTTTAAAATACAATACTTAACAAAAAATATAGAACACATACATTTAAAATACATACTAAAATACATAAAACTAATATAAACATAAATATTATTAACAACAATATTTTTACAAACAATATTACTGACTTCGATATTAACAAAAAAGATATTTCTTACCTTCATGTCGATATTCTGTTCACGATATTTTTGATGTCGATATTGAGCCCCTTCAATATTTCCAACTCGATATTTTTGTACTCTGAACATAAAAACTCGATATTATGTCTGTGCACCGTTAAGATTGACACCTATAAGCAGGTGATCTGACACAAAATGAGAAAGCTCTCCACAGAAGAAATCTTTGTTGATGCCCGCTGAGCCCTGTGATCCCTTTATGCCAAGCTCTCGCCTCTCTTTATGAAAATGAATGGCCTCCGTTGAAAAGTCTAGACCCCTGCAGGGAAGGATTGCGACTCCCATCAACGTTGTGGTGTGTGAATATTGAAATTAGGCGGGATATCAACAAGAGCTCAGGCTCTCAGTTTCTTCTTTCAGGCAGTGGCTCTCCTGTGAGAGGGTGATGTACTCGCCATTTGACAGGGGAGTTAAGGCCCTGGATGTTCAGGAACACTATAGATAATGTGGACGTTATAGCAAATATAGGTATCCACGTCCTAAGTTACTAGTCGTAGATGGAGGCGTATACCTCTAATTCTAGGAATAAGTACACTATGAGAAGCTCCTAGTAGTCTCTCTACCCATCCCACGCCCACATCACAATTTGAACAGTTAATGGGATGACAAGAGTTATCTCAAAAACAAAAAAGCCCAGAAATAAGACCAAGAACTTGAAATGCCGACAGACCCCTGGAACATGGAGTGCCCCGTATCATCAATAACAACAAAGTAATCGTGCAAAGTTTCGAAAGAGAGAAAAGTATGAGTGGGGCTGCCTCCATGAACCAATGATGGGCCCCTTGCCCTCCCTATAACCCCATTGGCCCCATGGACGGCTGGGTATCAGACATAAATGCTGTTGTGAACAAGAAAAGGAGAGAGCAGACAGTTTTTAAAAAAGTCGTATCGAATATGTTTCCCTTCACTCAGGGCCGACCCTAAGGATTGACTGGGTATTTGCCCTGGTCGGAAATTAAATTTGGCGTTTATTGTGGGGTCGGGGGGAGTCGTTGGTGTGTGACGGCAGGAGGTGTGAGAAAGATTGGAGGGGGGCAGAGGGTTGCTGGGGTGCTAACAATTACGCTGAGGTACATTAAGGGCTGATTACCAAGTCTTTAACGGAACCCAATTGAGACCAAGTGGGATTGCGAGCTGCTGTTTGCATGACATTTAGGGGCCCATTAGGATGATGGGCGGATTACCACTGCCCGCATGGCGGAGTCAATCCGCCCTACATCCTTCCCCCCAACCCATTTACCCCCACCATATTAGTATGGCGGGTGGTAGCGCGGCGGACGGGAAGACCGTCTGCCGCTTTTCCGTCTGGTCGAGAAGTCGACTGGGCGGAAAAGGGTTTAATATGGTGGCGGTGTCTGCTAGACACCGCCATTCATATTAGCATGGGGCAGAAACATGCCTTTCCGTGGCGAAGGCATGCAGAATTCTCATCCGGGGGCCCGTTGCGGGCCCCCAGGGTATTGGGGGGACGGGGGTGCACATGAGGGGTACCTATGGTACCCCCCTGCATTGTCATGGACATGGTGGCAGGCACTTTGCGATGCCTGTTACCTTGTGCATAACAATGCATGCAGTGCATTCCCAGAATTGTGGTGGGCGGTGCTGTGAGCACCGCCCGCCACAGTTCTGGGAATGGAGGATGCCACCGCCACGGTGGGGGTGGCATCCTAATCGCCGGTGCGGGACCGCCGCACCACTGGCGGCCGGTCCCAGCACCGCTAGGGTGCCGCCATCCTAATGGACATCTAAGTCAGGCAGTTCTCTACTGCCCCTGCGTAATATTGGCGCCCTGGGACTAAGCTTAGCTCACCCATGCCTAATGTATGCTGTATGCCCTGCCTTCACTGTTCATCTGAGAATTGTGATATTGTTTCTCTGTGCCGTAGGCATCGCCGAGGTTGCTGTTCCATTTTCCTTTGAACTGCCGGTTTGGGCTCTTTTCATTCCTCCTCCTGACGGCTTGTCTGTGAAAGATCATGTTCATTGGCTTACAGTTGCAGATCAGGAATATCCAACAAGTCACTAGCCTCCTGTGAATGTTTAATGATGTGATGCAGCTGTCATGTTTTTATTTAATAATTCAAGATGACACACACCAATCTTGGAGCAGCAGATAAAATAAAATAGTAAGCACAAACCAAGAAGCAGCCAATGGGTTTGTAGTCGCACCGCCTGATGAAGTCACAGTTGTTTTTGTTAAATATTACAGACCATGTTGCCTGCCTCAAATGTCCGCTGCTTCTAGACCATACAATGCAATGATACACACATGAATAAAAGGCAACAATATTTGAACAGAGTATACAAAGAATGGTTCTTGGGCCTTCAATCTTGAAGTTCAATCTTGCTTTACTGTTTTAATTCATGCAAGTGCAGCCTACACGTTTCAGCTTCAAAAAGGCTTCATCAGGGCTGAGGTACCAATAGGGTTTCACCACAAGATCCTATTAAGCTGTACCTCTAAATGATACAAAGTCATCCATACAGGGTCCTTTGAATTCGAATAGCCAAACCTCGCGTCCCGGTGCTAAGCTAAGTAAGTGCATTGCCAGTTTCCATGGACCCAAGAACCATTCTCTGTATCTGTTCAAATATTGTTGCCTCTCTATTCATGTGTGTATAAAATTAAATAGGTTAAATTTTTTAAAAAAAGGAGCAGCCTGGCAGCAAATTGCAGCTACTGGACCCTTCTAAATAGGAGAGAAAAAGTAAAAAATAAAAAGCAAGATGTGCAGAGTGGTGGGGGATGGGTGGGCGATTAGCACGAAAGCTATGGTGGTTCAGACGGCGAGACAGTGAAAAAGTGAATATGTCAGCAGCCAGGAAGGCAGAAGTGGGGAGCATGGGGAGTAGTTGTGCAGTCACACTTGGGAACATTTGGGAAAGAAATAGCTAAGAGAAGCTTTGGTAGGGGATTTAAAAAATAAAAATTCAATGGAAGTGGGGAGGAACAACTGATGAGCTAAGGGATGAAGCAACAGAGAAAGAATGGAGGAGAAGAGGATTCAAGGTAATCACCCATTACCGTTCTTCTATTACCCCACAGATAAATCCAGCTCGTTTGTTGTTTTGAGATTCATTTTAAAACAAACATTGGTCCTGAGGAAGGTGGTTTTGCCACTGAAACGCGCGTAGACCAATACTATACCTATGCCCTTGAGAGACAGTGTCATCACAAGCAACTGATGTACGGGATCTTCCATCAGCTAACTTTGGGGCATATTATCAAGCACAGCGTTAAAATTATCGCCGATTTAGCGGCAGAAAACTGCCGCTAAAGCGGCGATAATGGGCTTGATAATATGCCGCAGAGAATTCCGATAGAAGCCCATGTTGACACCAGAACATGGGCTTCTATGGGAATTCTCAAGGGCATATTATCAAGCCCATTATCGCCATTTTAGCGGCAGTTTTCTGCCGCTAGAGCGGCGATAATTTTAGCGCCATCGTTGATAATATGCCCCTACGTTCTTTCCAGACCTTTTTGGGATCCCTCATAGGGCTGAATCTCTTCTTTTATGTATGATTGAGTTTGTATGAGAGGAGTTTGACTGGTGAGAATGATTTTGTTGATAAATTGTTGTGGGGTGATACATATGTTTTCTTTAAAGAAATGAATACTGTGCTAGCTAACTGTACACACAAAAAAAACAAAAAAAGAAAGAAAAATAACACATACCAATTTTTTTAAAATTTATATATGAAATAATAATTGTCAGAGATGCAATATAATGAATAATAAAACTATCTCTGATATTACTTGGTTTTCTGTATGGGTTGTTGGCATGTCAGAACCTAAATAGGTCGCATCAAAGCAATATAGGTCAGATAAGTGGCTTTGTATTTCAAGGGGGAAAGTATCAGGGATGGGCGGAACTTGCGGAGCTGTACTCTGTGGAATTCCGTTGGGTTATATAAAAACTCTGCGATGTTCCGCAGAGTCTCGCAAATGAGTAGATAATATGCATGTTCCACGGCTCATGCTGCAATTTAGCACTAGTATCACCAGCACCGCTGAAAAATCAGCGTGAACGGCACCATGAAGTGCACAAGAACGCATGACCATTGGAGTTGATTTTGCTGCAGCTCTAGAAAATGTACTTGAGAGACAGCAAATTTACTTAAGAGGCAGCCCTCTGATAGCAACAGTTCACGACTGCCCGAGTTAGAAAATGGCGCTAGGGGATGCCAAATCTCGCTCGCAATTCTGGAGATTCACAGGAAAAAACTCTGATGTGCAGTGATTGGTGGAATTTGGTATTTCAAAAGTAATGCAGAGTCGCCAATTCCACGGGTAAAAATTCCACACACCCTTAGTAAGTATCACATGAAGGAGGGAGCAGGAAAAAACATGCACTGGCAGGCAGTGCTGACACGAAAAAGTAGATTCCTGAATGTGAGCAGTAGAAGGACACAAGTGACTCAACCGAAAGCATGGTGAAGAAGCTCTGCTCCAAGGTCATTCATTGGTCACTAGCGAAACGTCATTGCGCCAGTTAGAACGCAGAGGTGCTCTTATGGGGAACATTGACCCAGATGTACTAAGATACAATTTGCAAAAATTGTTTTCAGGATGCAAACAGACCTTTGCAAATCCTACGGTACTAATACATCAGTTTACAAAATACTGAGTCACAGTGGGTTGCAATTGGACCTTGCTCATGAATATTAAGAAAGTAGGGTGCAAATGGCGACTCCGGTACGATTTGCTGCCATCACAGAGATGGTGGCCTTTTAAGGTCAGCAGTCAACCATGTCTTTGTTGAAGAAAAATCGGGTGCTTTTAAAAAGTAAGGAATGTTATTAAAAGTCTTTTTCACAATGGGGAAGAAGTCCCTTAGGTTCACCACTACCTTTCAGTAGTCGGTAAAATGATGATATTTTATGACCGTATTTGGCAAAACATTAATACATTTCATAAGGAATTGCTATTTGGAAGGGGTGCCCTAAACCAGCCCCTTCCAAATAACGATTTCTAGAAAACATTCTATCCGATTTACCTATTCTGTAACATGTTACCAAATCGCTAAATGGGCTTTAGTACATTTGAAAAAACATATATTTTTTTGTATTCAATTGCATTGTTGCATTTCTTCTTGTTGGTTTACCGAATTTTAGGGTTTACGACCAGAAAATATGTTTGCACATCTTGCCCATTGTTTCCTTTGTAATAGATGAGGGACTGGGCAGAGGGGCACCCGAGGTATTTCCTTCTGACCCCAGCATCCACCCAGCATCCACTAATAGAAGACTGGAAGCAGCTCCCTCTCAGCTACACTGCTACACAGAAATGCAAAGCACTCTTCAAAACTATGCTCTTTAATTGCTTTTCTTATTTCAGTTTCCAGCAATAAAGGGCCAGAGACAGATAGAGGACCCTGTGTACATTTAGGAATTGCTTCTGTCATTACATATGTGCACAAGCATGGATCGACCTGCCCCTACACATGAGAGCCTCTTCTTCACTTGAATTATACAAGACGCTGAACACCTAGATTTTCAAGTAGTCCCACCAGGCCCTAGGTGTGAGTAGACGCATACCCGCTCAGCACCAGGATACTCTCCCGGGCGACTGTGTGCTCTATAAATCTGTATAACATAACATGATGAAACATAACACAGCAACAAACCTAGGCAACATTAGCGAAATGCATTCTGTGAAAATGTTACGACCCTCCATATATCCACTTGGGCTCTCATTATGAGTGCCCATTATGTGCCACATTACATCCGACAATTAGATAGCCTAAAAATAAAATATGTAAAAATACAGACGGAAATAATAAAAAAATAATCACCTTAAAACCGTCCGGGAGCCCTTTTTTCAACAGAATATCTCACAGTGCGCCCATAGTGTATTGTTCACAGCTCACTCTACGTTACCCATCCATTCATTTACAGAGACTGATAAGGATATCCTGTTCTTCTATGCTAATAATAGGTATTATTGGGATAGTTTGTGCATAGGCCACAGTGACTTTTTGTCCACATATGGCATCCACACCAAATTTGCTTCCTTTTCTTCCGACATCTTGAGGATTCTAAATGTACCCAGAGTTTGTAGATTCCCCTGGCGGGAATTGGAAAATTGACCAATGTACAGCTAATTTCCGTTTTTATTAGGAAAATGGTAAAAAAGTGCTGCAGAAGAAAGCGTCTGTGTTTTTTTCCCTGCAAACAGTATAAACAAAGGATTTGTGGTGCTGTAATCACCATCTTCCCAGCTTTCAGGAACAGGCAGACTTTTGCTAGAAAACCAAAATTTTCTACACAGTTTTGGCATTTTACTGGGACATTGCCTATTTTTCCTATTTTTTGTGCTTTCAACCTCCTTCCAGTTAGTGGTAGAAATGGGTAGAAAAGCAATAATGTATCCCAGAGAAATATACATTTCTGAAAAGTAGACAAAATTCTAAATTTATCATGGGGTCATTTGTGTAGCTTCTTCAAGGTTTTTCTATAGAAACCAACAATTGAACTAAACAAATATTGAAATTAATTTGAAAAAACAGCCATTTGTGCCAACGATTTCACCTGTAACTTCTTTTAAGAAAGGCATATTTTTTAAAGCAATATACTGTAATGTCCACTAGACCTGTCTGGTTGCGGAGATATATAGGATTTGTAGGTTCACCAAAGAACCCGAGGTACCCAGAGCCAATTACTGAGCTGCAGTTTGCAAAGGTTTTTCATTGCGTACAGGGAATATAGCCAATCCGTTGGTAAATTATTAAGAGTGAAAAAGAGGTAGTTAGGACACCTAAATATTTCCGAAATGGAAACAAAATATAGAATTTAGAAAAAGTGGTTCTTTGCACATCTCTGAAATTGTGGGTACCCATAGAATAATGTGAATTAGAGGACACTTTTCAAAATGACTTCTTTTTTACACATTGTCTTACATTCGGCAGGCAGAAATGCAAAGAAAGTCAATTGTTAATAACACTTGTTCTACTATTCTGTATTCCCCGAAGTCTCTCGATAAACATTTTACCTCACTTGTGTGTGTAGGCCTAGAGCCTGTGACAGGAAATGGCCGAACAAGCAACGTGTACACATCACATTTTTCCAGGGAAAACTGACCCTATGTTTGCAATGTGCCTAGATGTGGATTTTGGACCCTCTCTCAGCCGGCACCATGGGAAAACAAGCAAACCTGTAAATCTTTTTAAAACTAGATATCAAGAGAAATCCAGTATGGGTTGACTTGTGTGGCTCTCGCCAGGTTCTGTTACCCATAATCCCTTGCAAACCTCAAACCTTGTAAAAAAAGCACATTTTCCTCACATTTCTGTGATGGAAAGTTCTGGAATCTGCGTAGATCCACAAACATCCACCCACCCAGCACTCCCCAAAGTCTCCCAGTACCTCCCTTGTGTGGGTATGAATAGTACCCGCAACAGAAAACGTCCCAAAACGCAACATGGACACATCACATTTTTCCTGTTAAAGTCGGACCCTTTTTTTGCAAAGTGCCTAGCTATGGATTTTGGACCCTAGCTCATCCAGCACTTAGGGAAACCTAGCTAACCTATACAATTTAAAAAAACTAGAAACCCAGGTGAATCCAGGATGGGGTGACTTGTGTGGCTCTCACCAGGTTCTTTCAAACTTTGTGTAAAAAACAAAAACACATTTTCCACACATTTCTGTGATGGAAAGTTCTGGAATCTGTAGAAAGCCACAAACTTCCACCAACCCAGCCTTCCCCAAGGTCTCTCAATAAAAATGACGTCTAACTTGTGTGGGTAGGCCTAGTGCCCGTGACAGGAAACGTCCCAAAACACAATGTTGACACATCACATTTTTCCACAGAAAACTGTCCCTTTTTTTGCAATGTGCCTAGCAGTGGATTTTGACTCCCGATAATAAATGTACCTCACTTATGTGGGTAGGCCTAATGCCTGCGACAGGAAACGGCTCAAAACGTACTGTGGAGACTTAAAAAATTATCGATTACAAGAAGACCTTGTTTTGCGAGGGAGTCATCTAAGGAAACCTACCACTCCCAGACATTTCTGAAAACTAGACATCCAGGGGAGTCCAAGGAGGTGTCACTTGTGAGGATGCCTCAACGTTTTCCTACTCAGAATCCCCTGCAAACCTCAAAGCCAGCTGAAAAAAATCTCATTTTTCTCAAATTTCTGTGTGGGAAAGTTGTGGGATCACAGGGCTGACACAAATTCCCTACCACCCAGTGTTCCCCCAGGTCTCCTGATAAAAATGGTACCTTGCTTGTGTGGGTGGGCCAAGTACCCACGGCAGGCAAGGGCCTAAAATCTATTGTGGAGACATCAAAATGATCTATCACAAAACAACCTCGTTTTCAAGGGGGGCAAATGCGTTATGCGTCCACTAAGGAAGGGCACCATTGGAAAGGGGAGAGAGTCCCCTTTCCGACGATACCCCTCCTGTATGTTTCAGTGCTCGGGAGGCTCAGATAGCCACACAAGCAGAGTTCGGCTCATTTCAGTTTCATATGTAATAACGTCAGCACACCATGCGCGCAATCGTCATTAGATATGAAAAAAAAGGCCTCGGGAGGTTGGGTAAGCTCTGCCCCACCTCCTGAAGCAAAAATAAAAAAGGAAATCCCTCTGCTATTTGCAGCAAAGGGATTTAGTGGTGTGTGCTCATAATGGAATGGTTCTGTCATAAGCACACAAGCACTGGTGCTCATGACGGAACCATTCCATCATGAACACTGAAAGGATAAAATGAGGGTGGGTTTGAGCGTGCTTTGCTTTGCACACATAGTAGATCAGATGAGAGTCTTGACCACCTCCACTGCCAGGAACTTTGTACATTGACAGCTGAGTACTGGATCCAAGGGGTTGAAGATTGCAATTATTGCACGGCTGCAGGAATGGATATCCCATCGATTGAAAGCTTGCAGTAGTAACTCTCTCTAATTCCTCATAAGGGTTTGACATATACAAACAAGATGGCTCCACCTACAATTCATGCTACCAGTTTTCTTAAGCCATGGAGTATGGTCAAGTGAAGGGAGAGTGTCAAAATGGAGATTTATGAATTTCAGCTTTATAAAAAGTAAGTAGCCTACGCCAAAGTGTGAATTTTAAAAGTTTTATAGTTAGCTATTCATCAGCATTTAATGCATCACTTTGTTTGCACAATGCTGCTTTGTCCTCTGTCAATCAAAGTTTTTTAATATCAGTATTCAATGTTTTATTAAAAGATGCATAAGTGGCTGGCAAATCCCATAAGTGTTTTATCTGAAGAGTATGCGGAGATGTTTCCAGGTATCTCCTCGCTGGTAATGAGCTTGTTGCTATTTCTATCCACAATAGCTCGTTGAGAGATTTTTGTGTTGTTGCTCTTAGTTTGTGGCAGCACTTTACGAAAGCCCCTGGCCGTTCTATTGCTTGCTTGGTTATGCTGAATTCCAGGCGTATATGAACTGGGGAGGGGGTTTTTGGCAGGGAAAAGCGATACCAATATGTTTTGGAAACAATGATGTCAAGCACTATTGCGTCCCGTCTTCGTAACGCTTTCCAGCTGTCGGTTAGGGTCATTAGCAGTTTTGCTGATATTATTTTCAAGACTGTAGTTGTTGGAATGTGGATTATTAGTAGGGGTAAGTAGATACCTACCACTAGTAATAAGGCCACAATTACAAGACAAGGTCCAGTCAAGGTCGCAATAAATGATTCCCTTGCTCAACCTTTGGCAGCTGGCTGTGCGGAGAGCAGGCAGGCTTAACAGAAATCCAACGCAGGAAACCAGAGATATACATTTCTAAAGAATAAACAATTTCTTGTGCCTAAAAGCCAAAAGTGCTACCTTGGGACATCTGGTCACGCTTGACCGGGGCAAAGTCAAAGTTTCAAGCCAACCGCAATGGAGCGCAGGCCGGATACACTTAACGGTAGGGGCCAATCAAGGTTTTACTTTCTGACTTAGTAAAAAAAAAGAATTTTTTCTCGACATCGAGTGAGGCTCCTAGTCCTTGTCAGGCCGACTTTGGGTTTTATAATGGCAACATGGCTCAGAGCGATGCCTTGGTCAACTCTGAAAAGTCTTGTCAACACTGAAAAGCTCCGGAGCTTCACCGGGGCAAACTTGAAGACTCAGGCCAGGTCACAGTAACCTTATGGAGTTTTTTGACACACATTCTCCAAATCTTCTCAAACCTCTGGATCTTCCTCCAGAAGGTCATTTTGGGGTTTCAACATATCCATGACACCAATCCACGGTTCCAGATGCTCAGAGTTGCTACTTGGGATGTTCGGACTGCATGTCCCACAATGCCCCTGCCAAGTCCTTTCAAGTATAGCTGAAGGTGGTCAGCTGGGTTCTTCTTCCTGGAGATGATGCAGATGAAGCTCTTTTAACCTGTTGCTCTAAGGGAGTCCACTCCTTCAAATTTCAAAGCAAGACAAAGTTCTTAGGTCTGTAGTTCCAAAGTGTGCAGGAGGTGCAGTCATTCAGACTGCAATCCTCTTGTTGCAGGCTAAGGTTCCAGCAGGGCAGTCCTTCATCTTCTTGTAGTTCCAGGTAGGAATCTGAGTTGCTGGGCAGCTGTCCCATATTTATCCGTGCTCTTGAGGTGACAAGCAGGGGGGCACCCATGACTAATGGCGAGCCTGGTGCCACCCTCAGGGATGACAACTTCCTCCCAAGTGTGAAGTATTCTTGTCCCAAAAAGCGCTATTCTTTTAAAATCCAAAATGCAGAAACTCTCTCCTGGAGGTTAAGATCTGGCTAAGCCATCCCAATCACATGTCTACGTTTGCCTAGCACTCCCCTTCTGCCTCTTCAGCTAATTCAATTAGTGGGGCTCCTGTCTGGTTGGGGGGTGCAGGATGAGGGGGTGAGCCTGTGTCCTGTCCTAACTGTCATTTATTCTTTGAAAATCAGTTTAGCTACTCTACCTCCCTCCTGCCTTTTGCTCTGCTGCTTCAGATCTCCTCCCACCAGACGTCCTTTGTCTCTATGCAGGCCACTGCACACCCCATGAGATCAGTTTGACTCAGCCTGCTAAAGGCTGCTCCAGGAGAGGCGGCTGGAAGCCTGGATTTTGGTTGATACGTGATAGTTATAATAAATCTAACCTTGGAAAGTTGTTGGATTTATTCTAAATATGATGTTGATACTTTGAGGTATGTTTTTATCTCACTTCTATCAATAATTATACTTCATTAAAGTATTCCCATGTTAGCCTATGGAGCCAATGTGCTACAATGGGGAAAAACAAAATTGGCAAATTTCCCCTCACCAGGGCATATAAACCATCTTTTATAATCTACCTACTTATAGTTCCAAGGCACCCTACCCCTGGGGCACAGAGACCCCAGGGGGACTTATATGTAAATATAAAGTAGTTTAAGACTTTGGAAGTGCCTTTAATTCCAAAGTCGAAATTTGCATCTAATTTGAAGCAGAGCTGCCTTTAACATGACAGCTGGCAACACAGCAGTGCACACTGAAGTGCATTACATCTGCTGGGCCTCTAAACCTTTATGCCCTACCATATACTAGGAGCTTACAGGTAGTTTATTGTCATACAATTGTAATTACAACTAACTACAGGGCACTGGCCCTGATTAGCAGAGCCCAGTGCGCAAGCATGTTCAGTTACCACCAGTATCAGTCAAAAAATGGGAGGGATCAGGACAAAAAGGATGACTTTCTCGCAGGGTTTAGCATGGGTCGCCTGAGTCTTGTACATGATATGTGAAACACTACCGTTAATGAACGGCCTTTAACTCTCAAATGTCGCTTTGGGGGTAAGAAGGAACGTCTTTAGTCTATACTCACCCTAAGATGCTTGCACTCTTCCACATTCCCAATGTGACTTCCTTTGAAGTACCATTTGTGGGTTTTCTTTATTTTGCTGCCAATGGCCTTCACCTTGGTCTTTGTTAGGTTTAATTCCATACCATTTTAAATGAGTGATTAGTTAGGGTGTCGATAAGCCTTTGCAGACCTACTTTGGTTTGACTGCCAGGATTATATTGTCTGCTTATAACAAGATGGATAATGGACAGCCAAAGAGTTTAGGGGGTGAAAATTTACAGAATCCTTTTCAGAGGTCAGATTGGTTAAAAGAGTTAGAATAGCACAGACATATCTGCCCAATAACGGATTCCTATCATCAGCGTTTGTCTGCATTCTAATCCTTAGAGGTAGAGTGATTCAAGGCAGCATTAAGATTCACAAAGTGTTCACTATACACATGGGTCTATCAATTCCCAACACACCTTTATTTTCTTCAGATCATGTACAGAAGAGACCTGTTCTGAAACGCATAAACCCTGTGAGCTCACACTTACCTGTATTCACTCTGCCTTGTTATACCGTCATACATGCGTGACGTACTGGGGACCACACAACTGATCTCATCTGAAGACATCACAATAACATTATTTACCTTTCTCAAGTTTAGTTATCTGTGGCTGTCCCTCATCCACTCCTTATGCTGAAATTATGAGACCACATAACTCTTTTTGGGCTCATGAAATGATAATGAGTGGCAGTAACAGGGCCCCAAACAATCTGTCTTCCCTGGGATCCTCTCAGGGACTCTATTATAAATAGGGCACATTTTTCCTGTTTGCACCACAACACACCTTTAAGCAAGTGTGACAGATGCAACCTGTAAAAGTGTGCCCTATCATGTAGAATGTGCTGCCCTCAGGGCAGCCGCAAACCCACACCGCCCTGGGCGCATTGCATTCAAGAGAAATATGGAAGAGCTGTTTGAAAGCCGCACCTTGTTTCTCTATGCAGGCGGCAACCCCCTGCACGTTACATAGGGGTTTGAGATCCCCTTGCAGGCAAGTGCAGTGAGTGACGGCACCCGCCTGCAAGGGGATGTCTGGGGGGGGTCCGTAGGACCTCATTTCCCTCATCCAAAGGGCCGCCATCTGGGGGTGCACTGACAGTGCGCCACCTTTTAGGCTCCATCTCTGGGAACGCTTTTCTTTACCATTACTCTGTATAGAAATACATGTGTAGAAATATCTACAGGGCTGAAAAAAGACTCTGCCCAAGTCAGTGGGCCACAATATAGGTTTGAAACTTAGGGGCATATTATCAAGGAACGGCGTTAAAATTATCGCCGCTTTAGCGGCAGTAAACTGTAGAAGGATGGGTGAATTCCCTTCTAGCAGGTAATTGTGTTATAGGAAGTTGGTGCTACTCCTGAGCATGTGATATGCAAAGTCTGTGTATATATTGTTTTCTTGCCTTGCCTTTGGGGGAGTGTTGAAAGTTTGCCCACCTTAGGAAGTGCTGTGTATATGTTATATTCCATAAGTTTGGAACTGATATTTTCTCCCTGGGAAAGTGACGGTACATTCCTTGGTCCAGGGGAGATCTAAAGTTTGACATTACATTTTTGGCGTAGTCGGTTGCAGGATATGAACGTTGATTTAAAAGGGGAAGAAACATGTTTTTTTTTTTAGAAATTGAAAGCAGACTCTTAGATATCAATTGATTTATTTGCATGGGGGTAGCCCATATGATGTGCTGGCTCGTGAAGTGAGCTAATAGTGCTGAGTTAGAATTGGTGTGTGTGTGTGTTTAAGTGTGTTTTGTAAAAAGTGCTTATAAATAGCTTGCTACGTGAGGCAGAAAGGGCTGGATCCCTTTCAAGTGTTTGTTAAGGAATGCATATCCAATGTTTTCAGTTGCAAAGTGAATGTAAGATGTCAGAGCATACTCCTGATGCGTGGGACTCCCTTGAGATTCCAGACTCCGGAGTTGCAATGAAGGGTGTTAATCAGCAGGAGATTTATGACATTTTAGACAGAGACAGCGGTGGTATTTTAAATGTGTCGGTTAATATGCATCAAACATGTGGGTATTTGCAAAAAGAACGTAGTGAGTTGAAAACAGAGCTAGTTGATGCCCAGTTTGAAAATATATCTTTGAAGACAGAATTAAACGTGTACCAGGCTGTGAAGCTGTTAGACATGACAGAGAATGATACATTTTGCTTCGAAAGAGAAATGCAACAATATGATTTTGAATGGGAACAGCAGATTGTGTACAATGATTACAGAGAAGTGCAGGGAAAGAAATGGTCACTTTTAAATTCAGATGCTGGACAAATGCAGATGATTTTGTGCGTTTGCGCACCAAATGATACTGGACAGAACAGAGTTAGAGAAAATGTGGTTTGCCTATGGGAGATTGCAATGGTTATTAAGTGGCATGTACAGACAGAAAAACAGATTGCACAGGATTTAATAGAGGGTCCTGAGGTGGAGTTTGAAACACAAGATTCCCCAGTGAAGGTGCCCCATGTTGTAAAGGAAATTAATTTGAAACAGTACAGAATGCCAGATGGGCGTGAAGGGATCAGTGAGATCATTCAGGGCTTGACAGATTGAGGTGGTGGCAATACTTGGCGCATGACAGTTGATTATTATTAACTGAACAAATATATACCTTTTTTGACTGATGCTGTCCCAGATATTGTTACAGAAGTAGCATGGGACTTGATATGTGACTTTTGATATCGCCAATGCTTTTTTCTTTTTGATATGTCAAGAGCAGTTTAGTTTTTTTTTTCATGAGGTGATAGACTAATGACAGTTAAGAATTTGCTTGAATTAGTGAGACAGAATGGGGGAGCATTTTCAGATTAAAGAATGTGAAGTCTTGCTGGAGGTCAGGAGAGGTTAAAGCTGTTTTTCCTCTCAGACATGTAAAGAGTTGTTCATTTGAAAGCGTCTTTCAGATTGATGTTTGGGAGGCTTGCAATGAGATCATCCAGTAACGCTGAGAAGAGCTCAGGCTTTCTGTGAAGTCTGAGGAGGAATTCCTACGGGAGGGGTCATCCCAGCTCCTCTCCCCGGTAGGCAGAGACAGCTTCTTGGAGATAGATGTCTGGGAGGCTTGCTAAGGTGCCGGCTCTCCTCCTCCCCCCCCCCCCCCCCCCGCCATGAGGAGAGTCGCAGAGCAGATAGGAGCAGACGAGCAGACGAAAGTTGGCAGGAGCGCAAGGCACTTGGCCTTGAAGGAGATAAGGTGCGAGCTAGAGACAGCAGAGAAGTCTCTGCTTGTTATGTTTGGCGAGGGGCCATTTGGTGTCCGCAGAGATTTGTGAAGGGGGGCAGCACCTGTGAGGGGTGCAGTGAGAGAAGTGAGAGAAGGAGACTGCCCCAGCCCTTCTTGCTGTGTATAGAAAAAGAGAGATTTTACCAAGAATTAAGAGGCTAAAGCGTTGATAGAATTCTTTGATAATTGCCCAGAGCTAGAGGAGAGATTTTTAGAAATGCAAGACGGAAGAAGTGTACTTTTGAAAAATGTTTTCTGCAAGAAGAGTGATGCTTGTTTCTTTTTCAGATTCGCCCAGTTCTCCGCGTGTCAGTGGGACTTCCTTCTCCCGTGTGAGTTGGGCCCTTCCTCTCCCCCCCTCCCCTTGCCCCTTCCCTCCTCACCCCCCCCCCCCAAGCCTGGAGTGATCGCCAGACCAGACGGTGGCGGCTGATGCCTGTGGCTATCCAGACTGGATGGGGTCCTCCCTTGTCAAGGAGATACAGATGCAGATATATGCCGGAGAGCATGATGGACTGCTTCTTTCCAAGCAAAGAGGGATCAGCGGAGTGTGGAACTATTTCCTTCACGTGAGGTCAACTTTACATGCATGAAGGCTGTGTGTCTTTCACACAGGGTACCTGCTTGTGTGACAGTGAGGACAAAACAAGAGAGGGAACTACAGGATGTGCTTTGCCAGAACTGTTTTATCAACGTGAAGTTCAGATGCGATGGGAGACGGCTGTGTGTTTTTTCACACAGAAGGACTGTTTTTGTTTTTATGGATGGAGACCTATAGAGACAATTTGCTGCAATCAGACGAGAAATTTTCTGAATCAGGGACTGAAGAGTAATAACCTGTAGCTGTTGCTACAATATATGAGTTTGGCAGTAGAGTTTCCAGTTTAACCATTAGAGGCATTAGGAGCATTCAAAAGCTTGCTTCATTTATTTTGTGTATCAATTCAACATGTACCAAGTTATCTATGAGCTATTTCTAGATGCACCTGAGTTATTGCTTCTGCATGTATTTTGAGAATGCAGACTTTATTTGCTTTAAAGTGATTATCATGTACTTTTGATGAGTTTTTCAGTTTTGCAATGGAGCATAAATCAAAACAAATCATGACTAAAAAGCAACTACATTTGTTGCATTGGAACAATTGATGCTGCCCTTAGACGCCTGCCTCTTCCTTCATTTAATCATTCATTATCATGTTCTACATTTGCTGCATTATATCACTCAGCGCTGCCCTTAGAAGCCTGTCTCTTCCTTCATTGAATCTTTCTTGATCAAGTTCTACATTTGTTGCATTGGAAGACTCGGGCTGCCCTTAGATGCTTGTCTCTTCCTTCATTGAATCATTCATTATCATGTTCTACATTAGTTGCATTGGAACAATCGATGCTGCCCTTAGACGCCTGTCTCTTCCTTCATTGAATCTTTCTTGATCAAGTTCTACATTTGTTGCAATGGAAGACTCGGCGCTGCCCTTAGATGCTTGTCTCTTCCTTCATGGAATCATTCATTATCATGTTCTACATTAGTTGCATTGGAGCAATCGATGCTGCCCTTAGACGCCTGTCCCTTCTTTCATTGAATCTTTCTTGATCATGTTCTACATTTGTCGCATTATATCACTCAGCACTGCCCTTAGAAGCCTGTCTCTTCCTTCATTGAATCATTCATTATCATGTTCTACGTTAGTTGCATTGGAACAATCGATGCTGCCCTTAGACGCCTGTCTCTTCCTTCATTGAGTCTTTCTTGATCAAGTTCTACATTTGTTGCATTGGAACAGTTGATGCTGCCCTTAGACGGCTGCCTCTTCCTTCATTTAATCATTCATTATCATGTTCTACATTTGTTGCATTATATCACTCAGCGCTGCCCTTAGAAGCCTGTCTCTTCCTTCATTGAATCTTTCTTGATCAAGTTCTACATTTGTTGCCTTGGAAGACTCGGCGCTGCCCTTAGAAGCCTGTCTCTTCCTTCATTGAATCATTCATTATCGTGTTCTACATTAGTTGCATTAGAAACCTTTCTTTTCCAGCCTACTTGCTGCCGCCCTCCTCCTCCTTCCCTCGCACACTCTTCTGAGCCAAGATCACAATTAGCTCTATATGAGGAAGCGCTGAGTCTCCCTCATTAAGGAGCCCGAGCTGTCTGCCTAATTGGGACGCGGCCAAGGACCCTCGATGGCGGATGCTCTGACCACTTACAGTTGTTGTTTCTCTTGTTAGAGTTAGAGAAAGAATTGTGAAATGTGCCGCGAGGGCCTAGAAATTAATATCTTCTTCAATTCAAGAGCCTCTTCTCCAAATGGCGCTATGGAAGCCGGGCATTTCACACTCAGTCAACTTCAAATTTCTTCTGCCAGAAATTACGCCTTGACCACCAACAATTAATTATTCATGCTTTAAATTGCACCTTAAGGTCTTGGTAACTAGAGCTTGTTAATGACAGAGACACTCATGCTTTTAAGAGGGCAGAGCATGGCGCCTCTGCAGTGACTACAGCGGAGTCTCAAGGTTATTTATATTTTGCCCTAAAAGATATAGGCCTTGATTACCAGTTTGGTGGTAAAAACCAATGGGATCTGCCCAATTTTAAAGACCATACCTTCCTTTTTCTTTAGTTTCGCGACAACGACAAAGCGTTTACATTAATTTGATTACCAGTCTTGAGAAGGTCTTCGCCAGATCTTTCTGGACTGGTGTCGAGACTTATATCAGTTTCCTGCCACAGATTGGTGTGAGATGTAAATAAGTTTTTAGCTGCACAATTCCATAAATCTTGGTTAAAGGTGACCGTGCGGTCTTCTTACGTATAGTCACAAGGGGGCATATTATCAAGCATGGAGTTAAAATTATCGCCGCTTTAGCGGCAGAAAACTGCCGCTAAAGCGGCGATAATGGGCTTGATAATATGCCCTTGAAAATTCCAATAGAAGCCCATGTTGACACCAGAACATGGGCTTCTATGGGAATTCTCAAGGGCGTATTATCAAGCCCATTATCGCTGCTTTCGCGGCAGATAAAAAGCGGCGATAATTTTAACTCTGTTTCTTGATAATATGCCCCTAAGTGTGCAGCAGAGTATTACCCTTTCTCCTTATTATTTTTCTGCAGCTCTGCTTAACTTGAAGAAGCAGAACAGAGATTTGTTTCGCTGTTGGGTGGCAGTCCCTCGTGGTACGTTTTGGTTGAGATACTAATATCTATCTTTCATATATGCCACATACCGGGCTGGATGTGAGTATTGTTCTAGGGTTACTTATTTGACTTTTGGCCAGCAGTCAGGGGCGATTTATTTCATTAATTTCATTTTGTCATTTACTGTACTCACAGAACGGCGCTACTTTAACTATTTAGTGACGCCTTTGGACTAAATACGAATGATACTTACTCCATTTTTCCTGTTGCACCTACTGTTGGAATAGGTGATTGATGGTCTGAATATTCCTCTTTCTAGGTGTAGGCTATAGCTTTCTTTTCACGAGGCATTTTCATTTCACTTTTCCAAGCACTGGATTCAGGATTGGAGTTTGAGGTTCTTTTCTGGCTCCTGCCAATATCATTTTCTTATCCTCTTTCTTTTGTTCTTATTTTATTTAAGATTCATCTTATGCTATGGTATGACTATACAGATTTTAATTTCTGATACCCGTGTATATATTTTCCCCTTGTTTTAGATGTTTAATTGAATTTTCTTGGACGCTCCCATATTCATTGTTTTGTCCTGATGATGGCAATCTAACTACACTATGGTCGAAACGCCGTCAACGCTCCCCTGTGGTCCTAATTGAAGAGGACGCATTTTTGCTATGTGTTGTTTCTATTTTGTCCTGAACTTCTTATTTGTATAATTCTTTTCTCAGCCACTTCTTTGATTACACATTGTATTGTTTGTATTGTTGTTTGTGTAACTTGTTGAGTGCCATTACCTTTATATCTTTTGATTTAATTACAATACATTTTCTACAAACTGAGATAATTTATGCATGGGTATCCTTTATCTAAACAGTATTTGAATGTTTTGTTCTCACTGTTTATATAACTCAAAATTCTTTTAGATAGCGGGGGCTTCGGTCTCGCTATTTGGAGGTGAAATTTTGCGTACTTTGCACATTTGCCGCCTTGCACTTTAGTCTTGATACAAGAACTGTGTCCTTATAGTTTTCTGCCAATAGCCTGGTCTCATTTTAAACATATTTTAACATAGGTGTTCTTAAAGAGTTGTCTGTTTATTTTAAATTGCCAAAGTCTGCTCAACGTACCTGTTAATTTGTGCTCCGCCATTGTTCGCGGACTCTCTGTTACATCCCAGGGTTGAACGCTCGCCCCCCGCGATTCCCGGAAGTACATCGGGAATCGCACTGCACCAGGGGCTGACGTTCTAGTTGTTTTTTATTCCGCCATTATAATTGGCACGCTGGAGCGTGCGCGCAGCGTGTAGATAGCGGGGGCTTCGGTCTCGCTATTTGGAGTTGAAATTTTGCATACTTTGCACATTTGCTGCCTTGCACTTTAGTCTTGATACAAGAACTGTGTCCTTATAGTTCTCTGCCAATAGCCTGGTCTCATTTTAAACATATTTTAACATAGGTGTTCTTAAAGAGTTGTCTGTTTATTTCAAATTGCCAAAGTCTGCTCAACGTACCTGTTAATTTGTGCTCCTCCATTGTTCGCGGACTCTCTGTTACATCCCAGTGTTGAGCGCTCGGCCCCCGCGATTCCCGGAAGTACATCGGGAATCGCACTGCACCAGGGGCTGACGCGGTAGTTGTTTTTTCTGTCGCCATTATAATTGGCACGCTGGAGCGTGTGCGCGCAGCGGGTGCTTCGGTGGTGCGCCAAAGGGGCACCAAAAGCGCGCCCGTCGGCGCCCGGAGCGTGACCAGCGCCAGAACCCCTGGACCAAACAGATTAATAAGGTACGATAGACAGACTCCATTGAAGTTAAGACCTATAGCCTGTGTACCCCACAATCTACTTACACCTCAAGGCATGAGAGCTGCGGTTAGCTGTCCAAAATGCTATTTTAAACTGGAAGATTACGGGCAGTGCAAACGCCAAAGGGGAATGACAGAGGAGAAGTTTGTAGATAATTATTTGAAGTCAGCTCCTGCGGTGAGGGTCTTGGAGCAAGCAATTTCCACCTCTAAAGAAACCACATTTGACTATATTAAATGTGTGCTGCTAAATGCTCACTCCATGGGCAAGCATAGGTATGAAGTGGAAGACTTCATACGCTGCTCTGCTCCAGATATTGTTTTTCTAACTGAAACTTGGACAGACAGCTCTTCCGTCCCTGACTGGAATATTGCAGTCCCGGATGGATATGCGTATCTCTCGCAAAACAGAGGAACAGGGAAAGGCGGAGGGATAGCCATCATTTATCGAGCCAATCTTAAAGTTTTCACAGAATGCATCCTGACTCTTCCAGGAGAGGCGCTGCAATTTCGTATAAAAGTCAATAGTTTGCAGATCTTTCAGGGTATCTTAATATACCGTCCTCCTGGCCCTAGAGGTACTTTAACGCAAACGCTAATGACGCTCCTGGAATCGTACACTGATCCTCACTCTCTTACGTTTCTGGGAGATTTTAACTATCACTTGGAGTTAAATAATAATTCTGAAACCGCAAGACTCTTAGATAATATGGCGGCTTTTAATTTAGGTCAGATAATAGTGGGTCCCGCGCACATGGCGGGTCATACGCTGGATGGGATTTTCGCTAATGATACAGATATCTCCCTCTCCAATCTGGTGGATCTACCATGGACTGACCACAAGGCCATTCATTTTAAACTCAAAATTCTTAAAAGGCGGCCCACAGTACAAGCTAGTTCAACCAAAATTCCTACCAGATGTTGGGATAAAGTAAAGGAGGGAGTTTTTGAATCAGCTTTGGGTCCAGGCCCTACTGGGTTAAACTGTGACAACAATACTATGATACAGTATTTTAATAACTGGCTTCTGGGAGCAGCGGATAAGGCTGCACCAGTAAAGTTAGTAAAAATACAGAAAGGGAAGACATCGTCCCCCGTGGCATACCCCCGAACTTAAAAGTTTAAAGATTACCTGTAGAAAGGCGGAGCACCTCTGGAGGATTGATTACGATAATTCAAAGAAAATGTTATATAATCTCTCCATTCAGGAATACAAGGAGGCAATAGTGGCTGCCAAAAAATACTTTTTCTCAGCCAAAATCAAGGAGGCGGGCAATTCTTCTAGAGAACTGTTCAAAACAGTCAACTCATTGATGAAACCCCAGCAAACTAGTATTTTTAAGACAGACCAGATTTTCTGCAATGCTCTTGCGGAACATTTTCAGGAGAAGGTTAAGGGAATTTATGACAAATTCTCTAATACTATACAACTTCGTGATACGCCGGTGTTCCCTACACAGCTTTCGAGCAGGCTGTGGAGTTTTCAGCCGATGAGCAAAGAGGAGGTTAGTGATATCTTGCTCTCTCTGAAATCCGGAGCCCCAACTGACCCTTGTCCACCCTCTTTTATGCACCGAGCAGCTGATCCGATTTGCAAACACCTAACACCGATTTTGAATCAAATCATAACATCTGGACAGTACCCCGCCATCTGGAAACGGGCGGCTATCACTCCCCTTTTAAAAAAAACCTAGGGGCAGATTTACAAGCCCCGTGCGCCACTTTTGCGCCGCCGTTGCGTCACTTTTGTGACGCAGCGGCGGCGCAAAGCTAGCGCCATGCTGTGACAGATTTACAACGTGATGCATCTAGGGGGATGCGTCACGTTGTAAAGCCCTGCGCCACATTAAACCCGCGTCAGGTTTAATGTATGCAGGGTGAGCGTTACGTCGGAAAAAGCCTCAGAAAAGTGATGCAGTGAAATCTACAAGATTTCACGCAGTCACTTTTCCGACGCTGGTGTGTCAAATCCTTACGCCTGCTTCAAGCAGGCGTAAGGCGTGACACACCATGTTAGGTATAGGGCAGGTTGGAACAGTGCTGGAGTTGCGTCGCGCTTGCGACACGACTCCAGCAATGCGCCGCCCTTATGCCATCAGATGCGTCACGCATCTGTTTATCCTTGCGCCATGATGCGCTGCATTGTAAATGCGGCGCAGCAGTGGTGGCGCAAGGGTAAACTTGAGTGACGCATCCTTCCTGGCGCATCCCTGCTGATTTGCAGGGATACGCCAGGAAACATAAATCTGCCCCACAGTTTGGACCCAGCCAATGTTAATAATTATCACCCCATTGCCGGCCTTCCTTTCGCAGCCAAGGTCTTGGAGAAGTATCTGAACAGAGTGCTCACAGCTTAGTTAGATACTAACAACTTGTTAGACCCTTCCCAACATGGCTTTTGGTCACGACATTTGACGGAATCAGCCCGGGTTAAGACAGCTGAAGAGATCCGTAGAGCAGTGGATGGCAGTGGAAAGGCAGTTCTGGTACTCCTTGACCTATCGGCTGCCTTTGATACCGTCAACCATTCGGCTCTGGAGCGGCGTCTGAGGGAAATCTGGATAGGAGGAACAGCCTTGGCCCTTCTGGTAGCAGGGAGCAGAAGCTGTTTTGGGAAGGAATGACATCGGATGATTTCCTCCTTCCCTGTGGAGTTCCACAGGGGTCAGCCCTATCTCCCACTCTGTTTAATCTATATGTGACACCTTTAGCTGATCTCGTCAGGAAACATGGCTTTGTCTTGGTTTCGTATGCTGATGACCCTCAACTTGTCCTAGCTACCAACAATCAGCGCGGAGCTATAGCAGGCAGATTCCATTCTTGCCTTACAGAGATCATGTCCTGGATGGCTCAGAACTATTTAAAGATAAATACAGATAAAACAGAGTTGATGGAGTTTGGACCAGGTTTGCCCCTGTGGAATAAATCATGGTGGCCACTAGAGGCTGGATTATGTCCGTCCCCAGTAGAGAAGGTTAGAAATGTGGGCGTCCTCTTTGATAACAAACTAAGGGGCTTATTATCAAGCCAGGCGATAGAATTATCGCCGCTTTAGCGGCAGAAAACTGCCGCTAAAACGGCGATAATGGGCTTGATAATATGCTCTATGGAATTCCAATTGAAGCTCAGGTTAGATGTCCTTCACAACTAACATGGGCTTCAATTGGAATTCCATAGAGCATATTATCAAGCCCATTATCGCCGTTTTAGCTGCAGTTTTCTGCCGCTAAAGCGGCGATAATTTTATCACCTGGCTTGATAATATGCCCCATTGGGGCATATCAACAAGGGCTTTATCTCTGCTTTTTTGGCTTTAAAAGTCAAAAAAGGAGAGATAAAACTAGCGCCCTATCAACAACAGGGTGCTAACATGCAAATTTGCATGTTAGCACCCTTTTATTCTACGCTTCCCCTTGCATCTCTAATGAGATGCAAAGGGGGCGTTCCAGAGTAAAATAATAGGAGAAATGTCGCTAAGCGACATTTCTCCTATTATCAAGAATGTCGCTAACCCTGTTAGAGACAAAAAAAGCAGCGCTAACCGCGGTTAACGCTGCTTTTTTACGTCTGGTATTTTTCAGACTTAGCCATGATATCCTATGGAAGGAGGATATCATGGCTAAGTTTGCCTGTCCCTATCAACAAGGTAACGTGAGATTATCGCTGGGTTTCCAGCGATAATCTCACGTTAGCCTGTTAGCGTGTGGATTTTTATCGCTATTGAGATAAGCGGTGCTAATAGCACGCTACCTCAGCGATAAAAATTCACGCTAGCCGGCGATAATTATCCTAGCGCTAAGTGCGCTTAGAGATAATTATCGCCGGTTGTTGTTGATATGCCCCTAAGGGGCATATCAACAAGGGCTTTATCTCTGCTTTTTCGGCCTTAAAAGCCAAAAAAGCAGAGATAAAACTAGCGCCCTATCAACAACAGGGTGCTAATGCTGGAGCAGAGTTTTCTGTTGAAAATTTATCGGGTTTTTAAGCTCCAGTTTTGTCTATATGTGTTGACTAAAATTATTAATCAATAATTATTAATTATTTGTTTTGTGTGAAAATTCTAATTAACCAACCTAATTAACAAGAGAAATTACACGTGGGAAAGCATACATGTTGCTTAATAATAATGTGCAGGTTTTATTAAATGAATGTTGCTAAGTGTTGTTTGTTTTAAAGCACAAAACGCTTTTGAAATAACGTGTACTAATGCTTAAATATGTTGCAGATGGCTAGTTAATTACATACACATAAGGGTATTAGTGGGAATTAACACTGTTTAATCATTGCGATGATGTAGTAACGTTGTTTGTATTTCTTTCGATTAAGATGGTTCGTTTTGGCCTAAAACAAGATGGCTGCCGTTTACAGCCTGTATTCGAGTGATCGAATTTTGATGAGAGGGCCTTGCTGAACATGGTCGAGAGTCACCTGACCACAGTCTTCGCCTGGTTTAAAAGTTTTCCGTGAGGACAGCAGTTCTGGGCGTAAGTCCAAGTCCTTGGACAAGGATAAAGTACAATGAACATTGTCCAGTTTGTGGTGACTCTGCTAAGATATCAAGGAAGAGCGGCTTCGAAAGAAACATTTGTAAATTTGAGTTTCCTTCTTCCGTTTTTTTTATTTTTGTGATTTTTCTGAGCGGAGATTTTCCAGATGTAGCGATGCTACATCCTTTCCTGCTCGCTCTGCTCAGCGGCTCAACGGAAATCAAGAACATTTTATGTTGCTATTATTTTATAATTTTTATTATAAATATACTAGACTAGAGAGGGTCCGTGTTCATTGCATTTGGATTTTTGAGGCTACTTCTTTCCGAACTTGCGTTGGTGAGGATCAATGCTGTAAGGACGGCGACTTGGGAGATTCCTACTGAGAGACCTGTCCTGACTCATTTATGACATTTAGCTAGAATAGGTAACTATGAGAATAATGATTTTATTTTGATTGCATTTCTATTTGAACTAATTTTAGATAAAGAATCATAATTTTAAATATAGTGTTGGCGGTTATTCTTTGTCAATTATTGAGTACTCTATTGTGATTATTGTTGTTTAAATCATGACTCAAGACAGTGTCAATTAGGTCTTATCGACCTTGTTGTAGATGCAGGGTGTTTAGGAGGTTTCCTCTCTCATGGTTGGTACTGATAGAGTAATGTGAGTGTATGTTAGTGAAATGGGCCCAAGTGTATGGTGAGTGTATGTGCATGTATCTGTGAAATTACTCTATCCATGGAAGTAGGGAGAATTTATATGCCCTGATCGGCACCAATTTCCTGGTAGCAGAATTTGATGGTTATTGATTATTGTCTTGATCTGATTAGATTGCTTGTACATTGGCTTTTTGATTTATTGATTATTGATTGATGTTGGTATATGTACTAATACTATATGTTGGAGTCGTCGTGTTGAGTTTTATGTAGTGCTTCTGGAATTTGGGAGCTGGTAGCAGTTCCGTAGTAGGGCAGAGGGAAGTATATGCTGCTCTCGGGAAAGACGGGATTGTTGGAATTACCTGTACGTATGCAGGAAAAACGTGTGACAATTGAAGTTGCGCGTCACATTGTCTGGGTTCGGAATCAGTGACATCGTCGTGTGTTACTATTAGGGATATACTTCTAGTATAAAAGGAGTGTGTATGATAGCGAAGGTTATCTGTGAAACTCTGGTCTTAAGTCCCAGGGATCCGTAAGGTTTGCCGTTAAAGCTTATCACGGGAGGAGTAATAGGTATTCTCTGAGCTTGTCTGAAGGACTGGGCAGAGGTAAATGCTGTTTGGTTAACGTGTGTTATAATTCTGTAGTGGGACAGACTGTTCGCTGTTCTCGGGAAAAGCAGGATTCTGTGTGCATGTACTACATTTTCTTGTATGAAAGTGTGTGAATGTATGAGCATTTAGTTGATTGTAAGACTCTTTGGAACAGTCCTAGAGGAAACAGTTAATGGATGCATGTTAGAAGGGCAGAGTAGAGGAATGTGCTACTGTGTCAACGGGAGTAATAATTCCGTAGTGGAGCAGAGGTAAGCGCTGTTCTAGAGAGAAGCGGGATTCTTGTGAAATAGATTTTCTTTACTATTCTATGGTTAGCGAAACAGACAATGGAGATGTTTATATGTTGTAACTAATAGATTTTGTAAAATTTGACACGAAGTCTACTGAGAAGATTTTGTAAAGGAGGGGTAGACAAGTGACAGGAGACAGGAGCAGGAGCGACTGCAGCGACTGCTGACGTCATACAGACCGCGCTCTGATTGGATAGTGAATCAGAATAGTGCTCGCGCTGGGATTGGTGCGTTGGTGTGAGCCGTGCAAGGATTGGAAGGGGTACAAGGTGACGTAGACGCTCCAGGATTGGTGCGTTAGTGTGAGTCGCGCTGTTATTGGATAAAATATCGTACTGTACAGTGAGATTACGGAAGGGATTAGAAAGTTTTGGTAAACGCAGAAATGTATTACCAAGAAGAGAAAAAGAAGAAATCCTTGTTCGGAAAAATAAAGAGATGGTTTGACAAGGATAAAGATGTTAAAACAAGAGAAGGTGAATTGTTACCTCCAACGAAAACGCCTGCATCCTTTATGGTTGCGAGATATGGGTATCATACCTGTATATGGTTGGAGAATTGGGCTAGATATACTAAGGAAGATGGTGTCTTAGCTTTCCCAGAACATGGTTCATTTAATCTGGCCGTGTTGAGAAATTTGCGAGAGAAAATGATGAGTCTAGAGCCTAGACCAAGGCCGACACAGTTTGAGGCTTTGGTGGAATGGGAAGAGGAAGTACATGAGCGAGAAAAACAGAGGTCTGGAGGCAATTATAGATACATGTTTGGGAGGAAACATGATCGTGAAACTCATCATGATCGAATGAGGAGATGGCGAGATGCTAGTATGTCAGAGGGATTATATCCTATGAGAACAGTTGACGAGAAGGAAGAAAGGAAGGGTACGGAGAGGGTTCCTGAGGCAGAAGTGAGAAGATATGGAGTTAGCGATTATGAGGATGAGGTCTTGAATGACATGATTTACAAGAGACCACCTCCATATAGACCAGAACCAGAAGAAAGCACACCAGTTGTTTCTCCGATGAGAGATACATTGCGTATCATTGAGACAGAAGTTGTGACACCTGAATTAAGAAGTGGTAACCCTTTTAGAGAAAAAGAGGGAGAGAAAAGATGTGGTGATGAGAATACGAGAGAATTAGCGAGAACTACATCAGAACTGACTGAAAAGATTAGGGAACTAACGAAGAATCTAGAAGCTGTTACGGTGCCTGTAACAATAGGTCCGGTTATACCTGTTTTTGATAAACAGAGGATGGGTGAAAATGGTCTGGTGGTTCCATATGTTGGGAATAAGATAACAAGTTTGGCTGGTCCCTCAGGAGATTCAGGAAAAAGGACAGAAAGTAATGATGATTTGAGACAATCCAGACGTGACACATGCAGTGGAGGATTAGAGGTACAGTCTAATTCAAGATTGGATACTAGTGATGCTAGATGTTCAGGGATGCCAGTGTTAGAACCACAGAGGATGCCAGAAAAGGTGGTTCCAGTGAAAAGAACTACTGAAATAACAGCTGAAGATTTGAATGAATGGATGAAAGTCCTTCAAAAGAGGGATAAAGATTCCCAGGCAATTGATGTGGCCAAGTTACGCATAGAATTAGAGGAGCTTGTTGTAGGGACAGTTCCTACAGACATTCTAAAAAATCATCATGATGGAGAATTGTTATTTATGTGCAAAAACATTACCTGGAGAGCTAAAAATACACATGACAGGTTAAAAGCAATAGCGAATGAGCAAGGAGTTGACATTGATAAGGTGAAAGCATTGCAGAGGTCTTACAGGATGGATTTTACAGACAAGGATATTGAAAATTTGAATAGTAATGGTAGAACAGGACAGATTAAAGAGATGATCGCCTTATTGCGAAAATGGGGTGACGTAGAAAAATGGAAGGATAGGTGGTATAAGATAAGGGAAGAATCAGTGGACAGGACTTATTCAGCATTTCCTGTGAGAGAAAAAGAGAAAACAGTGGATGCTTATCCTATGAGAGAAATACCTGGAGGAGGATATGTACATGTTCCATGGACCAGACAGGATATTCTATCATTTACGAATGATTTCCCTCGACTGAGAGAAAAGCCCGTCGAGTGGTATAGGCAGGTAGACAGGTTTGTGAAATTGTCAAAAGTGCTGTGGATTGACCTGAATAGTCTGTTTGATATAATTGTTCCAGCAGATTTGTGGACTGAGTGTAAAATAGTTGTAAGTTGGCCTACTGAGGAATATCCAAGAGATCCGAGAACAGGAGCACCAGATCCAGAGGTAATGAGGAAGTATGATCAGGTGATTGTATACCTGAAAAGTAAAGTACCTCCAAAAGAGACAGACTGGGTTAAGATAGATCGAACACATCAGGAAGCAAAAGAATCAGTTCATGCTTTTTATGAGAGGCTGATACTGGCTTTTAAACAATTCAGTGGGGATGAGCACCTGGGTGACAAAGATTTGAGTCATTTTGTATACAGATTTCTATATGGCCTGAGACCTGAGATTAGTGAGAGAATTCGTGAGCATACAGTGGATTGGCAGAGTAAGAAAATAGATGAAATTCTGAGACATGCAAAGTACTTCAGTGATGAAATTGAAGCAAAACAGAGAAAGCTGAAAGAGAAAGCAATGTGGGCACAAGTGAAAGTTGTGGAGAGACAAGAAGCACAGTTGGTGGAACAGACAAATAATTCAGGGAATAGGCCCAGATATGCAGGGAAAGGAAAGGGGAATCTTGAGGAAGCGAAGAGGAAGTTCCCTTGTCACAACTGTGGCCAACTGGGACATTGGAGATCTGAATGTACCAATCCACCATTAGCGAATAATGAGAGTAAAACCTTAAATCAACAGGTGCAGAACGAGGGGAATAATCAACAGCAGCAACAACAGAAGGTTGTGAGACAGCAGAGCCAAGAGCCAAAACCGCCCTTGCCGCAGAATAGAGGGTCACAAAAGTACAATCAGGATTCGGGATTCTACAATGAGGAGCAGGTAAACAAACCAAGGCGTTCTAACCAGGTACAACAGTATTTGTTAAAGAATGAAGGGAGTGAGTCTGAGGGTGATTATTGACGGTGCCGAGGAGAGGAGGAAGAGTGCATACTTGGTGCAACTCTAGAAATAGACCAGGCAGGACCATTTGTAGATGGGAAAATAAATGAAGAAAGTGTTACTTTTTTAGTAGACACAGGTGCGACAAGATCAACTGTCAGGTCAGCAGATATTAGAAATCTTCCTCTCTCGGATGAAGCAATCCAAGTAGTTGGTGTAGCAAATACACAAATCAGGACACGACTTACTGAACCAGTAAGGGTACAAATAGGGAAATTTTCGGTCTGTGACACTAGTCCAGTGAACTTGTTGGGCAGGGATCTGCTATGTAAAATGAACTGTACAATTTTTTGTACTCCGGATGGAATAGCTTTTGAAACACAAGATGAAGATGTTTTGTACCGAATGACTCTAGATAATAGAGAAAGTGAGATGATTGGTGCATATGCTGTGTTTAATCCAGAGGATTTGCCTCAAGAGCTGAGAGACACAGTGAAAAAGACAGTTTGGGATTTTACTGGAGAGGATGTGGGATTGATGAATAATGTAGATCCTGTGAAAATTTCAGTGAAAGAGGGAATTACTTATCCTAACATTCCTCAGTATAAAATGACACCAGAAATAATTGAAGGAATAACTCCTATAATTGAGAAAATGATTCAGCAAGGAGTTTTGAGAGAACTACTGAGTAGTCCGTGTAATTCACCGATAATGGGGCTAAAGAAACCAAATGGGAAGTTCAGGATTGTACAGGATTTGAGAAAAGTTAACCAAATTGTGGTGGCATGTTGTCCTATTGTGCCAAATCCGTCAGTGATTTTGTATCAGATTCCACATGATGCTGAGTGGTATACAGTGATTGATTTGTGTCATGCTTTCTTTTCAATTCCATTGCATCATGATAGCCAGCCGATTTTTGCATTTAGGTTTGGCCAGCGTATTTTAGCATGGTGTCGAATCCCACAGGGGTATACAGAGAGTCCTTCGATATTCAATCAGTTATTGAAAAAGTCATTGGAGAGTTTGATCATGCCTGAAAACTCAGTACTAGTGCAGTATATTGATGACCTACTTGTGGCATCAAAGACACGTGAAGCTTGTGAAGTAGATACCATAGCTTTACTGAATCATCTGGCAGATGGAGGGTTAAAGGTATCTCCAGCCAAATTGCAATTTTGCAAGAAAGAGGTGCATTATCTTGGACACAATATTGAAAAGGGTCTGAGAAAAGTGACTGATGACAGGATCAGAATTATCAGAGAAATGAAAGCCCCAAAGACCCAGAGAGAAGTGAGGATGTTTCTGGGGATGGTGGGTTATTGTCGTCAGTGGTTAATTAATTTCTCGCTGATAGCAAAGCCACTGATTAAGCTGACAAAAAGTGAGATGAAAGACCCATTGGAACTAGATGGAGAACAGATGGCAGCATTTGAGGAGTTGAAGAGCAGAATGTGTGAAGCCCCTGCTTTAGGTATGCCAGACTATGAAAAAGAGTTTGAGTTGTACTGCAGTGAGAGAAATGGATGTGCACTTTCAGTGTTAATTCAGAAACATGGATTACTGAGAAGGCCTATTGCGTACTTCTCATCGACACTTGACCCTGTAGCTGTGGGTTTACCAGGTTGTCTGAAATCTGTAGCTGCAACATGTAAAAGTCTGGAACAGAGTGAAGGAATAATAATGGGATATCCTGTAAGGGTATTTGTACCTCATAATGTGGCAATTCTTTTGACAAGAAGCAGAACTCAGTATATGTCACATAGTCGGCTGACTAAATATGAGAAAGTCATTCTGGGAGCATCAAATGTGACTCTTGAGAGATGTGTGAATGTGAATCCAGCGACATTATTGCCAGATAATGAAGGTGTGGGTATAAAGACAGAAGATGATCACAATTGTTTGGATGTGCTGGCTTACTGTACTAAACCGAGACCAGACATAAGAGATCTTCCATTGCCTGAGAGTGATCATGTGCTGTTTGTGGATGGATCATGTCTGAGAAATGATGATGGTGTGCTGAGTGCAGCATATGCAGTGTGCAAGGTTTCAGAAGTTATGGAAGCATCACCATTGAAAGGAGTGAAATCTGCACAAGTTGCTGAATTAGTGGCATTGACGAAAGCTTGTGAAATTGGGAAGATCTGAGAGTGACTGTGATGACTGATAGTCAGTATGGATTTGGAGTTGTGCATGATTTTGGCCAGCTTTGGCTACAGAGAGGTTTCTTGACGTCGAGTGGGACTCCAATAAAGAATGCTGAGGTGATTGGAAAATTGCTTGAGGCGATACAGCTGCCTAAAGAATTAGCAGTTGTAAAATGTGCTGCTCATGGACAAGGAGATGATTTTGTGACAATTGGAAACAGATTCGCAAATGACATTGCACAGTATTGTGCTAAAAATAATCACTCGATTAATAGGGAACGAGAAGGGGAAATGTCTTTTTGTTCTGTGATGTTTACTAATGTCCTAGAAACGTGGGATGAGGTGAAACAGTTGCAGGATGAGGCAGGAAAGGAAGAAAAGAAAGACTGGATCAAGGCAGGTTGTGCCCCAAGAGAAACAGATCATGTTTGGATCTATAGAGATGGTAGACCAGTCATGCCTAACTCTATGTTGTCAGCAATGGCAAGGATGTATCATGGCCAGGGACATTTGGGAAGGGATGCGATGATCAGGTCTTTTAAACAGACTTGGTACAATGCAAAATTCAGGACGATTGCAGAAAGCATTTGTCAAAGATGTTTGATTTGCCAGCAGTTTAACACTGGGAAAAAGACAGTGGTGAGTCTAGGAACAATAGGCAGAGAAGGTGGTCCTTTTACCAGAATGCAGATTGATTTCATTGAAATGCCACAAGTGAACAGATTGAGGTATGTTCTAGTGGTAGTCTGTTTGTTCTCAAGATGGGTGGAGGCCTATCCGACTAGGAGAAATGATGGAATAACAGTGGCAAAGTTACTGTTAAGAGAGTTGATTCCTAGGTACGGATTTCCAGTAACGATTGAGTCTGATAGAGGTGGATACTTCTATAATGAGCTCATGAGTTTGATTTGTGAAGCATTGGGCATACAGCAGAAGCTACATTGTGCTTACAGACCAGAGGCTTCTGGTGTTGTTGAGCAGATAAATGGCACAATCAAGAACAGGATTGGTAAGATGTGTTTTGCCACTTGAATGAAATGGCCTGATGTCTTGCCTCTAGTACTAATGACTATTAGATCTACTCCAGATAGAACTACTGGTTTGAGTCCACATGAGATTTTGATGGGACGTGCAATGCGTCATGCATTTGTACCTGTCAATAAGTTGATGACAATAACTGATGACATGATTCTGGATTACTGTAAAGGCCTGGCTGACGCAGTTCATTCTGTGTTTCACCAAGTTGGAGAAGACGCTACTACACTTGAGAAGAAGCAAGCTCATGATCTGAGTCCAGGGGACTGGGTGAGGATTAAAGTGCACAGAAGAAGAAATTGCTTGGTTTCAAGGTGGGGAAGACCAAGACAAGTCATTCTGACTACGACAACTGCAGTGAAGTGTGCTGGTGTGAAAAACTGGGTACATGCAAGTCATACTCTGAGAGTTCCAAACCCAAAAGATGGGACTGGTAAAGAGTATTTTGAAGAGTCAGATTCCAGTGATGATGAAGAAACAGAACCAGTAAGGAGAAATCAAAATTCTGGAAGAGCTGAAGGAGAAAGAGAGTCAGGTGATTCTTTCTTTCCAGGAGAGACTTCAAGAGAAACATTGAGAGTTTCAAAAGGGAGATCAGATTCTGTGAGAGAGCCTGAAGTTCTAACAAGCAGTGGAGAAGAAAGAAGAGAAAAGAGCAGTTCCACAGAGACTACTCCTGCATCAGATGAGGAGGTTGAAAATCCACTTGAGATTATACTTGAAGAAGTAGGGTCAGAAGAAGATAGAGAGGGACAGATTGCGGAAGACCCCCGAGGAGGTGTAGGGAATATTTCTGATGAGCTAGGTGAAGGGACAAGTAGACAGCAAGAAGATTGCGTGTCGGAGACCCGAGGAGGGAAAGAAATAGGGAAGTCTCAAACAGTGGTGATAAAGAGTGTGGAGCAAAAGAAAACTGCTGAAGAACAAGAGGCATATGAAACAGAATCGGATGAAAGTGAGAATGGAAAATCAGAGGGTCGAGTTCTGAGAAAGAGAACTTGGATTGGAGAAAGAAATAATAAAGAAATAAGACCAAAGAAGGTTGTAAGAGGGGATCTTTGGCCTAACAACAGAGTAAAGAAGCTGAGATATAGACTGATAAGAGCAAATACATCGAAAGCTGAACAAGTGAATGAGGTGTCGAGTCAAAACGAAGTGAAGAAAAAGGAGCAAAAGAAATCAAAAGAACCCGAGGAGATAAAGAGAATTAGAAGACCCAACCAAAAGTACAGATCACCGGAATGGTCTTATGTAGCACTGTCTGAAGGAGAAGAAGAAGAAACAGTGAATCAAGACAATCCGGAGGGGATCTTGAGAAAAGTGGTTGAGGAAAAGGAAAAATCTGTTGGAATCTTAAAAGTTATCCTGACTGACATTGGAGAAGAGTCGGATGCACAGGATGTTGTTGATGATCTGATACAATTTGATATTGCTGAAGAAGGAGTGAAGAGTGATGAATATCCAAACTGAGTGAACTGAAGAAATCACTTGGTGAAAAGTGAAAAGGAGAAAGTCTGAAATTTAGCTGTCTGAAGTAATCCAGAAATAAAGAATTGCAGTAGTGGAGTAGTAGAGGCTAAGTCAAAAGACACGGTCAAAGTAGTAAAATGGCTAACATAGAGAATAATCAAAGTAGATGTGCCTTTTTGAAAAGATGGTGTAGAATGTGCTGTTGCTGTACTGGATTATTAATGCTATTATAGGGAGTTTTAGCTTTATTAGTTACATTTAGAGTTACAATAGGTACATTTGAGATACATACTGAGAATGAGACTAATGTAGAGAAGAATTCACAAAAAGTAGTCCCAACTAGAATTAGTAATACTTACATGCATAAAGATAGGTCAATTAATGATTTTTCTAGTAATGTTTTTTCAAAATTATTGTATGAATATGTGAAGACAATGGAAGTAAGGGATTGCTACGTATGTATGCAGTTACCTGCATCCGTTTCAGAGGGTGTTACTTATCACCATTTACCAGCTACGTATGGAATTTCATGTAGTGTGTTGAGTAGTGTTTTCTATTTGTTAGGGAAAATAGATTATGAGATGTCTAATAAAGATAATATTTTTGGGCAATTGTCCATGAACAAAAGGCTGAATCCAGTTAAAGAAGCTAACATTTTTGGTGAGATTTTTATTGAGAAAGAAGAATTAACATCAGATTATATTTTCAAGAATAATTTGACTTGTAGCTTGAAAGATGAGGAGAAGGCTTTCCTAAACATGGTAGCGGAAAAGAGAATGAGCATGCATGAAAAGGTAGGGAAATACAAAGTGAGTGAGACAATTTGGGACATTGAGATGGGGAAAGAATTGAAGAATGGGGCTAGTCCAACGTTAGCTCTAGATGCACCACAGAAGGATAAACTATGCATTCCAAGGAAGAAATCCCAATATGATACATATTTTGTTGGGACTAGTGAGTGTCATGATACATACTTCATTACGACAGGATGGGGTTTTAAAGGAGGAGAGGATCCAGTTTTCCCAGGAGTGTATTATGTTTGTGGGAACAAGGCTTATTACAAGTTGCCTGACCATTGGTATGGCACGTGTTATGTGGGCCTGGTCTTTCCAAAGATTTTTCATATAGATAGAATAGAAGATGTAGAACATATTAATTTACTAACACATTTTAAGAGAGAAACTTGGTCCGAAATAGTGGGTGATATCTTTGGAGCTTTAATTCCAGCAGTGGGAATTTCTTTAAATGCATGTGGAATTCGGAAATTGTCAACAGTGGTGGATCGTTTATCGACAAGTACCGCTGGAGGGTTTCTTTTGGTGAATACGGAAATGATTGCCGTACGTGCCATGTCTATGCAAAATCGACTTGCCCTTGATATTTTATTGGCCAAGGAGGGTGGGGTTTGTGGAATGCTGAAAGTTCAACATTGTTGCACTTACATTCCTGACGAAAGCAAAGACCTGAAGGTCTATATCAAAAATATTACTGATTTGCATGAAGAATTAGTACCACTGGAAGCTGAAAGTATTTGGACCAAAATAGCTAATAAGATAGTTGCTGTTAAGAGTTTTATTGCAAAAATAGGTAGTACTATTATAGGTAAGATATTGTTTCCTTTGACCTGTGTAATTGTTGCTTTAGTGATACTAAGATTGGGGTGTTTGTGTTGTAAAAACAGGGGAGGGAAAAAAAAATTAATCAAAAGAAATATTGAAAAGAAAAATAAGAGGTCAAAAAGAGATCCACAAGAAATAGAATTAGAAGAATTGAGGGAGAGTGTTTACTTGGAGACGAAGAGGGATGATGAAAGGGAGTCTGGTGTGTAGTGTTGTGAAAAAGAAAAAGACATTTCCAATTTCTCCTAAAAATGGGACTAAATTAGACTAAATTGTTTTTTTTTTTTTGGGTTGTTTATTTGGTGATAATATCACCAAAGGTGGGATTGCTGGAGCAGAGTTTTCTGTTGAAAATGTATCGGGTTTTTAAGCTCTAGTTTTGTCTATATGTGTTGACTAAAATTATTAATCAATAATATTAATTATTTGTTTTGTGTGAAAATTCTAATTAACCAACCTAATTAACAAGAGAAATTACACGTGGGAAAGCATACATGTTGCTTAATAATAATGTGCAGGTTTTATTAACCCCTTCAGCGCTGTGCGGATTCCTCCGCGGTGCTGAAGGGTTCGAGCGCGGGCGGGGCCATGACGGAACGGTTCTGTCATGAGCACAGCTCAACCGATGCTCATGACGGAACCGTTCCGTCATGAGCATGGAAGGGGTTAAATGAATGTTGCTAAGTGTTGTTTGTTTTAAAGCACAAAACGCTTTTGAAATAACGTGTACTAATGCTTAAATATGTTGCAGATGGCTAGTTAATTACATACACATAAGGGTATTAGTGGGAATTAACACTGTTTAATCATTGCGATGATGTAGTAACGTTGTTTGTATTTCTTTCGATTAAGATGGTTCGTTTTGGCCTAAAACAAGATGGCTGCCGTTTACAGCCTGTATTCGAGTGATCGAATTTTGATGAGAGGGCCTTGCTGAACATGGTCGAGAGTCACCTGACCACAGTCTTCGCCTGGTTTAAAAGTTTTCCGTGAGGACAGCAGTTCTGGGCGTAAGTCCAAGTCCTTGGACAAGGATAAAGTACAATGAACATTGTCCAGTTTGTGGTGACTCTGCTAAGATATCAAGGAAGAGCGGCTTCGAAAGAAACATTTGTAAATTTGAGTTTCCTTCTTCCGTTTTTTTTATTTTTGTGATTTTTCTGAGCGGAGATTTTCCAAATGTAGCGATGCTACATCCTTTCCTGCTCGCTCTGCTCAGCGGCTCAACGGAAATCAAGAACATTTTATGTTGCTATTATTTTGTAATTTTTATTATAAATATACTAGACTAGAGAGGGTCCGTGTTCATTGCATTTGGATTTTTGAGGCTACTTCTTTCCGAACTTGCGTTGGTGAGGATCGATGCTGTAAGGACGGCGACTTGGGAGATTCCTACTGAGAGACCTGTCCTGACTCATTTATGACATTTAGCTAGAATAGGTAACTATGAGAATAATGATTTTATTTTGATTGCATTTCTATTTGAACTAATTTTAGCTAAAGAATCATAATTTTAAATATAGTGTTGGTGGTTATTTTTTGTCAATTATTGAGTACTCTATTGTGATTATTGTTGTTTAAATCATGACTCAAGACAGTGTCAATTAGGTCTTATCGACCTTGTTGTAGATGCAGGGTGTTTAGGAGGTTTCCTCTCTCATGGTTGGTACTGATAGAGTAATGTGAGTGTATGTTAGTGAAATGGGCCCAAGTGTATGGTGAGTGTATGTGCGTGTATCTGTGAAATTACTCTATCCATGGAAGTAGGGAGAATTTATATGCCCTGATCTGCACCACTAACACGCAAATTTGCATGTTAGCACCCTTTTACTCTACGCTTCCCCTTGCATCTCTAATGAGATGCAAAGGGGGCGTTCCAGAGTAAAATAATAGGAGAAATGTCGCTAAGCGACATTTCTCCTATTATCAAGAATATCGCTAACCCTGTTAGAGACAAAAAAAGCAGCGCTAACCGCGGTTAAAAGCTGCTTTTTTACGTCTGGTATTTCTCTGACTTAGCCATGATATCCTATGGAAGGAGGATATCATAGCTAAGTTTGTCTGTCCCTATCAACAAGCTAATGTGAGATTATCGCTAGGTTTCCAGCGATAATCTCACATTAGCCACTTAGCGTGAGGATTTTTATCGCTATTGAGATAAGCGTTGCTAATAACACGCTATCTCAGCGATAATAATCAACGCTAGCCGGCGATAATTATCCTAGTGCTAAGTGCGCTTAGCGATAATTATCGCCGGTTGTTGTTGATATGCCCCTAAATCTGGGGGCCCAAGTGAACAGTCTTGTGTCTTCTTGTTTTTTTCTCTTGAAAACTTTAAGAAAGGTTTTTCCTTTCATACCATCAGAACTCCAAAAAACAGTGATGGTGGCCCTGTTTCTCTCTAAGTTGGACTACTCCAATGCCTTATTCTTAGGGATCGATAAGTGTCAACTGTTGAAGCTGCAATCATTGCAGAACGCAGCAGCTAGGCTGTTGCTGGGTCTTGATAGAGGACAATCATTTTCATTTGACTCGTGAGGGACATCTAGTAACGACTAGTGGAACTGCAGCTTGATGTAATAATAATTTCAATGCTTTTGCATTTGACTTGTGAGGGACATCTAGTAAAGGCTAGTTGAACTGCAGCTCTTTGTAGAATTATTTTGATATTGGATACTATAATATTCACTGACCACTGCTAATCTCGTCCCATAATGCTTTGCCGGGCCTTTGCTTGGGATTGTATTTTTGCCAATAACTGTGCTTGGGGTGGTCCTCAGAGGATGGAACCACCACCGAATTGTTCAAGAAGATGTGCTTTTTGTTTTCAAGGCATCTGCTTGGTTCTCTCCCTAGGTTAGGGAGGATCACAAAATCATCACCTCTCTCACTGCTTGCTAATTTATCATTTTCACTTTTGTGAAATGACTCTATGTCGTATATGTACTTTATTTAGATATAAAAATATCCTTAAAAAAGTTACGACAGCAATACATATAAAAAGGAACAACAAAAACCTTAGCATGAGAGCAGTGGTTGTTAAAAACTTCGAATTACAATAAAAGCTTCACTGATATATAAACACTGATATATAAATGGTAAAAAAAACTTGATGTGCAAAATGCAATGACAAGCATAACGTTTAAAATACATTTGATATCAGGTGTTTGACAGACAACCATAAATACAAACCAATATTTCATAAAAATGACAGCCGATTATGCAAAACATCAATCAAGTAAAAGTAGTGTTAGCAGCATTTGAGAGATTACAGGATGAAATGAAGTAGCTCTTAAAATTGGCATAATAACATACTAGACCCATTACTGCCTAAGAGTGCGGTAAGCATTTCGTAAAAAAGTTGTAAAAGCAATATTTAGACTTGGGTTTTCTGGCATTAGAGCTGCAATAATTGCTTGTCTGCACGACCGGATTCCCAGCCTATTCCACTCAATTTTCAGTTTACGTCTACGTTGTGACATAAAGGAGGGACAGAGGCATACTATATGCTCCAAGGTTTCAGGAGACATACCACACCCTCTGCACATTACATCCTCTGACAGACGGCGCCAGACGGGCAATTCTTTTAAAAATTGCCAATCGCCCAGTCTGGCAGCCATAAAACTGATTTTTAGGTGCAAGGAATAAGTGCAAGATAGGTAGGATGCGGGGGATAACCGACCATACGAGGTCATTATGTTATGTTATGTTATGTTATGTTAAACAGGTTTTTGTATAGCGTGCGGCTACTCGAAAGAGTGTCCCGACGCTTTAAATTGCACGCTAATCGCAAAACACAACAGAAAAAATGAACAGAAACAGAAAGAGAAGAGACCTGATAGGACCTGAAACTAAGAAGTGAAAAGCCAAGTTTTAAGCCCCTTCCTAAAGGCCAACAGGTTGGTAGTGCTGCGCAGGGACACAGGCAATTTATTCCACAGCTGAGGCGCTAAAAATTTAAAGGAGCGGCCACCAATGCGAGCTCTCTTCACGCGGGGCACTACCGCAAAAAACAAGGCTTCAGACCTAAGCGATCTGGCAGGACGATAAAAAGACAGCCTTTTCTGAAGATATTTTGCTCCAGATGTGTGCAAGGCTTTGTGTGCCAGGGTGAGAGATTTAAAAACTATCCGCTTCCGGACAGGAAGCCAGTGCAGAGCCTCCAAAAGGCCCGAGGCTCTGGCACGGCGAGATAGTCCAAAAATAGCACGTGCTGCCGAATTCTGAACAACCTGTAATCGTTGAAGCAGGTATTCTGGCAGGCCGAGATAGAGAACGTTGGAATAGTCTATTCTCGAGCCTATCATCGCCTGCACCGTGATCTTCCTGTGTTCCTCCGATAACAAGGGAAGGAACTTGCGGAGCATCCGGAGTAAGCCAAAGCAGGTCCCTGTGAGACCGATTACCTGCGAGCGTAGTGCGAGGCCATTGTCGATCTTAATCCCAAGGTTTTTCGCTACCTGGGACGAACTTGCTGGTGGAAACATGTTCTCAGGCCACCACACTTTCCAATCCGGGTCTGAATTATTGCCCAGGCATGTTTGCGTTTGGCAAATTGGGCTTTGTCAATAATCAGGGACCTCATTCGAATGCATTTCTTAATGCTAGTTTTAAATACTGATTTACTGGGATTGAGGTCCCATAATCCACCCGCAGACAATTCTTGGATCGAATCCTTGAAGAGACGACTGTAAGAGCCGCATGGGTTTTTCTGAAAGATATCCAACCAAATTAAGGACTCCAAGGAGCCTATATTTGCTTGTCTCAATTTGTGGCACAGGGTTAAAAACGCTCCTGTGGCAGAGACTTCATAATTTAATAAACCCAATTCAAGTCTGATCTGTGCAGCAGAGGCAGTTTTGGGCAAGTGGAGAATTTTTTTATAAAGTTTCGTCACATGTTGGTTAAAGGAGGAGTTTAATTTCCCCCTAAAGATCTCAACACCATATGTCAGTGTCGGCCCTATTTTTGCTCTCATAACTTCCAATAATGGGGACAGACTTGGACCAGACAGATTTCTTGAGAGCTTACAAAAGGTCACCTGTAAATTAATAGCTTTTACTGCAATGACCTTGCGCAGTTTATTAAAATTGCCCCTGGAGTCAAAGTTGACCCCCCGATATATTTATAAGTGTTACCTATTGTAAGACTCATGTTGTTAAACAGCCAGCCTCCTCCACAGTAGCGTTTTCTACCAAAAATAAGCACTTGGGTTTTCTTTAAGTTAACCTCTAATCCATTCATCGTGGTGTAAGTTTCTAGTCTGTTTAGTAGCCTTTGTAGCCCTACCCGTGTCAAGCTGAAAATGACCAGGTCGTTAGCATATAAAAGATTACTTATTGAAACACCTCCCAGCTTAGGCGAGTGGCTGTTTGTTTCTTCGAGGGAGGATGGCAGGTCAGCTATTAACAAGTTAAAAAGAAGGGGGGCCAGCACACATCCCTGTTTGACCCCTCTAGTTGTCATGATTTTCCGAGAGAGATGTGTGCCGGTCCCCAACTTCACTTGAACCCACCTGCCCGAGTGAAGTTGGATGATCGCATCCAGAAGTTTGTCTGGGATCCCCCATTTTTTTAGCTTCTCCCATAAAGCAGCCCTTGGTACCCGATCAAATGCAGCCTTAATATCAACAAAACAACAAAAAAACACCCTAGATGTAACTAATGCTTTGTCGACAACAATAGACAGTGTCAGTAGGTTGGTCACAGTGCCGGAGTTAGCGGTGAAGCCGGTCTGATTGATTGGAATCAGATTATTCTGCTCGGCCCAAGATCTCAGTTCCTCCAGTAGTGTTCCTGCAAAGAACTTGGCTTCAACATCTAATAGGGCTATTAATCTGTAATTATTTGGGGAGGCATATGAGCCTGACTTATGGATCAGATGGATTATTGCCCCTCGCCATGAGTCCGGTATAGTTGAGCTTGTCAATACACAGTTGAAAAAGTTGGTTAGGTATCTCGACCATAAATCAATGTTTGTTTTAAACAAGGACTGTGGTAGGCCGTTTGGACCCGGAGTGCCATCTGATCTTGCTTTTAATAGTACTTTGGTGACCATTTCTTGAGTGACCCGTAGGTCTTCGCTTCGTGGGTCCGCACATACCGTGGGCCTGCTCCTGACCAAATATGGGTTTGTTGTCGGTGGGTTAGAGGCGCATACAATTGTAGACGCAGAGACCTCTGCGGCCCTAAAATGGTTTGTCAGATAAGCAGACCAGGCATCTTCTGCAATATTTGCTGACCCAAATCTAGATGAGCTGGAGTTTTGGCGAATAATTAGGGCCCAGAATCTTTTAGAGTTACAGCTTTTACTCTCCCATAAAAGTTTGCACCAAAATTGGCCTAAATGGCGCCGTTTGTCAGATTGAATAGCCTCCCTGAATAGTTTTTGGCTAGTTTTATACCCATTCAAGAACTCATTGTTTCCTGGGGACGACTTGAGAATCCGCAGAGCTTTGTCTCTAGATTTCTTCAGTACCCTTGTTTGACTGTAGATTTGGAACTGGCGGCTAAATGAGCCTTGTGAACGTGTTGTCTAGATGGAAAGCGACTTATCAATTGGGAGCAGAAGGACGACCACGCACCAGTGGAGAAAACCACTGCATCAGTGCTTTCTGTTATGAATACCAAGCATGCTTCCACGATGTTTGGACTAATATCGTCATTCCATCTTAACCGTTTTAGATTTTCTGTGTAAGTTCCTGGGCATGTTGTTGAGGCAGGATTATGGAACTCTAGCTGTGTATTGAGGGTGATGATCACTTTCAGATCGAGGAAGAATGCTGTGGTTGCTCAGATGATGGAACAATGCTAAGTTACAGATGGTATAATCTAGATAAGAGCATTTGCGACCATATGACCAGGACCAGTTGGGAAGAGTGTCGTTCGTAGATCTGCCATTCATTACCAGAAAACCAATACTTGAAAATTGCAGCACACAAAGCTCACCAAGGCCACAATACACTTGGTTTGGGGGTTTGGACTGTTCCTTCACTTCCGTGGTTGTGAATGTAGAAAACCCTTCAAAATTGATAGGATTACCCTGGAAAAAGTTAGTATTAAAATCTCCAGTAATAATATAATCAGAATGGGGATAATCCACCACCAGGTCACACATGATTTTCATTAAACGCGTTAAATGGGCCTTTTTTTGTACGGGTGTTAGGGTTAATATACACATTTAGTAAAAGTGAACGCTGTTTGTTCCATGCACCAATTTTAACACCAAGTAGCCAATCTTCGTCAAAGTTCAGGAACTCGATCGGACCTTTTAGATTGTTTGAAACATAAATCGACAGACCACCTTTAGCGTGGCCATAAGGACAGGTTCTGATTGCCGGTTTCCAAAGTTCAATACAACCAATAACTGGACTGGTTTGGGAGGCCCATGTTTCCTGAAGGGCAATTAAATCATGGCCAAAAACAAAAGTATGGGTCTCTGAATTCATGATTTTCTGAGAGACCACTAATGTTCCATGAACATATGGTGAGCAAAGACTGCGACTGGGGGGACGGTGTAATTGTGAAAGGAGGTAAGTGGCGTCTTGATTGAACCTGTGCTACACGATTTTCATCACATGGCCAGTCTGATATGTTACGAGACAGGGCGGCTGATAGCCAGCCACAGTCGGCATTTTTATCGAAATTCAGGGGTTTAGACCGACCATCTTCAGTCGATTGTATTGGACCTAAGGCGTTTTTGAGGATTGAATATGGCCTATTTTTCCCCCCAGGTCTATGGCTGACCGGCCTTAGCAAGGTAGAGGAGTGTTGAGATAACATTGTTGGGTGACCTGGCCTGGAATAGGGGTAGATTTTGATACCCCATTTCCGAAATGTGACCTTTTGATCTAAAAATAGTCGTACCCAGGTGGAGGACTTAAAAGACGCCACAGTGACCTCTGAGGGTTGAGTACCCCTTGGAGGGAGAAATTCAATTGACTCGATATCATCCGAAATCAAAGCCTCAAAACCCGGAACACCGTTTGCTAATTTAATTATATTTGATCTGTTAAGTATATCCTGCCGACCTTTTGATTTATATTCGGGGGCAAGCAGAATTTTTAAGTGCTGTGTGTCACTATTAGCAATATCAGAGATCCGGATTAATTTGGGCTGTGTAGATTTGGGAATTGGGGAGTCTAAGTGTGCTCTCTGATGAGATTGAAGAAGGACACATGTACCTTTCCCGGATGTCCGAGGATCTTTCAATGAGATTGGTGTGGTATTGAGGATTGTATTTTGGAAAATGGGTCTATGTCAAGATGGACTTGACGGTGCTGCTAATTGGGGTTGAGGTAATGTGACTAAAGGCCTCGCTGTGATTATCTCGTTGGAGTTGCCTCTTGGTTTATTTATGGCCGGCTGAGACTCTAAAAGCCCGATTTCCCCTGGAGCGGTGCTTTGCACAGGACTGCCCAGAGGAGTCTGTTGATTGGCAGTTGAGGTTATATCTGCCTTATCAGGGCTTCGAGAAGAGCATATTGGCGTTGCTGGGGATTGTAAAGTACTTGAGGTGTTATTATTGGTGGCAATTGAGAACAACGGGAATAATTTTGGAAGATCAACTTTTGTATTAAGTCTTGATTTGTTCCTTTGTTTTCGCTGACGTTTACGCTCTCTCTTACTACAAGGTGGCAAGGGAGGGTGGTGCATTTCCGGAATGGTGGGGACAGCAACAACTGAATTAACACTTGACCCTGCCACATTGCTATCGATAAAATTGGAAAGCCCATTTGCTGTCTGAGGGCTAGTAATGGCTTGTACCGATGGTACCACCAAACATGAGGAGCCTTGGGCTTGATACGAGTTGTCTTGATGGTCAGACTGTGTTGTAGAAAGTTTTCGATCCCCTCTCGTCTGTAACCCAATGGTCATTGGCAACGGGGTCTTCACCATTTCTGGTTTGTGGATTGGGAACGATCGAGGGGGTAGATCAGGGCAAGACAGAACACCACCACCCTTCAGCAATTTTACTTCGTTTAAGACGCTAGTTAGAACGTCTGGGAGCGAAGAGAGGGAATCAATAATAGGCGAGCAACAACAGACTGACTGTACCAATTTTGAAGATGCTTGAGCACTCATTATTAGATTGTTTAGTCTGTCCAACTTACCATCAATCTCTGCTGTAAACAAAGCTAAAGTGTTCAATAAATCCACCTGGGTGTCCAATTTGTCCGAGTGATAATTTAGGGCCGTGACTGTAGATTGAAAAGTCTGAAGTAATTGAGGCCAGAAAGTCGTGGTTGTGGTGGTATCATGATGAAGGTCCGTTTTAGATCTAGAATTGGGGGTGATATTAAGTGAATTGGAGGTGTTCATAAAAGAAAAAGACAGATCTACTAGCCGTTGATCATTTAATTCTGTTTTTTGTAGAACCTTTGGGTGGGCTGAAGTTGCTACTTGAGATGGGAGTTGGCACTGTTGTGGTTTAACTTGGTCTGGGCTCCCCTCCAGAAAACTTGAGACCTGAGGTGAACTGAGTGTATCAAAAATGGGGATCAAGTCTTTTTGACCGTGAATTTGTGGAAAAATTAAATGAGAATGAGGCGCAATAGGGGGCATCTCAAACTCCTGAGGGTTATGAAGTGGCATAACCAAAAGATTCTCAGGTTGAGATACATGCGGAGCTTGAAAACTTAAATTATGAGTTGGACTCACAAAAAATTGCTGATTAGAGCAGAGCTCTTGATTAACGGAGTCATGGGGTGGGGGAGACTGACTTGGTGAAGGTTGATGGTGACTTGAAGCCGATATTTGGGTTGCAATCATAGAACATTCTGAAACAGTTTTCCGAACGTCGGGAGCTGACCCAAAGATGAAAACTTCCGGATCATGAACGGAAGTGATAACTGATTTTGAAAACAAATGAGACAATTGTGTATTTGGCTCAGAGACTTGGTTTGGATCACAAGACTTAATTGCCGCGGGGACTTTTTAAAATAATCCAGTAACGAATGAGAATGGGATTTTGAGGTGCTCGCAGAGGATATATAGGACGGTAGCATGATGTTTTTATTGGTATGTTGCCGTCCCTTTGGTGACAGGATGGGGGCCTTCGATGAGACCAAGGGATCTGGTACGAACGCCGGATTGGCTGGAGCAGACTCCGCGACTGCGACTGCGGCCAACCGATTTGATTTCTTCCGTTTTGAAGCAGGAAGTGTTTTTCTCATGTTCCCGGATCTCATCACTTCTGTTGTTGTGCAAGGCTTATTAACGTCTATGGGTTAATAGACTGGTTCACTCGAGCCTTTATCAGTCACACCCTTGGTTGCCTGCTATACCAGCCAGGCTGGGATGTAATTGCAGGAAGGAGAGGGGGTGTGAAGGACCAAATTGCCTCCGGGACAGGCTTACTGAGTTTATCCGAGCCTGTCCAGGGTGAAAAGAACAGACTCAGCTGACTATACAGCATGCACAAAGGCATGATCATGATCGTGTATGAGTTAGTTTTTGAACTGAAACGTTGTGTAGACTCCTGGTGTGCGTCGACGTTTCGACCCTATGTAAGACGCAATATTTATTAAGCGTCACGGCGGGTCTTCCTCGGGACAGAGAGGTAGGTATGTAGCCCTGCGCCAAAGTCAAAAATCAGTGCGTGTGCATTAAGCTTCTAAGTCCGGCAGGGGTCGGTATGATTTGACCTCAAAGGATACGAGAATCGTGGAGGTCTGGGATATTTCCAAGGCTTAATTCTTGTTAGCAAGTCGGGTGATTTACCCGATCTGGTACATGTACGTCTCTCCAGCTCTCAGTCCGATGCACTGCATGATCATGAGGCGTATGTGAACAATAATATGGACTTCATCGAAAAAATTGTATCCCCCTAACCACTACTCTATCTGCTATATTAAGTGTATCGTTTGTATTCACCTTTACATGTCACTTCTTTTTCACAATTCTTTCAATTGTATCACTGTAGCCTAGCTTATTCGTTACTCATTTAAACATATTGATTGACATTTTCGCTTGGGTGTGTTTCTTTCCCTTTTTTTTAAATTATGGATATTTGTTACACGTAATGTATTTATATTGTGAACATTGCAAAGCAATTGAAATTTTCCCGACAGAACCATTGTATCTTGACAATATATATACCCAGGTTCTGAGGGACACAGGGTCACTCCATTATTTTGTATAAAGGGTCCACTATAGTGGCTTCAGAATTATCATGAGCACATTCATGCATGCTACATGACCGGTAAACAGTTGCTCACAGTGATGTCATAACAACAGACAAGTCTAATAGCATGAATGAGCTTGTCTCAACTCCATCCTCATGTATCTAGTAGGATACTTGACCACCTTATATACTTTGGCCCTTGGATTATACCTTAGTATCCTGATGTCAGCAAATAGAATGACTATAACAAAAAAATCAATTCAACATATTCCACACAAGGCCCTGCAATCAGCAAATTGCCATACACCTAAAACCACATCATGATGAAATGATGGTCAAGTAATACAGCTATGTTGCAGCACTATGTGCAGTAGCAGAAATCAGCTGACATGTAACTACTCATTTCACACTGTTGATACTGCCTCATATGTCCACAGGCAGAATAGACTATTTACAGCTGTACTTAAGAAGCTTTGCTATGGATCATATATAGCACAGAGAAGTAGACTGTTACAACCTAGTTCAAGGTTTTGGGAGATTTGGCTCCAAATATCCACAGCATATGAGATCACCTATGCCTAGGGACATTCCTAATACAGCTTGGTACTAGTGACAACACCATTCTTTCATTGCATACCTAAAAGCCATATCACCATTGAAGGTTGTTGATGCTAAAGGAATCTCCATCACAGAAAGAGGTGGTTTTACTTTGTCCTAATGGGAAACAAATTGCCTTGTAATACTGGGCGTAGACACTCACATATGATCCCTACATTTCTGTGTGTCACTCCCTGATGCATGTCACCAGTCTTTGAATTAACCCAGCCAAATCAACATGTACAGTTCACATAACTGAATACTCCCACACCTATGCCCTGGAAATTCCAATAGTGACGAATTACTGTAAGTCCACCTGTTATGTCCTTAATTGCTTCATTATTTGAACCTGACCAATGACATTCAGGGATGGCTTAGGGTATGTGTCAACTACCCACCAATGTGTACACAATCCTGTCTGTGGTAACACATGAACTGCATACCTATCACAAATAACAAATTACAAATACAAATTGACCTACACACACATTCGTGATGGTATCAGAAATCAACTTATGAAGACACATCAGGTGTAATACAGTAGTGCAGATGAAACTACAACAGGGAAAGCTACACATGCCAACATGCAGGCACTCATACTGATGGCACCAGTGATGTTTCCACTCTCATGTTGCAGTATTTCCCAGTCACTGCATCCAAAGTGCACTGTATGCTATGTCACATGTAAGAGGGCCGGCATCACTTGAGGCACATTAGTAAGGGAGCATCACCCCTGACACAATGAGACCAGTGGGCTGTTTGGGACAACTGTCACCCAGAACATCAAACAATTTTAGATGATTTATGACTTTAGTCAGCCATGTCTTTGCTCAAGTCAGAAAATTGGTAGTTAACCCGACTCTGCTTTGTTCCAGGTCAAATAAGCAGAGTACATCGTCATGCACATACTACCAGACGTACAAATTGAACAACTCTTCTATTGTGTTGGATATGAGTTACCCTCAATGTTTGTGGGGAAAAGGCTGCCTGTTTCCAAAAAGAGATGGCAATGTAACATGTAGATTTCTGGTCAGGATTTACCACCTAGTAGTTGCTGTTGGGCCCTCAACTGCCCATCCAGCTCTGGATAGGTCACCATCAGTATGCGGGCCATTAGGGAGGTCAGGGTGCATCGTGCGCTCCGCACGCGTAGGGAGGACTTCAACACTTAGACCCTTGCAATCTTCTGGTTCCAGCGACTCAGGTCCTCCCACCTCTTTTGGCAATGGACACTGCGCTGCTTGTAGACGCTCAGGATCCGTACCGCCCTGGCGATGCCCTTCTATAGGTCCCGCTTCTGTAGGCATTGACCTGTATGAATACAAGAGAGGAAAAAGTATATTGTATATGAAACTTTACGTATATCAGTTGTGATGTGATACATTGTGAAAACATCTAGCACACTCATTACTTAAAAGTTAAGACATAACTTTTGTAGTTTTCACATGCTGAGCACTACTTATACATGGATACACACATTTGTATCAACATTCTGACTATCCTCATACCTGCTCATGTACTAAACTGACGAAGGAAGACCACTGACATCATGAAGTCCAAGCACATACTACATGTACTGTGATGTGTGGTGCTATGACAGCTGAAGTCCCCGTGGCTGCTGAAGGTCCTTGGGGGCCAACAACCACTCCTCTTATGTCCAGTAAGTCCCACACAGCTGGATTGCTGACAGGTCATCGAATATCACACCCCTTTTCTCCACCACCCTGCAAATGCGACTACAAGTTGAAAAAAAACATAGAAATCCACTTAAAAAACCAAATGTTTCAGAAGCGTTATTAGGAAATAGAATTTGAAAAACCTTAGAAATTCACCTAAAAAACAAAGGTTACAGGGACATTATAGTCAGGCTCAGATTTTACTTGTACAAAACTAGTGAAATTCAGCAGTTATAGTTACCTAAGTTCACTATAACTTATGCCCTCGCAATGCACTGCATATTATATTACTCATCACATGGTCAGTGACATCACTGATGAAATCACAAATGACATTACTGATAACATCCACAGAACCACTGACCCCCACTCACACCTCATACAACCTCTTGTACACCCACTCACACACCCACACAACCACTCACATACCCATTCACAGACCCATACCAGTACTCACACACCCACTCACTCCTCCATAGAGCCACTCACACAACTATTCCCTCACTCATACAGCCACTAAGACAATCAGTCACTTACCCATACAGCCAGTCACATAACCACACACTCAGCCATACATCTGTATCTATTCATACACCCACTTATTTACCTACAGTCACTCACACAGCCACTCACTCACCCATACAGTCTTTCAAGACAGCCACTCACTCATCCATACAAGCACTCACATACTCACACACCCACACAACCACTTACATAACCATTCACATACCCATAAAAGCACTTACAAATCAGCTCACTCACCTATACAATCATTCACAAAGACACTCACTCTCCAATACAGCCACTAACACACCAACTCACTGAACCAAAAACCTATTCAAACAACCACTAATTCACCTATACAGCCTCTTACATGAACATTTACTCACTCATACAGCCATTCAGATACCACCCACTCACCCATAGTCACTATACACCCATTTACCCACCCATAGAGCCACCCACACCACTACTCACTGACCCATACAGCCACTGACTCACCCACTCATTCAATAATACAGCCACTCACATTGCAACTCACTCACCCACACAGCTATTCACACACCCAGTTATACACCCATACAGCCGCTCACACACCCGTACACACAAGGATACATACAGTCACACAGCCACTCACATAATATGTGTTAGAAGTAGTATCACTCAATAGTAGTGCATCTAGTATACTAATTTAACTTTTGTAGTAGGTTAGTATATATGTTTAACAATCATAAACTCTTACAAACACGGGCCTACCTAACGCCTGCTGCCATTAATAGATATTTCCACCGTGTGGATGCCAGCTGTCCCCGTTGTGCGGCGGTTGATGCTGATCTGCTTCACATGCTGTGGGGCTGCACGGAACTGAGCACATACTGGCAGACGATACACGGGATGCTCCGCAGGTGTACGGGACGGGAGATCCCCCCTGAGTGGCCTACTTACCTGTTGCACCTCTTTCATAGGTCGCCCCCGGTCAAGGTAGCATCTCGTTTTATAGATCTGGGGATCATAGTGGCAAAGCGACTCATCACTAAACGCTGGAAGGCAGACGCCGCGCCACACGTGCGGGTGTGGCGCGGCTCTTTTCTAGTCTGGGCCAAGGCGGAGGAGGTGGCACTTCGGAGGGAGGAAACACTGGGCCTCCGGATGACACCGATCGCATCCCAATGGGGAGAGATGCTGCAGGTCCTGCTACAGTCTGATGGGGTGACTCTGGCTGGGGACGAGGGCGAGCTGCAGGAACCGCGTTAGCTGCAGGGAGGTAATCCGATCTGACGGGGTGCCGCAGCGCTGGGGTTGGTTTGCTTGGATTCTGGCGTCCCTGCATGCCGCAGCCCGGATGATAGTACACATGACATTCCTGGAGGTGGGGGCCGGGGGCGGGACTCGACGGGAGGGGGGTTTGAGGGGGAAGGACGCCTAGAATTAAAACAGGAGAGCTGCTGTTGAATGTTGTTTTCGTTGTTATGTGGCAGGAAGGACAGTTCCCCAGTTGCAGTATGGAAGCACAGAGATGTTTGATTATCGATCAGGGGGTACACTGGGCAGCATACGTCTTTGGCGAATAACGCCGGAATTTCTATGGTTTTATACAAGTGAAATGTTCAACTAACTATAACGTTCCTGAAACCTATGGTTTTTTCGGGGAATTTCTATGGTTTTTTAAATGCTAATCTCTAACTATAACATGCCTGAAACCTATGGTGTTTACAGTGAATTTCCATGTTTTTTTAAATGCTAATTTCTAAATTTACGTGCCTGAAACCTATGTTTTTTTCAGTGAATATATATATATATATATATATATATATATATATATATATATTCACTTAAAAAACCATAGGTTTCACACAAGTTATAGTTAGCTGTACATTTCACTCGTAAAAAACCAATGAAATTCCACGTTATAGTTAGATCAGGTAACTATAACTTGCGCGCCCACAATAAACTGCTGATGACGTCACATATTACATCACTCATGACATGGTCAGTGACATCACTCATGACATCAATGATGACATCTGAAATGACACATTGTGGATTGCGGTCGCGCAAGTTATAGTTACCTGATCTAACTATAACGTGGAATTTCATTGGTTTTTTACGAGTGAAATGTACAGCTAACTATAACTTGTGTGAAACCTATGGTTTTTTAAGTGAATTTACAAGGTTTTTTAAATGCTAATTCCTAACTATAACGTGTGTGAAACCTATGGTTTTTTCAGTGAATTTGTACGGTTTTTTAAATGCCAAGTTATGTATTTATTTTTAATTTTTTTTTCTGGTTTTTCACAGTGCACACACCCTGCGCGCACGGTGCGCTTCGCGCACCGTGCACGCGCTGTGGTCACTCGGTGCGCTTCGAGCACTGAGCGCCCACGTTGCGCATTTCGTGCCGTGCACGCCTCGCCATTTTTTACAAAATATCAATTGTTTTGTTCTCCCTTGGGGGTCCTTAGATTTATATATTAAATGTGATTCCTAATTCTTTTTTTTTTTTTTCTTTTTTTTTACCGTACGCGTACGGTAACCTTACCGTACGCGCACTCCGCGAATTTTTTTTAAAATTATTAAATTTATTTTTCGTACTTTTTGGTCCTTCGTGGACCCCCTGACAAACGCTAGGGGGTCTGCAACTCTCTTCGTTGCCCCCTTTTCACGTTATCCACCTTTGTTTTTCAGAGCAAGAGACAGAAAATGGCGGCCGACACTTTCTGATTTCGACCGATTCGAATGTTTACAGTCATGTAACCACCAATCAGAATTGAGCTCGCGCACGGCACCGTACGCGTACGGTAAGCTTACCGTAAGCGCACGGAGCGCGCTTACAGATATATATTGATTTAAATGCTATTTTCTCAGGACCTACTGAACAGATTTACACCAGACCTGCAAAAGGCACATCCCTGACCTGAGGACTACCTCTCTGCTCAATTTCAAGTAATTCTGTTCAGCCGTTCGGGCTGTAGCTCGGACTAAAGGTCCTATGGGAAAATGCATGGGGAAAACGCGTTTTGTGACTCACCTTTTTTCTCAGCCCCCGCTTGACGAATCCCCCCGAGACTTTCAGGGTAGGAGCGGAGCGTAGCGCCCCACCTATTTTGAAAAATTCGCGAGGATTCGTCAACCGGCGCCTAAGTTATTCCAAATAGAATGTTGCGGATTTCCTAGGGAAACACGGTCCTAACTATAACTATCTACTGGCGACCGCCAGTATATAATATATGTATATATATATATATATATATATATACATTTATATATATTTAAAAAAATTGTGAATAATTTTTAGTTAGGAAAACTATATTTATTCTTTTTTTTTTTAATATTATACTAAAGTCGCGCACCCTACACGATGGCTGCGCGCATTGAATAGTGGCGCTGGGGTTGCGATTTAATTTGTAAAGTATGAACTATCTTTAAATTAATTATAAATAAAAGTTTTCTTTTAAGTGTTTGTCTACATTTTTTAATTAAAGTATTTTTAAAGTATTATTTTCAATATAATTTTGAATGAAGATTATTCGATTATTATTGGATTCGGAGGTTAGGAGGGATGGCTATTTTGCTCGATCTGTTTTGCAAGATTTTTGGTGTGATTCCAGGTGAGGTACGGCTTGAGGATTCTATTCAAAAGGTGAGTAATCCACAGGCAGAAGTATCCATCAGAAGAGCAAGTTACTTACCTTCGGTAACGCTTTTTCTGGTGGATACAGTATCTGCCTGTGGATTCCTCACTGTCCCACCCGCCTCCCCGTTGTCTACCTGTTTCTACCAAAAGATGCTTTTACTGTTTGGCATGAATGTTTTTAATATGTCTTAATCATGCTTATGTTTTAATAGTGAGAAATGCTTGATCTGTTGCTATTTCTTGATGCCTTTATTGGTTATATTATATATATATACAATATGTACAAGACTCCAGGCCCATAAAAGAATACTACAGCACATTCAAGCTATTAATCATGGTGATCCTACTTATCCAGTAGCTCGCCACTTTGATGAAGTACATGCAAGGAGATCTAGTGAGTTGCGATATTTCTTGATAGACTCAGTTGCTCCCCTGAGAAGAGGTGGGAACCGCGATTCTCTGCTAAGGAAATTGGAAACCAAATTTATATTGGAGTTAGATAGCAAAATTCCAAATGGATTGAATTCTAGTGAGGACTTTTTTACTCATCTATGACTTATTAGTTTCTCGACATTTAATCCTGCTATCCCCAAACATATGAGCTGCTAGTTTTTTAACCTATGAAAGAATTCTTATATATATATTTGTTTTTAAATATCCTATTTAAGCACAATTTTGCACAGTAGGTTAGAGACACAATTTTGGGTGACATCAGGTAGACAACAAACTTTAGGTGCTTCAAGTATTCGCTAGTGCAATAGCCCACTGGGGCAGTTTTGGTCAGTTGTCTATTATGTTTCTAGCACTTCTAACAGGGTGACAATATAGTACAAGTATAATCTGTACAACATGAGATTGAATATATTGGGTTTTGATATTGTTACAATTTGATGATATCAAGATGTGAATTAGGTATTTTACCTGTATGTTCTCTTCTAAATATTCATTCTTTGTCACTCCATATCAATGGTTCACATATAGATGTTTTTAACCTGTTTTATAATGTGTCCTAAATTTTGATATAATGAGAGTGTTCATTTAACCCTTTTCCAACTGCAGCAACGGCGGGCCCTTCCTGCCGCACCTCACATCAGTTCTCAAGGTAAATGTAATAATTGTCGTGCAATCAACCCCATACGCCAGCCGCTGAGTGGCGCTACTGTGCTCCAGATCAGTTAAACATAAACAAATGAAAGAGGGGGTGCACGAAAAAGATAGTCCAATGAGCCAAAGCGTTATAACTAAATGTCCTCTTTAATTCAAAGATAAATTTGAGTTGATAAAGGAATGGTCAGCCAACGCGTTTCATTCCCTCAAGGGGAACTTCATCAGGGCTTGAATAAATGTGTATGTTCTTGGAAATAAAACAAGTCTTGACAGCAGGGTGAAGTATAGTGTATTTCACATGTACTTCCGATTTCGGCAGTCGCCTAAGCAGGATTCCTTGTATACCGGCGTGTTCCTCGATCGAGATGAAGTTCCCCTTGAGGGAATGAAACGTGTTGGCTGACCCCCTCTTTCATTTGTTTATGTTCATTTAACCCTGTCTGACTTTTAATAAGTATATTTATTTATTTATTTATTTATTAGTCTTATTAATAATTGCCTGAACACAAGTTTGTTATTTAGACCAAAAGTTTGCGATATTTTGCACATATCAAAGTTAGAATTTGCATTTGAGGAATTTAAAGCACTATATGTAGCATTATGCTAAGATTTCTTCAGTTTCAATGATGAAGAAACGGAAGTGTTTGTTTGTCTTTCCTGAGCACTGTCACTTTAAATAGTGTGAAATGAGCCATGTGATGAATCATGTGACCAAGGCCCCTAGAGGGCTGAAACGCGTAATGGCGGCGGTGCAGGGCATGGAATAAACTTCATAAGCACTTAACTTGGGTTCGCTTCGTCCTTTCCAACATTCGGGATTGCAGGACGAGTACTGGATATATATATATATATATATATATATATATATATTTATATATATATATATATATATATATGTATATATTCACTTAAAAAACCATAGGTTTCACACATGTTATAGTTAGGTGGATATTTCACTCGTAAAAAACCAATGAAATTCCCCCGTTATAGTTAGTTCAGATAACTATAACTTGCGCGCCCGCAATCCACTGCTCATGACGTCACATATTACATCACTCATGACATGGTCAGTGGCATCACTAATGACATCACTGATGACATCATCCTTGTGATAGAGTGGCGGTCGCGCGAGTTATAGTTATCTGAACTAACCATAACGGGGGAATTTCATTGTTTTTTTACGAGTGAGATATCCACCTAACTATAACATGTGTGAAACCTATGGTTTTTTAAGTGAATTTGCAAGGTTTTTTAAATGCTAATTCCTAACTATAACGTGTGTGAAACCTATGGTTTTTTCAGTGAATTTGTACGTTTTTTTAAATGCTAGTTTATTTATGTACAATTTTTTTTAATATATTTATTTTACAATAAACTACGTATTAAAAATACCCCCGCGATTTAAAAAAATATATATATATATATTTTTTTATTTTTTTGGTTTTTCACCGTGCGCGCACGGTGCGCGCACCCCCGCGATTTAAATTTATTTTTTGGTTTTTTTTCTGCCGGACCCCCTGACAATGGCTGGGGGGTCAGGAACTCTCTACCCTGCCCCCTTTTCACGTTCGCCACCTTCCTTTTTCACTCTCGCACTGAAAACAAACAAAATGGTGGCCGACACTTCCTGATTTCGACCGATTCGAACGTTGACTAACATGTAACCACCAATCAGAATTACGCTCGCGCACGTTAGGGTGCTCGCACGGTGCGCGCACGGTGCGCGCACCCTACGCGCGTATAGATATTGATATGCTTGTAAATGCTATTTTCTCAGGAAATACTGAACAGATTTACACCAGACCTGCAAAAGGCACTTCCTTGACCTTATGGCTACCTCTCTGCCAAATTTCAAGTAATTCTGTTCAGCCGTTCGGGCTGTAGCTGTCTAAAGGTCCTATGGAAAAATGCATGGGGAAAACGCGTTTTGGGACCCCCCTTTTTTTCGGCCCCCGCTTGACGAATCACCCCGAGACTTTCAGGGTAGGAGCTGAACGGAGCGCCCCATTAGTTTTGAAAATTTCGCGAGGATTCGTCAACCGGCACCAAAGTTATTCAAAATAGAATTTTGAGATTTCCTATGGAAACACGGTCCTAACTATAACTATCTACTGGCGACCGCCAGTAGATAATATATTCAGTATACTATGTATACACGTGAACATGTGTCGGTCCACCTGTTTACCTCTGTGGCACGGAAAAAATTGGTGGAACTGACGTCAGCACGCCGACGCGGTCCCATTATGGCTCCTATGATGTCATACGGTGTCCCGAGTGGAGCCGTGCTATTATGACATTGTCGTTGACGTGGGAGAGCTAGGAAAGAATTTCCGTCGAATGCTGGTGCAGGGGATATTCACCTAAGTGTTCAGGCTAGTCCTTTGGGAGCAACTGTTTATGTTGCCACTCCTGAAACCGAAACCAGTGATCCGAGGGTAGAGGCCCTGCAGATGGCACACGAGGAGGGGAGCCAAGTCAGGTGCACCGGCGGGGCAGTGAAGTGACAAGCACCACTACCCACAAAAAAGGTAACAAGGTCACGGAATAACACAGGATCTTCTCTTTCTATCTGGCAGGAACAACAAGGTTAAAATCCCCTAGTTTCAAAATGTAGAATTAGTGCTGCAACGGTCTTCAAGAGGACCTGCGATGGATGCCACATCTGCCTTCCGTACACTGGAGGCGGCACATAGGTCACGTGGTACGGTCATACTGCGGTGGGACGCACACTCGTTGACCTCTCATGGCACTCCTCCACACTTCGGGGACAACACCTTCCATTAGCTGTGATTTCTGATGACGCGTCGTGTCGGCCCCGTCCAACAGCAGAACCCCTTTAGATCCAAACAGACTCTTCCACTCTCTCACCGGAAGTAAAACAAGGCCACGCGGACACTTTCACAATACAACAGCTGGGAATGCACTTTTCGGTAAAAAAAACACATTCATCCTCCTAATTTATCAAATAAACGACTCAATGAAGAAAAGGGGCTAGTTTCGATCGGTAAACAGCCATTATAATGACTTTTTAAATTTGCGATACCATTACAACGCATGCATTACCATGCATGTGTTGTACATCTCAAAGTCATTACTACGCATTTTTTTAGAAAGCATGGTTATTTACCACGCATGCCTTTACAACACATTTTTTGTAAAGGTATGTATGGTAAATGACCATGAATTCTAAAAAAATGTAGACGATCCACGTCGTTGTAAGGAAACAGAGGCTGTTCCGTTTCCTCACAACAACATGCTCCGCCCCTCAGAGACGACATGAAGCAGGAACCACGAGGAGAGAGGAACCACGAGGAGTGAGAGGTAAGGGGGATTGGGAAGGGGTGGTGGTTACTTTTCTAGGGATTAGGGTAGTGCAGTGGTGTTTGGGTAGTGTAGGGGGTTGTGCTGGGGGTAGTGTTTTAGGTTTTAGGGTAGTGCAGTGGTGTTTGGGTAGTATAGGGGGCGTGCTGGGGGGTAGTGTTTTAATGTTTAGGGTAGTGCAGTGGTCTTTGGGTAGTATAGGGGGTCGTGTGGGGGGTAGTGTTTTAATGTTTAGGGTAGTGCAGTGATCTTTGGGTAGTGGGTCATTCTGGGGTAGTGTTTTAGGGTTTAGGTTAGTGCAGTGGTGTTTGGGTAGTGTAGGGGGTCGTGCTGGTGGTAGTGTTTTAGGGTTTTGGGTAGTGCATTGGTGTTTGTGTAGTGTAGCGGGTCGTGCTGGGGATAGTGTTTTAGGGTTTAGGGTAGTGCAGTGGTTTTTGGGCATTGTAGGGGGTTGTGCTGGGGGTAGTGTTTTAGGATTTAGGGCAGTGTAGTTCAGTGCAGTGGTGTTTATCTAGTGTAGGGGGTCGTGCTAGGGTAGTGTTTCAGGGTTTAGGGCAGTGCAGTGGTGTTTGGGTAGTGTAGGGGGTCATGCTGGGGGTAGTGTTTTAGGGTGTAGGGTAGAGCAGTGGTAATTGGGTAGTGTTGGGGGTTGCGCTGTGGGTAGTGTTTTAGGGTTTAAGGTAGTGCAGTGGTGTTTTGGTAGTATAGGGGGTCGTGCTGTGGGTAGTGTTTTAGGGTTTAGGGTAGTGCAGTGGTGTTAGGGTAGTGTAGGGGGTCGTGCTGGTGGCCATGTTTTAGGGTTTAGGGTAGTGCAGTGGTGTTCGGGTAGTGTAGGGGGTGGTGCTGGGGGTAGTGTTTTAGGGTTTAGGGTAGTCCAGTGGTATTTGGGTAGTGTAGGGAGTGGTGCTGGGGGGAGTGTTTTAGGGTTTAGGGTAGTGCCGTGGTGTTTGGGTAGTGTAGGGGGCACTTCTGGGGGTAGTGTTTTAGGGTTTAGGGTAGTGCATGTTGTGTTTGGGTAGTGTAGGGGGTACTGATGGGTGTAGTGTTTTAGGGTTTAGGGTAGTTCAGTGGTGTTTGGGTAGTGTTGGGGGTACTGCTGGAGTTAGTGTTTTAGGGTGTAGGGTAGTGCACAGCTGTTTGGGTAGTGTAGGGGGTCATGCTGTGGGCAGGGTTTTAGGGTTTAGTGTAGTGCAGTGGTGTTTGTGTAGTGTAGGGAGAAGTGTTTTAGGGTTTAGGGTAGTGCAGTGGTGTTTGTGTAGTGTAGAGGGTCATGCTGGGGGTAGATTTTAAGGGTTTAGGGTAGTGAAGTGTTGTTTGTGTAGTGTAGGGGCCGTGTTTTAGGGTTTAGGGTAGTGCAGTGGTATTCGAGTAGTGTAGGGGTCGTGCTGGGGTAGTGTTTTAGGGTTTAGGGAAGTGCAGTGGTGTTCAGGTAGTGTAGGGGGTCGTGCTGGGGTGGAGTTTTAGGGTTTTGGGCAGTGCAGTGGTGTTCGGGTAGTGCAGGGGGTCGTGCTGGGGTGGTGTTTTAGGGTTTAGGGCAGTGCAGTGGTGTTCGGGTAGTGTAGGGGGTCATGCTGGTGGTGGTATTTTAGGGTTTAGAGCAGTGCAGTGGTGTTCGGGTAGTGTAGGGGGTCGTGCCAGGGGATGTGTTTTAGGGTTTAGGGCAGAGCAGTGGTGTTTGGGCAGTGAAGGGGGTCGTGCCGGGGGTGGTGTTTTAGGGTTTAGGGCAGAGCAGTGGTGTTCGGGCAGTGTAGGGGGTCATGCAGGGGGGTGGTGTTATAGGGTTTAGGGCAGTGCATTGGTGTTCGGGCAGTGTAGGAGGTACTGCTGGGTGTAGTGTTTTAGGGTTTAAGGTAGTTCAGTGGTGTTTGGGTAGTGTTGGGGGTACTGCTGGAGTTAGTGTTTTAGGGTTTAGGGTAGTGCACTGCTGTTTGGGTAGTGTAGGGGGTCATGCTGTGGGTAGTGTTTTATGGTTTAGGGTAGTGCAGTGGTGTTTGTGTAGTGTAGGGGGAAGTGTTTTAGGGTTTAGGGTAGTGCAGTGGTGTTTGTGTAGTGTAGGGAGTCGTGCTGGGGGTAGATTTTAAGGGTTTAGGGTAGTGAAGTGTTATTTGTGTAGTGTAGGGGGGCTGTGTTTTAGGGTTTAGGGTAGCGCAGTGGTCTTTGGGAAGTGTAGGTGTCGTGCTGGGGGTCATGTTCTAGCGTTTATGGTAGTGCAGTGGTCTTTGGGAAGTGTAGGGGTCGTGCTGGGGGTCATGTTTTTGGGTTGAGGGTAGTGCAGTGGTATTTGGGTACTGTAGGGGTCGTGCTGGGGTAGTGTTTTAGGGTTTAGGGAAGTGCAGTGGTGTTCGGGTAGTGTAGGGGGTCGTGCTGGGGTGGAGTTTTAGGGTTTTGGGCAGTGCAGTGGTGTTCGGGTAGTGTAGGAGTCGTGCTAGGGGTGGTGTTTTAGGGTTTAGGGCAGTGCAGTGGTGTTCGGGTAGTGTATGGGGTCGTGCCAGGGGTGGTGTTTTAGGGTTTAGGGCAGAGCAGTGGTGTTCGGGCAGTGTAGGGGGTCGTGCCGGGGGTGGTGTTTTAGGGTTTAGAGCAGTGCAGTGGTGTTCGGGTAGTGTAGGGGGTCGTGCCAGGGGATGTGTTTTAGGGTTTAGGGCAGAGCAGTGGTGTTTGGGCAGTGAAGGGGGTCGTGCCGGGGGTGGTGTTTTAGGGTTTAGGGCAGAGCAGTGGTGTTCGGGCAGTGTAGGGGGTCATGCAGGGGGGTGGTGTTTTGGGGTTTAGGACAGTACAGTGTTGTTCGGACAGTGTACGGGGTCGTGTAGGGGGTGGTGTTTTAGAGTGTAGGGCAGTGCAGTGGTCTTCGGGCAGTGTAGGGGGTCATGCAGGGGGTGGTGTTTTAGGGTTTAGGGCAGTGCAGTGGTGTTCAGGCAGTGTAGGGTGTCATGCAGGGTGTGGTGTTATAGGGTTTAGGGCAGTAGAGTGTTGTTCGGGCAATGTAGGGGGTCATGCATGGGGTGGTGTTTTAGGGTTTAGGGCAGTGCATTGGTGTTTGGGCAGCGTAGGAGGTCATGCAGGAGAAGGTGTTTTAGGGTTTAGGGCAGTGCAGTGGTGTTCGGGCAGCGCAGAGGGTCTTGCAGGGGGTGGTGTTTTAGGGTTTAGGGCAGTGCAATGGTGTTCGGGCAGTGTAGGGAGCTATGCAGGGGGTTGTGTATTAGGGTTCAGGGCAGTGCAGTGGTGTTCGGGCAGCATAGGGGGTCATGCAGGGGGTGGTTTTTTAGAGTTTAGGGCAGTGCAGTGGTGTTCGGGCAGTGTAGGGGGTCGTGCAGGGGGGTGGTGTTTTAGGGTTTTGGGCAATGCAGTGGTGTTCGGGCAGTGTAGGGGGTCATGCAGGGGTGGTGTTTTAGGGTTTAGGGCAGTGCAGTGGTGTTCGGGCAGTGTACGGGGTCGTGAAGGGGGTGGTGTTTTAGGGTTTAGGGCAGTGCAGTGGTGTTCGGGCAGTGTAGGGGGTCGTGCAGGGGGTGGTGTTTTAGGGTTCAGGGCCGTGCAGTGGTGTTCGGGCAGTGTAGGGAGTACTGCTGGGTGTAGTGTTTTAGGGTTTAGGGTAGTTCAGTGGTGTTTGGGTAGTGTTGGGGGTACTGCTGGAGTTAGTGTTTTAGGGTTTAGGGTAGTGCCCAGCTGTTTGGGTAGTGTAGGGGGTCATGCTGTGGGTAGGGTTTTAGGGTTTAGTGTAGTGCAGTGGTGTTTGTGTAGTGTAGGGGGAAGTGTTTTAGGGTTTAGGGTAGTGCAGTGGTGTTTGTGTAGTGTAGGGGCCGTGTTTTAGGGTTTAGGGTAGTGCAGTGGTCTTTGGGAAGTGTAGGTGTTGTGCTGGGGGTCATGTTTTAGGGTTTAGGGTAGTGCAGTGGTCTTTGGGAAGTGTAGGGGTCATGCTGGGGTAGTGTTTTAGGGTTTAGGGAAGTGCAGTGGTGTTCAGGTAGTGTAGGGGGTCGTGCTGGGGTGGAGTTTTAGGGTTTTGGGCAGTGCAGTGGTGTTCGGGTAGTGTAGGGGGTCGTGCTGGGGTGGTGTTTTAGGGTTTAGGGCAGTGCAGTGGTGTTCGGGTAGTGTAGGGGGTCATGCTGGTGGTGGTGTTTTAGGTTAGAGCAGTGCAGTGGTGTTCGGGTAGTGTAGGGGGTCGTGCCAGGGGTGGTGTTTTAGGGTTTAGGGCAGAGCAGTGGTGTTTGGGCAGTGAAGGGGGTCGTGCCGGGGGTGGTGTTTTAGGGTTTAGGGCAGAGCAGTGGTGTTCGGGCAGTGTAGGGGGTCATGCAGGGGGGTGGTGTTATAGGGTTTAGGGCAGTGCAGTGGTGTTCGGGCAGTGTAGGGGGTACTGCTGGGTGTAGTGTTTTAGGGTTTAAGGTAGTTCAGTGGTGTTTGGGTAGTGTTGGGGGTACTGCTGGAGTTAGTGTTTTAGGTTTTAGGGTAGTGCACTGCTGTTTGGGTAGTGTAGGGGGTCATGCTGCGGGTATTGTTTTATGGTTTAGTGTAGTGCAGTGGTGTTTGTGTAGTGTAGGGAGTCATGCTGAGGGTAGATTTTAAGGGTTTAGGGTAGTGAAGTGTTATTTGTGTAGTGTAGGGGGGCTGTGTTTTAGGGTTTAGGGTAGTGCAGTGGTCTTTGGGAAGTGTAGGTGTCGTGCTGGGGGTCATGTTCTAGCGTTTATGGTAGTGCAGTGGTCTTTGGGAAGTGTAGGGGTCGTGCTGGGGGTCATGTTTTAGGGTTGAGGGTAGTGCAGTGGTATTTGGGTAGTGTAGGGGTCGTGCTGGGGTAGTGTTTTAGGGTTTAGGGAAGTGCAGTGGTGTTCGGGTAGTGTAGGGGGTCGTGCTGGGGTGGAGTTTTAGGGTTTTGGGCAGTGCAGGGGTGTTCGGGTAGTGTAGGGGTCGTGCTAGGGGTGGTGTTTTAGGGTTTAGGGCAGTGCAGTGGTGTTCGGGTAGTGTATGGGGTCGTGCCAGGGGTGGTGTTTTAGGGTTTAGGGCAGAGCAGTGGTGTTTGGGCAGTGTAGGGGGTCGTGCTAGGGGTGGTGTTTTAGGGTTTAGGGCAGTGCAGTGGTGTTCGGGTAGTGTATGGGGTCGTGCCAGGGGTGGTGTTTTAGGGTTTAGGGCAGAGCAGTGGTGTTTGGGCAGTGTAGGGGGTCGTGCAGGGGGGTGGTGTTTTAGGGTTTAGGGCAGCGCAGTGGTGTTCGGGCAGTGTAGGGGTCATGCAGGGGGGTGGTGTTTTAGGGTTTAGGACAGTACAGTGTTGTTTGGACAGTGTAGGGGGTCGTGTAGGGGGGTGGTGTTTTAGGGTGTAGGGCAGTGCAGTGGTCTTCGGGCAGTGTAGGGGGTCATGCAAGGGGTGGTGTTTTAGGGTTTAGGGCAGTGCAGTGGTGTTCAGGCAGTGTAGGGTGTCATGCAGGGTGTGGTGTTTTAGGGTTTAGGGCAGTCCAGTGTTGTTCGGGCAATGTAGTGGGTCATGCATGGGGTGGTGTTTTAGGGTTTAGGGCAGTGCAGTGGTGTTTGGGCAGCGTAGGAGGTCATGCAGGAGAAGGTGTTTTAGGGTTTAGGGCAGTGCAGTGGTGTTCGGGCAGCGCAGAGGGTCTTGCAGGGGGTGGTGTTTTAGGGTTTAGGGCAGTGCAATGGTGTTCGGGCAGTGTAGGGAGCTATGCAGGGGGGTTGTGTATTAGGGTTCAGGGCAGTGCAGTGGTGTTCGGGCAGCATAGGGGGTCATGCAGGGGGTGTTTTTTTAGAGTTTAGGGCAGTGCAGTGGTGTTCGGGCAGTGTAGGGGGTCGTGCAGGGGGGTGGTGTTTTAGGGTTTTGGGCAATGCAGTGGTGTTCGGGCAGTGTAGGGGGTCGTGCAGGGGTGGTGTTTTAGGGTTTAGGGCAGTGCAGTGGTGTTCGGGCAGTGTACGGGGTCGTGAAGGGGGTGGTGTTTTAGGGTTTAGGGCAGTGCAGTGGTGTTCGGGCAGTGTAGGGGGTCGTGCAGGGGGTGGTGTTTTAGGGTTCAGGGCAGTGCAGTGGTGTTCGGGCAGTGTAGGGGGTCGTGCTGGGTGTGGTGTTTTAGGGTTCAGGACAGTGCAGTGGTGTACAGGCAGTATAGGGGGTCGTGCAGGGGTGGTGTTTTAGGGTTCAGGGCAGTGCAGTGCTGTGGTGTCCAGGCAGTGTAGGGTGTCATGCAGGGTGTGGTGTTATAGGGTTTAGGGCAGTCCAGTGTTGTTCGGGCAATGTAGGGGGTCATGCATGGGGTGGTGTTTTAGGGTTTAGGGCAGTGCAGTGGTGTTTGGGCAGTGTAGGATGTCATGCAGGAGAAGGTGTTTTAGGGTTTAGGGCAGTGCAGTGGTGTTCGGGCAGCGCAGAGGGTCTTGCAGGGGGTGGTGTTTTAGGGTTTAGGGCAGTGCAATGGTATTCGGGCAGTGTAGGGAGCTATGCAGGGGGGTTGTGTATTAGGGTTCAGGGCAGTGCAGTGGTGTTCGGGCAGCATAGGGGGTCATGCAGGGGGTGGTTTTTTAGAGTTTAGGGCAGTGCAGTGGTGTTCGGGCAGTGTAGGGGGTCGTGCTGGGTGTGGTGTTGTAGGGTTTAGGGCAGTGCAGAGGTGTTTGGACAATGTAGGGAATCGTGCATGGGGTGGTGTTTTAGGGTTTAAGGCAATGCAGTGGTGTTCCGGCAGCGTAGGTGGTCATGCAGGGGGGTGTGTTTTAGGGTTTAGGGCAGTGCAGTGGTGTTTGGGCAGCGTAGGAGGTCATGCAGGAGAAGGTGTTTTAGGGTTTAGGGCAGTGCAGTGGTGTTCGGGCAGCGCAGAGGGTCTTGCATGGGGTGGTGTTTTAGGGTTTAGGGCAGTGCAATGGTGTTCGGGCAGTGTAGGGAGCTATGCAGGGGGGTTGTGTATTAGGGTTCAGGGTAGTGCAGTGGTGTTCGGGGAGCATAGGGGGTCATGCAGGGGGTGTTTTTTTAGAGTTTAGGGCAGTGCAGTGGTGTCCAGGCAGTGTAGGGGGTCGTGCAGGGGGTGGTGTTTTAGGGTTTTGGGCAATGCAGTGGTGTTCGGGCAGTGTAGGGGGTCGTGCAGGGGTGGTGTTTTAGGGTTTAGGGCAGTGCAGTGGTGTTCGGGCAGTGTACGGGGTCGTGAAGGGGGTGGTGTTTTAGGGTTTAGGGCAGTGCAGTGGTGATCGGACAGTGTAGGGGGTCGTGCAGGGGGTGGTGTTTTAGGGTTCAGGGCAGTGCAGTGGTGTTCGGGCAGTGTAGGGGGTCGTGCTGGGTGTGGTGTTTTAGGGTTCAGGGCAGTGCAGTGGTGTACAGGCAGTATAGGGGGTCGTGCAGGGGTGGTGTTTTAGGGTTCAGGGCAGTGCAGTGCTGTGGTGTCCAGGCAGTGTAGGGGTTGTGCAGGTGTGGTGTTTTAGGATTTAGGGCAGAGCAGTGGTGTTCAGGCAGTGTAGGGGGTCGTGCAGGGATGGTGTTTTAGGGGTTAGAGCTGTGCAGTGCAGTGGTGTTCGGGCAGTGTAGCGGGTCGTGCAGGGGGGTGGTGTTTTAGGGTTCAGGGCAGTGCAGTGGTGTTCGGGCAGTGTAGGGGGTCGTGCTGGGTGTGGTGTTGTAGGGTTTAGGGCAGTGCAGAGGTGTTTGGACAATGTAGGGAATCGTGCATGGGGTGGTGTTTTAGGGTTTAAGGCAATGCAGTGGTGTTCCGGCAGCGTAGGTGGTCATGCAGGGGGGTGTGTTTTAGGGTTTAGGGCAGTGCAGTGGTGTTCGGGCAGGGCAGAGGATCTTGCAGGGGGTGGTGTTTTAGGGTTTAGGGCAGTGCAATGGTGTTCGGGCAGTGTAGTGAGCTATGCAGGGGGGTTGTGTATTAGGGTTCAGGGCAGTGCAGTGGTGTTCGGGCAGCATAGGGGGTCATGCAGGGGGTGTTTTTTTAGAGTTTAGGGCAGTGCAGTGGTGTTCGGGCAGTGTAGGGGGTCATGCAGGGGGGTGGTGTTTTAGGGTTTTGGGCAATGCAGTGGTGTTCGGGCAGTGTAGGGGGTCGTGCAGGGGTGGTGTTTTAGGGTTTAGGGCAGTGCAGTGGTGTTCGGGCAGTGTACGGGCTCGTGAAGGGGGTGGTGTTTTAGGGTTTAGGGCAGTGCAGTGGTGTTCGGGCAGTGTAGGGGGTCGTGCAGGGGGTGGTGTTTTAGGGTTCAGGGCAGTGCAGTGGTGTTCGGGCAGTGTAGGGGGTCGTGCTGGGTGTGGTGTTTTAGGGTTCAGGGCAGTGCAGTGGTGTACAGGCAGTATAGGGGGTCGTGCAGGGGTGGGGTTTTAGGGTTCAGGGCAGTGCAGTGCTGTGGTGTCCAGGCAGTGTAGGGGTTGTGCAAGTGTGGTATTTTAGGGTTTAAGGCAGAGCAGTGGTGTTCAGGCAGTGTAGGGGGTCGTGCAGGGATGGTGTTTTAGGGTTTAGAGCTGTGCAGTGCAGTGGTGTTCGGGCAGTGTAGCGGGTCGTGCAGGGGGGGTGGTGTTTTAGGGTTCAGGGCAGTGCAGTGGTGTTCGGGCAGTGTAGGGGGTCGTGCTGGGTGTGGTGTTGTAGGGTTTAGGGCAGTGCAGAGGTGTTTGGACAATGTAGGGAATCGTGCATGGGGTGGTGTTTTAGGGTTTAAGGCAATGCAGTGGTGTTCGGGCAGTGTAAGGGGCCATGCAGGGGGGTGGTGTTTTAGGGTTCAGGGCAATGCATTGGTGTTCAGGCAGCGTAGGGGGTCATGCAGGGGGTGGTTTTGTAGTGTTTAGGGCAGTGCAGTGGTGGTCGGGCAGTGTAGGGGGTCGTGCAGGGGGGTGGTGTTTTAGGGTTTTGGGCAGTGCAGTGGTGTTCGGGCAGTGTAGGGGGTTGTGCAGGGGGTTGTGTTTTAGGGTTTAGGGCAGTGCAGTGTTGTTCGGGCAGTGTAGGGGGTTGTGCTGGGGGTGGTGTTTTAGGGTTCAGTGCAGTCTAGTGGTGTTCGGGCAGTGTAGGAGGTTGTGAAGGGGGTGGTGTTTTAGGGTTCAGGGCACCGCAGTGGTGTTCGGGTAGTGTAGGGGGTCATGCAGGGTGTGGTGTGTTAGGGTTAGGGTTAAGGGCAGTGCAGTGTTGTTCGGGCAGTGTAGGGGGTTGTGCTGGGGGTGGTGTTTTAGGGTTCAGGGCAGTCTAGTTGTGTTCGGGCAGTGTAGGGGGTAGTGCTGGGGGTGGTGTTTTAGGGTTCAGGGCAGTGCAGTTGTTTTTGGGCAGTGTAGGGGGTCGTGCTGAGGGTGGTGTTTTAGGGTTAAGGGCAGTGCAGTGGTGTTCAGGCAGTGTAGGGTGTCATGCAGGGTGTGGTGTTATAGGGTTTAGGGCAGTCCAGTGTTGTTCGGGCAATGTAGGGGGTCATGCATGGGGTGGTGTTTTAGGGTTTAGGGCAGTGCAGTGGTGTTCGGGCAGCGCAGAGGGTCTTGCAGGGGCTGGTGTTTTAGGGTTTAGGGCAGTGCAATGGTGTTCGGCAGTGTAGGGAGCTATGCAGGGGGGTTGTGTATTAGGGTTCAGGGCAGTGCAGTGGTGTTCGGGCAGCATAGGGGGTCATGCAGCGGTGGTTTTTTAGAGTTTAGGGCAGTGCAGTGGTGTTCGGGCAGTGTAGGGGGTCATGCAGGGGTGGTGTTTTAGGGTTTAGGGCAGTGCAGTGGTGTTCGGGCAGTGTACGGGGTCGTGAAGGGGGTGGTGTTTTAGGGTTTAGGGCAGTGCAGTGGTGTTCGGGCAGTGTAGGGGGTCATGCAGGGGGTGGTGTTTTAGGGTTCAGGGCAGTGCAGTGGTGTTCGGGCAGTGTAGGGGGTCGTGCTGGGTGTGGTGTTTTAGGGTTCAGGGCAGTGCAGTGGTGTACAGGCAGTATAGGGGGTCGTGCAGGGGTGGTGTTTTAGGGTTCAGGGCAGTGCAGTGCTGTGGTGTCCAGGCAGTGTAGGGTGTCATGCAGGGTGTGGTGTTATAGGGTTTAGGGCAGTCCAGTGTTGTTCGGGCAATGTAGGGGGTCATGCATGGGGTGGTGTTTTAGGGTTTAGGGCAGTGCAGTGGTGTTTGGGCAGCGTAGGAGGTCATGCAGGAGAAGGTGTTTTAGGGTTTAGGGCAGTGCTGTGGTATTCGGGCAGCGCAGAGGGTCTTGCAGGGGGTGGTGTTTTAGGGTTTAGGGCAGTGCAATGTTGTTCGGGCAGTGTAGGGAGCTATGCAGGGGGGTTGTGTATTAGGGTTCAGGGCAGTGCAGTGGTGTTCGGGCAGCATAGGGGGTCATGCAGGGGGTGGTTTTTTTAGCGTTTAGGGCAGTGCAGTGGTGTTCGGGCAGTGTAGGGGGTCGTGCAGGGGAGTGGTGTTTTAGCGTTTTGGGCAATGCAGTGGTGTTCGGGCAGTGTAGGGGTTCGTGCAGGGGTGGTGTTTTAGGGTTTAGGGCAGTGCAGTGGTGTTCGGGCAGTGTACGGGGTCGTGAAGGGGTGGTGTTTTAGGGTTTAGGGCAGTGCAGTGGTGTTCGGGCAGTGTAGGGGGTCGTGCAGGGGGTGGTGTTTTAGGGTTCAGGGCAGTGCAGTGCTGTTCGGGCAGTGTAGGGGGTCGTGCTGGGTGTGGTGTTTTAGCGTTCAGGGCAGTGCAGTGGTGTACAGGCAGTATAGGGGGTCGTGCAGGGGTGGTGTTTTAGGGTTCAGGGCAGTGCAGTGCTGTGGTGTCCAGGCAGTGTAGGGGTTGTGCGGGTGTGGTGTTTTAGGGTTTAGGGCAGAGCAGTGGTGTTCAGGCAGTGTAGGGTGTTTTGCAGGGATGGTGTTTTAGGGTTTAGAGCTGTGCAGTGCAGTGGTGTTCGGGCAGTGTAGCGGGTCGTGCAGGGGGTGGTGTTTTAGGGTTCAGGGCAGTGCAGTGGTGTTCGGGCAGTGTAGGGGGTCGTGCTGTGTGTGGTGTTGTAGGGTTTAGGGCAGTGCAGAGGTGTTTGGACAATGTAGGGAATCGTGCATGGGGTGGTGTTTTAGGGTTTAAGGCAATGCAGTGGTGTTCCGGCAGCGTAGGTGGTCATGCAGGGGGGGGGTTTTAGGGTTCAGGGCAGTGCAGTGGTGTTTGGGCAGCGTAGGAGGTCATGCAGGAGAAGGTGTTTTAGGGTTTAGGGCAGTGCAGTGGTGTTCGGGCAGCGCAGAGGGTCTTGCAGGGGGTGGTGTTTTAGGGTTTAGGGCAGTGCAATGGTGTTCGGACAGTGTATGGAGCTATGCAGGGGGGTTGTGTATTAGGGTTCAGGGCAGTGCAGTGGTGTTCGGGCAGCATAGGGGGTCATGCAGGGGGTGGTTTTTTAGAGTTTAGGGCAGTGCAGTGGTGTTCGGGCAGTGTAGGGGGTCGTGCAGGCGGGTGGTGTTTTAGGGTTTTGGGCAATGCAGTGGTGTTCGGGCAGTGTAGGGGGTGGTGCAGGGTTGGTGTTTTAGGGTTTAGGGCAGTGCAGTGATGTTCGGGCAGTGTACGGGGTCGTGAAGGGGGTGGTGTTTTAGGGTTTAGGGCAGTGCAGTGGTGTTCGGGCAGTGTAGGGGGTCGTGCAGGGGGTGGTGTTTTAGGGTTCAGGGCAGTGCAGTGGTGTTCGGGCAGTGTAGGGGGTCGTGCTGGGTGTGGTTTTTTAGGGTTCAGGGCAGTGCAGTGGTGTACAGGCAGTATAGAGGGTCGTGCAGGGGTGGTGTTTTAGGGTTCAGGGCAGTGCAGTGCTGTGGTGTCCAGGCAGTGTAGGGGTTGTGCGGGTGTGGTTTTTTAGGGTTTAGGGCAGAGCAGTGGTGTTCAGGCAGTGTAGGGGGTCGTGCAGGGATGGTGTTTTAGGGTTTAGAGCTGTGCAGTGCAGTGGTGTTCGGGCAGTGTAGCGGGTCGTGCAGGGGGGTGGTGTTTTAGGGTTCAGAGCAGTGCAGTGGTGTTCGGGCAGTGTAGGGGGTTGTGCTGGGTGTGGTGTTGTAGGGTTTAGGGCAGTGCAGAGGTGTTTGGACAATGTAGGGAATCGTGCATGGGGTGGTGTTTTAGGGTTTAAGGCAATGCAGTGGTGTTCCGGCAGCATAGGTGGTCATGCAGGGGGTGTGTTTTAGGGTTTAGGGCAGTGCAGTGGTGTTCGGGCAGCGTAGGGGGTCGTGCAGGGGGTGGTGTTTTAGGGTTTAGGACAGTGCAGTGGTGTTCGGGCAGTGTAAGGGGCCATGCAGGGGGGTGGTGTTTTAGGGTTCAGGGTAATGCATTGGTGTTCAGGCAGCGTAGGGGGTCATGCAGGGGGTAGTTTTGTGGTGTTTAGGGCAGTGCAGTGGTGGTCGGGCAGTGTAGGGGGTCGTGCAGGGGGGTGGTGTTTTAGGGTTTTGGGCAGTGCAGTGGTGTTCGGGCAGTGTAGGGGGTTGTGCAGGGGGTGGTGTTTTAGGGTTTAGGGCAGTGCAGTGTTGTTCCGGCAGTGTAAGGGGCCATGCAGCGGGGTGGTGTTTTAAGGTTCAGGGCAATGCATTGGTGTTCAGGCAGCATAGGGGGTCATGCAGGGGGTGGTTTTGTAGTGTTTAGGGCAGTGCAGTGGTGGTCGGGCAGTGTAGGGGGTCGTGCAGGGGGGTGGTGTTTTAGGGTTTTGGGCAGTGCAGTGGTGTTCGGGCAGTGTAGGGGGTTGTGCAGGGGGTGGTGTTTTAGGGTTTAGGGCAGTGCAGTGTTGTTCGGGCAGTGTAGGGGGTTGTGCTGGGGGTGGTGTTTTAGGGTTCAGTGCAGTCTAGTGGTGTTCGGGCAGTGTAGGAGGTTGTGAAGGGGGTGGTGTTTTAGGGTTCAGGGCACCGCAGTGGTGTTCGGGTAGTGTAGGGGGTCATGCAGGGTGTGGTGTGTTAGGGTTAAGGGCAGTGCAGTGTTGTTCGGGCAGTGTAGGGGGTCATGCATGGGGTGGTGTTTTAGGGTTTAGGGCAGTGCAGTGGTGTTTGGGCAGTGTAGGATGTCATGCAGGAGAAGGTGTTTTAGGGTTTAGGGCAGTGCAGTGGTGTTCGGGCAGCGCAGAGGGTCTTGCAGGGGGTGGTGTTTTAGGGTTTAGGGCAGTGCAATGGTATTCGGGCAGTGTAGGGAGCTATGCAGGGGGTTGTGTATTAGGGTTCAGGGCAGTGCAGTGGTGTTCGGGCAGCATAGGGGGTCATGCAGGGGGTGGTTTTTTAGAGTTTAGGGCAGTGCAGTGGTGTTCGGGCAGTGTAGGGGGTCGTGCTGGGTGTGGTGTTGTAGGGTTTAGGGCAGTGCAGAGGTGTTTAGACAATGTAGGGAATCGTGCATGGGGTGGTGTTTTAGGGTTTAAGGCAATGCAGTGGTGTTCCGGCAGCGTAGGTGGTCATGCAGGGGGGGGTGTTTTAGGGTTTAGGGCAGTGCAGTGGTGTTTGGGCAGCGTAGGAGGTCATGCAAGAGAAGGTGTTTTAGGGTTTAGGGCAGTGCAGTGGTGTTCGGGCAGCACAGAGGGTCTTGCAGGGGGTGGTGTTTTAGGGTTTAGGGCAGTGCAATGGTGTTCGGGCAGTGTAGGGAGCTATGCAGGGGGGTTGTGTATTAGGGTTCAGGGCAGTGCAGTGGTGTTCGGGCAGCATAGGGGGTCATGCAGGGGGTGTTTTTTTAGAGTTTAGGGCAGTGCAGTGGTGTTCGTGCAGTAAAGGGGGTCGTGCAGGGGGTGGTGTTTTAGGGTTTTGGGCAATGCAGTGGTGTTCGGGCAGTGTAGGGGGTCGTGCAGGGGTGGTGTTTTAGGGTTTAGGGCAGTGCAGTGGTGTTCGGGCAGTGTACGGGGTCGTGAAGGGGGTGGTGTTTTAGGGTTTAGGGCAGTGCAGTGGTGATCGGGCAGTGTAGGGGGTCGTGCAGGGGGTGGTGTTTTAGGGTTCAGGGCAGTGCAGTGGTGTTCGGGCAGTGTAGGGGGTCGTGCCGGGTGTGGTGTTTTAGGGTTCAGGGCAGTGCAGTGGTGTACAGGCAGTATAGGGGGTCGTGCAGGGGTGGTGTTTTAGGGTTCAGGGCAGTGCAGTGCTGTGGTGTCCAGGCACTGTAGGGGTTGTGCGGGTGTGGTGTTTTAGGATTTAGGGCAGAGCAGTGGTGTTCAGGCAGTGTAGGGGGTCGTGCAGGGATGGTATTTTAGGGTTTAGAGCTGTGCAGTGCAGTGGTGTTCGGGCAGTGTAGCGGGTCGTGCAGGGGGGTGGTGTTTTAGGGTTCAGGGCAGTGCAGTGGTGTTCGGGCAGTGTAGGGGGTCGTGCTGGGTGTGGTGTTGTAGGGTTTAGGGCAGTGCAGAGGTGTTTGGACAATGTAGGGAATCGTGCATGGGGTGGTGTTTTAGGGTTTAAGGCAATGCAGTGGTGTTCCGGCAGCGTAGGTGGTCATGCAGGGGGGTGTGTTTTAGGGTTTAGGGCAGTGGAGTGGTGTTCGGGCAGCGCAGAGGGTCTTGCAGGGGGTGGTGTTTTAGGGTTTAGGGCAGTGCAATGGTGTTCGGGCAGTGTAGTGAGCTATGCAGGGGGGTTGTGTATTAGGGTTCAGGGCAGTGCAGTGGTGTTCGGGCAGCATAGGGGGTCATGCAGGGGGTGTTTTTTTAGAGTTTAGGGCAGTGCAGTGGTGTTCGGGCAGTGTAGGGGGTCGTGCAGGGGGGTGGTGTTTTAGGGTTTTGGGCAATGCAGTGGTGTTCGGGCAGTGTAGGGGGTCGTGCAGGGGTGGTGTTTTAGGGTTTAGGGCAGTGCAGTGGTGTTCGGGCAGTGTACGGGGTCGTGAAGGGGGTGGTGTTTTAGGGTTTAGGGCAGTGCAGTGGTGTTCGGGCAGTGTAGGGGGTCATGCAGGGGGTGGTGTTTTAGGGTTCAGGGCAGTGCAGTGGTGTACAGGCAGTATAGGGGGTCGTGCAGGGGTGGGGTTTTAGGGTTCAGGACAGTGCAGTGCTGTGGTGTCCAGGCAGTGTAGGGGTTGTGCGAGTGTGGTGTTTTAGGGTTTAGGGCAGAGCAGTGGTGTTCAGGCAGTGTAGGGGGTCGTGCAGGGATGGTGTTTTAGGGTTTAGAGCTGTGCAGTGCAGTGGTGTTCGGGCAGTGTAGCGGGTCGTGCAGGGGGGTGGTGTTTTAGGGTTCAGGGCAATGCAGTGGTGTTCGGGCAGTGTAGGGGGTCGTGCTGGGTGTGGTGTTGTAGGGTTTAGGGCAGTGCAGAGGTGTTTGGACAATGTAGGGAATCGTGCATGGGGTGGTGTTTTAGGGTTTAAGGCAATGCAGTGGTGTTCCGGCAGTGTAGGTGGTCATGCAGGGGGTGTGTTTTAGGGTTTAGGGCAGTGCAGTGGTGTTCGGGCAGTGTAGGGGGTCGTGCAGGGGGTGGTGTTTTAGGGTTTAGGACAGTGCAGTGGTGTTCGGGCAGTGTAAGGGGCCATGCAGGGGGGTGGTGTTTTAGGGTTCAGGGCAATGCATTGGTGTTCAGGCAGCGTAGGGGGTCATGCAGGGGGTGGTTTTGTAGTGTTTAGGGCAGTGCAGTGGTGGTCGGGCAGTGTAGGGGGTCGTGCAGGGGGGTGGTGTTTTAGGGTTTTGGGCAGTGCAGTGGTGTTCGGGCAGTGTAGGGGGTTGTGCAGGGGGTTGTGTTTTAGGGTTTAGGGCAGTGCAGTGTTGTTCGGGCAGTGTAGGGGGTTGTGCTGGGGGTGGTGTTTTAGGGTTCAGTGCAGTCTAGTGGTGTTCGGGCAGTGTAGGAGGTTGTGAAGGGGGTGGTGTTTTAGGGTTCAGGGCACCGCAGTGGTGTTCGGGTAGTGTAGGGGGTCATGCAGGGTGTGGTGTGTTAGGGTTAGGGTTAAGGGCAGTGCAGTGTTGTTCGGGCAGTGTAGGGGGTTGTGCTGGGGGTGGTGTTTTAGGGTTCAGGGCAGTCTAGTTGTGTTCGGGCAGTGTAGGGGGTAGTGCTGGGGGTGGTGTTTTAGGGTTCAGGGCAGTGCAGTTGTTTTTGGGCAGTGTAGGGGGTCGTGCTGAGGGTGGTGTTTTAGGGTTAAGGGCAGTGCAGTGGTGTTCAGGCAGTGTAGGGTGTCATGCAGGGTGTGGTGTTATAGGGTTTAGGGCAGTCCAGTGTTGTTCGGGCAATGTAGGGGGTCATGCATGGGGTGGTGTTTTAGGGTTTAGGGCAGTGCAGTGGTGTTTGGGCAGCGTAGGAGGTCATCCAGGAGAAGGTGTTTTAGGGTTTAGGGCAGTGCAGTGGTGTTCGGGCAGCGCAGAGGGTCTTGCAGGGGCTGGTGTTTTAGGGTTTAGGGCAGTGCAATGGTGTTCGGGCAGTGTAGGGAGCTATGCAGGGGGGTTGTGTATTAGGGTTCAGGGCAGTGCAGTGGTGTTCGGGCAGCATAGGGGGTCATGCAGGGGGTGTTTTTTTAGAGTTTAGGGCAGTGCAGTGGTGTTCGTGCAGTAAAGGGGGTCGTGCAGGGGGTGGTGTTTTAGGGTTTTGGGCAATGCAGTGGTGTTCGGGCAGTGTAGGGGGTCGTGCAGGGGTGGTGTTTTAGGGTTTAGGGCAGTGCAGTGGTGTTCGGGCAGTGTACGGGGTCGTGAAGGGGGTGGTGTTTTAGGGTTTAGGGCAGTGCAGTGGTGATCGGGCAGTGTAGGGGGTCGTGCAGGGGGTGGTGTTTTAGGGTTCAGGGCAGTGCAGTGGTGTTCGGGCAGTGTAGGGGGTCGTGCTGGGTGTGGTGTTTTAGGGTTCAGGGCAGTGCAGTGGTGTACAGGCAGTATAGGGGGTCGTGCAGGGGTGGTGTTTTAGGGTTCAGGGCAGTGCAGTGCTGTGGTGTCCAGGCACTGTAGGGGTTGTGCGGGTGTGGTGTTTTAGGATTTAGGGCAGAGCAGTGGTGTTCAGGCAGTGTAGGGGGTCGTGCAGGGATGGTATTTTAGGGTTTAGAGCTGTGCAGTGCAGTGGTGTTCGGGCAGTGTAGCTGGTCGTGCAGGGGGGTGGTGTTTTAGGGTTCAGGGCAGTGCAGTGGTGTTCGGGCAGTGTAGGGGGTCGTGCTGGGTGTGGTGTTGTAGGGTTTAGGGCAGTGCAGAGGTGTTTGGACAATGTAGGGAATCGTGCATGGGGTGGTGTTTTAGGGTTTAAGGCAATGCAGTGGTGTTCCGGCAGCGTAGGTGGTCATGCAGGGGGGTGTGTTTTAGGGTTTAGGGCAGTGGAGTGGTGTTCGGGCAGCGCAGAGGGTCTTGCAGGGGGTGGTGTTTTAGGGTTTAGGGCAGTGCAATGGTGTTCGGGCAGTGTAGTGAGCTATGCAGGGGGGTTGTGTATTAGGGTTCAGGGCAGTGCAGTGGTGTTCGGGCAGCATAGGGGGTCATGCAGGGGGTGTTTTTTTAGAGTTTAGGGCAGTGCAGTGGTGTTCGGGCAGTGTAGGGGGTCGTGCAGGGGGGTGGTGTTTTAGGGTTTTGGGCAATGCAGTGGTGTTCGGGCAGTGTAGGGGGTCGTGCAGGGGTGGTGTTTTAGGGTTTAGGGCAGTGCAGTGGTGTTCGGGCAGTGTACGGGGTCGTGAAGGGGGTGGTGTTTTAGGGTTTAGGGCAGTGCAGTGGTGTTCGGGCAGTGTAGGGGGTCATGCAGGGGGTGGTGTTTTAGGGTTCAGGGCAGTGCAGTGGTGTACAGGCAGTATAGGGGGTCGTGCAGGGGTGGGGTTTTAGGGTTCAGGGCAGTGCAGTGCTGTGGTGTCCAGGCAGTGTAGGGGTTGTGCGAGTGTGGTGTTTTAGGGTTTAGGGCAGAGCAGTGGTGTTCAGGCAGTGTAGGGGGTCGTGCAGGGATGGTGTTTTAGGGTTTAGAGCTGTGCAGTGCAGTGGTGTTCGGGCAGTGTAGCGGGCCGTGCAGGGGGGTGGTGTTTTAGGGTTCAGGGCAATGCAGTGGTGTTCGGGCAGTGTAGGGGGTCGTGCTGGGTGTGGTGTTGTAGGGTTTAGGGCAGTGCAGAGGTGTTTGGACAATGTAGGGAATCGTGCATGGGGTGGTGTTTTAGGGTTTAAGGCAATGCAGTGGTGTTCCGGCAGTGTAGGTGGTCATGCAGGGGGTGTGTTTTAGGGTTTAGGGCAGTGCAGTGGTGTTCGGGCAGTGTAGGGGGTCGTGCAGGGGGTGGTGTTTTAGGGTTTAGGACAGTGCAGTGGTGTTCGGGCAGTGTAAGGGGCCATGCAGGGGGGTGGTGTTTTAGGGTTCAGGGCAATGCATTGGTGTTCAGGCAGCGTAGGGGGTCATGCAGGGGGTGGTTTTGTAGTGTTTAGGGCAGTGCAGTGGTGGTCGGGCAGTGTAGGGGGTCGTGCAGGGGGGTGGTGTTTTAGGGTTTTGGGCAGTGCAGTGGTGTTCGGGCAGTGTAGGGGGTTGTGCAGGGGGTTGTGTTTTAGGGTTTAGGGCAGTGCAGTGTTGTTCGGGCAGTGTAGGGGGTTGTGCTTGGGGTGGTGTTTTAGGGTTCAGTGCAGTCTAGTGGTGTTCGGGCAGTGTAGGAGGTTGTGAAGGGGGTGGTGTTTTAGGGTTCAGGGCACCGCAGTGGTGTTCGGGTAGTGTAGGGGGTCATGCAGGGTGTGGTGTGTTAGGGTTAGGGTTAAGGGGAGTGCAGTGTTGTTCGGGCAGTGTAGGGGGTTGTGCTGGGGGTGGTGTTTTAGGGTTCAGGGCAGTCTAGTTGTGTTCGGGCAGTGTAGGGGGTAGTGCTGGGGGTGGTGTTTTAGGGTTCAGGGCAGTGCAGTTGTTTTTGGGCAGTGTAGGGGGTCGTGCTGAGGGTGGTGTTTTAGGGTTAAGGGCAGGGCAGTGGTGTTCAGGCAGTGTAGGGTGTCATGCAGGGTGTGGTGTTATGGGGTTTAGGGCAGTCCAGTGTTGTTCGGGCAATGTAGGGGGTCATGCATGGGGTGGTGTTTTAGGGTTTAGGGCAGTGCAGTGGTGTTTGGGCAGCGTAGGAGGTCATCCAGGAGAAGGTGTTTTAGGGTTTAGGGCAGTGCAGTGGTGTTCGGGCAGCGCAGAGGGTCTTGCAGGGGCTGGTGTTTTAGGGTTTAGGGCAGTGCAATGGTGTTCGGGCAGTGTAGGGAGCTATGCAGGGGGGTTGTGTATTAGGGTTCAGGGCAGTGCAGTGGTGTTCGGGCAGCATAGGGGGTCATGCAGGGGGTGGTTTTTTAGAGTTTAGGGCAGTGCAGTGGTGTTCGGGCAGTGTAGGGGGTCGTGCAGAGGTGGTATTTTAGGGTTTAGGGCAGTGCAGTGGTGTTCGGGCAGTGTACGGGGTCGTGAAGGGGGTGGTGTTTTAGGGTTTAGGGCAGTGCAGTGGTGTTCGGGCAGTGTAGGGGGTCGTGCAGGGGGTGGTGTTTTAGGGTTCAGGGCAGTGCAGTGGTGTTCGGGCAGTGTAGGGGGTCATGCTGGGTGTGGTGTTTTAGGGTTCAGGGCAGTGCAGTGGTGTACAGGCAGTATAGGGGGTCGTGCAGGGGTGGTGTTTTAGGGTTCAGGGCAGTGCAGTGCTGTGGTGTCCAGGCAGTGTAGGGTGTCATGCAGGGTGTGGTGTTATAGGGTTTAGGGCAGTCCAGTGTTGTTCGGGCAATGTAGGGGGTCATGCATGGGGTGGTGTTTTAGGGTTTAGGGCAGTGCAGTGGTGTTTGGGCAGCGTAGGAGGTCATGCAGGAGAAGGTGTTTTAGGGTTTAGGGCAGTGCAGTGGTATTCGGGCAGCGCAGAGGGTCTTGCAGGGGGTGGTGTTTTAGGGTTTAGGGCAGTGCAATGGTGTTCGGGCAGTGTAGGGAGCTATGCAGGGGGGTTGTGTATTAGGGTTCAGCGCAGTGCAGTGGTGTTCGGGCAGGATAGGGGGTCATGCAGGGGGTGGTTTTTTAGAGTTTAGGGCAGTGCAGTGGTGTTCGGGCAGTGTAGGGGGTCGTGCAGGGGTGGTGTTTTAGGGTTTAGGGCAGTGCAGTGGTGTTCGGGCAGTGTACGGGGTCGTGAAGGGGTGGTGTTTTAGGGTTTAGGGCAGTGCAGTGGTGTTCGGGCAGTGTAGGGGGTCGTGCAGGGGGTGGTGTTTTAGGGTTCAGGGCAGTGCAGTGCTGTTCGGGCAGTGTAGGGGGTCGTGCTGGGTGTGGTGTTTTAGGGTTCAGGGCAGTGCAGTGGTGTACAGGCAGTATAGGGGGTCGTGCAGGGGTGGTGTTTTAGGGTTCAGGGCAGTGCAGTGCTGTGGTGTCCAGGCAGTGTAGGGGTTGTGCGGGTGTGGTGTTTTAGGGTTTAGGGCAGAGCAGTGGTGTTCAGGCAGTGTAGGGTGTCGTGCAGGGATGGTGTTTTAGGGTTTAGAGCTGTGCAGTGCAGTGGTGTTCGGGCAGTGTAGCGGGTCGTGCAGGGGGGTGGTGTTTTAGGGTTCAGGGCAGTGCAGTGGTGTTCGGGCAGTGTAGGGGGTCGTGCCGGGTGTGGTGTTGTAGGGTTTAGGGCAGTGCAGAGGTGTTTGGACAATGTAGGGAATCGTGCATGGGGTGGTGTTTTAGGGTTTAAGGCAATGCAGTGGTGTTCCGGCAGCGTAGGTGGTCATGCAGGGGGGGGTGTTTTAGGGTTCAGGGCAGTGCAGTGGTGTTTGGGCAGCGTAGGAGGTCATGCAGGAGAAGGTGTTTTAGGGTTTAGGGCAGTGCAGTGGTGTTCGGGCAGCGCAGAGGGTCTTGCAGGGGGTGGTGTTTTAGGGTTTAGGGCAGTGCAATGGTGTTCGGGCAGTGTATGGAGCTATGCAGGGGGGTTGTGTATTAGGGTTCAGGGCAGTGCAGTGGTGTTCGGGCAGCATAGGGGGTCATGCAGGGGGTGGTTTTTTAGAGTTTAGGGCAGTGCAGTGGTGTTCGGGCAGTGTAGGGGGTCGTGCAGGGGGGTGGTGTTTTAGGGTTTTGGGCAATGCAGTGGTGTTCGGGCAGTGTGGGGGGTGGTGCAGGGGTGGTGTTTTAGGGTTTAGGGCAGTGCAGTGGTGTTCGGGCAGTGTACGGGGTCGTGAAGGGGGTGGTGTTTTAGGGTTTAGGGCAGTGCAGTGGTGTTCGGGCAGTGTAGGGGGTCGTGCAGGGGGTGGTGTTTTAGGGTTCAGGGCAGTGCAGTGGTGTTCGGGCACTGTAGGGGGTTGTGCTGGGTGTGGTGTTTTAGGGTTCAGGGCAGTGCAGTGGTGTACAGGCAGTATAGGGGGTCGTGCAGGGGTGGTGTTTTAGGGTTCAGGGCAGTGCAGTGCTGTGGTGTCCAGGCAGTGTAGGGGTTGTGCGGGTGTGGTTTTTTAGGGTTTAGGGCAGAGCAGTGGTGTTCAGGCAGTGTAGGGGGTCGTGCAGGGATGGTGTTTTAGGGTTTAGAGCTGTGCAGTGCAGTGGTGTTCGGGCAGTGTAGCGGGTCGTGCAGGGGGGTGGTGTTTTAGGGTTCAGAGCAGTGCAGTGGTGTTCGGGCAGTGTAGGGGGTTGTGCTGGGTGTGGTGTTGTAGGGTTTAGGGCAGTGCAGAGGTGTTTGGACAATGTAGGGAATCGTGCATGGGGTGGTGTTTTAGGGTTTAAGGCAATGCAGTGGTGTTCCAGCAGCATAGGTGGTCATGCAGGGGGTGTGTTTTAGGGTTTAGGGCAGTGCAGTGGTGTTCGGGCAGCGTAGGGGGTCGTGCAGGGGGTGGTGTTTTAGGGTTTAGGACAGTGCAGTGGTGTTCGGGCAGTGTAAGGGGCCATGCAGGGGGGTGGTGTTTTAGGGTTCAGGGCAATGCATTGGTGTTCAGGCAGCGTAGGGGGTCATGCAGGGGGTAGTTTTGTGGTGTTTAGGGCAGTGCAGTGGTGGTCGGGCAGTGTAGGGGGTCGTGCAGGGGGGTGGTGTTTTAGGGTTTTGGGCTGTGCAGTGGTGTTCGGGCAGTGTAGGGGGTTGTGCAGGGGGTGGTGTTTTAGGGTTTAGGGCAGTGCAGTGTTGTTCCGGCAGTGTAAGGGGCCATGCAGCGGGGTGGTGTTTTAGGGTTCAGGGCAATGCATTGGTGTTCAGGCAGCGTAGGGGGTCATGCAGGGGGTGGTTTTGTAGTGTTTAGGGCAGTGCAGTGGTGGTCGGGCAGTGTAGGGGGTCGTGCAGGGGGGTGGTGTTTTAGGGTTTTGGGCAGTGCAGTGGTGTTCGGGCAGTGTAGGGGGTTGTGCAGGGGGTGGTGTTTTAGGGTTTAGGGCAGTGCAGTGTTGTTCGGGCAGTGTAGGGGGTTGTGCTGGGGGTGGTGTTTTAGGGTTCAGTGCAGTCTAGTGGTGTTTGGGCAGTGTAGGAGGTTGTGAAGGGGGTGGTGTTTTAGGGTTCAGGGCACCGCAGTGGTGTTCGGGTAGTGTAGGGGGTCATGCAGGGTGTGGTGTGTTAGGGTTAAGGGCAGTGCAGTGTTGTTCGGGCAGTGTAGGGGGTTGTGCTGAAGGTGGTGTTTTAGGGTTCAGGGCAGTCTAGTTGTGTTCGGGCAGTGTAGGGGGTAGTGCTGGGGGTGGTGTTTTAGGGTTCAGGGCAGTGCAGTGGTGTTTGGGCAGTGTAGGGGGTCGTGCTGAGGGTGGTGTTTTAGGGTTCAGGGCAGTGCAGTGGTGTACGGGCATTATTGGGGATCGTGCAGGGGTGGTGTTTTAGGGTTTAGGGCAGTGCAGTGGTGTTCAGGCAGTGTAGGGAGTCGTGCAGGAGGTGGTGTTTTAGGGTTTAGGGCAGAGCATTGGTGTTCGGGCAGTTTAGGGGGTCGTGCAGGGGTGGTGTTTTAGGGTTTAGGGCTGTGCAGTACAGTGGTGTTCGGGCAGTGTAGAGGGTCGTGCAGGGGGTGGTGTTTTAGGGTTCAGGGCAGTGCAGTGGTGTTCGGGCAGTGTAGGGGGTCGTGCAGGGGGGTGGTGTTTTAGGGTTCAGGGCAGTGCAGTGGTGTTCTGGCAGTGTAGGGGCTCATGCAGGGGGTGGTGTTTTAGGTTTCAGGGCAGTGCAGTGGTGTTCGGGCAGTGTAGGGGGTTGTGCACGGGGTGGTTTTGTAATGTTTAGGGCAGTGCAGTGGTGTTCGGGCAGTGTAGGGGGTCGTGCAGGGGGGTGGTGTTTTAAGGTTTTGGGCAGTGCAGTGGTGTTCGGGCAGTGTAGGAGGTCATGAAGGGGGTGGTGTTTTTTTGGGGTCAGGGCAGTGCAGTGGTGTTCGGGCAGTGTAGGGGGTCGTGCAGGGGGTGGTGTTTTAGGGTTCAGGGCAGTGCAGTGGTGTTCGGGCAGTGTAGAGGGTCGTGCAGGGGGTGGAGTTTTAGGGTTTAGGGCAGTGCAGTGGTGTTCGGGCAGTGTAGGGTGTTGTGCCAGGGATGGTGGTTTAGGGCAGTGCAGTGCTGTTTGGGCAGTGTAGAGGGCCATGCAGGGGGGTGTTGTTTTAAGGTTTAGAGCAGTGCAATGGTGTGCAGGCAGTGTAGGGGGTCGTGCAGGGGGTGGCGTTTTAGGGTTTAGGGCAGGGCAGTGGTGTTCGGGCAGTGTAGAGGGTGGTGCAGGGGTGGTGTTTTAGGGTTTAGGGCAGGGCAGTGGTGTTCGGGCAGTGTAGGGGGTCATGCTGGGGGTGGTGTTTTACGGTATAGGGCAGGGTAGTGGTGTTCGGGCAGTGTAAGGGGTCATGCAGGGGGTGGTGTTTTAGGGTTTAGGGCAGTACAGTGGTGTTCGTGCAGTGTAGGAGGTCGTGCAGGGGGTAGTGTTTTACAGTTTAGGGCAGCGCAGTGGTGTTCGGGCAGTGTAGGGGGTCGTGCAGGGTGTGGTGTTTTAGGGTTTAGGGCAGTGCAGTCGTGTTCGGGCAGTGTAGGGGGTCGTGCAGGGGGTGGTGTTTTAGGTTTTAGGGCAGTGTAGTGTTGTTCAGGCAGTATAGGGGTCATTCAGGGGGTGGTGTTTTAGGGTTTAGGGCAGTGCAGTGGTGTTCGGCCATTGTAGGGGGTCATGCAGGAGGTAGTATTTTAGGGTTTAGGGTAGTGCAGTGGTGTTTGTGTAGTGAACAGCACATGCGCTGCATCACTAGGCGAGACCTATAAAGCATTGCACCAAGATGGCTGCCAACACTTCCTGGATTGAAGGGTTGGCATTCAATTAGAACCAAGCTTGTGCTTGTGTAGTTAGGTCTAGCCCAGATATATAAAGATTTCTTTCCTTTAATATCTCAAAAACTAAGGAACGGATTTTCACCATTTAAACAAAACGAACGCTTTCTGAACCAAGCACTACCTTTTTGGCAAATTTGGTGTAATTCCGTTCAGCAATTTGAGCCGTAGCAGTGTCTAAAGTTTCCTATGGGAAATTGATTTTCCGAACTCTATATTTCAAATTCCTCAGGAACTACTGAACGGATTTACACCATTTAACAAAAAGGGCTCTTTCTGACCCAAGGGCTACCTTTTAGCAAAATTTGGTATAATTCCGTTCAGCAGTTCGGGCTGTAGCCGTGTCTAAAGTTTCCTATGGAAAATAACATGGAGAAAACACGTTTTGGGACCCCCGTTTTATCTCGGCCCCAGCTTGGCGAATCACCCCAAAACTTTCAAGGGAGAAGCTGACTGGAGCGCCCCACTAGTTTTGAAACTTTCACGATGATTTGTCAAACGATGCCAAATTTATTGGGAAAACAAAAAATGCTTTTCCTATATAATACATGACACACTTTGATTGCCCAGTTCCCACCCATGCGTTCCCAGTAGTATTCGCTATTTTCTTTTTCTTCCAGAGTGTGAGAAGTTGGCCTGGTATATGCTGTCCATTAGTTATAGTGGGCACCCTGCACCAGTCCAACCAAACCCTTATTGATGATAGGTGAAAGACAACCTTTATTGAAAGCTATCCTAGTGGTAGCTATGGAGAGCAGCATCCAGGCTAAGTCTTGAAGGAATGTAAAGCAGCTTGTTTTACCAGTCTATAATCTCCTGAATGACCAAATGAAAGGCAACCACACCAGGTATATATATAAAATATATGTATTTATTTCTAAACACACCCTACTAGTCTCTTTATGAGGCTAGAGGTCTAAACACATAAGTTACACTTCAAATATTACAGTAAAATAGCACAAATACACGTTATGCCCTAGCGGCGAGCCAAACCGTATTCTAAAATAGTGGTATAAGAACCACGACTTAACTAGACACAAGGCCTAGGGCATGTAGAATCGCTGGGACCCCAAGGAACTACCCAAGGTAGTGACACAGGGGACCCACGGGTGCCGTGTGCAGTGTGAGAACACAGCCGCGAGCTCCCGTTAGCTTCTATGGGTTAAGTCGCGGTTAGATTTTTAAAGATTAGGGACACTTAGAGATGAGCTAGGACCAAACCCTTTTAGACTTAGGAAGTTCTAGGGTCAACACCCATGAGAGCACTGGAGTACTCGTGTTACCCCGCCCAGGGAAGCCGGGTGCATAGGTGTCAAATGGACGCTACATTGATGACATCTTTATGATCTGGCACGGCACAGTTGAGAGTCTAAACATGTATAATGATTATCTGAACATGAACAGCTTCAATGTCAAATTAACCATCCAACACTCTGAGGTCAGCATGGAGTTTCTTGACTTGAGACTGTTTATAAGTGGGACAAATATACATAGTGATATGTATAAGAAAAAGACATCTTGCAATAGCTATTTACATGCCACCAGCGCTCATCCTCAATCCACCATTAAAGCCATACCATATGGTGAAATGGTACGCGCTAGACGTAACTGCAGCATGGACAAAGATTTCACTAAAAATATTCATCAAATCAAAACGAATTTCTCTAAGAGAGGTTACAATCAATCATGTTTCGACAATGCAGAGAAAAGAGTTTTGTCTCGGAATAGGAAGGAGACATTGACGTCCAAAGTTAAGGGTAAACAATAAACCTATTATTGACTCTAGTGTAAAAATAGACCCCGTATAGAATTGGACATGGTGCTGTAACTGTTTTTGAAACCCTTATATCTCACTTACTATCGTCCTTTTCGTCTGTATGACAGATACGTGGTCATGATGTCTCTGTACCTATATTTCTATTTGCTTTACACATCATGCAAGCAGCATTGTATGATTAAGATATTGTGCCTATTCCATCCATAATAATGTTTTTGACCACTACTTTTGACATTTTCGGTCCGTGTGTACTATTTAAAGATGGCCGCCGCTTTTATAAGTTGTATGTGGCGTTTGAGACTCGTATTTGATTTATGTGAGACTCCCGAATTATACTGTTCATCGGTCTGATGTAATCTCTATTCATAACTGTTGATATTAAAGCATAGAGATAATCCCAAATAAAATCTGTAATTTGGATTTTCGGAACTCATGGTATAACATACAATAACATCTTAGCTGATTCGCTTATTTTACTATTTAAAGATGGCCGCCGCATTTACTTTTCATTTTGCTGCGTTCAAGGTCGTCGTTGATCCTTACTCCTCAACAGGTGGTGCATATCATAGAGCGGGGGATTTAAATACGCCCACGTTTAGGTGCTCGGTTTACTATCTGAAAACGATGAGACCGGGAGTCACGGGCCACCATGCCACTTTGGTGAGTTTATTTAGGAAATAGTAACCTTTCCTTTTGTAGAAAAGATAGTGCGATTCTTCTATCAATAAGTGGGGAGCTGTGCACTGAATACGTTCTCAGACCAACAGAGTAGGTTTTTAATTTCCATATTGATAGTATGTCATGCTTATATTGTTTTTACAATTATAACATCGTGCGCACCCTGATCAATGCTTAATGTATACATTTAATTTTGTGGTCCTTGTTACCATGGTACTTTGCACCAACCCGCAACTATTGACACAATAAGCCAATATATTTATATCAACTTGATTTGGTTTACCATGGACAGTAGATCATTATACTTCTCGTTCTTTCTTCGTTTATGTTGGACGTTGCTAAATATGATATGACATTGTGTGCGCTGATATTTTTGAACAATATAGCTTGTCTTGATTTAAACCAATTTTGTGTATAATGGCATTGATAGTTTTGGGCAATGTTAATGTAGAGACAATATTTGATGACATCTATACTTATATGGGCATATGTGGGTAGATCTAGATTTTATCTTGCCCACATATTTTATGGGATTATACTAAACATGTTTTTTTAAGATAGAACTAGTTGAACATACAGGAATGCTAATTAATTTTTTTCTGCTATTGGTGTTTACACAGACATTCAAACTATTGTATTTTATGTTTTTTGTATATATAATTGCACCGTCATCATATACCAAATATTAGATTACGTTGGCGGCTTTAAGCCGAAAATGAATATTTAGGAACTTTTTGTAGATCATGGTTCTTATTAATGAATATATGGACAAATACTTGACTGTTCGTTTCGATTAAATGGCAGTAGCAGCTATTTTGTAGGTAGCATGATATAGCGGCTGGCTTGCCATTTAAGGTCACATAACATTTTAATGTGATTTTCCCAGCTTTTGCTCTCATTTCCGAAATCTCTTAAATATTTCTCTTCATTGTTGCTTGAACATCAAATGACAAAATACTGATAATTATAGACATAAAATGTTTATTCAAATTGGGTTTCGAGAATATCATGTCGCTTGTACATGCGCTGAGAATTCATAAAATGGTGATATATTTATGTATAGATATATTGAGTAGACATTAATTGATGTTATCTTACCAGTCATATATTTACTCTTTTAGATAATGTTCATCATACAAGAAGTTTATTGAAATATTGGAATTTTCAGTCATCAGTTCGAATTACATTAATAATGAATCTGAACACCCTCTATATTGATCTTTGAAGAAATTATATCAATTACTATACAAAGATTTATGGTGATATTTTTGGATCAACAAATGAGCATCCGAATAGGGTGTAAACTTCACTAAAGTTTGTCTTATCATATTTAGATTTTTTTGATAAAAAAACTTTGTCAGTATACAGGACTTTCTTCTTAAATCAAGAGATAATTATTGCTCATTCTTTATAAATGTTAACTATTCAGTAATTTAAGTTACTAGATTTGTCTTTTTTTAAATGTTTTGGTTTTGCATTTGTATGTATGTTAATATTCTCTGAGAAGTAAATTATATTTTACATATGTTTTCTCAATAGCTCTGAAGAAGTCTCTTTTTAAGAGATGAAACGCTTCGGCTATGATTCTTCATGTCTATAAGGCTATGATTCTTCATGTTTATGAAAATACGAAATAAAGAAAAGAATTTTTCAAAGAAAACTACATCGACGTTTTGGACATTCCTTCATATATTCATTGACTTTTCTTGAATAGTGCTGAACCCTGTTGTGTTTAATTTTGTGATAGGACTTGTTCCTGGTTGAGGAGCGTAGAGGGGAGTGCTCCTTGGTTCGTTGCACTGTATGATTCTTAAATAAAAACACTATTCATCTGTCAGGTGCGGTATCAACAGCCTTCACCCTCATTTTGTTTGCTTTAGATGTCAAATGGTGTCGGGTCGCATCGTCGTTTTCAATGGGAGCCAGCGAAGAAGTGCTGCTGCCGGGAAGATGCGAAGTGTTCAAAGAGATCCAAGCCTGGATTAAAGTTGAGAAGAACCTGAAACCAGAGGGGACAGAGTCTAGGTCACTAGCCAGTGACCAGGGGCATGATAGGCGAATGCCCACCGATGTCGGGTGATTTCAGGTGAAGAAGGTGAAGCTTGACTCTTCAGCCACGAGGACCAGGTGCTGTCGAGGACAACCAGGAGCTGGATTCGAGCTGTCCCACGAAAGATGTCGAGTGCTGCAGCGTCGGTGCCTGGATTGGACACAACAAGCCTTGGCAACAGCAACCCACACAGAAAGAAGAAAGATGCTTCGGTGCAGACCAGCAAGGTCTGAGGTACTCACCACTTGGTGGGGAGTCAGGGCACATCTGGAGCAATCAGGGAAGCCCAAGGAAAATCAAAGTTGCTTTCACAGTGACCCACCAGTCAACGGACCAGGGATCACGAAGGGACCTCAAGAGGAGTCACAAAATGGTAGCCCACGGGTCATTCGGGGTGAATATGCCGAAAATCTTCAGTGGATTCTCTGCTCGAGGTAGGGGCTACAAGTAACCCTAAGCTGAATTTCAAGAGACGTTGAGAAGTCAATGCACTTGCAAATGTGCACGGTGACCAGGAGTTCTGGTTCCACGTTACTCACGAGGGCTGCGCATCTCAGCCTTGCTGGGGACTCGGGTCAGTCTCTGAGAAGTCTGGAGATCCTCTTCCTGGGCTGCAAATAAATCGGAGTCCGGCGGTAGCTTTGTAGATGCAGACCGGCAAAATGCTTCGTTGGTGCCTGCCAAGCAGGGGAGTCACTCCTTGACCCCAAGGGAGATTTCTTCAGTCCTCTAGTCTTGAGTAGAGCGTTGAAGTTCCAGGATTCAGTTGGAGAATTTTGTCTAGGGATATCTAAAGTCCTGTTGCCAGGGGCTCCTTACTTATACCTAAGGAAGGGGTTGGGCTAACTCTAGGGACCCACTTATGGGAGGGTTTGGAAAGAGGGGTGGTGCCAGAGCAGGGGCTGGAAGCCCCTGAACCAGTTTGAGCTGGACTATGCATAGAGACGCCAAATGTGCCCCCAGTACAGGGCTTCAAAGCACTCTGAGAGTGCTCCCACCCAGCCCCAATACACATCAGCCTGTCTGTCTGAGAGGTGGTTACACCTCCCTGTGACAGGAAACCTTTTGTCCAGGCCTCCCATGCCGGAGATCGGTCAGCAGCAGGTGGCCAGACCCGTGTCTGTGGCTGCAGCATCCATTTTGTGATGCCAGGGCTTTGTTAAGTTGGTATCTGGTATACCGGTGCTGTCATGTCTCTCCCTCTAGAAGGGTGGAATCATATCCTCACATCAGGAATTGATGTGGGGGTATGATTCCAAGGTGTTTGACATCAAACACGACATGTTTCCGAGCAGCCAGTCCAAAGTTAGCATTAACCGTTTTAGATATAATGCACTTAAGAGTATACGGTCAGGCTGCACTACTGACAGCCCCGGGGAAGAGATTCCGAAGGCTGCAGAGGGGCTCAGCAAATGCCTGGGCACCCTCTCACATATAACCAAGCACCCTGCCTTCAGGATTGATAAGGCCTGCCATAGGGGTGACTGATAGGTTTCTATGTGCAGTATTAAGTGAGATATAGTGAACCTATATCTCAGTAAGGGGCGCATGCACCACCTTACCCAGGCTGCAGTAGCAGACCTGTCATTTTGGAGAGCTTCCCGGGGGTGGCATAATACATGCTTCACCCCTGGTAGGCCTCTGAGGTACCTATGCCCTGAGTACATAGTATACGATATACTAGGGACTCACAAGGGTACCGCAGAATCCAATCTGGAGTGCACCTAAAGTACATGGAATCAATTTGTAAGAGAAATCAGATAGGCTGGGGACCTGAATAGCAGGTTCCCAGCCAAACTAAGTCACAAACCATCAAACCACCAGAAAAAAAGAGGGGGCAACCATGTAGTCAGATTCCACCTTCCTAAAGAGTCTATAGATATAGAGACATATTATCCTAACAACTGAAATTCCCATGATTGGATGGCTTCATACTAAGGTCATAATAGTGTCTGATGCTCATTATTGTAATATTTTTAAGTTACCGGAAGATACAATAGTCCTAAGGAAACTATTTTATGTGAAGAAAACTCACGAGGGACTGGTGTATAGGCGCGTCTCCAGACGTTTTCAATAGATTTAATGATTCACAAAATATTTAGCAGTAGATACAGCCATCATGTGTTGGTTGTTTTGTAAGGTAAATATATTCCATAGTGTGTATTTATGCAAATTACGGACAAGTTAAATTAGTGTCCTTATTATAACTGCATACTTATGGATCATAATAGTAATTTTATCTGTTATCCCCCAAGCGGTGAAATAAGATCATACTTAGATAAGAAGGTGAAAGGAGACAGAAACACAAAGAATGGTGATCAGATGGTGATGATTCCATCCCGTATTAGAACCAGAAGTATTAAAAAATTACAGTACATTGGAAACAGTAGTATGTACATAATATCTAGGAAATGACCTCTCTTTGTAATAATTGGACAACTGTGTGCCATTAGAGGCCACTATATAAATGTAATGAACATGTATTAGATGTGACAACCAATAGTATTGGCATATTGTCAACATTCAGTATGCATTATCGTTACTGTGATGTGATATACGACTTTGTGAAATGTGATGATTAATGGTATTGGTATATTGTCATCAATCAGCATGCTGTATATTTTTGTGATGTGCTATACGACCTTGTGAAATACTACAAATATAGGTCATTTCCTAGATATTATGTACATACTACTGTTTCCAATGTACTGTAATTTGTTTATACTTATAGTTCAAATTTGGGACGGAATCATCACAATCTGATCACTATTTTTTGTCTTTCTATCTCCTTTTACCTTCTGATTTAAGTCTGATCTTATTTCACCCCTTGGGCATCACAGATAAAATTACTATTATGATTGACTAGTATGCAAAATGACCAAACCTACAGCATTTATAATTAGGACACTAATTTAGCTTGTCCGTAATTTGGATCAATACACACTATGGAATATATTTACTTCACAGAAAAGCCAACACATGAGGGCTGTATCTACTGCTAAATATTTTGTGAATCATTAAATCTATTGGAAACGTATGGAGACGCGCATAGAAACCAGTCCCTCGTTAGTTATCTTAACATAAAATAGTTTAATTTGGAATATTGTGTCTTCTGGTAATTTAAAAATATTAGTATGATGCCCTCAAATCATGTGGAGTTCAGCTGTTACGATAATATGTCTCTATCTATGGACTCCATGTACCACGCATATTGTCAAAGGGGAACCAGACCTATTGCACGGAGAGATTAGATATTTCTCATGGACAGTTTCGTAAATAGGTAATCACAATTTCTCATGGGCAGTTTCTGACACCGAACAGTGAGTAACCACAATCTAGTAAACTTTGAGATCAATCTGGGTGATAATATATACTTGCTAACAAGGCCGCCACAGAGGATAGGAGAAGACGTGGATATGAACCACACAAGTATAAAAGGGAGAACCAATATGGGGGCATATCAACAACAACCTACGATAATTATCGCTAAGCGCTCTTAGCGTGAGGATAATTATCGCCGGCTAGCGTGGATTTTTATCGCTGAGATAGCGTGCTATTAGCAACGCTTATCTCAAAAACGATAAAAATCCTACCGCTAACTGCCTAACGTGAGATTATCGCTGGAAACCCTATGATAATCTCACAAAATGTGGTGTTAGCTTGTTGATAGGGCCTCACAAACCTAGCCATGATATCCACCTTCCATAGGATATCATGGCTAAGTCAGTCCTGAAGCAGGCGTAAGGAAAGTAGCGATAACAGGGGTTATCGCTACTTATCTTGCCGCTATGCTTCATAGCGTGGGGCTTGATGATAGGAGAAATGTCGCTTAGCGACATTTCTCCTGTCATGTTAGGTCAGGAACGCCCACTTTGCATCTCATTATAGATGCAAAGCTGGGCATTAAGATTTCGTACGCTAAAGCAAGGTTTCACGTGTTAGCATGACCTTGCCAATTAGGCGATAAAATTATCGCCGCTTTTCGGCCAAAAACAGCCGCAAAAGCGGCGATAATTTTCTATCGCCTCGTTGCTGATATGCCCCATGGCACTCACGCTGAACGCCATGGACTGGTTACATGGCTTTCCCACAGTAAGAGCTGAAAATTATGCCAGCTAATGTCCTCTAAGCATTATTTAGCTAAGAACGAGTAATATCTTGGAAGGGTTCGTTTTTTTTGTTCACGTATGGTTAATTGAAACTTTACAGGTAAGGTCAGAGTTACGAGGGTATAGATTGGTTTGTGTGACAAATAGTGCCTTTGTCTTCATTTTTAGATATGAAGATGCACTGACTACTTATTATAAATTCCTTTGCAACCAGACGCTTGAGAATTTGGTAAGTGAGGCAATATTATGAGATAATCTGAATCGATAGACAAATAGCTCATAACAGTGTATAAACATGGGCTTTACATTTCACATAATTTGATGACTTATAGGAAGCAATATCCATTACAGCGAAAAGGAAAATAGAAACTACTGTGATGGTGAGCTCTCTCCCCTTGTATACGGCTATACAATATCTACTAGCATGAGTTTGAGTCATTGAGGACACATTTGGGAGTTAATGGTACCATAGGTGACTGAACACTTTAGTCTGGCTAGGACCCTGCTATTCAGGGCCACCGCCTAGCTGCCTCCTCTCTAAATTGATTGTATGTACTTTAGGTACACCACAGATTGGATCCTGAGGTGCCCTTGTGAGTCCCTAGTATATGGTATACTAGGTACCCAGGGCAAAGGTACCCCAGAGGCCTACCAGGGGCTGAAGCATGTATTATTCTACCCCTGGAAAGCCACCCAAAATGACACCACAGGTTTGCTACTGCAGCCTGGGTAAGGTGGTGCATGCACCCCTTACTGAGGTATAGGTTCACTATACGTCACCTATCACTGCACATACAAACCTATCAGTCACCCCTATGGCAGGCCTTATCAATCCTGAAGGCAGGGTGCTTGGTTATATGTGAGAGGGTGCCCAGGCATGAGCTGAGACCCTCTGCAGCCTTCGGAATCTATTCTCCGGGGTTGTCAGTGGTGCAGCCTGACCATATACTCTTAAGTGCATTATAACCAAACTGTAAATGCTAACTTTGGACTGGCGGCACGGAAACATGTCATGTTTGGTGTTAAACACCTTGAAACCATACCCCCACACCAGTAACTGGTGTGGGAGTATGATCCCACCCTTCTAGAGGGAGAGACATGGCAGCACTGGAATTCCCGGTAGAAACTTAATTGAGCCCTGGCATCACAAAATGGATGCTGCAGCCACAGACACAAGTCTGACCTCTTGTTGCTGACCGAAAATCCGGTAGAGGAGGCCTGGACAATACGTTTCCTGTCACAGGGAGGTGTAACCACCTCCCAGACAGGCTGATGTGTATTGGGGCTGGGTGGGAGCACTCTCAGAGTGCTTTGAAGTCCAGCACTGGGGGCACATTTGGTGTCCCTGTGCATAGTCCAGCTCAAACCGGTTCAGAGGCTTCCAGCCCCTGCTCTGGTGTGAAACTGGACAAAGGAAATTGGTGTAGTCAGCCCTCTTTCTAAACCCTCCCATAGGTGGGTCCCCAGAGCTAGTCCAACCCCTTACTTAGGTGTAAGTAAGGAACCTCTGTAACCAGAACTTTAAATATCCCTGGACGAAAATCTGAAGATGAATCCTGGAACTTCTACGCTCTACTAAAGACTAGAGGACTGAAGAAATCTCCCTTGGGGTAAAGGAGTGACTCCCCTGCTTGGCAGGCACCAATGAAGCAATTTGGCGGTCTGCATTTCAGAAGCCCCCGCCGGACTCTGAAGTATTTGCAGCTCAGGAAGAGGATTTCCAGACATCTCAGAGGCTGACCCGAGTCCCCAGCAAAGCTGAGATCTGGGGCCCTTGTGAGTAGCGTGGAACCGGAACTCCTGGTCACCGGGCACTTTTGGAAGTGCATTGACTTCTCGACGTCTCTTGAAGTCGTGCTTGGGGTTACTTGTAGCCCCCACCTTGAGCAGCACAGCCACCGAAGATTGTCGGCCTAGTCACCCCGAGTGACCCGTGGGCGCCATTTTGTGTTTCCTCTCGAGGTCCCTTCGCGATCCCTGGTGCGTTGACTGGTGGGTCCCTGAGGGGGTAACTTTGCTTTTCCATTGGGCTTCCCTGGTTGCTCCAGACGTGCCCTGACTCCCAATCAAGTGGTGAGTCCCACTGACCTTGCTGGTCTGCAAAGCATTTTTCTTGTTTCTGCGTGGGTTGCTGTTGGCAAGGATTGTTGTGTCCAATCCGGGCACCGATGCTGCAGCACTCGACATCTTTTGTGGGACAGCTCGAAACCAGCTCCTGGTCATCCTCAATGCCTCCTGGTCCTCGTGGCTGAAGAGTCAAGCTTCAACTTGTTCACCTGAAATCACCCGACATTGGTGGGCATTTGCCTTTCGCATTCCTGGTCACTGGCTAGTGACCCAGAATCTGTCCCCTCTGCTTTCAGGTTCTTCTCATCTCCAATCTAGGCTTGGATCTCTTCAGACACTTCTCATCTTCCTGGCAGCAGCACTTCTTTGCCAGCTCCCATTGAAATCGACGACGCGACCCAACACCATTTGACACCTATGCACCCGGCTTCCCTGGGTGAGGTAACACGAGTACTCCAGTGCTCCCGTGGGTGTTGGCCCTAGAAAATCCTAAATCGCAAAGGGTTTGGCCCTGACTCAATTCTAAGTGTCCCTAAACTTTAAAAATCTAACTGCGTCTTTCCCCATAGATGCTAACGGGAGCATGAGGCTGTGTTCTCACACTGCACACGGCCCCCGTGGGTATCCTGTGTCACCACCTTGGGTCCCAGCGATTCTACAGGCTCTAGGCCTTGTGTCAAGTTAAGTCGTGGTTCTTATACCACTATTTTAGTATATGGTTTGGCTCGCCCCTAGGGCCTGACGTGTATTTGTGCTTATTACTGTTATATTTGAAGTGTAACTTATGTGTTTTGACCTCTAGTCTCATAAAGAGACTAGGAGGGTGTGTTTAGAAATAAATACATATATTTTATATATATACCTGGTGTGATTATCTTTCATTTAGCCATTCAAGAGATTACAGACTGGTAAAACAAGCTGCTTTACATTCCTTCAAGACTTAGCCTGAAGGCTGCTCTCCATAGCTACCACTAGGATAGCTTTCAATAAAGGTTGTCTTTAACCTATAACCAATAAGGGGTTGTTTGGACTGGTACAGGGTGCCCACTATAACTAGTGGACAGCATATACCGGGCCAACTTCTCACAGTGCCGTGATCGCGCTGAGATTGAGCCGAAGTCGAGACTTCGGCGTACTTTTAAAGTTGAATAAATTACTATAGAAAGTTTGAATATGATATTAGACTGAACAGTTTTGCTAATATACTTATTAAAAGTTTATAGAACTTTTTATTTATAGTGTATAATGATATATATGATTTTCGCGGGTGTGCGAAGGGTGTGTGATGAGTTTGTGCACCCTACGCGACTTCATGTCAGCAAAAGAAAAAAGGAATCTGATTGGTTGAAATCAATTTCATTGTGAAAGAGGGAGGATCCATCCTTCTGATATATCCCTTACTTTTTGTCCTTGATAGAGAGAAGACCTGTTTCTTGCTTCTTTATATTGATATATCTTTTTTGTGTGTTTGTTTATTTTTAATACAACTATGGCTTCTAATTTTGCCGAAGTTGATCCACATGCAGTAGAGGAGGAAGAACAGAAGGGAAGGGGTGTGGTGCCGCAGCCAGGGCGACTGACTCCGGAATCTGGGGATCACGGTTCAATCCCCGGCTGCAGATTAGCCCAGCACCATGTGACTCTGGGCAATAACTTGCTTAATCTTCCCGAAGGCCCCCAGCGCCTAGAGACCCTTACGGGTGATAGTTCGCGCTTTACAAATGTGGATTATTATGGTGCAGCAGAAGAACAGAAAAAAGGAAAGCATCGTTTGGTCCTTTTTTAGTGTACAAGAGGACCTGCGATGGATGCCGCTTCTGCCTCAAGTAACCTAGAACGGCACACTACGGTCAAACTTCGTTGACCTCTCATGGCACTGCTCCACACTTCGGGGAGGACGCTTTCCATAAGCTGTGTTTTCTGATGACGTGTCGCGCCGGCCCCGTCCAACAACAGAACTCCTTTAGATCGAAACGGACTCTTTCACTCTCTCACCGGAAGTGAAACCAGGCCACGCAGACACTTTCACAATACAACAGCCGGGAATGCACTTTTCGGTAAAAAAACTCATTCCTTCCTCCTAATCAAACAAAAGACTCACTGAAGAACAGGGAACAGGGGCCAGCTTCGATCGGTAAACAGCTGTTACAACAACTTTTTTATTTTGCAATATCATTACAACGCATGCATTACCATGCATGTGTTGTACATCGAGAAGTCATTACTACGCATTTTTTTAGAACGCATGGTCATTTACCACGCATGCCTTTACAACGAAACATAGGCTGTTCCGTTTCCTCACAACGACATGCACCGCCCCTCAGAAGCGACGTGAAGCAGGAACCACGAGGAGTGACAGGTAAGTAGGATGGGCATGGGGTGAGGGTTACTTTTCTAAGGGTTAGGGTAGTGCAGTGGTGTTTGGGTAGTGTAGGGGTCATGTGGGTGTAGTGTTTTAGGGTTTCGGGTAGTGCAGTGGTGTTTGTATAGTGTAGAGGGTTGTGCTGGGGTAGTGTTTTAGGGTTTAGGGTAGTGCAGTGGTGTTTGGGTAGTATAGGATGTCATGCTGGGGGTAGTGTTTTAGGGTAGTGCAGTGGTGTTTTGGTAGTGTAGGGGGTCGTGCTGGGGGTAGATTTAGGGTTTAGGGTAGTGCAGTGGTGTTGGTGTAGTATAGGGGGTCATGCTGGGAGTAGATTTAGGGATTAGGGTGGTGCAGTGGTGTTTGGGTAGTGTAGGGGGTCGTGCTGGGGGTAGTGTTTTAGGGTTTAGGGTAGTGCAGTGGTGTTTGGGTAGTCGAGGGGGCCGTGCTGGGGGTAGTGTTTTAGGATTTAGGGTATAGGGTTTAGGGTAGTGCGGTAGTGTTTGGGTAGTGTAGGGGGTCGTGCTGGGGTTAGTGCTTTAGGGTTTAGGGTAGTGCAGTGGTGTTTGGGTAGCATAGGGGGTCGTGCTGGGGTCGTGTTTTAGGGTTTAGGGTTGTGCGGTGGTGTTTGGGTAGTGGAGGGAGTTGTGCTGGGGGTAGTGTTTTAGGGTTTAGGGTAGCGCAGTGGTGTTTGTGTAGTGTAGGGGGTCTGTGCTGGGGGTAATGTTTTAGGGTTTAGGGTAGCGCAGTGGTGTTTGTGTAGTGTAGGGGGCCGTGCAGGGGGTAGTGTTTTAGGGTTTAGGGTAGCGCAGTGGTGTTTGTGTAGCGTAGGGGGTAGTGCTGGGGGTAGTGTTTTAGGGTTTAGGGTAGCGCAGCGGTGTTTGGTTAGCGTAGGGGGTCGTGCTGGGGTAGTGCTTTAGGGTTTAGTGTAGCGCAGTGGTGTTTGGGTAGCGAGGGTGTCGTGCTGGGGATAGTGTTTTAGGGTTTAGGGTAGCGCAGTGGTGTTTGGGTAGTGTAGGGGGTCGTGCTGGGGGTAGTCTTTTAGGGTTTAGGGTAGCGCAGTGGTGTTTGGGTAGTGTAGGGGGTAGTGCTGGGGATAGTGTTTTAGGGTTTAGGGTAGCGCAGTGGTGTTTGTGTAGTGAAGGGGGTCATACTTGGGGTAGTGTTTTAGGGTTTAGGGTAGTGCAGTGGTGTTTGTGTAGTGTAGGGGTTCGTGCTGGGGGTAGTGTTTTAGGGTTTAGTATAGTGCAGTTGTGTTTGTGTAGTATAGGGCTAGTGTTTTAGGGTTTAGGGTAGTGCAGTGGTGTTTTTGTAGTGTAGGGGGTCATGTTTTAGGGTTTACGGTAGTGCAGTTGTGTTTTGGTAGTGTAGGGAGTCGTGTTTTAGGGTTTAGGAAAGTGCTGTGGTGGTTGGGTAGTGTAGGGGGCCGTGCTGGTGGTAGTGTTTTAGGGTTTCGGGTAGTGCAGTGGTGTTTGTGTAGTGTAGGGGGACATGCTGGGGGTATTGTTTTAGGGTTTGGTGTAGTGCAGTGGTTTTTGTGTAGTATAGGGTGTTGTGTTTTAGGGTTTAGGGTAGTGCAGTTGTTTTTGGGTAGTTTAGGGGGTCATGCTGGGGGTAGTGTTTTAGGGTTTAGGTAATGCAGTGGTGTTTGGGTAGTGTAGGGGGTCGTGCTGGTGGTAGTGTTTTAGGGTTTAGGGTAGTGCAGTGGTGTTTGTGTAGTATAGGGGGTCATGCTGGGGGTAGATTTAGGGTTTAGGGTAGTGCAGTTGTGTTTGGGTAGTGTAGGGGGTCATGCTGGGCGTAGTGTGTTAGGGTTTAGGGTAGTGCAGTGGTATTTGGTTAGTGTAGGAGGTCATGCTGGGGGTAGTGTTTTAGGGTTTAGGATAGTGCAGTGGTGTTTGGGTAGTGTAGGGGATCGGTATGCTGGGGGTAGTGTTTTAGGGTTTAGGGTAGTACAGTGATGTTTGGGTAGTGTAGGGGGTCATGCTGGGGTAGTGTTTTAGGGTTTAGGGTAGTACAGTAGTGTTTGGGTAGTGTAGGGGGTCATGCTGGGGTATTGTTTTAGTGCTTAGGGTAGTGCAGTGGTGTTTGTGTAGTGAACTGCGCTTGCGCTGCGTTGCTAGGCGAGTCCTTAAAAGCATTGCACCAAGATGGCTGCCAACACTTCCTGGATTGAAGTGTTGGCAGCCAATTAGAGCCAAGCTTGTGCTTGTGTAGTTAGGTTCCGCTCAGATATATAAAGATTTATTTCCTTTAATATCTCAAAAACTACTGAACAGATTTACACCATTTAAAAAAAGGACACTTTCTGAACCAAGCACTACCTTTTTGCCAAATTTGGTGTAATTCCGTTCAGCAGTTCGAGCTGTAGCCATGTCTAAATTTTCCTATGGGAAATGCATTTTCAACATCTTTATTTTTCAATTTCTCAGGAACAACTGAGCAGATTTACACCATTTAACAAAAAGTTCTCTTTCTGAACCAAGGGCTACCTTTTTGCCAAATTTGGTGTAATTCCGTTCAGCAGTTCGAGCTGTAGCCGTGTGTAAATTTTCCTATGGAAAATAACATGGAAAAAACGCGTTTTGGGACCCCCTTTTTTCTCTGCCCCTTCTTGGGAAATCACCCCGAAACTGGATGAAATCAGGATAGGAGCTGACCGGAGCGGGCCATAAGTTTTGAAAATTTCATGAAGATTCGTCAACCGGCTCCAGAGTTATTGGGAAAACAAAAAACGCTTTTCCTATGGAAACTAGGTCCTAACTATAACTATCTACTGGCGACCGCCAGTAGATAATATATATATATATATATATATTCACTGAAAAAAACATAGGTTTCAAGGGCGTTATAGTTAGTTGGACATTTCACTCGTAGAAAACCATTGAAATTCCCCTGTTATAGTTAGTTCAGCTAACTATAACTCGCGCCCCCTCAATGCTCTGCTGATGACGTCATGTATTACATCACTCATGACATGGTCAGTGACATCAGTCATGACATCACTGATGACATCCGATTCTCAAATGGCATCACTGATGACATCACTGATGACATCATCCAGTGAATGTGTGTTTTTCTGAAAATTAAATGTTTTATATATGTATATCTCAAGGTCGATGGAAGAATAAATGGGTATATAAGTGTCGAAATGGATGTTTTTTTTTTGTAAAATTGATTGTATAACTGACTGATTAAGTGTATCTTAGTGAATACATGGGTTAGTGAGTAATGTTTAAATATGTAAATATCTGTATCAGTCTCTCACTTTGTATATAAGTGGTTGCATGGGTTGGTGAGTAGCTACATGAGTGTCTATATAGGTTATTAGTTGGTTTTTTGAGTATCAGTATGAGTGTCTGAGTATCTTAATGGTTCGGTGGGGGGTTCGGGGGATGTGTGGCCCCCTTCTATTCCTATTTTATTGGCCCTGGGGACCCCATCCACCAGGGCCTGACCCCTATTTATTTATTTACTTATTTTTTAAATTGGAAGGGGGCCTCCCGAAGCCATAATCGCCCCGGGGACCCCATCCCCTGGGGCATGGCCAGTCTTTATTTTTAAATTTATTTGGAGTGGGGCTGCGCTGCCCCCCTCGTCAGGCCATTTATGGCCCCGGGGACCCCATCCCCTGGGGCCGGCCTTTGTTTAAAAAAAAAAAAAAATTAATTATTGAGGAGGGGGGCCGCGTGGCCCTCCTCCCGGGCCACTTATGGCACCGGGGACCCCATCCCCTGGGGCCGGCCCTATCCATTGGGGACTGTGGGGGTCCCCCAATTTCCCCCACGGTCTCGCCTGCTCCCAGCATCCTGCGGGAGCCGGCATTGCTTTTCCACACGGGGAGCTGCTAAGATGCAGCTCCCCATGTGGAAAACCAATCGGCTTTGGTTTTTGGAAGAGAGAGCAGGTTTCCTGCTCTCTCTTCCAAAAACCAAAGCAGCTTGCTATGACAGGGCTATAGCAAACAGCAGTGTCCCGGGGGTAGGCACCCCGGGACACTGCAGGAGCCGGCCCGAGGGGGTGGCGGTCCCCAGGGCCATCACAGGGCCCCCCTCCCAACATGTGCAAAGCCCCGGGAGGTGGTGGTCCCCGGGGCGTGTGCAGGCGGATCGCGCCCCCTCACACAGGTAGTAAATTCTTTTTTTAAAACAAGCCCCGGGGGTGGCGGTCCCTGGGGCTGCAGGGGGGCCATGAGCCCCCCAGCAAATACTATACTTTTGAAAAGCCCCGGGGGTGGCGGTCCCCAGGGCTTGGGGGGGTCTTGGATGCCCCCCATGTAAAAAATCAAAGCCCCGGGGTTGGCGGTCCCCGGGGCTGCGGGGGGCTCTGTGCTCCCCATAAATCATTGTGCAAAGCCCCAGGGGGTGGCGGAACCTGGGGCAGTGTGGGGGGATTGGGGCCCCCCACACTTTTTTTTTCTGCCCCCGAGACCTGGCCCACCCGGGGGCTTTATTTAAACGAAGCGCGGGAACCCACACTTTGTTTTGTTTTATTTTCGAGGCCGGATCCGCGGATCCAGCGCACATCCCGCGATTTAAAAAATATATATATATCTATATCGTTTTTGGCCCTGGGGGTCCTTGTGGGACCCCCTAAGCAGGCCTAGGGGGTCAGGGTGTTTCTACCCCTTTTACGCGTTTGTTTTTCTCTTTTTTTGTGCCTCGGTTCTACCGAGGCACAAGATGGCTGGCAACACTTCTTGGTTTGGAGCGTTGGCAGCCAATTAGCATGAAGCTCGTGATCGGGAGGGTGCGCGGATCCTCCGCGGATCCTCCGCGGCCATAGATATCACTATCTTTATTTCTTCATTTCTCAAAACCTACTGAACGGAGTTACACCATTTTTTCAAAGGTCCCTTTCTGAGCCAAGCAGTACCTTTTTGCCAAATTTGGTGTAATTCCGTTCAGCAGTTTTTGCTATAACAGTGTCTAAAGTTTCCTATGGGAAATTGATTTTTTGACCTCTATTTGTTTAATTTCTCAGGAACTACTGAACGGAGTTACACCATTTAAAAAAAGGTCTCTTTTTGAACCAAGGGCTACCTTTTTGCAAAATTTGGTGTAATTCCGTTCAGCAGTTCGGGCTGTAGCCTGTTACAAAATTTCCTATGGGAAATAACAAGGCGAAAACGCTTTTTGGGCCCTCCTTTTTTCTCTGACCTCACTTGACAAATCACCCCGAAACTTTCAGGATAGGAGCTGACCGGAGCGACCCACCAGTTTTGAAAATTTCGCGAAGATTCTTCTTCCGGTGCCAAAGTTATTGGGAAAAGAATGTTACAATTTTCCTATGATAATTAGGTCCTAACTATAGCTACCTACTGGCGACCGCCATATATATATATATATATAATACATACATACATACATATATATATGTATACACACACATATATGTATATATTATTACCTACTGGCGGTCGCCAGTAGGTAGTTATAGTTAGGACCACGTTTCCATAGGAAATCCGCAACATTCTATTTTGAATAACTTTGGCGCCGGTCGACGAATCCTCGCGAATTTTTCAAAATAGGTGGGGCGCTACGCTCCGCTCCTTCCCTGAAAGTCTCGGGGGGATTCGTCAAGCGGGGGCTGAGATAAAAGGGGGGTCCCAAAACGCGTTTTTCCCATGCATTTTTCCATAGGACCTTTAGACAGGGCTACAGCCCGAACGGCTGAACAGAATTACTAGAAATTTGGCAGAGAGGTAGTCCTCAGGTCAAGGAAGTGCCTTTTGTAGGTTTGGTGTAAATCTGTTCAGTAGATTCTGAGAAAATAGCCTTTAAATCAATATATATATCTGAGCCAGCTTACGGTGCGCTTACGGTACGCTTACCGTACGCGTACGGTGGCGTGCGCGAGCGCGATTCTGATTGGCTCTTAGATCTTAGTAAACATTCGAATGGGCCGAAACCAGGAAGCGGCGGCTGCCATTTTCTCTCTCGCACTGAGAGTGATGTTTAAAATATAAAGCACAAAAACATGTAAAGGGGCTGTTTAGACAGCTCCCACACACATAGCAATGTTGAGGGAGTCCCCAAAGATCCCCCAAGGCCAAAGACAGAATTTTTATTTTCTTGCTAATTTCGCCGATTACGCTTACCGTACGCGTACGGTAAAAAATTATACAAAAAAAAAATTATCCACAATCTCCCCACCCCGTGTGCAATTGGTGCCCGACGGGCACCAATTGTGCATGGCTTATTTAAGCTGAGTTAAACTAAAATATTAAAAAAAAAAATAATAAAAAAAAAAATTATCCACACTCTCTCCACCCCGTGTGCAAATGGTGCCCGAAGGGCACCATTTGTGAATGGCTTCTAACATATCTGAAAAATTAAAATATTACCTTTCAAAACGAAGTGCATCATATGTCCTCCATGTGCGCACGGTGCGCGAAGCGCATCGTGCGTACATGGCCCATCTAGCGTAACGTGGGCACGCGGTGCGCGTAGCGCACCGCGTGCCCACCGTGCGTGCACGGCACTAACTGCGTAAAGTGGGCGCGCACGCCACGAATGGCGTAAAGTAACTTAGCATTTAAAAAACCGTACAAATTCACTGAAAAAACCATAGGTTTCACACACGTTATAGTTAGGAATTAGCATTTAAAAAACCTTGCAAATTCACTGAAAAAACCATAGGTTTCACACATGTTATAGTTAGCGGAAATTTTACTGATAAAAAACCAATGAAATTCCCCCGTTATAGTTAGTGCAGGCAACTATAACTCACGCGACCGCAATCTTCTGCTGATGACATATGTGTATTTATGAAAAAAAAATATTTGTAATATATGTATAGCTAAAAATGTATGGAAGAAGACATGGGCAAATAAGTGTCTAAATACAGTATTAGCATCAGCAGAGGATTGCGGTCGCGTGAGTTATAGTTGCCTGCACTAACTATAACGGGGGAATTTTATTGGTTTTTTATCAGTAAAATTTCCGCTAACTATAACATGTGTGAAACCTATGGTTTTTTCAGTGAATATATATATAAACACACACACACATATACAAATACATGTATATATATTCATGAAGTAGCAGAATGTAGACTCATGAATCAATAGGAATTAGATATGTCTGGCAAAATATCAAGCAAGAAAAAGTACTCAGCAGAAGGATCACTCCGTAGTCAGGTGGAGCTTACAGTACGCATAGATCTACCTGGCGAAACGCACCCACGGACCCTTCTCCTGCCACACCTGCAACTTCACATGCGACAGAACCACCAAACCTCCAAGGACCGAACCCAACCACCTCCGCTGCATACTCCTTAACACCCGCTCCGCACGCAAACACGCCATCGAGCTCTGGGACCTACTCGACACCTCCGCCCCAGACGTTGCCTTCCTGACCAAGACCTGGTGGAACGACTCCTCGGCACCTGACATCGCCATAGCCATCCCGGACGGCTACAAGATCTCCCGCAGAGACCACACCAACGGAATAGGAGGAGGAATAGCCATTGTCCACAAATCCACCCTCCAGGTCCACACCCTCGCAGGTGACTCCCTCAACTCCGCAGAACACCTGCACTTCTGGATCCACACCGACCCCAACACCACCCTCAGAGGAACACTCATCTACAGACCCCCTGGATCCCGGGCCCTCTTCAGCGACTCCATCGCCGACCTCGCCAGCACCCACGCACTCGCCTCCATGGACTACATTCTCCTTGGGGACCTGAACTTCCACATCGAGACCAACAATGACGCCAACTCCGCCACCCTGATCGACAACCTCACCAACCTCGGCCTTCGACAACTTGGCACCGAACCCACCCACACCGCCGGCCACACGCTCGACCCCGTCTTCTCCACAACCTCCCACGTCCCCTTCAACCACACCACTGAACTCCACTGGACGGACCACCGATGCATCCACTTCACCTTCAAGAAACCAACCACGCACCAATGCACCCAACAGCTGCCTCGCCGTCACCGAAGACCAGTTGACTTCCACCCTCACCCAGAACCGTCCCACCGACCCCACCGAACAAACGCCGCAACCCAAAACTTCAGACAGTGGATCAACGACTGCGCCAACACCCTAGCCCCGATCAAGAAGCCCTCCAGCAACAACCCCAGCAAGAAAGCCACCTGGTTCACCGAAGAACTCCAGATCTCCAAACAAGCATGCCGGAAGCTGGAGAAGAAATGGCTCAACGACCACGCACCAGACAGCCACGCAGCCCACAAGGACGCCATCCGCAGACATCACCACCTCATCAGAACAGCCAAGAGATCGTCCTTCAAAGCCCGACTGGACAAAAACGCACACGACAGCAAAGAACTTTTCAATATAGTGAAGGAACTCTCCAACCCCAACGGCATGCCACCCTCGCAAGATCTGTGCGACTCACTGGCCACCTTCTTCCATCGCAAGATCGCCGACATCCACGACAGCTTCAACTCCTCTCCCGCCCCGGCCGCAGCAGACCCCACCTCAAACGCCACCTGCACCAACCACCTGGCTTCCTGGTCCCACGTCAACGACGAAGAGACTCGCAAGGTCATGAACTCCATCCACTCAGGATCCCCATCAGATCCCTGCCCGCACCACATTTTCAACCAAGCTGGCTTAACCATCGCACCCCACCTGCAGAAGATCATCAACATCTCCTTCAACACAGGGACATTCCCGGAAAGCTTGAAGCACGCCAAAATCAACGCCCTCCTCAAGAAGCCCAAGGCGGAACCCAAAGACCTCAAGAACTTCCGGCCCATCTCCTTGCTCCCCTTCCCGGCAAAGGTCATCGAGAAAATCGCCAACATGCAACTGACCCGCCAGCTCGAGGACAACAGCATCCTAGACCCATCCCAGTCCGGATTCAGACGCAACCACAGCACCGAGACTGCCTTCATCGCCGCCACAGACGATATCAGGCACCAGCTTGACAACGGCAAAACTTCAGCCCTCATCCTCCTGGACCTGTCAGCCGCCTTTGACACGGTCTGCCACCACACACTAAGAACACGCCTCCAAGAAGCCGGAATCCAGAAGAAGGCCCTGGACTGGACCACGTCCTTCCTCTCCGGCAGAACCCAGAGAGTTCGCCTCCCGCCCTTCCGATCCGAAGCCACCGACATCATCTGCGGCGTACCCCAGGGTGCATCCCTCTGCCCGACCCTGTTCAACGTCTACATGGCCCCCCTCGCACAAGTGGCCCGCCAGCACGACCTGAACATCATCTCCTACACCGACGACACCCAGCTCATCCTCTCCCTCACCAAGGACCCACACATCGCCGAAACCAACCTCCACGAGGGAATGAAGGCCGTCGCCGAGTGGATGAGGAGCAGCCATCTGAAACTGAACTCGGACAAGACAGAGGTCCTCATCCTAGGTCCCACACCCTCTGCATGGGACGACTCCTGGTGGCCGACCACACTGGGAGCAGCTCCAACACCCACGGACTACGCACGCAACCTAGGATTCATCCTCGACTCCGCCCTCTCCATGTCGAAGCAGGTCAACGCCATCTCCTCCTCCTGCTACAACACCCTCCGCATGCTCCGCAGGAGCTACAAATGGATCCCGACCAAAACAAGAAGAACAGTGACCCAGGCCCTTGTCAGCAGCAGGCTGGACTACGGCAACGCACTCTACGCTGGAACCCCAGCTAAACACCTGCGACGATTACAACACATCCAAAATGCCTCCGCCAGACTGATCCTCAACATCCCCCACCGCAACCACATCACCCCCCACCTAAGAGACCTGCACTGGCTCCCCGTCAACAAGAGGATCACCTTCAAGCTCCTCACCCACGCACACAAAGCACTCCACAACACCGGACCAGCCAACCTGAACAGCAGACTCAACTTCTACACCCCCGCCCGCCAGCTCCACTCCTCTAGCCTCGCCCTTGCCGCCGTCCCGCGCATCCAACGCACAACCTCCGGCAGAAGATCCTTCTCCTTCCTCGCCGCCAAAACCTGGAACACCCTCTCTACCCATCTACGACAGACCCAGGACCTGCTCACCTTCAGAAGGCTCCTCAAAACCTGGCTCTTCAAACAGTAGCAGCACCCCCTCCCCCCCTCAGCGCCTTGAGAGCCTCACGGGTAAGTAGCGCGCTCTACAAATACATTGATTGATTGATTGATTGGCATTTTTCCCTTTCTGAATGAGGAGCCCAGCTCTGCCCACCAACTACCTGAGAACTGTTCAAATAGCATAGAGGATGCAACAAAATATAACACAGAAGCAGAAGTGTTTAGATGGAGCCATGACACCCAGACCTTACTCTAGGGGGTCTCCCACACTCCATGTCCCCTCCAGGCTCCCCCCTGCAGACACTCCGCTAGAAGCAGACGTGTCTCCCTCAGGTTAAAGCCTGGCATGGCACAGCTGCTTGGAGCACTCTTCCCCAGCTCATTAACCACTTCCAGCAGTGACTAATTAACGAGACGCCGTGCAGCCAGACATAAGAGCATCTTTGTGCTCATCTCTGCTTCCCCAGACAGCACTTTTGTTCTGTCCTTTGACAGGAGCCTTTAGAATCATAGCCTTGTTGTTCTAAAACACTCAGCTGTTTCTACCCTTCCGCACACGAGGCGACCGAACCCGATTCTTTGTTGCTCTGGTCGACACATATGCACAGAGAAGTGGCCACAGGGCATTGCACGTGCTTTTCGAATACCCTGTAAGACAACATTCTCAGAATTATTTTTCCAAAAATATACAGAGTACACTTAGCAACTTATGAAGATGTCCTCCATCCATGATGTGCTCAGGCTCCACAGAAGAGTGGAGAAACTGTACAACTGATCTCAGCCAGCTGCCTAAAATGTAATCCGCAAAAGACAATGCCTATATTTACTATAATTTTGTGCCAGGGTTGTGCCACTTTTGTGGCGCACTCCTGGCACAAAAAAACCTTTTTGGCATTTACTAAGCCATGCAAAGCCACTTTGCATGACTGTGCGTCAGGTAGGCATTACATTGATGTAGCGCATGGACATTACCTTGCATCCACTCATGTATTTTGACTCAAAACCATATTTACTAAGACTTGTAAACCTATGTTTGTGCCAAATTGGTGTGCCTACCCGACAAACGGATAATGAAGAGAAATATCTTTATTTTTTACATGTTACTTCCTCTGTCTATGTGTGGTTCAATTTGCAGCATGCATAGAAAGAGGAATATGCCTCTATGGATTGTTTTTGTGCAGGATGGTTTCCTTCCCGCACAAAATTATTCCTGCCCTTTATACAGGCACCGATGCACTATCGCTTAAGGATGCCTATGTTGGGGAAAGGCTGCACACAGTGTACCAGTGCTATGAGACAGCAGACATTTTGCCATTTGTAAATATGGAGCATTTCTGCTCACTCCCTTTGCATTGTATGAAAAAATAGTAAATGCACCCAAGGGTTTTACTAATGTTAAGCAAATCTATGATCTGCACCAATTAAAAAGAATTAATCCCGTATTACTAGTACGGCGTACCATTGGACCACCATACTCGCGGTGGTGTTCCAACCACCACCACACTAAGAGCATGCCTGCAGTATTTTGAGTGTTGTGGTCAGACTGCCACAGGACCGTTGCAGCCGCCAGGGATCCAGTATCCCGTGGCGCTAGCGGTTAGACGCTAAAATATGCTGATGGTGCTGCAACTGCACTGCCAAGCATATTTCGAGTTGCCTCTTCATCGTCCTTTTCATAGCGGTGAGCCCGCCATAAAAAGGGACGCAGAAATGCAACAAAGGGGGCCCTAACAGAGTCGCCTACCAACTTTGGGGCCTGGGGGTGCATGCAGGGGAGGGCACATATAGTGCCCCCCTGGATCTGCATCGCCAGTTCCTGCATAGTGTGGTATGTATGCCACACCATGCAGTAAGGTGCAGTAAGGTGCAGTTGGTGCTATAAGCCTAACTGACCGCCGCTGTTAGACCGCCACATGACCACCAGTCAGACCAGGATTAAAGTCCTAATCTGGCAGCGGCAGCACCACGGCTTTGTGGTCCTACTGCAGACCGGACCGTCTGCTGTAGGACTGCCAAAGCTGTAATAAGGCCCTTAACTTCCCTCTCTACAACAATCTGTAGTTCCTTTATGGTTCCGCAACTTTCTCCTAGAATCTCTCCCTCCAAACTTAAGATCAAACCAAACATTCTTTCTTTTAAAAAAAAAGTCTTAAGTCTCACTTTTTCAAGACCTTCCTTACCTCTATTTTAGATTTGCGCTTTTTTTATGGTAGTCTATTTGTTACATGACTCTCAATATTATTTCCTCTCACTTCACATTCACTGTTAAAGTCATAGATCTATATTACTTGTCCACATTCCCGTCCACACAACATCCCCACCTCACCACCATACCTGCTTGTATCGTGTTCCCTCTTGTTGAGGAAGTAATTCTCTCTTGCTGATTGACCTTCATAATTGTCTCTTTCAGTAAAGCCCTCTATTAATGTTTGGTGTTGGGGTGATATAGAAAAAAGCTCTTAATAAATAAATAAAATAATAGTCTTTGGAGTGAATTACCAGTGCTAAAGTGCATGTGCTTCTCCTCTAAACATGGTAACATTGGTAAATACACAATGGGCATATTTAGTTTACTAAAGTCCCTTGCAAAGTGGAATACCATATACCCATATACTTACGGCCTGTAAATTAAATGCTACTAACGGACCTGCAGCACTCATTGTGACACCCACACAAGTAGCATTTCCAACCTGTCTCAGCTTGTCACTGCAGAGCCTGTATGTGCAGTTTTACTGTCACTTCGACTTGGCATTTAAAACCCTTTGCCAAGCCTTAAGTGCCCCTTTTTTTACACATAAGTCAACCCTAACGTGGGCCCTATGTAGCCCATAGGGCAGGGTGCTGTGCAAATAAAAGGTAGGACATGTACTTATAAGTTTTTCATGTACTGGTAGTGACAAACAGACACACTCGTTTTTCATTACTGTGAGGTCTACTTCTTTCATAGGTTAACACTAGGAATTACTTATCACACTTTTAAGCTGTAATTCCCGATTGGAAAGGAGCAGTTTTGTCAAGTTTTATATAATTGGAATAGTAGTGATAAATCCTCTTTACTGGTAAAGTTAGATTTACTACTATTTTAGAAATGCCACTTTTAGAAAGTGGAAATTTCTCTGTTCTTACTGCCTGCAGCCTGTCTCATAGACACATCTGGGGTGAGTGACAGCTACACTTTGTGCATTCCCTCTAGACAGCTACTAATACTGGAAAGTGAGGTGTGTCAAAGTACTCATCTGCATTCATCTACATTCTGATGGCTCTTCCTAAGCAGGAATGGAGGGAGGGGCTGACACTAACATAGGTAGTGGCCTGACCCCACACAAAGTACGGATTACTCCCCACAGATAGTCTGGAGCCAGTGCTGAAGAAGAAAGGATACTGGGCACTTCAAAGACCCTTCTTTGAAATCACCCCTACTTCAAAGGCACATTTGGGTATAAGTACTGGGTCTCTGATCCTACAAATCAGACACTTCTGGACCTACAACTGGACTCTGTCAGAAGAACTGCTGCGCTGCATCAAAGACTGACACTCTACTGTACTGCTGACGTGTAAGGCCTGCTTTTCTCTTGTACTGCCTTCCTGCCTGATGCTCTTTGACTCTGCTGAGGAGAGCTGGACTCTGCTTTTGTACCAAAGTGATCTCCAACGGCTTGTTGGATTGCCTCCTGTTGCTTGAGACTCAGGCAAAGCAAATTCTCTACCCCTGCTCCTGAGCCTGGTTCACCGTAAGTGGACCAGAATACTTTCACCACAGAAATCAACGCTTCTCCAGTTTACGTGTAGCGGAACCAGAGCATCGACCCTGTTGTGGGAGTAGAATCTATACATCGCCTTGAGAGCCCTACGCTTCGGAACTGCGCATCGCAGCTGATGCAGTGTGGAAAGATCGACGCTTCTTTTGACTGCTTGAAGAACACCAGCACATCGCACTTTGGAATGAACTCCTCTCGGTTCAGTGCTTCGTCTATGGAACTGATGCATTGCCACCACTGCGGGATCAACATTGACGCATCATTTGACTGCACTCCATATTTTGCTGTTGCGATCAGGATAAGGTACTTGGTTCACTGGGACCTGCCTGAATCCTGTTGCCGGCCTGTGCTTCATCGCAGTCAGTCCAAACTATTGACTTTGCTTTTAAGCGCTAGCACTCTTTTTATTATTTAAAAATTCATAACTCAACTTCTATACATTGTATTTTTGTCATTTTGGTTTTAATTTTTTAATAAAATTATTGTCTATTTTTCTAAACGTGTGACGTCTATTTGTAGTGTCTTCATTGTATTTCCGTTTGTGTGTGTTGCACAAATACTTTCCACATTGCCTCTTTAGATAAGCCTGACTGTTCTGTGCCAAGCTACCAGAGGGTGAGCACAGCCTATGCTTAAGTGTGTATCTAGCTTACCCTGACCAGGATTGTGATTCCTGTTAAGACAGGGTGCATTTCTAGCAGCTTCCCTTCAGAGTGAATTCGCCTCTGTCCCAGTCAGCTGAGCACCCTCTGCCTGGACCTCTACCTCAGACATTATGGGGCAGATCTATGTCGGAGATGCGCCACTTTTACGCCGCCGTTGCGTCACTTTTGTGACGCAGCGGCGGTGTAAACCCTGCGCCAGGTTGCGCCATATTTACATCGTGACGCATCTATGGAGATGCGTCACGATGTAAAGCCCTGCGCCACGTAAAACCTGCGTCAGGTTTCACGTGGGCGTGTCGACATAGGGGGGGGCGTTCCGTCACAGGAACGCCCCTGAAAAGTGACTCAGTCAAATCTATAAGATTTGACTGAGTCACTTTCCCAACGCTGATGCGCCAAAACCCTGCGCCTGCTTGAAGCAGGCGTAAGGCTTGACGCACCATGTTAGGGATAGGGTTGGTTGGAACAGTGCTGGAGTTGCGTCGCGCTTGCGACGCAACTGAAGCACTGCGCCAACCTTACGCCATTGGATGCGTCACGCATCTGTTTATTCCTGCGCCATGATGCGCCGCATTATAAATGCGGCGCATCATGTGTGGCGCAAGGGTAAACTTGCGTGACGCATCATTCCTGGCGCATCCTTGCTGATTTGCAGGGATGCGCCAGGCAACATAAATCTGCCCCTCTGTCTCTAGCCTAAATTCTGGAACAGAAAGCTGTTTCCTCATACCTGGTGGGAGGTGAGGAATATGGCTATTACCCCAACAGATAACCACTTTAATGCAGCGTGGGCAAAACCACAAGGAGCTCAAGTCAGCCCAAGCACCTATAGAGAAAGAATGCAGCTCTGGGTCCATTCATGGTGGATGGAACTGCTGCCATCCAGTGTAGCTCTCTTTGTAGCTATGAATTAGCCTGAGGCCCTGGTCTTGGAATGGCTCAGACCTATGGTAGATCTCCCTATAGGAAACTATGGACGTTAACAAGAGACAGGGCAGTTTCTCCTAAATGGATTCTAATGTCGATAGTCCCTGACATCACCAGAATTATATAGAATATATCATGCCAATGAGGCTGCTTCCTGTGATGGTCACTGGCCTTACTGTATGAAGAAACCTCCCTTCTCTAGGATCCGACTATCACTACTTAGGGTCAGGCTACCAATACTATGGGCCTGACTTCCTACTCTGGAGGTCTGACTATCACGCCAGGAGTTCTGACTATCAGCACTGGAGGTCTGACTATCACCACTGCTGATCAATCTCAAATTATGTATCTAGACCAGGAGCTCTCCCTCTCTGTTCATCTGCATTAAGCGAGAGGAGAGGGTGTGCCGCTGGGCTTCAGCTGAGACCCTACCTTAGGATCCAGGAGACTGAAGGGTGACTGTGGTGAACTGAACCTCCTTGGGTCGATGTGGGATATCTACCACTCGGCCTTCTTCCATTGAGCTGCAAACCCTCCAGATGCACTTTGGGTAACATCTACATCAGTGCATTGTCCTTATATATGACAACTCTCCGTTGTATGATTTAACTGTCTACTGTACTAGACCATCAAACCAACTTAACACACTGTTCACCCTTGACTGGGATTCTAAGGATGATAGAATAAAAGCTGACATAAACCAAATGATGAAAGGATCTTTATATTTGGTATTGTAGTTGGAAGATCCTATCATCCTTCTGAAGTTGATAACTTGAGTCAAACACTCAGAAGGTGATGGGAGGAACATGCTTGCAATAAGTCTAATCACTGGCAATTGCTTCAGGTAGCATTCCTACCCATTATTTCTTTGCTCATCATGCCACCTCAGATTAGACCCAGCCATATGAAAATCAGTCTTGGTCCCGCTCCACCAGTAATAGTCCAGCCCGAACCACTTAGGTCCTCTCTAAACTGGAAAAAATGAAACCCAAGATTATGTTTGGTCTGATTGGGCCTTTTCAGCCAGGTATGAACTTGGTTCCAGTGGCACAGTGAGCAAGGGACTAACCATGGGCAATGAACACTGCTCATAAAAAAAATCTAATCCAACTCTGCCATGTAGCAGAGTTAGCAACTACCCACAACACTTTGATAAAACAACTTTACCTTTACATGCTAAAAGCATATAACCAATTCACAAAAGGGAACTTAGAAAAATATCAGGCAATGAGAGAAGTGATGATTTTGGGGTCACCCTAACTTAGGACGAGGACCTAGCAGATGCCTTGAACACAAAGAGCACATCATGCTGAACGATTCGGTGGTGGTCTCATCCTCCTAGGACCACCCCAAGCAAAGTGATGGCCAAAAATACAATGCCAACCAAAGGACCAGCAAAGTATTATGGGGCGAGATTCTAGAGTGCAGTGAATATTATAGTAGCCAATATCAAAACATTCCTCAAGGGGCAGGCTCTCTTATAGTTTTAGCTCCCAGCTGAGCCGGAGGAGCCTGCCCCTTGAGGAATGCTATGAAATTATCAAGTTTCTCACTGCGTGCTATTTTTTCATTTTCACTTTTGTGAGATGACTATATATATTTTTGTATGTAAAGATAGAGTTGCAGTTTGTTTAATCAAAGGTATGTTAGGTTTCTGTTTTATTAGTGGGATGAGACGGAGCGAGTTATTCTGCGTAGTGGTACTCTGCCAATTACACCCATCCTTAGTGGTTATGCTCCCTAACATACACAGTTGGGGGCATATTTACAAGCAGGCGATAAAAAATTATCGCTGCTTTTGCGGCCGTTTTCGATAATTTTATCGCCTAATTAGCAAGGCCAGCTAACGCGTGAAACCTTGCTTTAGCAGCAGGATTCATAACGCCCAGCTTTGCATCTCTAATGAGATGCAAAGTGGGCGTTCCTGACCTAACATGACTGGAGAAATGTCGCTAAGCGGCATTTCTCTTATCATCAAGCCCCACGCCATGAAGCATAGCGGCAGGAAAAGTAGCGATAACCCCTGTTATCGCTACTTTCCTTACGCCTGCTTCAGGACTGACTTAGCCATGATATCCTATGGAAGGTGGATATCATGGCTAGGTTTGTGAGGCCCTATCAACAAGCTAACACCACATTTTGTGAGATTATCGCTGGGTTTCCAGCGATAATCTCACGTTAGGCAGTTAGTGTGAGGATTTTTATCGCTTTTGAGATACGCGTTGCTAATAGCAGGATGTGCGTGGAGACAGGGCAAGTGGGTGTGGCCTCCTAAAAATATTTGAGCATTTGCACATAATATTTTACAAATGAAGGGGTATATTATCAAGGGGCGACGATAATATTATCGCCGCTTTAGAGCCCGTTTTCGGGCGCAAAGCGGCGATAATATTATCACATTATCATCTAGGGCACGCTAGCGCGTGATTCCTTGATGTATCGCCCCTTTTTCACACGCCTCGCCTCGCATCGATAATGAGATGCAAAAGAGGCGTGGCTGTGAAAAGCAACATGGGATAATATCACGAAGTAAGCTTCGCGATATTATCAAGGAGGGTTAGCGATAAATAAAATCGCGTTAAGTATGCCTTAACTCAGGAATTTAACGTCTGTTAAATTCCTGACTAAGGCATACCTAACATGGGGGGTGGATTGTGTGGCTAAGACCACAGGCCCTATTAGCTAGGATATTGCCGTTTTCCACCATGGAAAACGGCGATATCCCACCTATCTCTGGAATTTTATCGCCTCGGCGATGCGCGTTGTTAATAACGCGCTAACCGGGCGATAAATTCCAGAGATAGCCGGCGATAAATATGCAAGCGCTAAGTGCGTTTTGCGATATTTATCGCCGGCCCTTGTTAATATGCCCCTTAGCACTGTTGGATAGAGTTAACAACTGAGTGGATAGGGGTTACTGTAATTGGCCTATCTTAAGTGGTCCATGTTTCTGCCAAGGACGACTTAAAAAAGTTCAAAGGCATTCGTCAGGACCAGAAGATGTATGTCACTCTGCTATTGCGTTACAAAAATATACATACAAGCTATACATTCAACCTTGATGGCTATTCTTGTGGTCCAGTCACAGCAGTAGGGTCCAACACAGGCCTGGGTGTGTATAAAAACTCTGCATTACCATTGTCAGTCGTCACCCAGATTACAGAGATTCTCTGCTTCTGTGTGTGGCTTCTTTTTGGGAGGGGTAATGCTCCTAATAGACCCTATTTGTGTTTATAACTTAGGAGACAGGTGTGTAGAGCATTTAAAAACAACAACACATTAAATAAGTAAGACACAACACACAGTAAAAATTCAACACCAATTTATAAAAATGGGAAATATTGTTATGATTAAAATGACACCTAAACTATAAGAATCCAATGTTGTGAACTGGAGAAAGGAATTTATAAAGAATAAGCACTATCTAGTACCTAGAAGCCAAAAGCACCAACTTGGGACATCTGGTCACGCTAGGCCGGGGTAAAGCCAAAGTTTAAGGCCGACTGCAATAGAGCACAGGTCAAATTCAATGAGCCTTAGTGCCTGGTCAAGTTTTTGCCTTCTTACTTACTCATTTTTTTTTTAGCTTTTTCTCTCGAAGTCCAGCGACTCTCCTCGGCAGGCCAGGTTTGGGTTTGACAATGGCGGCTTGCTTCAGCGGGATCCCTCAGTCTTTTCCTGGGAGTCTTGTCGATGACAAAGAGCTCCGGAGCTTTAGTGGGGCAAACCTGAATTCCAGGCCCGGTTGTGGTTCGACGCCGGAGGCTTGACTCTCGACAATGGGTAAGTCAACTTATGGAGCTTTTTATTAAAACTTCTCCAAATGATCTCAAACTTCTGGATCTTCTTCAAGAGGGTCCTTATGATGTTCTAAAGTGTCCACAACACCAATCAAGGTTCTAAAATCTCTGAGTTGCTCCTTGACATTGAGACTACAATTCCCACAATGCACCTGGCCAAATTTTTAAAAGTCCAGTTGAAGGTGGTCAGTTGGGTTCTTCCTGGTGTTGACAATGCAGATGGATCTCTTTTAACCTGTTGCTTTTAGGAAGTCCACTCCTTAAACTTATAGAGCAAGACAAAGTCCTTCTTTTGGTAAAGCCTTAAGTGTGCAGCAGGTGCAGTTATTAAGAGTGCACTCCTCCTGGTGCAGGCCAGGGTTTATCAGAGCAGTCCTTCTTCTTGTTTCTTCTTGATCTGAGTTTCTGGGCAGCTCTCCCGCATTTATCCAGGCGGGGGCACCCCTGACCAATGGAGTACTGGGTGCCACCCTCTGGTATGACAACTTCCTTCAAAGTGTGGCATATGTTTGTCCCGGAAAGCACTGGTTGTCAAATTCCAAACTGGAGAAAATCTCTTGTGGAGCTTAAGGTGTGGCTAACCCAACCTAATGGTGTGGCGAACTTTCCCTAACACTCCTTTTCCAGCCACTCTGCTAATTCAATCACTGGGGCTCCCATCTGACTGGGGGTGCAGGAAGTGGGGGTCGGCCTGAGTTCTGTTCTAAGTTTCTTTCCCTCTTTGAAGACCAGTTTGGCTACCCAGCCCCCTTCCTACCTTTTGTGCTGCAGCTTGAAGATCTCCTCCCATCAGACGTGTCTTTGTTTCCTTTCAGGCCACTTCACCCCTCATTAGAGCAGTCTGGCTCAGCTTATCAAAGGCTGGCCAATCAGAAGAGGGTGCTACAGGGCGGAATTCATGCACACCAGAAAAGCAAGCTCTATAACTTATTTTCTAACAAAGTTATAATAAATCCAACAATGGCAAGCTGTTGGATTCATTCTAACTATTATTTAGACACTTTGAAGTACCATTTTAGCTCACTCCTGACAATAGTTATACTTTATCAAAGTTTAATAAAGACTCTCCTTGTTAGCCTATGAGGCAAATGTACTACAAAACAGAACTGGCACTTTTTCCCTCACTAGGGCATATAAAACATCTTTAATATTGTCCCTGCTTAAAACCAGGCACCCTACCCCTGGGGCACCTAGGGAAGTCCTTAGGGGTGACTTATCAGTAAACATAAGGTAGTTTAAGGCTTTGGGTGTACCTTTAATTCCAAAATCGAAATTGCATATACTTTTCCTCTAGAGAGCCAGTGGGAGACCGGGACCACCATCGAGCCGTTGACGTTGAATCTCCAGTCGAATTCAACTTGCTGGTCTGCCCTGCTGAAGAAGATCTAACTTCCAGAAAGGTTTCTAAGTCCAAACATAGAGGGCTTCATCAACACCAACGGCAAGCAGAAATCCATTGATGTTGATGTCGAGGTTTCCTGGACACATACTTTGAACTTTGCCCGCTCAGAGCTTTCCTACATTCATTGACGACCACACCAGGGCCTACCTCTTCAGCAACCTGCCGTCACTGAGCTCATCTTCGGATACAGCTTGCAGTTTGCCCTGCCAATAATCAGTCAATAACCACTTTTGCCTCAGAAAAATATCAAAGTCAGAAAGCAAATTTTCCACCAGGGCTAAACTCTTCCCTGTATCTGACCTGCACTCCATCGTGGTTGGACTTAACTTTTGACTTTGACCCCGACTAGCATGAACAGATAATCATGGTTGGCGCTTTGTGCTTTTTGGCATTATTTTTTAATCAAACTTTTCAAATTCATATCTCTGTTTCAATTTAAAGGTGTTTTGTCATTTTTGTGTCATTTCATGTTTTAAATATTCTTTATTTTTTTTTATTGGTTTGGAATTATTTTGTGTTATGTTTTCACTTTATTAGTGTTTGAGTGCAGCATGCATACTTTATACTTTGCCTCTAGGTTAAGTCTGACTGTTTTGTGCCACGCTACCAGAGGGTTAAGCACAAGTGACGTTTGTGGTTCACCCTGACAAGGATTGTGATTTCTATTTGAAGAGACATCTAATCCTCCTCAACTAATACTCCGATATCTTACACACCCTAAGTGATAATCCAATTTCTTACAAGCACCATGTGGCCAGACTGTGATTATCACCATCTTGCAAGTTCCAACTCACACAGAACACATGTAGCATAGAAAACAGCTGTGCATGAATCCCTCATATAAAGTAGGTAATCATTATCAGTGGCTATACAATCTCTCCTCACACACAGTAGAAAAAGGTAGAACTTTGTTTTCAGATTTGCAAGGTTTTCTCACACAGAACAGGCATGGCGACCAAGTAGTCCTACACTTTTGATGGATGAAGCGTCACAAACTGAAGGTCTCACTCATGATACTTGATATATGCGAACACTTAGAGACTAATTCAGAATTTGGCGGATGCGTTACTACGGTGACGGATATCCTGTACAACAAATCAATCCCACAGGATATTTTGGGATTTATATTTCGGCGGATAGGATATCTGTCACCGTTGTGACGGAGTAACCCGTCTGCCGAACTCTAAATCAGGCTCTTAGATTTTGAAAAGCAACTTTACAAGACTCCCTGATACCAGGAGCATACTCTTTACAGCTCCTTGACAATCAACGCATGTGGGGATGCGTCAGGAGGAAAGCTTGTGGTCAGCTCCTTCCAGTGTCCCTGGGTGGCTGTCACCCAAGATTGAGTGCTGGACTGGATGTATTTTGGCACCTGGGTGTTGATTGGCAGTTTGGATTTCAAAGCAGCATTTAGGGCACTGGTGAGGTGATACTAGGGCCACTCTCCCCCAAGACACAGTTTGGCAGCAGATGCTGATTCAGGGTTACTGCAGATCCGGGAGTTTAGAGGCGATGGGTTCGGACGCCTTCCTCAGGTCAAGTGGGGCATTTGCAGGGTTGGTTGGTAACAGACCTGGAGATGTCCCTCAAAGTGTTACTAACGGGTCCTTGGGGCAGAGGTTGTGATTGGAGATGTTCCTGTTCCATCAAATCTTGGTGGCTGATGCTGAGTTCACGCATTGGGCCTTTTAATAGTAGGCCCGAAGGTGAGTGAAGAGAGGGCTGCTGTGCAAGCATTCGGGGGAGGGAGCAGCCAGAAACTCCTTTCTGCGGCTTGAAAATGGTGGAAAGCATTATTGGTCACAAAACAACTATCAAAGTCAGAAAACTCCAACTCCTGCACTGAGTGTCTGTGATTACCACTTTGTAGCAGCTTAGGTCTGGCCATTATGACTGAACTTAGAGGTAAGCCCCTTGTGCCACCCTTACGTCACTTTTCCCATGTTAAAAATGACGCAAAAGTGGCGCTAGGGGCTTGTAAATACGCCCATATATCTTCAGCATGTTAATGGACATCGCTGGAGGGATTTTTTCAGGGCTTCCTTTCATTTCTCAATTTTAATCGGCTTTGAAACTGCCCATAAGATGTTTTACAACATACTAATGTCTTGTAGGCTGGAATTGGAATGTTGTAAGGTGGGCTGGAATTGGAATGTTGTAAGGTGGGCTGGAATTAAAATGTTGTACAGTGAGCTGCAATTGGAATGTTGTACAGTGGGCTGGAATTGGAATGTTGTAAGGTGGGCGGAATTGGAATGTTGTACGGTGGGCTGGAATTGGAATGTTGTAAGGTGGGCAGAATTGGAATGTTGTATGGTGGGCTGCATTTGGAATGTTGTATGGTGGGGTGGAACTGGAATGTTGCAGAGTGTGCTGGAACTGGAATGTTGCACAGTGTGCTGGAACTGGAATGTTGCAAGGTGTTTTGAAACAGGAATGTTGTATGGTGTGCTGGAATTGGAATGTTGTACGGTGGGCTGCATTTGGAATGTTGTATGGTGGGTGGAACTGGAATGTTGCAAGGTGCGCTGGAACTGGAATGTTGCACAGTGTGCTGGAACTTGAATGTTGTATGGTGTGCTGGATTTGGAATGTTGTACGGTGGGCTGCATTTGGAATGTTGTATGGTGGGGTGGAACTGGAATGTTGCAAGGTGTGCTGGAACTGGAAAGTTGCACAGTGTGCTGGAACTTGAATGTTGTATGGTGTGCTGTAATTGGCATGTTGTACGATTGGCTGGCATTAGAATGTTGTTTGCCTGCTGGGCGCTTCTTTGCTAGGATTCCAGGCTAGGAAGTTACGGTTGGACCTGGGACGCTGGCAGACGGACTTTGTGTGCCATCTTCCTTGCCACACAATAAAGCTTCTGAAAACTTCCCAGAGGGAGTTCTGTTTCTTCTCTGGGGTGGAATACACTGGATTGCCCTGAAAAGGTTCCCACTGACGTGGAACGAAACAAGCTGACTGGAAAATAATGATTTGTTATTTGAAATAAAAATTGAATCATAGTTAAATACAAATACAAGGATGATGGATTTCCTTCTTTGGACTGCCTACTTTGTTCTGCAAGTGCACATAATATACATCCGATGTGCACTATTGAAAAGAAGGTGTACACCAACGCTGGGCTCAGGTAAGTGGAATGTTGTCTTGAAGAACAGTGCAAGCAGGAATACCCACTGTTAATGTTACTCCAGTACCTCACAGAAGGGTAAAGCGCTATTGCAGCCATCCATGCCAACTCTATCTGTCAAATCCCCCTCAAGCATTTCATACAACATAGACAGCATTCTACACAATACTCATACCAGTCCAGACTCCACCACCTTCGCACTGGGGTCCCCACACACTGACAACCTAGAAGATAACACGTACAAGATTAGACCCCGACAAAGATTCAAGAATTGTGCTTCTTGCTGTAACAATGTGACCAGTGTTCAGTGATGTGCTTGTCTATGATGCCCTATGAATACCTACCAGTCCTACATGCAGCACTGGACACACACAACCTGCCACATGAAAATACAAGTGCCATGATGCTGCATGGTGCACTCAGAATCATATTTTAGAATTGTGCTCTCTCGATAAGCACTTCACCTTCCAGCAATGGCCCCCTCTTCTCTTACTTGCCAATATTACAGGAGTGTAACCTCCTATAAAAGGCTGGAACTCTTGTAACAGGTACAGTGTATGATGCTGGTGCAGTGTTACTCAAGTCTTAGCAGTGCCTTAAAAACACTGAGGTGCTTCTGCACGGCAGGAAAGATGATACCCGCGACCAAATGTGAAGCTTAAACTGAAAGTAAATTAGAAGATGTTGCCAGGTGTAAGTGGCTATCCGTGGAACTAGGAAACCAGACTTGCGGAGGCTTTCCCTACAGTGGCGGCTTCGCCGCAATGGCGGAGGTGCGTCGCCCCACTGCCTGCCTCAGAGACAGCAAATTTAAAATAAAACGATGTTCTTGCATCGTTTTATTTTACATTTGCCGGCTGGTAGTCAGCTGTGTTGGGAGGGGCGGGGCCAATTCATGGGAGGGGGCAGAGGAGGCAGACCAAAATACACATGCCCACTTAGGTTTTCTCCATCCCAGCTGCATGGTGCAGCCGGGCTGGAGAAACCCCACATACTCCCTGGTCAAAGCAGCCTTTCCCTGGTCTTTTCAGCCTGCTCAGACCAATCCCTGAGCTGCTCTGCAGGGCGGGGATTGGATAGGCAGTCTATCCCAGGGGTTGCTGGGACCAGGCAGGAAGAGGAGAGGAGGCGCGACGAGACGCAACGCTGGAGGCGGCCGGTGGCAAAAGGAAAGATTTTTTTACGTTGTATTCCCCCCACCCCACATGTGATGCCTCCCACGTGACACTACTCGCCTCACCACCCTTTGTCTATGGTGGCCGCCGCTGTAAAGGCCCCATGCATGAACCCTGTTTAGGACAGCCGCGCTTGTTCAATTTGCTCACTCACAATGGCAAATTCATGGTTTCATTTTATGCCCCAACACTTTCAAACTTCACCATCCCCACTGGCCGGATTTGTTCATTTCATGTACTTGTTACACAGTGGCGGCTGACAGAGTGGCAAGGTGGTGAGGCGGGTGGAGGAGGTTCCGGGAAGCATGGTTATTAGGGGAAGTGTGGGGGGGGGATAGTAATAAAAAACACAACACTTACCTGAAGCATTCATGCAATAGACCAGATTCAGGCGAGAGACTCCCAATTTCTGAAGCTAACAAGCATTTTCAATGCAATAGGTCTCGCATTCGCAAGCATTTAGCCTACTGGCATTGTAAATGACAATGCCTTTTATTCATGTGTTTTTAAAAGCTGGACGGATTGCCTCCAGTAGCTCCAATAGCGATTGGACAACAATAACCAACATGAAACGCCAACTGATGAAGATCATTATGCATGGGGCCAAAAAGATATCGCTAGATTTAGCAAAGAAAAGGTCTACCCATACCTCAAGGACGACTTTGTGCCAACAAGAGAAGACTATTTGTCTGATGAAAGCACCAGCTCACGCAGACACACCTACTCTTCAAGCAGCAACTCAAGAACTGAGACCCGGGGTGCCAACCAACAACAACACAACATGATGTATGGCTATGGTCCACTCCCCTATCAAGGACCACCGCCCTTCCACGGCCAACAGATGTGGCAGTACCCTCAATATCAACATGGACCTCAACCCCTTTTTGCCCCCTTTCAACCACAACCTTTTTTAGGCAGAGGCTGGGGCAAAGGGCACGGCAGAAAAAGAAGAGGGACACAACAACAACAAAAACAGGTCCAATGGCAGGATCAAACTCAACAACTACAAATGGAATTGAGGGGCTGCCTGGAGAAGAAAAACTAATCGGCAATCTCTCCGAGAGACAACTGACCGAGATCGAAACCAACATACTCAAACGCGGGTTGGGATTTGTGCCCCACACCCAGCACCGAAAACTTCCGCACCCACTGTGAATTGCAGAGTTTGTTCAGAAAAATACGGCTAAAAGCCTTTTTTGGCGACCAACTAGCAACCACACCTGATGACACAGGATTGCGCAAACCATCCACCTTCACCCCGACATCCAGTATGGTTCCACCAGAGAGCCTTACCTTCGAGAAAGCCATCCTCAAAGAGATTGCAGACAAACGAGAAAAAAAAATCTACCTTCATGAACATGTCTAAAACTGAAACTGAGGCACCCAAACAGCTTGCTAGTGACCCAACAATCACCATCAAAGAGGCCGACAAAGGGGGTGCAATCATGATTATGGCAACCACTGATTACAGAAATGAGTGCCTCCGCCAACTACATAAGGAACACTACTACACACCCCTCACCGATGACCCTACTCCACACCTGATCACACAGATCAAATCCATGGACTCCGCAGCCCTCAACCAGGGGTGGATCACACAAAATGAAGCAGATTTTCTTATCAATGACAACCCCAGACTACTCTATTTCTACACATTGCCGAAAATACACAAAGGAGTAAACCCACCCCCGGGTAGACCCATCGTATCAGGCATAGGGTCAGTTCTGGAGCCACTCTCAAAATTCTGCAACCTTTTTTTCCAACCCCTTGTTCACATTACACCCACTTTCTTACAGGACACCAGGGATGTCCTCAAACTCATTGAGACCACCAATCAAGAGGGCCTACTTCCAGACGTCCTACTAACTCTGGACGTAGAGGCCCTCTACACAAACATCCCCCAACAAAGCACACTGGAGATAGTAGACTCCATCTTGTGCAATGGGACATGGACCTCGGCCAATCCTATCTCTTTCGCCATGGAATGTGCCCAGATTGCCCTGCCTGAAAACTTTTTTCAATTTGAAAATGGCTTGTTTCACCAAACTCAGGGTACATCTATGGGTAGTACTTTTGCCCCAAGCTTGGCGTGCCTTTACATGTCAGAGTTTGAGGGCAAACACGTACTTACCAACACTGACCCATTTAGGGACAATGTCCAATTGTGGTGGCGCTACATAGACAACATTCTCGTGTTTTGGAAAGGCACAAGAGACAATGGGCCCGATTCACAGAACTAACTTAAGACAAAATCCTAAACTTACTACCATTTTCGTATTCACAGAAGGCACTTACTCATTTTGGTATTCACAGAAGACACTTACTCACTTCGGTATTCACAGAAGTTAGGAGTCCTAACTTTAGGACTCCTAAATGCCTTCTGTGAATACCGAAAGTCTTAAAATTAGGATTTTTCTCAGTTTAGAAGTCCTAAAGTTAGGACTCCTAACTTTACTACTACTAAACTGAGAAAAATCCTAATTTTAAGGCTTTCGGTATTCACAGAAGGCATTTATGAGTCCTAAAGTTAGGACTCCTAACTTTACTACTACTAAATTGAGAAAAATCTTATTTTTAAGACTTTCGGTATTCACAAAAGGCATTTAGGAGTCCTAAAGTTAGGAGTCCTAACAATACTACTACTAAACTGAGAAAAATCCTAATTTTAAGGCTTTCGGTATTCACAGAAGGCATTTAGGAGTCCTAAAGTTAGGAGTCCTAACTTTACTACTACTAAATTGAGAAAAATCCTAATTTTAAGACTTTCAGTATTCACAGAAGGCATTTAGGAGTCCAAAAGTTAGGAGTCCTAACTATACTACTACTAAACTGAGAAAAATCCTAATTTTAAGACTTTCGGTATTCACAGAAGGGATTTAGGACTCCTAACTTCTGTGAATACCGAAATGAGTAAGTGCCTTCTGTGAATACCAAAATGAGTAAGTGCCTTCTGTGAATACCAAAATGTTAGTAAGTTTAGAATTTTGTCTTAAGTTAGTTCTGTGAATCGGGCCCAATATCTCTACCTTCCTCACCTGGATCAACGGCCTCAACCCATACCTCAACTTCACAGCAAACAGCTCGGTGTCCGAGATTGCCTTCTTGGACCTACTCATTACAAGACAACCCGACAAATTGGTGACCACTACCTATAAAAAACCGATAGACAGTCACTGCCCCCTGCTTTACCTGAGCTTCCACCCCAAAGCACTTATGGCCAATTTCTACGTATTCGCAGAAATTGTAGCAGTATGGATGACTGCAAGAGACAGTCATATGAACTGAGTACAAATTTGGCACGTAGACATTACTCAGTCAACCAAATCAAACAGGCACAAAAAAGAGCACAAAACACGAACAGAACAACTCTCCTTGAGAGTCAAACCAAACAAAAGACCGATCTACACACTTGCATGACCACTTACACCCCAGAATCAAACATGATCAAGAGTGTGATTAACAAACACTGGAAAATCTTACAAGCAGGGGAACTATCCTTTAACAAGCCAAGGTTTGCATTCAAACGCACAACAAACATTAAGGACCTACTGATTAACACAAGACCCAGGAAACACAACACACCACAGAACACACTCTGGGATCTACCACCCATCACAGGTCATTACCCCTGTGGGCAATGTGTTGTATGCCCCCTGACAAAAGCAAGCAAAGCGATCGCATTGACTGAAACATGGGTATGGAAACAAAATAAACACACCAATTGCAATACCAGCAATTGTGTGTATTTGATCACATGTCCCTGCAGACACCAGCACATTGATATGACAACACGACCAGTAAAAACAAGAATTGGGGAACATAGGAGCAACATCACGTGTAAAAGAACCAACACCAAGATGTGTGCTCACTATGCAGAAGAACAGCCACACCAAACGACCTCAGTTGGACCATCCTGGAATCATGTAAAAATATCACCAAAGAAGCACTGTTCAGGAAAGAACAACGCTGGGCGTTCAGACTGTCCTCCCACATTGTGGGACTTCACGACGACATCCCAGGGGCAGAACTGAATCGGTGACTGAATAGTACCTTCAAATGCCTTACATTTACCTTAGTACACCTCACATGGCCAAATAGACTCGTCTACGTGTACCTAACAGACCTTGTGTACATTAACAGGACACTTTTAATCAAATTTAACCTCCCTATAAGTGTCTACCCTTTTGAGCTAGCCACCTACATATAGTGACTAATACAATACAGCGTCATACACGATTATTGAGGGCTACATCCACCCTTGAGTCACAGCTGCACCTTCGCCAAGCATGACAAATCATCATTGCTGCATCCACTAACGGACACCCACTATACACTCCCACCACTGGATATATATTTTCCATTACTATTGTTCGTGATGTCATGTCATATTATTCTAGCAAGGAGGCAGTGCCACCCATTACGGTCCAACTGCACATCGATACCTGCTGTGCATTCCCCAGTACCGCATTATGTGTCAACACGACCTTAGGCAGGCATGATTAGGTCCTGACTCCTTAAAACCACTCGCCTAGCACTCCGCTACCACCAAAATGACCACCCCAGTTACCGCTCTAGCCTTCCAGGCGTGTCCGTGCTCTTAAGACGCATACCCGAAAGTCTCTGTTACGGGGCCCAGAGCGAGAGTAGGAATACAGCTAGTTGCTACTTCCCGAACCGTGAGTATACCACGCCAGAACTATACTTGGAGATCTCCGGTAAGCCTTGTCATTTGACCCCTTGTTAAACAGGCATGCATATTTCCTTTTTCTTTTCAGCTATAGAGCAACAATGTGCTCTGTCACCAGCCCCGTCAGCCTATAGACCTCTTTACTAAGGGTGAGTAGCCCGTTCAACCCTTCCCGTCGCAAGGCACAGCGAGACACCCACTGCTGCCGTACTCGTCAATATAGCTCACTATTTTTAATGGTTTACCAAGCTGCACACGGGCTTATCCTCACCACTCATGATGCATTCAGTTTGCATAGTATTGTGAATCGGTGGAACCCTTGAGCAGTAGTCATGTTGTGTGTACTATATATTTTTGGCAACTCCTTGTCGTTTCCGTGGCAAGTGCTAATACTCCGATGCACCTTGGTCACCCGGCTGCACCAGGATGCGCTCAAGCTGGTGCGGTGGTTCTTAACTACCACGGTGTGTCCTTGGGCTATCACCTCCAATAAAGCAGCTTGTGAATCGGCGGCAGCCGCGAGTGGATGTGTGCATGTGTATATTTGTATATTTGCAACTTCTCGCCGGTTCCATGACAAGTGCTATACCTTCAATGCACTTTTTTCATCCGGCCACACCAGACCATGGCCAACCTGCTGTGGTCTTATTTTAAACTACTACATAGAGCATTTGAGAAATCGCAATCGTTTTCCACTAGCGCAATAATTTTCCATACACTTTTGAACCACGCGGTTTCACTGCTAGAACTACGGTGACGTGACATCAGTACTGCCTCCACCGCTCTTTTTCTGGCATTTGTTACCCACTGTTCCCTGCTTGGTTTACCGGCATAAATGAGTTCCTATGTACTGCATAGGAACCCTACCTAACCAAGTACGTACTCGTACGGGCATCTGAAACCCTTGAACTACATCAGTCAGGACCAGTACGGGCCATAGGTGGCCACCACCATCCACCCATTTACCTCCACGTTAGATACTACTAGCGCATGCTTTGACACAGCACCTCTTAGTGCGACACTAGGTCTCAGTTATTACAGAGACTCTTCACCTACACTCTTCAGGTTTTTAATTAATCACCATTGTGTTTATATTTTTTTCCCCTCCCCCCCCCCCTTTTTTTCTTCTTCTCCCCCTACTGGTCTTACGCTACTGCCCAGTAAAATTCTACTAGGGCAGCACTCTGTTTCTGCCTGGCTACAATCTGACCAACTAGGAGCCAGACATCTAGGAGTGCAATACAAACCATTCACTTAGGTCCTAATGAAGTGCCAATTGACTCGTTAGGAGCAACAGAGACACGAAACATGTTGACCCTTCCTACAGAGATAGCCCTCTAGGAACATTACTTCCACATAGGGCATCCTTACACCTTTTAATTAAGCTGGATCTACCTTGAACATTAAAATAGTTTCAATTAGGACTGATCCTGACTTATTTTAACATCCACTATCCTTGCACTACCCTTGCCCTCTCACCCGCACACACCTTACGGCTGCTTCACTAAAAGATCTCCGCCAAAGAGCCCCGTTCATGGTGAGCCCGTCGGGCATTGCAGCGCCGGCCCGACGAGGAGCAAAACCTAATGATGAAGCATGACATCCCTCGGAGTGTGTGAGGGCATCACGAAGCAAGACCTGTCTTTCCCTAGAACTGCATACCCCTTGTAGCACAGCTTACTAGGAGCCCCGTATGCAGGACCTATTTAAATAACGGCTCCCGGTCCCAAACCCTCTCCTCGGTGTTCTGCAGCTTCGTGGTCCCAGCTGACACTGGAACAGCAGCAGAGACTCACTATGCAATCCCCGCGCAGCTCTCATGACATGAGAACAGCGCAGGGATTGGCCTGAGCGGGCCACATTAACCCTCCACTCAGGACAGGGAGCCTGTGCTGTTTCTCCAACCCGGCTGTTCACTACAGCCAGTTGGAGAAACCTAAGTGCGCATGTGTGTTTGGCCGGCCTGAGACGGACAGCCAAACACACATGCGCACTTAGCAGTGCACAGACCAGTCGTCCTCCCCCCTCCCATGGACCCGGCCCCTCCCTGCACACCCTGGCTCAGAGCCGGCAAATTAGAAATAAAGCCATCATAGCATATTGATTTATTTTTCACCTGCTGGCTCTGAACCAGTAGGGCGATGCTCATCCGCCATTGTGGAGGAGCCGCCCCTGGTTCTACAGGCTCCATCTCAGGGAAGGCTCCTACCCTGTTTCCAGTGAAGAGTTCACAAGCCGTCATGGTCCCCTCGCCACTCTACGCTCAGCCCATGCAGCTATTTAAATGGGGAAGTCTCTTAAAATAACTAGATACGGTCTAAACCCTGCGGGAGAGGAGCTGCATGCAATAAGCCGCCATTATCCCAAAGCGGCGCCACTTTGCTGTCCTCCCGCGCGCTCTTCCGCTGACATCTGGGACGTCACAGGAGAGCGCGCGCCTCTGCTCTCCATTCCCATTAGTGGCGCTTTCCCTCTGGAGCTCAAGCTTTTCACTTAAAATGACAAAAGAAGTGTAGTGCCGCCGCCTGCCTCGGGATACATTTGTATTCATGTTTCTTCTATATCGCTAGATGTGCAGAGGTATGGGGCAGGGAGGTGAGCGGCCATGCCTGTGCGTTTCATAGTTGCTTATTATGCATGTGTTTATAAAAAAATCAGTATTACTAAGCGATTGTGCAACCCGGTCTCTTTCTACACTCAAAGGGGCAGATTTATGAGCCCCTTGCGCCACTTTTGCGGCACTTTTCCCATGTTAAAAGTGACGCAAAAGTGGCGCAAGGGGCTCATAAATTTGCCCCAAAGCACTTAACTGCGCCCCCCTGTTTAGATTTTAAAAAGTATGGGAACTGTGATACTGAATGCAATGGGGCAGGGCGGGGTCCTTGACCGTAAAAAAACAAAATACTCTGTACTTTTTTGTGCTTACACTTTCAGGTACCTACATATAAAATAGAGCGCAGGTTAAATGAGAAATACATTTTAAAAAGTTAAGTTAATCACTGGGAATGGCACTATAGTACATTGTGAAACCCCTATGGGATAATGCACTTAAGAGCGCAAACAGAGACACACATAATTAAATCTTGGGTGGTGCAGTGGAGAATAGTGACGTGTATATTTAGTGCTGCGCTATAAGGTCCCAGCCTGTAACAGGAAGCACTGTGGATATGTAAGACATTATTTTATACTTGCATTACACACATATAAGATAAACTGCTACAAAAGCACAAAACGGTTTAGGATAAAATAGTGCTTCCAAAATATAGACTTTATTAGTACTCACACTGTATATAAAGATTTTTTTTTTAATACATAATTGTCCCTTAAAAACAAGCACTTCACACAGTTATCAATATTATCAATAGAAGAGCAAGCAGGAGCGAGGAAAAACAGACAGCTGGGTGAACCCAACAGGGAAAGAAAGAAGGAATTTGGGAAGTTAGACTGAAAAGAAGGGAGAATGGATGAATGAGTATGTGGATGAATGAGTTGGTGAAAGGACGAATGAATGATAAGTGCATGGGCAGGTAAAGGGATGCAAGAGTAAAGGGATGGGTGAATGGATGAGTGAATGGATCGGTGGAAGAACAGGCGAAAGGATGGTAGAGTAAAGGGATGGATATATAGGTAAATGGGTGGGTGAATGGATGGTAGAGTAAAGAGATGGATGGATAGTGCATGGACAGGTGAAAGGATGGCAGAGTTGAAGGATGGGAGTGAATGAATAGGTGGTTGGACAGGCGAAAGCAAAGCAGAATAAAGCGATGGACAGGTGAAAGGATAGCAGAGTAGAGGGATGGATGTGTGGGTGAAAAAAAGAGTGAACGGATGGCAGAGTGGGTGGATGGCAGTATTGTAGAGTATATGGATGGGTGGCAGAGTTGACAAATGTATGGAGGATTGACGGATGGATGGCAGAGTTGATGGATGATGGATGAATGGATGGATGGCAGAGTTGACGAGTGGCTGGATGGAGGGCAGAGTGGATAATGGATGGAAGAGTGGATGGATTGATGGGTGAATGACAGTGGATGGGTGGCTGAGTTGATGTATGGGTGGCAGGATGGATGGCAGAGTGCAGGAATGGATGGTAGAGTGCCTAGAAGGATGGATCGCAGAATGGATGGATTGGTGGCAGAATGGATGGGTAGATGTGTGGAAGGATGGCAGGCTGGATGGGTTGATGGATGAATAGAAGAAATGGGGAAGAATAAATGATGGATAAAAGAATGAATGGATGACAGAATGTAGCGGCGAAATAGTGAATATCAGCAGGTGGATGGAGGGGTGAAAGAATGAACAGATGCATGGACGGAAGAGACAAGGAAGCTGTTCTGGGGAGGGTTCGGCTCCCTTGCTTTGCTTGTTTGGTGGCATCAGTGCTATACTTCAAAATGCGGGCGATTTACATTTTCTGTCTACTCCCCTGACTTCACAGTTCAGCTGGTAAGTCCCTTGCACTACCACTCAAAAAGAGTATATCTTTGTCATCACAAAGCTTCAAGTTATTCTATCAATTAAAGCCAGTACCAGCTGCCAAGCAATCTTTACATTTGCAGATTAACCAGCTGCCACATTTGTAATTCTCTCAGGCAAGCAGGATCTAGCAAACTACCACCCCTGATGTGTTTTCAAAGCACTAGTGGATCGAGCCAACATTTTTCTGTTAAGGAGCATTCTTAGAAGCCTGCAAGGCTTGGATGGTCCACGCGCCTGCGTATGTTCAGGACCACTTGAAAAATGTGATTCAGAAGCTGCCGCTTTTTCCGCATAAATATGAAGTTGACCTTCCCATTAGATAATTCAACATATACTGCATACTTTCCAGATTGAACCACACAACACTGGGGGAGGCAGATTTACAAGCCCCTTGCAATACTTTTGCACCACCGGTGCGTCACTTTTTGTGACACAGTGGCGGTATAAACAATGTGCCACGCTGCTGCCCATTTACAACGGGATGCATCTAGGGAGATGCGTCACCTTGTAAAGCCCTGCGCCAAATTATACCTGCGTCAGGTATAATGTATGCAGGGTAGGCGTTCCCATGCAGGAAAGCCTCGTAGAAGTGAAGCAGTGAAATCTTATAAGATTTCACTGCGCCACTTCTAGGACGCCACTGCGTCAAAACCCTACGCTTGCTTGGAGAATGCGTGAGGAGTGATGCGGTGTATTGGGAATAGGCCTCCCCGTGCATTGCTGGAGTTGTGTCGTACTTGCGACGCGACTCCAGCAATTTGTGACTTTTGTACCAACAGATGCGTCAGAATTTCTGATGCATCTGACATTGCGCCATGGTGCGCTGAATTGTAAATACACACATCCACGATGGCGCAAGGATTGGGCCTAGAAGCGAAGAAAACTGATGCATACGGACAGATGAGTCAGTTTCTTGTAAATATGCCCCTTTGTTTCTAGCTCAAATGGATGAAAAGTTATTGAATCCCTGCACAAGTGATGTAACACTGCACCTGACACGTCAAAACACTGCATTTCAAGAGGTGACAATTTTCTTTAGGTTGCCCTGACTTATGGACAAAAGCAACGACTTTTGTCTGCAGCATGAAGGTAAACACTTCAAAGCAATTCAAATGGGATGGAAAGAATACATCTACATTTTCATGGAAACATTTTGTTTGTCTGTCAGCACAATTTTATGTTTACATCACAGGCGCTCCTCTCAAGTTTGTTGGTAACACTCTCGGGTATCAGACACACCGAAGAGAAATGAAAGAGAGAGAGAAGTTGGTGGGAAATGCCTTCGGGAATAATTACGGAAAACATTAAAAAGCCTACAGTACTTGTTCAAGAAAGAGTAGACAGAAGGCTAGTTTCAGAGGGAATGACTGGGTAGTCCATAGTAAAAAAAATAGGGGCCTCATTTATGAGGGTTTTACCGTAGTGCAGCCTGTTACGCTGCCCTACGGTAAAAGGGCAGGAATGCGCCGTATCTGATATGGCACATTCCTGTCCTTTTTCCCTGCGCCAACGCACAATTGGCTGCCATGCACCAACGCAGGGTGGCTTTTCCTGTCCTTGTAAATATGGGGCAGAAAAATGCGCTGCTGGTGCGTCACAAAAAGTCACGTACTGGTGGTGCAGGGGGCTTGTAAATCTGCCCCTAGGTTTTTTCTCAGTATGGATCTGGTCTTCACACAGGGTGGGCTAACTGGAGGACCAGGTTGGAAAGTGATGACAGCATGACTATATGGTTGTCTCTCAGGAGCAGTCCTTCATGAGTCATTGCTCGTTTGAGACATGGCGCAGAGGTAGATGAAAGTAGCGGCTTCCCCTGTGCAGCATGATGGATCATGAACACCAGTATTTCAAGAGTCATGTTGGGTTGCCCGCTTTGCAAGCTAAAAGCTGCGATAGCTGCTTGAATTTCAGATAACAACTGTAGTACTCGTGGCCTCTACACTACTAGGCGAAGCTACTCCCGCATCTCTTGGGAAGTCTCTCCTTCGTGTTGGTGTCGGGTGCAGCAGCCTGCGGGGGTTTGTGATTGGCTGGTAGCTGATGGTGAAGGAATACTCTTTTTTTCAATGTGACCTGGAGGTTTGGATGGTGACCTTGAAAGAGAGGTGCTAGTGCTTGATGGTCAATTGATACTTGGATCTTGTGTGCATACAGATGGAGATGGGAAGCGCATAGACCCCCAGTACATGGGAACGGCTTCTTTGTTTGTTTTGTGAGTCATCTTCAGCGGGTGTGAATGTGATGCTGGCATTGGGGGCCATTGCCACACCTTTGTTTTTGAAGGACAGCCCTAAGTCCTGTAGGCCAGCGCCTATGAACAGTTCTTTCTTTAAAGGCATCTAAACACTGAGGGTTAATGTCAGCCAAGAGGGCATCTTTGGTTGCCTGACATGTTTGTTGATGGTCACCTGTCCGCTTCCGGTCTCCCATAGATTTGAGCAGGTCCATGAGCACTTCAAGGGGTGGAAGAGGTGATGCTTCAGGTGAATTCAGCACAGGGTGTGACTGTGTCCGGGGCTCTGCATACTTCAGAGATCAAGGATGGTGAAGCAGCAGATTTTATATCTTCCATTTTAGGTAGTTTGTTGCCACTTCTTCTGCCGAGAAACAGTCGCCAAAGAAGTCTGTGTTGGGTCCGTCACTCACACGTCTTGTTCAGTGTCGGGTTGCAGTCTTGGAGGTGATGCCGGGTGCCTCAAAGATGGGAGCTATGCTCTTCAACAGCCATGGGGAGGATATTATGGCTGAGTTTTGGGAGAGCTCAGCGGCACTGGAGAAGCCAAGTCTGGCATTGGCTCTAAAGATGGTAAGTCTTTCCTATGTACGAAGAAGACTCTCCAAGCATTGCCATGAAGACCAGCTCTTGACAACTAGAAGTCAGAATAGAATAATGTCAGTAGCTATAAGGAAAGAAAGACATCTACTGTCCAATAGCGCTGCGTTCCTCTGCTGCCCGCCGAATCCCAAGAGATTGCTAGAACGCAAATATCGAGTGGGCAGATATAATTTTATCAAGCCATTCAGGTGGTAGTGGGCAGTGCCAGCCCTGGCATTAAGGACATAGCACAAATCCTTGAATTGCGCTATATTTAGCCAATGGACCTCACGGCGAAGAGAAGTGGCTGAGATATATTCTCGCAGTTTGTATATAAGCCTAGCGGTTTCATTTTGTACCACCTGCAGATGTTTCGGTAAACACCCAAAATATTGATTCCAAAATATCGACTGCCCAGAATATCGAAGTAAAAAAATATAGAGTGGACAGAATATCGACTCATCAAAATATAGATAGGTCAGAATATCGAAATTGGGGTCCAAAATATCGATTACCAAAATATAGACCTTAAAAATATCGAATACCATAATATCGAATCTTAAAATATAGATTACCATAATATCGAATTTTTTTTGTGTGTTATGTATGGTAGTATATGTGTTAAAATGATGCATTATTTTTGTAATGTATGTTAAATTTATTTCAACAAATGAATGTTATGTAATTTAATTATTGCGTAATTTAATTCCGTAGCGGGTTGTGGGTTTATAGGGGAATAGGGTGTGAAGTAATTTAATTATGGTTAATTAAATGTTAATTATATTTATATGTTTTGATAATTAATTAATTGATAATTAATTATTAATTGGTAATTTATTTTTATTAATTGGTAATTAATTTATATTAATTGATTAATTGATAATTATGTTAATTGTATTTGTTATTAATAGGAGCAGGTTGTGGGTTTGTAGGGGAATTGGGTGGGAAGTAAATTAATTGTAATAAAGTAAATAATTAATTTTGTATTTATGTGTATTGATAATTAATTGATAATTAACTAATAATTGGTAATTAATTTGTATTAATGGGTAAATATTTTGTATGAATTGCTAAATAATTTTTATTATTTGCAAAAATATTTTTATTAATTGATTAATTGATAATAATGTTCATTGTATTTTTTATTATTGGGAGTGGGTTGTGGGTTTATAGGGGAATTGGGTGGGAAGTAAATTAATTGTAATAAAGTAAATATTAATTTTTTTATTTATGTGTATTGATAATTTTGTAATTGGTAATTAATTATTATTAATTGGTAATACATTTTTATCCATTGATAATTAATATTTTTAAATGGTAATTAATTGTTATTAATTGGTAATTATTTTTAATTAACTTTTTATCGGTATTGATAATTAATGTTATCTTATATTTAATTTAAATCATTACTTTCCCTACTTTTGCACTCTCAGGAGTGGGAATAGTATTTTTTACCCTCTGCTATCCAACTCTTTCCCTACTGCTGCACTCATTGGAGTGGGAATAGTAATTTTTACCCTCCTGCTATCCAACGCTTTCCCTACTGTTGCACTCTTTGGAGTGGGAATAGCAATTTTTACCCTCCCGCTATCCAACGCTTTCCCTACTGTTGCACTCACTGGAGTGGGAATAGTAATTTTTACCCCTGCGCTATCCAACGCTTTCCCTAGTGTTGCACTCTCTGGAGTGGGAATAGTAATTGTTATCCTCCCGCTATCCAACGCTTTCCCTACTGTTGCACTCTCTGGAGTGGGAATAGTAATTTTTACCTCTACGCTATCCAACACTTTCCCTACTGTTGCACTCTCTGGAGTGGGAATAGTAATTTTTACCCCTACGCTATCCAACCCTTTCCCTGCTGTTGCACTCTCAGCAGTGGGAATAGTAATTGTTACCCTCCCGCTATCCAACATTTTCCCTACTGTTGCACTCTCTGGAGTGGGAATAGTAATTGTTACCCTCCCACTATCCAACGCTTTCCCTACTGTTGCACTCACTGGAGTGGGAATAGTAATTTTTACCCCTGCGCTATCCAAGGCTTTCCCTAGTGTTGCACTCTCTGGAGTGGGAATAGTAATTGTTACCCTCCCGCTATCCAATGCTTTCCCTACTGTTGCACTCTCTGGAGTGGGAATAGTAATTTTTACCTCTACGCTATCCAACGCTTTTTCTACTGTTGCACTGTTTGGAGTTGGAATAGTAATTTTTACCCCTACGCTATCCAATGTTTTCCCTACTGTTGCACTCACTGGAGTGGCAATAGTAATTTTTACCCCTATGCTATCCAACGCTTTCCCTACTGTTGCACTCACTGGAGTGGGAATAGTAATTTTTACGCTCTCAGTATCCAACAAAATCTCAACTTTTTAAAATTACTCATATTATGTTTTCATTTTAAGCTATTTTATATTATATTATGATGCCAATTACGATCCAGTAAAAAAATTCCCCGTACGACTCATATCCGGTCTTTTTACCGTACGAATCGTACAAGTGCCGTACAAACTGCCAATTACGATTCGCATGGGAAAAAGACCATACGAATCACATTGGGAATCATTCCCCACACGTCCTCGGGTCGGAAAATGTGTCCGACACGTCCTCGGACGATTCACTGTACAAATGTGAAAAGTGAAGTCCGACCGCGGAATCACGATCCATCCCGTGCGTCAGAAGTTACAACCGAATGGAAAAAACACCGTCCGCACCGAACACCCATAGCAACCATGGAGACATGTGCCCGCATACGCGCCGACCCCCCCCAGCCCCCGTACGTACGCGCCGACCCCCCCAGCCCCCGTATGTACGCGCCGACCCCCCCCCCAGCCCCCGTACGTACGCGCCGACCCCCCCAGCCCCCGTACGTACGTGTCGAACCCCCCGTGTATGTACACCCGTGTACGTGTCCTACCCCCCCGTGTATGTACACCCGTGTACATTAGAGTCGTACCCCCACCCGTGTATGTACACCCGTGTACGTGTCGTACCCCCGTGTATGTACACCCCTGTACGTGTCGTACCCCTCCGTGTATGTACACCCCTGTACGTGTCGTACCCCCCGTGTATGTACACCCGTGTACGTGTCCTACCCCCCCTGTATGTACACCCGTGTACGTGTCGTACCCCCCGTGTATGTACACCCCTGTACGTGTCGTACCCCCATGTATGTACACCCCTGTACGTGTCGTACCCCCCCGTGTACACCCGTGTACGTGTCCTACCCCCGTGTATGTACACCCGTGTACGTGTCCTACCCCCGTGTATGTACACCCATGTACATTAGAGTCGTACCCCCACCCGTGTATGTACACCCGTGTACGTGTCGTACCCCCCGTGTATGTACACCCCTGTACGTGTCGTACCCCTCCGTGTATGTACACCCCTGTACGTGTCGTACCCCCCGTGTATGTACACCCGTGTACGTGTCGTACCCCCCGTGTATGTACACCCCTGTACGTGTCGTACCCCCGTGTATGTACACCCCTGTACGTGTCCTACCCCCCGTGTATGTACACCCGTGTACGTGTCATACCCCCGTGTATGTACACCCGTGTACGTGTCCTACCCCCCGTGTACACCCGTGTACGTGTCCTACCCCCGTGTATGTACACCCATGTACATTAGAGTCGTACCCCCACCCGTGTATGTACACCCGTGTACGTGTCGTACCCCCGTGTATGTACACCCCTGTACGTGTCGTACCCCCCGTGTATGTTCACCCCTGTACGTGTCGTACCCCCCGTGTATGTACACCCGTGTACGTGTCGTACCCCCGTGTACACCCGTGTACGTGTCCTACCCCCGTGTATGTACACCCGTGTACGTGTCCTACCCCCCGTGTATGTACACCCGTGTACATTAGAGTCGTACCCCCGTGTATGTACACCCGTGTACATTAGAGTCGTACCCCCACCCGTGTATGTACACCCGTGTACGTGTCGTACCCCCGTGTATGTACACCCCTGTACGTGTCGTACCCCCGTGTATGTACACCCCTGTACGTGTCGTACCCCCCGTGTATGTACACCCCTGTACGTGTCCTAGCCCCGTGTATGTACACCCGTGTACGTGTCGTAGCCCCCCGTGTATGTACACCCCTGTACGTGTCGTACCCCCGTGTATGTACACCCCTGTACGTGTCGTACCCCCTGTGTATGTACACCCGTGTACGTGTCGTACCCCCCGTGTACACCCGTGTACGTGTCCTACCCCCCGTGTATGTACACCCGTGTACGTGTCCTACCCCCCGTGTATGTACACCCGTGTACATTAGAGTCGTACCCCCACCCGTGTATGTACACCCGTGTACGTGTCGTACCCCCGTGTATGTACACCCCTGTACGTGTTGTACCCCTCCGTGTATGTACACCCCTGTACGTGTCATACCCCCCATGTATGTACACCCATGTACGTGTCCTACCCCCGTGTATGTACACCCGTGTACGTGTCATACCCCCCGTGTATGTACACCCCCGTACGTGTCGTACCCCCGTGTATGTACACCCGTGTACGTGTCGTACCCCCGTGTATGTACACCCCTGTACGTGTCGTACCCCCGTGTATGTACACCCGTGTTTGTGTCGTAGCCCCCGTGTATGTACACCCCTGTACGTGTCGTACCCCTCCGTGTATGTACACCCCTGTACGTGTCGTACCACCCGTGTATGTACACCCGTGTACGTGTCGTACCCCCCGTGTATGTACACCCGTGTACATTAGAGTCGTACCTCCACCCATGTATGTACACCCCTGTACGTGTCGTACCCCCGTGTATGTACACCCGTGTACATTAGAGTCATACCCCCACCCATGTATGTACACCCGCGTACGTTAGAGTCATACCCCCCACCACAACATCCTAAGTACGGAGCGCACCCCAGGCCCCAACATCACAACCGCATGTACGAGTCGTACCAAGCCACACACAAGGACAGCACTGTACAACAAAATGGCCCATGTACACCCCGTACATACGCTAAAAACGCACGTACACAACCAGGACGAACCAAAACAACACAAGAATACACCATTCGAATGGCACAAAGCCACTAAACATGTCCAACAACCACTAAAACAACACATTCACTGACCTGCAACTGCCAAAAACAAACAGAGGCCCAAAACACCACCACTCCTTATAACACACCCACCCAAACTTCAAACACAGCCACACCAACCAATGGACCAATAAAAATGGCCCACACACACAAACCATGAGCCTTTGCAACAGACTCACTGCTGCCAGACCCCACAGACAACCTACAGCACCATACTAGAAGCTTTACCACACCTTACACTTGCACACCTTCACACAACCACCTTCACAAACACCCCCTCATCCCATTCACACACACACCTGCACAACCACACCCACACACCCACAACCATCCACACACCCCCCCCACCATCCACACCCACACCCCTCACCATGCCCACTAACAAGAATCCAAAGTTCAGTAACCGAGAGTTGGAGGTCCTTGTCGATGAAATCCTCAGAGTCGAGCCACACCTCTTTGGAACATTGGTCAGACAGACCAGCATTGCAGAAAAAACAGCCATGTGGCAGACCATCGTCGATGCTGTGAATGCTGTTGCGGACACCAGAAGGAACAAGCAGGAATGCCAAGCCAGGTGGTACGATCTGCGGAGGAGGGTCCGAGCCAAGATGACGGATGAACACAACCAGGCCAACGTCACTGGAGGAGGGCCGTCCCACAGACCCGTACACTACCATCCCTGGGAGGAGAGGGTGATGGCCATACTGCCGGTGGAGGCAGTCGAAGGATTAGGAGGACTCTGAGACCCGGGTGAGTACACAAACAACGCACCTCACATGGGGGGAACGTCATCCACAACCAAACTCACAAACAGGCACGCAACCACCCCAAGCTATCGCATGACTCAACCAAACTCCATGAACACGCACATGCCACTGGCGCCACCATGCCCCATGCACCCAGCTGGACAATGTCAAGTCACAGGCCACAGAAGACACCAACACATGACACGGTAACACGGATGGCGGGAGGGTGGGCCCCAAAAATCACATAGTGCAACTCAGAAGCAGACAACAATGCCCTCTGCCCATATGGCCTAGGTCACAGCCAGACAAACAGTGTGTCCCCACACAGGAAAGACTCGCCAGCAAATGGCGGACGCCTTGCATTAACACATGGGGGTGAAGGCACTGTTTTGCACATGACAGCAGCTAATGAACAGCCAACACTGTGAAAGAGTGGCAGCACACACCACCACAGCAGCAGCGCAGACACAGACACTACACCCAATGGGTGCCTGGAGATCAGAAACAAACTCACATCAACAAGCCAAGGGCCATTCAAAGATCTGCTAACAGTGTGTGCCCAGGAAGCTGGGCTGAGGTGACAGAGGGTGACACACAGAGGGAGGGAGAGGGGGACAGAGAGGGAGGGAGACACAGGGAGACGGACAGAGGGAGGAGGCTGACACACAGAGGGAGGGAGAGGGGACAGAGAGGGAGAGAGACACAGGAAGACGGACAGAGGGAGGAGGCTGACACACAGAGGGAGGGAGAGGGGAACAGAGAGGGAGGGAGAGGGGGACAGAGAGGGAGGGAGACACAGGGAGACGAACAGAGGGAGGAGGCCGACACACAGAGGGAGGGAGAGGGGGACAGAGAGGGAGGGAGACACAGGAAGACGGACAGAGGGAGGAGGCTGACACACAGAGGGAGGGAGAGGGGGACAGAGAGGGAGGGAGAGGGGGACAGAGAGGGAGGGAGACACAGGGAGACGGACAGAGGGAGGAGGCCGACACACAGAGGGAGGGAGAGGGGGACAGAGAGGGAGGGAGACACAGGAAGACGGACAGAGGGAGGAGGCTGACACACAGAGGGAGGGAGAGGGGGACAGAGAGGGAGGGAGAGGGGGACAGAGAGGGAGGGAGACACAGGGAGACGGACAGAGGGAGGAGGCTGACACACAGAGGGAGGGAGAGGGGGACAGAGAGGGAGGGAGAGGGGGACAGAGAGGGAGGGAGACACAGGGAGACGGACAGAGGGAGGAGGCTGACACACAGAGGGAGGGAGAGGGGGACAGAGAGGGAGGGAGAGGGGGACAGAGAGGGAGGGAGTCACAGGGAGACGGACAGAGGGAGGAGGCTGACACACAGAGGGAGGGAGTGGGGGACAGAGAGGGAGGGAGAGGGGGACAGAGAGGGAGGGAGACACAGGGAGACGGACAGAGGGAGGAGGCCGACGCACAGAGGGAGGGAGAGGGGGACAGAGAGGGAGGGAGACACAGGGAGAGCAAATCAGCCTTGTGGTGTGTGGGAATGTCTGCTCGTCAGCAGGTGGACTGCGTGCATGTAGATAAGGGGGGCCAGTGCTAGCACCCCCCCTCTCCTCCATGGCAAAACACAGGGCCATGTCACAACCTGTGCACGAGCACAACGACAGCTACCTGCATCATTGAAGTGTGTGGAACAACTTCATGTTCCCACGTACAGTGCAACACGGAAGGCGCCAATGCACGGCTCGCCACACCTGCCCACTCCACTGCTGACTGCAGTCACACTTGACGCAGCAAGTAAGACTGTGCCACACATAGTTAAAGTCGCCAAAGCTGTGCCCAAGGGACACACCCATGCACAAGTGCACTGTGAGTGGAATGCAAGACAGATCCAAATTCCCAGAGGAAATGTTCCAACTTTGAAACTAATGAAACATGGATGTTGCATGAAACAAAATTAACATTGTCTCTCTCACACACAGGTCAACCTTGTGGTTCACCCCCCAACACTGGGGGGGAAGACTCACAGGACCCGGCTCTGCGGGAGGCCGATCCCACCGGCAGCGACGACTCTCACCACTCTGTGGACGACCCCGACCAACCTGGCCCCTCTGGTGTCCAACGACCTGCAGCACCTGCGTCAGGTACAACGGGGCCAACCACCACCCCCACTCCTGCCACATCCCAGGAGACACCCAGGATCCCTGCCCCACCACCACAAAGCAGCCAGGCTGGCAAGGAGGGACACGGTGTCCCGGGCACCCAGGAGGAGGCAGGCAACAATGCCAATGCCACCCCTCAGGGGTCCCAGAGACCCGATGTGCCCACAAGGGCAGGCCAGGTGCAAGTGGGCAGGGGTGGTGGGAGTGGAGGACGGCGGAGGCGCCAGCCTGACCAGTTGGCTGGGGATCCGGTATATTCCCATGTCCGAAACATCCTGGACACATACCGGTAGGACACCACGGGCATGGCCCAGGTTGTGTCCGTCCTCGAGGGGATCAAGACCCAGCAGGCCCAGCAACATGCGGAGCTACATGCCTGTCTACTGTAACACCAACGGAGGATGGAGGACAGACAGGCTGAGCTTGTGACGGTGTTCACGGGAATTCACAGTACACTCTGTCGGATGGCCGACAACATGGGCAACCCTCCCTGTGCCAGAAGGCGTAGAACATCACCACCCACACGGAGGGATCAGGAGGAGGAGGAGGAAACATCCGATGGAGCATCCCAAACATCGTCACGGCCTGCTTCTGAGGGTCCCTGCAGGAGGGCGGGTCGTCCACGGAAAAGACCGTGAGGGTCGGCGCTACAGCACCATCTCCCAGGACACCTGGCCTGGCACCTGGCCCACTGGAGCAACAGCAGCACAGCATCAAAAGACATTCTCTGCCACATGGCCTTGCTGGTCACTGTCTGACCAATGTTGACAAAGACTGTGGCATGGACTCTGAGGATTTCCAATGGCAAGGAAACCAACTCCCCTACTGAACTTTGGATTCCAAACACCCGGAAAGCCCCTCATGTCATACCCCCCCCCCACTAAAATAAAAAGTCACACCATGAAGAGAAGATGCCTGCTGGTTGCATTATTACCTTACATGTGTCTTGTAAAGTCTAAACATGCCTGAGTTCTCTTTTGACTTCAACCATCCACACCCTGGGGCCTGAGTCTGGCACAGGACACACGGGTCACAGTGTATTAGGCAAGACAGACATGGAGCACCATACACACCCGTGATGGGCCCAACCAGCTGAGGGGGTGGCCGCACAACCGTGCCGACAGACATATTGAGTACAGCAACAGTCATGCGCAGAGGTCAGGGATCATGTCCAGTGTCCTGGGGGGCACCCAGGTATGTGTAGACAGGTGGCAGAACCATGTCCTGCAAGCTTGAGTCCGGTGGATGCAGATAATGGGGGCCTGGCCAACGTTGGATGCATGGGGATGGCACATGTCACAATACCCACACAGTCATGGACATCATGCACAATACACAGTCTCATCCCACACACACAGCTTGCATCTTGCTACTCGACACATAGACACATAGCCACTATCAGGGAAAACCATGCCAGACATGCCGGATGCACCGTGGCAACACACCAGCATTGACTGAGAAGAGGCACCTTGGAGGCATAGGGACACCTTTATTAGTCATGTATTCGGGAATGCAGAGGCAACTCGGAGTACACATACACAGGTCATGTGGAGTAACATGTGGGTCCAACACTGGCACCCCCCTTCTGCAGCACAAATGCGTGATAGCCATGGAACTGGCACACAAGTGTCGGCTAACAGCTAAACACCCCCTGCTGCTCACGGAGAGGCTGCCATACACCATTGATCCTCTGATGTGGAAGTCCCACACCATGTCAAGCCAATGCAAACCGTATGTGTCCGAGGGCAGTGTTACACACATTGATGCCATCATCACAATCCACTATCCCATCACAGATGACTGTCAACTAGTCTGACCATCTATTCAGGTGTACCCAGCTGCATGTCATGTGTACTATGGTGATGCAACATGTCTGCAGAGGAACCAAACATCGACAAGGGCAGTGTGCATACATCATGAACAACTGCCACACCCAATACACCCCTGCTGCATCCCTTTCCCTAAGGAGACTTCCAAACGTGTCCGTGCCTGTAACGCGTCGAGTCAGCACACGATGACGTGTCCATGAGGAATAGCAGTGCCACAACAATGCAAGCAGCAGACGGCATGCGCAAGTACCTGGGGAAGAGAGACACACAAGAAGTCAGCCACAAAAAGCACAGCCACTTGCATGTGCATTTACTCGACACATGTATGGATGACAACATGCTAGGTCACAATTATGACTGGGGAAATACAACCATCACTGGCACCATCACTCCAGTGACACACCCACACACACCTCTGACTCACGTGCCATACATGCATGTGGAGACACACATCACAACACATGCCACACGGGGACCAATGCGTGCACACACAGACACTGGTACTCACCACTAAGCAAAGAAGTCGCGTATGAGCCGAGTCTGGATGTCCTCTTGCGGCTCCACATCCTCCACATCACTAGCCCCATTGCCAAGACCTTCGTCCTCCACGGGTGGATGGTCCTCGTCATCTTGATCCAGGATGAGTGGCACAGCTTTCTCAACTGCCATGTTGTGCAGCATGCAGCAGACCATGAAGATTTTGCAGACCTTCGCCGGGGCATATGGGAGGGCGCCGCCGGTCTTGTGTAGGCACCTGAATCGGCTCTTCAGGTGGCCAAACGTCCTCTCTATCACTCGCCTTGTCCGGACATGAGCGGTGTTGTAGCGGAGCTGGGCCGGCGTGATGGGGTTGCGGAGAGGTGTGATCAGCCATGGCATGTTGGGATAGCCAGCGTCCCCTACATGGAAAGCACATGGACATAAGCAGGACAGGAGAAGCGGTCGTGCTGGAAGTCTACGCAAAATACAGGACAGACAGACTGTACCCACCAACAACACATGCTCGTTCGTTGCGCAGCTGCGTCATCATTTCAGGCACCCTGCTACGCCTCATGATGGAGGCATCATGTGCTGATCCTGGAAAACGAGCACAGACATGTGAAATCACCATGTTGGACAGACACACCACAAGGGCATTGATGGAGTGGTAGTGCTTGCGATTCCGGTACGCTACCTCCTGTGCCTGTGGTGGTACCAAAGCAACATGTGACCCATCTATGGACCCAATGACATGGGGCATCTCTCACAGGGCAAAGAATCCACGCTTGACCCCAGTCAACATTTCAGGGGTAGGAAAATGGATGAAGTCATCCAGGTGAATCAACATGGCCTCTAAGAAATCATGCAGCACACGGCAGAACATGCTCTGGGACATGCCACCAACATGAGCTATGGTATTTTGAAAGGTACCCGTGGCTAGAAAATGTAGGGCTGCCATTACCTTCAGCTTGGGTGTCAGTGCCGTAGGATACCTGTGCAGCGGTTGAAGGTGTGGTGCCAGTCTCGCCGTCAAATCCAGAATCAACCGTTGGGGGAAGCGGTAGCACCGGATACAGTCATTCTCCCGCATGGCAGCCAAGTCCGGAATTGCTCGGGGAAGAGGCGGCGCTCTGCAGTAATTTTGAAGTGACAAGGAAGAGTGAGTGCACCACAACAACAATTATTTTGTACTGAGCACATGTTAATCTGTCTATACACATATGCTACATACGGAGTCAGGTATGTGCCACATGCCCTGGACACGTATGGCTGCCAGGTGACACTCCTACCAAGACCCAGCTACACACGGAGATTGTGAACCTCCACATGCCATGGCATGGGATTAGCTGTGTCCCAGTGCAAGTGAACAGCCAGACGCAACACAGGAGTGACATACATCCACACATCAGCAGAAGTAGGATGTCGATTGAAGAGACTGGTAGCGGAACACTAGAGCCACAGGTCACATGACATTACACTAGGACAGCCCACACACCTTGCCATGAAGGTGTACATGTCATGACTCACTACACATTCATAGAGAGGATGCAGACATGTCCTTGTTACGCTACTCCGTGTCCCATGAATACATACGCACCTCACATCCGATACCACATGTGGCATGGTGTGCGGAACAGTGTGCAATGTCAATCTACACACAGACACATGTTGGTTGCTGCAACAGCTGCAGCTTTTGAGGGTGCTCCAACATCAACCTAATGGGAACCCCCCACACATACATGACATAGTCACATCGTGCACCGTGGGTAGTGACATGTCAGGTGTGGTAACCCCTGTACCGGGCATCAGGGGACACTTCCGTGTGTTGGTGTCCGTGCCATGCCAGTGACGCTCATCCCAAGTGTGCAGTACGACATGCACACATGTCAAAGGAGTCAAGGGCATGCCTGGCACACATTGCACCGTCACACATTACATCTGTACACATCTCATCATACATCTGGTGCCTTCTCGACTCAGGAGTAATGTGCCACATCACAGCCTGTCACAACTGTGCCCCACACATGTAGTACTGCCCAGACAATGCCTTGATGTCCATCCATGGACAAGTATGTCAGCCCTATGCCTTCCTGTGTGCTGCCTGTCACCACTGTGATGTGTGAAAACCACCGTACTGCTGCTAAGAGGGCCTGTGTACGTTCCCATATCACTATGGGAGGGCTGCCGTATGTGTACCCATAGTGATGGTGAGCGTACAGGCATGTGTACGGTCAGTAAGTACGCATACGCAAGAACACCCATAGTGGTACGGCCCGTACAGGCGTGCGTACGTTCACTATCACCATGGGTGTCCTCGCGTATGCGTACTCGCAGTGGTACGGCCCGTACACACGCCTGTACGTTCACTATTACTACGAGTACGCATACGCGAGAACACCCATAGTGGTACGGACCGTACACACGCCTGTACGTTCACTATCACTACGAGTACGCATACGCGAGAACACCCATAGTGGTACGGACCGTACACACGCCTGTACGTTCACTATCACTACGAGTACGCATACGCGAGAACACCCATAGTGGTACGGACCGTACACACGCCTGTACGTTCACTATCACTACGAGTACGCATACGCGAGGACACCCATAGTGATAGTGGACGTACAGGCGTGTGTACGGTCCGTACCACTATGGGTGTTCTCGCGTATGCGTACTCGTAGTGATAGTGAACGTACAGGCGTGTGTACGGGCCGTACCAGTACGAGTACTCATACGCGAGGACACCCATAGTGATAGTGAACGTACGCACGCGTGTACGGGCCATTGCTATGCATTTGGGGTGCCCTAGGGGCCCGGAACGCACCGTACCTGTGGGTGAAGCTCAATTTTACATAGGGGACACATGAGGGACAAGTATTAAGGCCTACATGCATGCTGGTTGTCATGGAGACCAAGTTGTACGTTTGAATTTGTTCTGGAAGGTGCACAGCAGAAGTCAGTTGGAATGAATCTACTTTGTTGCAATGTGTTTGTGGGGTTGACATCATGCTGAAGAAAAAAACACAATAAGAACCCACTGACTGTGCTAGGTTTGAAGGGATTGGAGGAAACATAGGATGCAAAGGTGAGTGACCAATCACTCTGTACTCCTGTGCATGAAACAGGCCAGCAAGGCAGATATAAGGCAGCCAGGTCCCATGAGGGGGCACTTGCCTGCACATATTTCGATTCTACCACACTGCTGCTGCTCCTGATTCCCTGGAACCATGTCAAGGTCTGTGGAGAGGTCACAGCCAATCACCCTGGAGGAGAACCTGGCATTGCTGGATGTGATCCTCCCACAGTACCCCCTGCTGTATGGGCGACCAGGGTATCAGGTGAGTGCAGAGCTACTAGCACAGACTGTGTCCCTTTTTGTTGTGACTGTGACTTCTGCCATTGTGTCCAGGTGTGACACACATGCTATGTACTGTAGGGGGGGTTCCAGGGGGGGGGGATGCCTGATGTCTCCCAGCAGTGCCCAGAGGCAGGAGGGGTGTGTGCAGAGTCCTCCCAGCAGTGCCCAGAGTCAGGAGGGGTGTGTGCAGAGACCTCCCAGCAGTGCCCAGAGACAGGAGGGGTGTGTGCAGAGTCCTCCCAGCAGTGCCCAAAGTCAGGAGGGGTGTGTGCAGAGTCCTCCCAGCAGTGCCCAGAGACAGGAGGGGTGGGTGCCCATCACTCCCAGCAGTGCCCAGAGACAGGAGGGGTGTGTGCAGAGTCCTCCCAGCAGTGCCCAGAGTCAGGAGGGGTGTGTGCAGAGTCCTCCCAGCAGTGCCCAGAGTCAGGAGGGGTGTGTGCAGAGTCCTCCCAGCAGTGCCCAGAGGCAGGAGGGGTGGGTGCCTATCACTCCCAGCAGTGCCCAGAGACAGGAGGGGTGTGTGCAGAGTCCTCCCAGCAGTGCCCAGAGACAGGAGGGGTGTGTGCAGAGTCCTCCCAGCAGTGCCCAGAGTCAGGAGGGGTGTGTGCCTATCACTCCCAGCAGTGCCCAGAGACAGGAGGGGTGTGTGCAGAGTCCTCCCAGCAGTGCCCAGAGACAGGAGGGGTGGGTGCCTATCACTCCCAGCAGTGCCCAGAGACAGGAGGGGTGGGTGCAGAGTCCTCCCAGCAGTGCCCAGAGACAGGAGGGGTGTGTGCAGAGTCCTCCCAGCAGTGCCCAGAGTCAGGAGGGGTGTGTGCAGAGACCTCCCAGCAGTGCCCAGAGACAGGAGGGGTGTGTGCAGAGTCCTCCCAGCAGTGCCCAGAGTCAGGAGGGGTGTGTGCAGAGTCCTCCCAGCAGTGCCCAGAGACAGGAGTGGTGGGTGCCTATCACTCCCAGCAGTGCCCAGAGACAGGAGGGGTGTGTGCAGAGTCCTCCCAGCAGTGCCCAGAGTCAGGAGGGGTGTGTGCAGTGTCCTCCCAGCAGTGCCCAGAGTCAGGAGGGGTGTGTGCAGAGTCCTCCCAGCAGTGCCCAGAGGCAGGAGGGGTGGGTGCCTATCACTCCCAGCAGTGCCCAGAGACAGGATGGGTGTGTGCAGAGTCCTCCCAGCAGTGCCCAGAGTCAGGAGGGGTGGGTGCAGAGTCCTCCCAGCAGTGCCCAGAGTCAGGAGGGGTGGGTGCCTATCACTCCCAGCAGTGCCCAGAGACAGGAGGGGTGGGTGTGATGCACAGTGTGAGCCTTGATAATTGATTGGGTCTTTGCCCTCATTCCACCTGTGTACTTTCACTGGCACGTACTGCTTTTGCCCTTCCCCAGAGGAGTATGTCCCTATGGCAAAGGTGCAATGCGTTGGCTGCATGACATGCCTTGTTGTAACCAGCTAATTTGTTCTCATATGTGTCTCTGCCACATGTTGCAGGTGTATTGATGTAGTGTCACTTGTTCATCCTCACAGGTAGGCGCCTCTGCCAAGGAGCAGATCTGACTGACCGCCTTCAGTGCCGTGAGGAGTGCTGATGGTCGGAAGCGGCGCCTGTCCCAGGTGAGGAAACGCTGGCAGGATATCCGGTGCTGGACGCGGAGGATCGCACGGGTCCTGCTGGGGGACTCACCTGAGAGCCATAAGAACCGCGGGTGCCGCCGTCTCTCCCACATCCACAAGCGTGTGCTGGCGGTGGTATTTCCAGACTTGGACAGGCGCTTACAGGAGATGCAGCAGCAGGAAGGGGGTAGGTACATGTGTGTTTGTTGTGTTTCACCAGCATTTGTAAGTGCACTGTTCCATGGATGCACTGCCAGGGTTTAATGGTGCTGTGCAGATCCTGTTACCCACAGTATTGCAGTGCTCTCCTGCCTCCCTTCCCCTCCTTGCAATGTGTTCCCTGGTCTGTGTGAAGTCACTCCGTCACAAGGTTATGTAGCCCGGCACCTTCTCCACGTGTACAATGCCTGCAGCATCATGTGTGGGGGTGGTGTGTAACAGGTTTTGGGACCTTGCCTGTGCCCTGTCCAGTTCTGGTCTTGTGGGTTCCATGTCAGTTGGCACTAATGCTGAGTCCAGATATGGGAGTTAGTCTCTCAAGTGTGAGGCCTTACAGCACGCATGTCCTATGTGGTGGCCTGTGACATGATGTGCATGAGTGTGCGGTACGCATAGTGCGGGGATGGTAGCGTGTGTTGCAGTCATTCCCATTCAGGAGCATGGAGTTGTGTGGCCACTACTGTCCCCAGGGGCATATTTTCCTAGGTATCATGTGTGTAATCCGAATATGTTGACAATCTCTGTGGCTACAGCATAGGTTGTGGTCTGTGCCATTGTCCCCTGGCCAAATGTATATTGACGTGAAATGTAGTACAAGTGTCCACTGTACAGACTGACCTGATTTTCCTTGTTCATACTCACGGTGGACATTGCCTGTGTGTCTTGTTACAATCATCTGATGATGCCCATTTGTACATGATTATTTGGACAGGCGCACCTTGGGTATTTTGTGTGCAAACTTGATTTGTTGCATCCCATGTGTATTTCACCCAGACTAAGGGATGTAAGTGCTTCCTGTGTCTCCAAATAATAGTCTCATGTAGGGGGTGGGTGGTGCGGGCATGGCCTTCATGTCACAACCTGATATCTCCTTGCTAGGACTGGCCAGTGTGTGATGTTTGTCTGGAGATTCACTCAAGGTGCAGTGGGCCAGTCATGGTGGGCATGTTTTCAGTATAACCTATGCTGCATGTGCCTCTTGTTCCTGGATATGGTCCCTGCTCATCCCTATTTCCTGCCACACTGTGTGGTGCAGATGCAGTGCTGGATTGTCCCCAGGGCCTTGCTCCTCAGTCAAAATTCCATTCCATCTCATTTGCTATTGTGTCATGCTCTCCATAGTTTTTTGGTGGCATGGTGGGTCAAACAACTGTGTCTTGCATGCCCTACATATGTACCTTGTTTTGTAGATGTAACTCTTCTTTTGTTTCAGGCTATGCACTGTGACCTATGTAGATTGGACTCATGTGACATATGTATACAGGTGTATGATTAATTTCTGTCTCTTCACCCTGCCCACAGCATCGTCGGGGGACACGGAGGGAGACATGGGCACAGACGGAGCAGAGGGACCGAGCACCAGTGCCAGCGGTGACATCGGGGCTGGCACATCAAGTGGGACTGAGGCGGAGGAGAGTGAAGCCGGGGACCTGTCGACTGGCGCAACAGAGTATGAAGCTGACGGGTCCGAGGATGATCTCTCCGAGTGGGCGGAGGCTGCACCAGCAGCTGACAGCGGCACTACATCTCGCCCCGCCCCCTCCATTGCCATCAGCCGCCTCCCACTTGCTCGTGTCCCTTCCCAACGTGCCCGGTCACCACATGTCTCCTTCCTGCCAGGCACCGCACCCCCTGCCCCTGTCTCCACTGCTGCCTCCAATGCCGAGTCTGTGGACATCCAGCGGCAGTTGCAGGTTGGTCAGGCTGCGATCCTTAATGTCCTCCATGGCCACAGCCAAGTGCTGCACAACATGGAGGCATACTTGGAGTGCATTCATTCATCGCAGGCTGACCAACGCAGCTTGCTGAGGTCGATAGACTCGACACTGACTGCAGCAGTGGGTCTCCTGCAGCGCGACCTCCCACCACCTAGCCCCTGCCCCATCCACACTTCCCACTCCCATGCCTGTCCCATGTACACCCAGACGTCAGCATGCACCCACCACAACACACACAGGCACCACACCAGCAGGGAAGGTCCACCGCACACCTCCTGACAGGCACACACAGGGTGAAGTAGGCACACCCACTGGGTCGGGGGGCAAACGTGTGACACGCAGCCAGAGTGGGAGTCCGCATTCCACCCAATCCACTCCCTCCAAATCCCCTCCCCTCAGCTCTCCTGGCCACATCTCCCCCAAAGACTCCTTCATGGCCGCTCTGTCCCTGAGCCCCACAGTGACGCGACCACGCAAGCGGTCAAGGAAGTCCTCGGTCAGGGTGGTTGATTCCCCCCCCCTGTCTACACCCTCCCCCAGTGGCGCTGCGACCCATCCCTCTGACCCCCCCCCCTCCTTGGGGCCTGTGGTTCCTTCGGGTGCAGGGGATTCCCTGGAGGACCTTGCTAAGGTGTGCAGCGAGCTCCTGGCCTCCACCTTTGGCCCTGCCCCACCCCCTGTGGTGGAGTCCTCCATCCCTGCACCCACGACGCCTACCCTTCACCCTCCTGTCCCTGCGGTGCCTGTTTCTTCCCCCCCCCCCACATGATGCCCTCACCCCTGTGGAAGACGACGGAATGTAACTGTGCAGGCAAGCTAGGGGACACGCATCCCACTGTGTCCCCCATCCAGCTGTGACTTCTGGACTGCCCTATGGGCTTTGGAAATATTGAACTTTCTACGAACATACAATTTTTGATCATGCTAATTAAAGCCATTTTTGTTTCCTTTGAACACTACTGCTTTTCTGATATTGCTGTTGGTGGGCCTGCTACATGATTTTGGGTGGTGATCATGTGTTGGTTGTGTGGGAAATGTAGTAGTGTGCTGGTCATAGGGGGGACCCTGGGATCTGTGTGCCATCACACGGTGTTAGCTAGGTTTCTGTGTTCATGTAAGCAGTTGCTGCATGGTGAAATTGTCCAAAGGTGTATTCCTTCCTCTGTGTACCCTGACATCTTCCCTGCAGGGTGTTCCCAATATTTAGCGCAGAGCTGTGTGTACATTAGCTGGGTGTGTGACGGACTCCTTCTACTTGGCACATGCATGCTGAGCGATGTCTCCACCTGCATCATTCGTGGCATTCTTGGTAGTCATTGTACTTGTGTATGTGGACTATTGGCATGACTTCATGTGTACATGTTTTCTTTTCTGCGCTATGCATGCGTATACTCCCAGCCTCGCACACATGTGGTATATGTACTGCAGGGTCTTTGTGCACCTGACTGAAATTTGTGGGCATGGTATCTGTGGCTACTCCACCCTTTGCGTTTCATGGGCACTGCTGTGAGTGTTAGGCACACACTCCTCCTGACTCTGGGCACTGCTGGGAGTGATAGGCACCCACCCCTCCTGTGTCTGGGCACTGCTGGGAGGACTCTGCACCCACTCCTCCTGACTCTGGGCACTGCTGGGAGGACTCTGCACCCACCCCTCCTGACTCTGGGCACTGCTGGGAGGACTCTGCACACACTCCTCCTGACTCTGGGCACTGCTGGGAGGATTCTGCACACACCCCTCCTGACTCTGGGCACTGCTGGGAGGACTCTGCACACACCCCTCCGGACTCTGGGCACTGCTGGGAGTGATAGGCACCCACCCCTCCTGTCTCTGGGCACTGCTGGGAGTGATAGGCACCCACCCCTCCTGCCTCTGGGCACTGCTGGGAGGACTCTGCACACACCCCTCCTGCCTCTGGGCACTGCTGGGAGGACTCTGCACACACCCCTCCTGCCTCTGGGCACTGCTGGGAGGACTCTGCACACACCCCTCCTGACTCTGGGCACTGCTGGGAGGACTCTGCACCCACCCCTCCTGACTCTGGGCACTGCTGGGAGGACTCTGCACACACTCCTCCTGACTCTGGGCACTGCTGGGAGGATTCTGCACACACCCCTCCTGACTCTGGGCACTGCTGGGAGGACTCTGCACACACCCCTCCGGACTCTGGGCACTGCTGGGAGTGATAGGCACCCACCCCTCCTGTCTCTGGGCACTGCTGGGAGTGATAGGCACCCACCCCTCCTGCCTCTGGGCACTGCTGGGAGGACTCTGCACCCACCCCTCCTGACTCTGGGCACTGCTGGGAGGACTCTGCACCCACCCCTCCTGTGTCTGGGCACTGCTGGGAGGACTCTGCACACACCCCTCCTGACTCTGGGCACTGCTGGGAGGACTCTGCACCCACCCCTCCTGACTGGGCACTGCTGGGAGGACTCTCCACACACCCCTCCTGTGTCTGGGCACTGCTGGGAGGACTCTGCACCCACCCCTCCTGACTCTGGGCACTGGTGGGAGGACTCTGCACCCACCCCTCCTGACTCTGGGCACTGCTGGGAGGACTCTGCACACACCCCTCCTGTCTCTGGGCACTGCTGGGAGTGATAGGCACCCACCCCTCCTGCCTCTGGGCACTGCTGGGAGGACTCTGCACACACCCCTCCTGCCTCTGGGCACTGCTGGGAGGACTCTGCACACACCCCTCCTGCCTCTGGGCACTGCTGGGAGGACTCTGCACCCACCCCTCCTGTCTCTGAGCACTGCTGGGAGTGATAGGCACCCACCCCTCCTGCCTCTGGGCACTGCTGGGAGGACTCTGCACACACCCCTCCTGCCTCTGGGCACTGCTGGGAGGACTCTGCACACACCCCTCCTGACTCTGGGCACTGCTGGGAGGACTCTGCACACACCCCTCCTGCCTCTGGGCACTGCTGGGAGGACTCTGCACACACCCCTCCTGACTCTGGGCACTGCTGGGAGGACTCTGCACACACCCCTCCTGACTCTGGGCACTGCTGGGAGTGATAGGCACCCACCCCTCCTGTCTCTGGGCACTGCTGGGAGTGATAGGCACACACCCCTCCTATTTAACAATATGTACGCTTAGTCCATACACGTGTGTGGGTTCGCTCCAGGGGGGTACGGGTCGTACTTACACTGTTGGGGTGGGAGGTACGCTCCATACGTACGCGTGTGAGGGTACAGGTCGTACTTACACTGTTGGGGTGGGGGTACGCTCCATACGTACGCGGGTGAGGGTACGGGTCGTACTTACACTGTTGGGGTGGGGGTACGCTCCATACGTACGCGGGTGAGGGTACGGGTCGTACTTATACTGTTGGGGTGGAGGTACGCTCCATACGTACGCGGGTGGGGGTACGGGTCGTACTTACACTGTTGGGGTGGGGGGTAAGCTCCATACGCACGCGGGTGAGGGTACGGGTCGTACTTACACTGTTGGGGTGGAGGTACGCTCCATTCGTACGCGGGTGAGGGTACGGGTCGTACTTACACTGTTGGGGTGGAGGTACGATCCATACGTACGCGGGTGGGGGTACGGGTCGTACTTACACTGTTGGGGTGGGGGGTACGCTCCATACGTACGTGGGTGAGGGTACGGGTCGCACTTACACTATTGGGGTGGGGGTACGCTCCATACGTACGCGGGTGAGGGTACGGGTCGTACTTACACTGTTGGGGTGGAGGTACGCTCCATACGTACGCGGGTGGGGGTACGGGTCGTACTTACACTGTTGGGGTGGGGGGTACGCTCCATACGTATGCGGGTGAGGGTACGTGACGTACTTACACTGTTGGGGTGGGACGTATACGTCCGCGGGTGAGGGTACGGGTCGTACTTACACTGTTGGGGTGGGGGTATGCTCCATACGTATGCAGGTGAGGGTACGGGTCGTACTTACACTGTTGGGGTTGGGGGTACGCTCCATGCATACGGTGGTGGGGGTACGGTCCGTACATATCCGTACCCACGCTATGTGATGCTTGTGCGACCCGTACCCAGGCCTTTGCCACGTGGGTACAGCCGTCCCGCCATTGTTGGGGTGACGTAGGTGTGGGCGTGGTACGACTCGTACCCACGCTCTTAAGGCGTGGGTACGGGACGTACCTGTATAGTTGTGTTGCCGGTTCGCGTCGTCAGGCACTTCCTTTGTGGTGGACGCTGGCTTTGCTGGACACGCCCCCACCCCCTCGTGGTGACCAGGGCATGGGGGTCAGGTATGTCCAGGGCATGTGTGCTGTGTGACATTGGTGGTGGTTTTGTGGCCTGCCCCTGGTCCTGCCCCCCGCCTTTCCCCCCCTTTCCCCCCTCCCTTAGTTGTTCTGACCTTCTGCGGCGTCTGCGTCGGAACCTGTAGAGGAGGTCGACTGCTATCAGGGCCGGGATGACACGTAGGTTCGGGTCCATGTCTGTCCGTCGTGTACAGGTACTCCTTGTTCGCGTTGTCCTGATTTCCCGGCAGTTTTTGGCAGCCGGAAAATATTCACCGTGCGGGATGACGTCAGTGCGAATCGTAATTCCTGGTTCGTGAATGGCAGGCTGCATGCGTCCCGACGTCACGTCGGCGCTTTTCCGGTTCGCATTTGTATGTTTATTTTCGTCGGTCGGGGTTTTGTACGATTCGTACGGAAATGGTGTTTCCGTGCGAATCGTAATTCCATGTTTGTACATTTTGACGACCGGGTACGCGTCCGACGGAGAATTTGCTCTGTCCGACGGTTCGTACCCGGTTTTTACAGGATCGTGATCGGCACCAATGTATGTTTTATTTAATTGTTTTTAATATTTAATTAATTTTATAATATTTTTAATACATTTAAAAAATTCGATATTTTGGCTAACTATATTTTGGAATCGATATTTTAGTACTTACCTGTTTGTAGATAGGGAGTCGATATTCTGTCCCTCGATATTTTGGTGTCGATTTTTTGTATAGTCGATATTTTGTCCCTCGATATTTAGTCACTGAACCAGATGTTTCATGGAGGATTTATCGATCCCCAGATAAATTATATTATCATAATCTAGGCGGGACAAAATAAGAGCCTTGATAATGGATCTTTGGGCAGAAGCATCCAAATAAATTTCTGCAACCACTTAAAAGTTTCGAAGCAGGTCCCAGAGACCTTAGACACCTGCGGCTTCATGGAGAGCTTAGAGTCTACCAAGAAGACTAAGTTCTTAACTTTTAAAGCAGGAATAGGCCCCCCCCCAAAGAAGATGGCCAATGCTGTGGGCCCCAGAGACCTGGACTCTTTCCTAAGATCAACACCTCCGTTTTGTCACCATTCAGTTTCAGACAAATATCACCCATTCATGAAGCTACTTGCACCAAACAGAAGTTCAGAGATGTGGAGCTGGGGTCCTATGCGGATGATAAGGAAAAGATGATTTGAGTATCATCTGCATATGAGAATAAAGTAAGACTGCTGTGCTTCATACCAAGATACCAGACCTATGCAAGAGTTTGTGGTTCTAGTTTGGCAGTATTAACAAAACTGTTGCTTCCTTTACATTGCTTTGAGGCTGAGGGACAAGAAATATCAGATGTTGTAGCAGATCTGGAACAAGATGCTGTGAGGGGTTTGAATGATATGTTTGAAAAAAACTGATGTGTCCCATTTACCAAAGCTCAGTACCATTTGGAAGCAACACCATTTTAACAAAGAACTTAAAATAGTGGGCCACAGTAGAGGAACTTGTCACAGCACTGAGAAAACTGACTGCGACTTTTACATTCATGCCACCGAATTGTGCGTGTGAGAAAGTACGAGAACAACAGTGGTTGAAGGGTAAACCTTTTTGGAGTGAGTTGCTGTTGGTAGCCTAGAATGTGGAGCACATGATGGGGTCTGTGAAGGGGATATGACAAAATGAGAGTAAGGAAACAAGTGTAAATGTAGTGAAACAAGACAAGGCCTCACCATGAACTATGACAGGGGGTGGGGGAGGCCAAGCTCAGGTCACAAGGTGGCTGAGGACGCATAGCTCAGGTCACGCCCTGCACTGTGGGAAGGTGGCCGAGGCATCCCAGCTCAGGCCGTGCCCTGCACTTTGGGAAGGAGGCTGTGGAGGCCCATCTCAGGCTGCGCCCTGTACTGTGGGAAGGAGGCTGTGGAGGCATAGCTCAGGCCACACACCCCTGCACTGTGGGAAGGTATCTGAGGAGCCCTAACTCAGTCCTCACCCTGAACTATGGGAAGTTGGCTGAGGAGGCCACGCTCAGGCCACAAGGTGGCTGAGGAGGCCCAGCTCAGGTCACAGCATGCACTGGGGGAAGGTGACTCGGGAGACCCAGCTCAGGCCCCACCCTGCACAGGGGGAAGGTGGCCCGGTAGACCTAGCTCAGACCACACCCTGCACTGGGGGAAGGTGGCTGAGGAGGACCAGCTCAGGCCACGCCCTGGACTGTGGGAAGGTGGCTGAGGAGGACCAGCTCAGGCCACGCCCTGCACTGTGGGAAGGTGGCCAAGCTCAGGCTGTGGGAAGCAGGCTGAGGAGGCCCAGCTCAGGCCACACCTTGTACTGTGCAGAGGTGTCTAAGGAGACCGAACTCAGGCCTCGCCCTAAAGTATGGGAAGGAAGCTGAGGAGCCCAAACTCAGGCCACAACCTGCGCTGGGGGAAGGTGGCTGAGGAGACCCAGATAGGGTCACACCCTGCACTGTGGGAAGGGGGCTGAAGAGGCCCAGATCAGGCCACACCCCGCACTGTGGGAAGGTAGCCGAGGAGTCCCAGCTTGGGTCACACCCTGCACTGTGGGAAGGTGGCTGAAGAGGCCCAGGTCAGGTCACAGCCTGCACTGTGGGAAGGTAGCTGAGGAGACCCAGCTCCGGTCACACCCTGGACTATGGGGCGGTGGCTGATGAGCCCTAGCTCAGGCCACACCCTGCACCGTGGGAAGGTGGCTGAGGAGGCCCAACTCATGCCACACCCTGCACTGGGGGAAGGTGGCTGAGGAGACTCAACTCGGGACACACCCTGCACTGTAGGGAGGTGGCTGAGCAGGCCCAGCTCAGGCCACACCCTGCACTGTGGGAAGGTGGCTGAGGAGGCCCAGCTCAGGCCGCGCCCTGCGGGAAGGTGGCCAAGGAGGCCCAGCTCAGGTCATGGCCTGAACTGTGGGAAGGTGGCCGAGGCAGCCCAGCTCAGGCCGCGCCCTGCACTGTGGGAAGGAGGCTGTGGAGGCCCATCTCAGGTTGCACCCTGCACTGTGAGAAGGAGGCTGTGGAGGCATAGCTCAGGCCACACCCTGCACTGTGAGACGGTGGCTGAGGAGGCCCAGCTCAGGCCACACCCTGCACTGTGGGAAGGTGTTTGAGGAGCCCTAACTCAGGCCTCACCCTGAAGTATGGGAAGGTGGCTAAGGAGGCCAAGCTCAGGCCACAAGGTGGCCGAGGAGGCCCAGCTAAGGCCACACCCTGTACTGGGGGAAGGTGACCTGGGAGACCCAGCTCAGGCCACACCCTGCACTGGGGGAAGGTGGCTGAGGAGGCCGAGCTCAGGCCACGCCCTGCACTGTGGAAAGGAGGCTGAGGAAACCCAGCTTAGGCCACATCCTGTACTATGGGAAGGGGGCTGAGGAGGCCAAGCTCAGGACATACATTGCACTGTGGGAAGTAGGCCCAGCACAGGGTTGTATGACAGAGGCACGCATGGCTAATCCACTCGTGACTCTACAACGCAGCCTGAACAACTAATGCGTCTTAACCACGCATTCCTTTAACATGCATGCCTTTACCATGCAATTTCATTATAAAGGCATGACTGGTAAGGGGATATGCATAGGTAAGTTCAATACTCTGATCCCCCTCCCGCCCTAAGCCCTAAAATTCTATACCCCCTACCTTGGCTCCCACCACCCCCACCCGTGAACCTAAAGCCTACCCCTTCCTGTCCTTAAAAGTACCCCTTTTCCTCCTCCCGCCCTGAGGCTTAAAACCCTGCCTCCTTTAAAAAGAGCTATCCTGACCTCCCCACCACCCTGCGTCCTAAAACTGAATCCCGCGCTGCCTGTAAAACTAACCCTAAGCCTACCCCTTTCCCTTTTCCCACCATGATGCCTAAAAGCGTTCCCCCTCTATGAAAAACTACCCCAAACCCCTCACACTAAGCCCTAAAACCTACTCTCACCCCTAAACAACCCCAAACCCAGCCCCAGCCTTTAAAGCTACCCCAACCACAACCCCCTCCCCCGCCCTGAGGCTTAAAACCGAAAACTCTGCAGCGTTGTCATTGATCAGGTGAGGCTGGGTGCTTACCAATCACAATGCTGCATTGAAGCATTGTGATTGGTCAGTGGGGCCTGATTCCTGTTCCTCGAGTTCCACGAGGAGAGCAGGAGCAGGGACGGATTGACCTGGCGCAAAGTTATGTTTATTTATTTTTAAAACAAAATATTTATGCGCAACCCCCCCATGGGACGTTCCCCCCCCCCCATGAGATCCACCCCACCTGCGCGACCCGCCCGCCCCGCCACCTGTGAGCCATGCCGACTGTCACTGCATATGGCACTGCACAGATATTATTTCGTACTGTAAATTTCTTACTGACGACACACATCTTGAGCTGCAAAGTAAATGTCTCAGTTCACAGACCAACAGTAATATACTTTGTCTGAATTGTGTCAAGGCTGAAAGGAGGTGCTGCTCTGTCTAATAGAACAGAGGTGGATGCCCTCACCCTGCCTCCAGAGTCAGCAGCCTGCAGTGTAAGTGTGGGGACTCTACTCTGCACCTCACTTCAAAGGCCAACGTGCTGTAAACTGTGCGTGAAAGTGCTTTCACTTTCTAACTCTCTGTATTTAAGTAAGATAATAAACTCAGGGCCATGTTTATGAGGCACTTATGCCGCTGTTGTATCACTGTTTGTGACACTGAGGCGGTGTGAAAAAATATGCTACACTGTGCCATGTTTACAAAGTGATGCATCTAGGCAGATGCGCCACTTTGTAAACCCCTGCGCTACATTATACTTGCGACATGTATAATGTATTCAGGATGGGGGCGTTCCGTCACAGGAAAGGCATGTAGAAGTAACGCAGTGAACGCTATGAGATTTCACTGAGACGCTTCTACGGCGTCAGTGTGTCAAATCCTTACGCCTGTCTGAAGCAAGGGTAAGGAGTGACGCAGTGCCTGTAGTTGTGTCTTTTATCAGACACGCTCCAGCAATGCATCAATTTTGCTCCTACAGATATGTCAGGAATACTGACATATCTGTAAATCCTTGTGGCATGGAGAGTCGTAAGTAAATACGGCGCATCCATGGTGTCGCAAGGATGGCACTATGGAAAGTGTTGCATCGCTGTTTTTCCGCAGCGATGTGAGACTTTTCATAAATGAGGCCCTCTGTGTGAATATCAGTTATATGTGTAATTACACTAAGCTCTGCCATTTATATTGCGTACAATACAGATTTCATTGTTCACTTCAACCCAAGAAATCTTTATTCGAGCTGGGGTAGTGCCTGGGATTGAGGCCTGGAAGTCAGACATGGACTGGTGTATGGCCAGAGTAAAAACTGTGTACGTTACACATGAGTCCCCAAAATTGGTCCTCTATATGAAGCGAATGGAATGCCTATCGGGGTAATATATGTGTCCCTCCAACTATCCCCACATTTGAAGAACCGTCCAAGCCGTAATCGTTGTAACTCATTATGTACCATTTGTATGCCCTATCATCAGCGACTTTATTTGTGTATTCAATTCTGCACTGCCTTCTTTTTGTAACTTGGAATGTCGATTCACAACTGTTTTATAAAAAGAATTCATTAAAAAAAAGAAATTTTTATTCGGCCAGTCCTGTCCATAAAAAAGAAGTGACAATACAATAAAATCAAAAAAAGTAACTAAACAGAAATTAAGAGCATATAGACAGATGCCATGGACGGCAAGTAAGTCAAACAGGAATCAGCATCAGTATAAAGTGTAAGGTGCATAATAAAACTATATGACAGAATCAAACACAAAACGGTCCTATAAAGGATAACAACAATTTAAAATGAATGGTTTATGAACCTTGGAGAATGGAACAGAGACTTAAAACCTGTAAGAATTTAAACGTATGCATTTGGATTACACGCAGCTGTTGGTGCCAGTTAACAACACACTAAGCTATTTTACAACAATTGTGACTTATGGCCTGCAGATTACACAACGATCTCTGGAAAATAGCCTCTAAATCTTTTACATTTCTCACCTTTGTATTGTATTGTATTGTATTGTATGAGTATTTTTATAGCGCACAGTAGCACTGCGACCCACCGGGTATCCAGGCGCTCTGACCAGATGGAATATTTTATCGCTGAAAGTGGCTGAGTCGGGGACATCATACTACTGGAAAGAGCCAGGTCTTAAGGTTCCTTCTGAATTCCATTAATGGCTGCGTCTGCCTGAGTTCCGATGGAAGCGCATTCCAGCTTCGGGCTCCAACCACACTAAAGGCCCTCCCCCCCAGCCTTGCCCGTTTGAACCTAGGCTGTGCCAGCAAGTTGACCTTGGATGACCACAACTGCCTTACGGGGGAGTACCTTAAGAATCTTTCCTGGAGTGAGACCCGACCTGTTCCGTGGATTGCCTTGTGGACCAGGCATAGGGACTTGAAAAGGACCCTCTCTCTGACTGGCAACCAATGCAGCTCCCTTAGTGCCTGAGTAGAGGACGAGTCAAGCTTGCGACCAAGTGCCAGCTTGGCAGCGGCTGACTGAACTCTCTGTAGCCCCTGCAGAATGTATTGAGGGGCTCCGAGATACAGCGAGTTGCAGTAATCCAACCTGCTGAGAATGGTACTCCTGACGACCGTGTTACGAGAGTCGGCAGGCAGCAGCGGAAGGATATGGCGTAGGAGTCGCAGTAAGCCAAAGCAGGTACTCGAGGTTTTGCTCGCCTGCGAGTCCAGCTGGAGATTATTATCAAATAGAACCCCCAGATTCCGTACTGTAGCGGCTGGTATCAATGGGGCCACGTCCGGGGCGAGCCTAAAGTCCATTGGTAGATGATGAATCTGTTTCGTAGGCGCGTAGAACAACAGCTCGGTTTTATCCCCATTGAACTGCAAGCAGTTTCTCTGGAACCAGTCCGTGGTCTGCCTCATGCAGCTTTGGAACTGCTCCAAGGGGACTGCTTGTTTACCTTCCAGAGAAAAGGCCAGTTGGGTGTCGTCTGCGTAATTTATCAGCTCCACCCCGAACGCCTTGATGATAGAAAATAATGGCTGCAAATATATATTGAACAGGATGGGGCTGATGCTGGAACCCTGTGGAACTCCAAAATCCACGGGGGTGTTCTCTGAGGCAAAGGGACCCATAGTCACCATTTGGTGTCTCCCTGCTAGATAGTATCGGAGCCACTGTAGTGCCTGACCTCCCACCCCCGACTCCATCAACCGACCCAGCAAGATGGTATGGCTCACGGTATCAAATGCGGCTGACAGATCCAGGAGCACCAATACGGAGGTGCTCCCTGTGTCAGCCCGCACTCGCATCGAGTCCAGCATGGTGACTAATGCTGACTCGGTTCCGTGGCCGGGGCGGAAGCCAAACTGGTCCTTTTCCAACAGCAAGTTGGCCTCTAGGTAGTTCGAGAGGGACCTGCTCACCGCCTTCTCTAAGATTTTGATAGGGAATGGGAGTAGAGAGATAGGTCGAAAACTAGCCGGAACAGTTGGGTCTAGGGTTGGTTTTTTAATAAGGGGGGAGACAACAGCCTGTTTCCAGCTATCCGGGACCAAACCCTCTTCCAATGACTGATTGCAGATCTGACGCAACCAGGGGAAGGTTGGGTGGCCATATAGCTTCCATGCCCTCTGGGGCAGAGGGTCAAGAGGGGAGCCAGACGAGATGGTAAGTGCCGTATTGACAAACGACACTTCCGAGAAAAGTGGGAAGCTGGTCAGATGACAAGCCCGCCCTAATCTCTCGGAGGCCATCCCCTTCCCAGGTTCCTCTGTCGCTCTGTCAGTATCCCCAAAGAGATTGGTAATCTTCGTCACGTTGTCCTTAAAGTAGGTGGCGATCTCGTCACACAACCCCTTTGATGGTACGACTTTATTTTCAAGGCAGCTTCGGGCCGATAAGGATTTCACAATTCTGAACAATTCCCTGGCCCCATTTGGGGCATTCACTATGGAGTTGGCATAGTAACTAGCTTTACGATCCTTGATAAGCTGCTTGTAGCTGCTCTGTGCAGACCTCAGTGCCAGCTTATCCCTGGCGAGGAACCCCTTCCTCCATTTTCTTTCGGCCTGTCTTAATACAAAGCAACAGCCTGCATGTTACATGCTTTACTCTGCAGCAGGCACATCATCCTTCTAAACTATTTTGTGATGATTGAAGGTTCACAAAATATCAATAGCAAAAATATAGATGAAAAAATATAAAATGCAAAAATATCGACCACCTATACTTAAACAGGTAAGTACAAAAATATTGATTAAAAAATATTGAAATTAAAAATATAGATGTAAAAAATATTGATTAAAAAATATAAATAAAATAAAATAATATATATTAAATATATAAAATATTAATAATATCTTTACCAAAATAAATTACATTTAATATACATTTTAACTAAATATATAAAACAAACTTAATTTAATAAAATATATACATACAAACATAATAATTTATACATTTACATATATTTACTTTGAAATAATTTATTACCTTTATCTTTATTTAATTTTTAAACTTTTAAATTATATAAAAATAAAATATATACATATGTAAATAATTTAAAATGAAAAAAACATTCTATAATTCATTAAAATATTAAACTATTACAATAAATGAAAACGTACAGTTCGCAATACAATAAATACAACATTAGGGAAAATGTTGGATAGCGGAGTAATTAAATTTAATATTCCACGGAGGGCTAAAAATTTCTAAGGGGTCGATTAAGTTGGCGGGCGGATCGCCACCGCCCATACGGCGGTGGCGATCCAACCGCCAATAATCTCCGCCCGCCTACCATTTCCCCCTGCCACATTATGATGGCAGGGGGAACCCCGGCAGACGGAAAGACCGTCTGCCGGTTTTCCCCGGTCGGACAGGCGACCGGGCGGAAAAGGGCTCTAATATGGTGGCGGTGTCTGCAAAACACCTCCATCCATATAATGATGTGCAGCGGTGCTGGGCTTTCCGTGGCGGAGACTCCGCCATGGAAGGCCAGGCGGAGATCACTTTCGGGGGCCCGTTACGGGCCCCCAGGATGTTGGGAGGGTGGGGGCTGTACATGGGAGGTAACTATGGTACCCCCTGCATTTGCATGCACAGGGTGGCAGGCACCGCGTGGTGCCTGCCACTTTGTGCATGCAAATGCACAACATGCATTCCCAGCATTGTGGCGGGCGGTGCTGTGAGCACCGCCTGCCACAATGCTGGGAATGGTGGATGCCACTGTGGCATGCTAATTGCAGGTGCGGGACCGCCATACCCCTGGCGGACGGTCCCGCATTCCGTTATGGAAAGTCCGCCCGCCATCGTAATGGACCCCTCAGAGTGCAACAGTAGGGAAAATGTTGGATAAAGAAGGGGTAAAATGTGCTATTCCCACTCCAGTGAGTGCAAAAGTAGGATAAATGTTGGATAGCGGAGGGGTAAAAATTACTATTCACACTCCGGTGAGTGCAACAGTATGGAAAGTGTTGGATAGCGGAGGGGCAAATATTACTATTCCCACTCCAAAGAGTGCAACAGTAGGGAAAGTGTTGAATAGCGGAGGGGTAAAAATTACTATTCCCACTCCAGTGATTGCAACAGAAGTGAAAGTGGTGGATAGAGAAGGTGTAAAAATTACTATTCCCACTCCAGTGAGTGCAACAGTAGGGAAAGTGTTGGATATCAGAGGGGTAAAAATTACTATTCCCACTCCAGTGATTGCAACAGTAGGGAAAGTATCGGATAGTGGAGGTGTAAAAATTACTATTTCCACTCCAGTGAGTGCAACAGTAGGGCCATCCTTGGTGTCGCAAGGATGGCACTATGGAAAGTGTTGCATCGCTGTTTTTCCGCAGCGATGTGAGACTTTTCATAAATGAGGCCCTCTGTGTGAATATCAGTTATATGTGTAATTACACTAAGCTCTGCCATTTATATTGCGTACAATACAGATTTCATTGTTCACTTCAACCCAAGAAATCTTTATTCGAGCTGGGGTAGTGCCTGGGATTGAGGCCTGGAAGTCAGACATGGACTGGTGTATGGCCAGAGTAAAAACTGTGTACGTTACACATGAGTCCCCAAAATTGGTCCTCTATATGAAGCGAATGGAATGCCTATCGGGGTAATATATGTGTCCCTCCAACTATCCCCACATTTGAAGAACCGTCCAAGCCGTAATCGTTGTAACTCATTATGTACCATTTGTATGCCCTATCATCAGCGACTTTATTTGTGTATTCAATTCTGCACTGCCTTCTTTTTGTAACTTGGAATGTCGATTCACAACTGTTTTATAAAAAGAATTCATTAAAAAAAAGAAATTTTTATTCGGCCAGTCCTGTCCATAAAAAAGAAGTGACAATACAATAAAATCAAAAAAAGTAACTAAACAGAAATTAAGAGCATATAGACAGATGCCATGGACGGCAAGTAAGTCAAACAGGAATCAGCATCAGTATAAAGTGTAAGGTGCATAATAAAACTATATGACAGAATCAAACACAAAACGGTCCTATAAAGGATAACAACAATTTAAAATGAATGGTTTATGAACCTTGGAGAATGGAACAGAGACTTAAAACCTGTAAGAATTTAAACGTATGCATTTGGATTACACGCAGCTGTTGGTGCCAGTTAACAACACACTAAGCTATTTTACAACAATTGTGACTTATGGCCTGCAGATTACACAACGATCTCTGGAAAATAGCCTCTAAATCTTTTACATTTCTCACCTTTGTATTGTATTGTATTGTATTGTATGAGTATTTTTATAGCGCACAGTAGCACTGCGACCCACCGGGTATCCAGGCGCTCTGACCAGATGGAATATTTTATCGCTGAAAGTGGCTGAGTCGGGGACATCATACTACTGGAAAGAGCCAGGTCTTAAGGTTCCTTCTGAATTCCATTAATGGCTGCGTCTGCCTGAGTTCCGATGGAAGCGCATTCCAGCTTCGGGCTCCAACCACACTAAAGGCCCTCCCCCCCAGCCTTGCCCGTTTGAACCTAGGCTGTGCCAGCAAGTTGACCTTGGATGACCACAACTGCCTTACGGGGGAGTACCTTAAGAATCTTTCCTGGAGTGAGACCCGACCTGTTCCGTGGATTGCCTTGTGGACCAGGCATAGGGACTTGAAAAGGACCCTCTCTCTGACTGGCAACCAATGCAGCTCCCTTAGTGCCTGAGTAGAGGACGAGTCAAGCTTGCGACCAAGTGCCAGCTTGGCAGCGGCTGACTGAACTCTCTGTAGCCCCTGCAGAATGTATTGAGGGGCTCCGAGATACAGCGAGTTGCAGTAATCCAACCTGCTGAGAATGGTACTCCTGACGACCGTGTTACGAGAGTCGGCAGGCAGCAGCGGAAGGATATGGCGTAGGAGTCGCAGTAAGCCAAAGCAGGTACTCGAGGTTTTGCTCGCCTGCGAGTCCAGCTGGAGATTATTATCAAATAGAACCCCCAGATTCCGTACTGTAGCGGCTGGTATCAATGGGGCCACGTCCGGGGCGAGCCTAAAGTCCATTGGTAGATGATGAATCTGTTTCGTAGGCGCGTAGAACAACAGCTCGGTTTTATCCCCATTGAACTGCAAGCAGTTTCTCTGGAACCAGTCCGTGGTCTGCCTCATGCAGCTTTGGAACTGCTCCAAGGGGACTGCTTGTTTACCTTCCAGAGAAAAGGCCAGTTGGGTGTCGTCTGCGTAATTTATCAGCTCCACCCCGAACGCCTTGATGATAGAAAATAATGGCTGCAAATATATATTGAACAGGATGGGGCTGATGCTGGAACCCTGTGGAACTCCAAAATCCACGGGGGTGTTCTCTGAGGCAAAGGGACCCATAGTCACCATTTGGTGTCTCCCTGCTAGATAGTATCGGAGCCACTGTAGTGCCTGACCTCCCACCCCCGACTCCATCAACCGACCCAGCAAGATGGTATGGCTCACGGTATCAAATGCGGCTGACAGATCCAGGAGCACCAATACGGAGGTGCTCCCTGTGTCAGCCCGCACTCGCATCGAGTCCAGCATGGTGACTAATGCTGACTCGGTTCCGTGGCCGGGGCGGAAGCCAAACTGGTCCTTTTCCAACAGCAAGTTGGCCTCTAGGTAGTTCGAGAGGGACCTGCTCACCGCCTTCTCTAAGATTTTGATAGGGAATGGGAGTAGAGAGATAGGTCGAAAACTAGCCGGAACAGTTGGGTCTAGGGTTGGTTTTTTAATAAGGGGGGAGACAACAGCCTGTTTCCAGCTATCCGGGACCAAACCCTCTTCCAATGACTGATTGCAGATCTGACGCAACCAGGGGAAGGTTGGGTGGCCATATAGCTTCCATGCCCTCTGGGGCAGAGGGTCAAGAGGGGAGCCAGACGAGATGGTAAGTGCCGTATTGACAAACGACACTTCCGAGAAAAGTGGGAAGCTGGTCAGATGACAAGCCCGCCCTAATCTCTCGGAGGCCATCCCCTTCCCAGGTTCCTCTGTCGCTCTGTCAGTATCCCCAAAGAGATTGGTAATCTTCGTCACGTTGTCCTTAAAGTAGGTGGCGATCTCGTCACACAACCCCTTTGATGGTACGACTTTATTTTCAAGGCAGCTTCGGGCCGATAAGGATTTCACAATTCTGAACAATTCCCTGGCCCCATTTGGGGCATTCACTATGGAGTTGGCATAGTAACTAGCTTTACGATCCTTGATAAGCTGCTTGTAGCTGCTCTGTGCAGACCTCAGTGCCAGCTTATCCCTGGCGAGGAACCCCTTCCTCCATTTTCTTTCGGCCTGTCTTAATACAAAGCAACAGCCTGCATGTTACATGCTTTACTCTGCAGCAGGCACATCATCCTTCTAAACTATTTTGTGATGATTGAAGGTTCACAAAATATCAATAGCAAAAATATAGATGAAAAAATATAAAATGCAAAAATATCGACCACCTATACTTAAACAGGTAAGTACAAAAATATTGATTAAAAAATATTGAAATTAAAAATATAGATGTAAAAAATATTGATTAAAAAATATAAATAAAATAAAATAATATATATTAAATATATAAAATATTAATAATATCTTTACCAAAATAAATTACATTTAATATACATTTTAACTAAATATATAAAACAAACTTAATTTAATAAAATATATACATACAAACATAATAATTTATACATTTACATATATTTACTTTGAAATAATTTATTACCTTTATCTTTATTTAATTTTTAAACTTTTAAATTATATAAAAATAAAATATATACATATGTAAATAATTTAAAATGAAAAAAACATTCTATAATTCATTAAAATATTAAACTATTACAATAAATGAAAACGTACAGTTCGCAATACAATAAATACAACATTAGGGAAAATGTTGGATAGCGGAGTAATTAAATTTAATATTCCACGGAGGGCTAAAAATTTCTAAGGGGTCGATTAAGTTGGCGGGCGGATCGCCACCGCCCATACGGCGGTGGCGATCCAACCGCCAATAATCTCCGCCCGCCTACCATTTCCCCCTGCCACATTATGATGGCAGGGGGAACCCCGGCAGACGGAAAGACCGTCTGCCGGTTTTCCCCGGTCGGACAGGCGACCGGGCGGAAAAGGGCTCTAATATGGTGGCGGTGTCTGCAAAACACCTCCATCCATATAATGATGTGCAGCGGTGCTGGGCTTTCCGTGGCGGAGACTCCGCCATGGAAGGCCAGGCGGAGATCACTTTCGGGGGCCCGTTACGGGCCCCCAGGATGTTGGGAGGGTGGGGGCTGTACATGGGAGGTAACTATGGTACCCCCTGCATTTGCATGCACAGGGTGGCAGGCACCGCGTGGTGCCTGCCACTTTGTGCATGCAAATGCACAACATGCATTCCCAGCATTGTGGCGGGCGGTGCTGTGAGCACCGCCTGCCACAATGCTGGGAATGGTGGATGCCACTGTGGCATGCTAATTGCAGGTGCGGGACCGCCATACCCCTGGCGGACGGTCCCGCATTCCGTTATGGAAAGTCCGCCCGCCATCGTAATGGACCCCTCAGAGTGCAACAGTAGGGAAAATGTTGGATAAAGAAGGGGTAAAATGTGCTATTCCCACTCCAGTGAGTGCAAAAGTAGGATAAATGTTGGATAGCGGAGGGGTAAAAATTACTATTCACACTCCGGTGAGTGCAACAGTATGGAAAGTGTTGCATAGCGGAGGGGCAAATATTACTATTCCCACTCCAAAGAGTGCAACAGTAGGGAAAGTGTTGAATAGCGGAGGGGTAAAAATTACTATTCCCACTCCAGTGATTGCAACAGAAGTGAAAGTGGTGGATAGAGAAGGTGTAAAAATTACTATTCCCACTCCAGTGAGTGCAACAGTAGGGAAAGTGTTGGATATCAGAGGGGTAAAAATTACTATTCCCACTCCAGTGATTGCAACAGTAGGGAAAGTATCGGATAGTGGAGGTGTAAAAATTACTATTTCCACTCCAGTGAGTGCAACAGTAGGGAAAGTGCTGGATAGCGGAGGGGTAAAAATTACTATTCCCACTCCAGTGAGTGCAACAGTAGGGAAAGTATTGGGTAGCAGAGGTGTAAAAATGACTATTCCCACTCCAGTGATTGCAACGGTAGGGAGTGTCCTCCTATTTCACCCCGCCACATTATGATGGGGGGGGGGTACCGCGGCAGGCGGGAAGACCGTCCGCCGCTTTTCCGCCCGGTCGATGAGTCGCCCGGGCGGAAAAGGGTTGAATATGGCGGCGGTGTCTGCTAGACACCGCCATCCATATTACAATGCATGCAGGAAGCAGCCTTTTGCCACGGAAAGGCATGCACATGGGGGCTGCCTATGGTACCCCCCTGCATTTGCATGCACAACATGGCAGGCACCGCATGGTGCCTGCCACGTTGTGCATGCAGATGCACAAATGCCTTTTTGTATTGCGGTGGGTGCTGCTGACAGCACCGCCCGCCGCAATGTAAAAAATGCTAATTGTGTATGCGGGACCGCCGCACACATAGCGGGCGGTCAAATTTCACGATGCGATGGCTGGTGGACTTTGTCCGCCCGCTATCATAATAGACCCCTAAGTCTCTCTTGTAATTACCTATACAGAACCAATAATAAACGTGTTGCCTTAAATATGTCCTTTTTTTTTCTATAGCGCAAACTTGACCCGAAGGTATTGGGTATCAGAGCGCTTTACACAAGCACTAGTTGCGTTACATGAGGATACATTCATTTTTGTGAGGCACAGGGTGGTTAAGTGATTTGCTCAGAATCACAGGATGTTCAAGGTCGTTGCCAAGACTCAAACCCGGTTCCCCAGATTTGAGATCGACCGCCCTAGCCATTAGGCCAACTCCTCTCCCCTTTCTGCTGATTACTGTTCATTTTAGAAAAAAACAGATTGGATTAATGAAAATACAGTTCTTGTTTTCACCTTGGGTGCTAGTTCTGGCAGAAGGGTTTGCAACATCATACCTCAACAGTGATAACTTATTACCAGTAGCGGTCCGTGGAGGGAGTTCTGTGGGGCGGTGGGGCGGGGTAGGGGCAGGGTGGGGAAATGTAAACACCGGAATATGGATGAACGGAGGTAAGTACACATTTAAATAAATAAAACGAGTTTCATGGTGCGCGCTGCATTGCATTTTGCAAAGCAGCGCACACAAAGGAATTTGTTTTATTTATTTAAATGTGTACTTACCTCCGTTCATCCATATTCCGGTGTTTACATTTCCTCACCCTGCCCCTCCCCCGCACCGCCTCACCGCCCCACGGAACTCCCTCCACGGACCGCTACTGCTTATTACAGTTGAGCACCAACATTCTTCCTCATTATAGGTCACTCGAGATGGAACAACTTGATGCTAATAAGGAGATTAGAGACTGCCTTGTATGCAAGGATGGCTGGCTACCATGTGTTAAATCAGAAATAATAATAATAGCTTATATTATATGTAGCACCAAATGCCCTTCTTCTAAATATATATATATATATATATATATATATATATATATATATATGATCAAGACCGTGGTAACGCGGTCGAAACGTGTCATGCTGGGCACTTGCTTATTATTTTAAATGGATGCTATGAAGATTTTTTAGTTTCTGCAAATAAAACACTTTTCTTCATCTTCACGTGGTCTGTATCTGTTCTTTGCCGTGATCCAGGAACGTGATATATCTATATCTATATCTATATCTATATATATCTATATCTATATATATATACATATAGATATATAGAGAGGAAATACTTAAACACATTGATTCCCTTAATCTGATTTTGGCTGGTCATGAACAACAAGACCTAATTAAAAAGACCAGAGCTGAAATCGATTTACGGCTTAAAAAGAATGAGGAAACAATCAAAGCCCGTAAAATATTCATATTTGCAAGGGACAAAAAAGAATACGAAGCAGGCAGAATATTCACCTTTGCACGCAAATTTGATATAGCGATAAGACAAGCAATGAGGCCCAAGAAACCATCAGCCACCACAACTACTTTACGCAATACTAAGATCAGAGAGAGTGATCTCAGTTCAGTGGCAAGTAGTACGGGATCAGAAGAAAGTGGACTCAATCAGTTACCAACAGTAACACCAAATAGTCTCTCACCATCAGAGGAACTCGTTTTTTTAGTAGAGGACCGCCGTCAAACTCTACGGCAGAGCACTCAGGCGAAGAGAGGCACAGACGGAGGAACAAATGCAGACAACAATGGCGCCAATGTAAAATCAGGAAACTACAGGGGAAGATGGCGCAATTCAAAGAAGAAAAACTAAACATCGAACAACCAACCCATGTGGACAATACTGTCATCAATTTAACCAATTTTCACCTAACTGCAGCAGAAACTCGGTTACTATCTGTAGGTCTGTCATATTGTCCGGATAACCGATTCAAATATGTGCAAACTAGAATCAATATTTTTAAATTTGTTCGTAAGCTTAAACTTTTAAAGCATGTCAAATTGAGTAAAGCTGCGATCAAAGCTACCACCATTTTGGAAACGGACAAACCCAGCAGTAAGTTACAAGTAGGTGACATTACCAATCTAAAGAACATCCATGTGCTTGTGTTTAATACTGATGATGCTGTTTGCAGTACACAGGACCAATTAGTAAATCTTGGTACCTCTGGCAATCAACCTGCTCCAAGCCCTTTTCGTCCACAATCTACGTTCATCCCACTCATGCCCAAAGATGCCATCGACACATTTAGTGAGTGTGTCATCAATGATCTAAAAATCCTCAATCGCAGAGTATTGGCGAAAATGAAGCATTGCTCGTACAGGGATAACAGCATGCAGCACTAATGAAAAAGTTAATAGATAATCCTGACATAATTATAACTAAGGCAGATAAAGGGGGTAACACTGTGCTGTGGCCTAAAGTTGAATATTTACAAGAGGCATATTGCCATCTTAATGATGCCTCATGCTAAAGAAGAGCCACGGCCAATGATATGAAACAACTGAAGGATTTGGTCCAAAAATGAGTACTGTTTTTTAAAAGTTGATTTTCCTATCACAGCGGTACTTTATTTCATCCAGAAGGTACATAAACAAATGTTGCCTACTCCAGGTAGACCTATTATATCGGCGCAGAGGAGCCTATTTGAATCCATGTCCAAGTAGGCAGACTATTTCCTACATGATTTTGTTGAAGAGTTACCCTCTTTTATCAAGGATACCGGACACTTTCTATCCACTGTGCAATCAGTGACCTGGCAGGACGATTATTTGTTAATTGTTATGGAAATCTGTTCCTTGTATACTAGTATACGACATACTGACGGGCTAAATGCAGTTAAATTCTATTTGGAAAAAAGAAGTATTGTTTTTTACCAGCACAATAATATGTTATTGCACATGATTTAACTATGTTTAAAAAATAACTATTTCATGTTCAACAATGAGGTTTTCCAGCAGCTTCGGGGCGTGGCCATGGGGACTTGCTTCTCCCCCAGCTACACGTGTTTACACGTCGGCTGGTGGGAGGAGCATGTCCTCAGGCAGACCCACGGCGAACTGTATGAAACCCATTTCGTCCGATGGTGGCGATTCATTGATGATATTTGTATTATCTGGAAGGGTTCACTTGAATCAGCCAACAATTTTGTAGAATGTGTTAATAACAACAGTCTCAATCTTGAATTCACTGCTCAGATCAGTTCAGAAAAAGTCCAATTTTTGGATGTAGAACTATACATTGAAAATAGCATGCTACAAACCAAGCTCCATAGGAAAGTGACAGCGGGCAATGCAATACTGCATGCCCAAATTTCTCATCCTCGTCACCTTTTGAAAAGTGTCCCCTATGGGGAATTCTTATGTATAAGACGTATTTGTAGCTCCAACAATGATCTGGTGAGCTGTCAGAATAAATCCTTTGACAGATTCCTAGCTCGTGGATATAAGAGCAAGGATTTGAAGCTTGCTTTATCCAAAGTGAACAGCATGGATCGTATCGATTATCTGGGAACAGTGTCCAATAAGACCGTGCGCAAAAATACCATTACTTCCTCTGAACCAGCTTCTGTTCAGCTAATCACCACCTTTTGCAGTCAGGACAAAAAAATAAGAAAGGTCATCTATAAAAACTGGCCTATTGTCCAAATTGTTCTTACCATGTCACAATTGGTCCCTAGTCTGCTTCAGATTACTTTTAGGAGAGCACCCTCCATGAGGGATGCCCTGGTAAGAACAAGCCCAGCGATAACTAAGACAGGTACATGGCTGTCCAAACGCACAGGGTTTTTTAAGTGCAGCACATGTAGGGCCTGCAAGTTTGGAACCACCACGTCTGAGTTTACTAATGCTTTTGAATCCAACTCTACCACAATATCTGTTTTTTTTACTTGCAAAACGGATCATGCACTATACATACTTGAGTGTTCGTGCAAGTTAAAATATGTTGGTAGCACAAAATTGCAGGTATTCACCCGCATTTTACAACATCTTCATTCTATTGTAAACTCGGACACTAGTTACCCGGTGGCACGCCATTTTAAACTAGTTCACCAGAACAACCTGAATGATTTGAGATACTTTGTTATTGATGCGGTACCTAAATTATCGAGAGGCGGCAATAGGGAGAAAAGATTGAGGCAACTAGAATCCCACTATATATTATTACTTGACACCAAGATGCCCAACGGGCTCAACACGGGAGAGGATTTGCACAATTTTTAATAAACACAAGCTACATTCCACCCTTTTGTGCATATCCGGGTTCTGTGATTTAGGGGATTTCTTTTGTGATCATCATTTTTTCTGTCTTTTTAACCAATTTCATGCTCTGTTTTTTAACCTGATTTTAACCTTTTGGGGTTTCTTTTGGGTTTCTAACAGCGGTTTGTTTTGGGATTTTTAGACGGATTTTATGATGCAACATGGTGATCTCATTATATTAAGATTTACATCTGAATGAATAATATCTTACATCTCATTGCCATTCGAGTATTGGGCCATTGCATTAATACACACACTTTACCTTTTCTATGCTGCTAACTCCCTGTGTGTTTTTTTCAGATTTCTGACATATAATACTAGGAATTTTAGGAAAATTTAGCGTTTTCTGCCCTTGATGGTGTTTATTTATTGGTTTGTGGTTCTGACGCTTATTTTGCACATGTATTATAGATTTAGATACACTAGGAATCCATCTGCTGCTAAAAATGACAATGGCCTAAGCACTTGCACTTTAGAATATCTCTGCCCCATAGGGGGGTTTTAATGGGACGGAGTGTTTTTATACATGCTATTTGTTTTATTCATTGTTCTTATTAATCTGTATCTATTTATACTTTGTATATTATGATATTTGACTTAATTGCACTTGCACTTTAATATCAATTACCGAAAGTGGCACTATCAGTGCTTAGGCAACAGATACTATATAGAGTGTCTTTCGAATGAAATAGCTATAGCAGAGCTCCCTTTTGGAATTTTTCCGATTATCCAGCCATATTGCATTGACCATGGCCTTCTTCAGCAGCAGCAGATTTTGTTCAAAATAAATTTTTAGGCATCATCCACGTATATTACCATATATCAATATTCATATATTTTGAATCTGATACAGCTTCCTTTCTAAATGTTTGCACATTTAAAGTTTGTACCTACAGGCCTAACTGAATAACGGCCGGGAGATTAGGGGTTCTTCCCCGTCTCCCAGAATTATATATTCTTTCTTTATATTTATTTTTATTTTAAGCACTTGCACTGTGGTTAAATCGCATTTAGCCTCCCGCGTAGTCATTCATAGTTATACACAATGATTTTATGATCAGGAACTTTCTACATTGTTTTTGAACTAATGGAGAATATCTGTATATTATATACATTACAAATGTTTTTCTAGGTTTAAATATTTCTTTTTCCTGGTGATGATTTTGTTTGTTCCTGACCATGGTAGTATGTTGTTTAGCTTCATTGTGAATTGTCATTGGCTGTTTAGGGAGGAGGGTACTATGTGAGATAATTTAAAGGAATACTTGATCTTAGTGTGTCATGTGATCAAGGTTGTGGGAACGCGACCGAAACGCGCCATGTCAGGTTGCACGGAATAAAGTTGCACTGGAAATTGGACGCTGCTGCTGCTCCGTGTTGTCTGCTGCCTCCCTGCAGACTGGTCTGTTTGACTGCGTGTCATCTTCTTCCCTGTTGACTGTGTTTTTTGTTTTTTTGCCTACTGTTGACTGTGTTTTCGTCTACTGTTCCACTTGCCCCTTGTTTTCATTTTTGTGCCCGCTGTGCCTGTCTCTCCCCCCCTGCCCCCTCTTGCCTTCTGTGCCACTTTTTCCTGCCGCTCGCTTCCCACGCAGCCCTGCCCCCTCGCTTCCCATTGGCCGCCCCGCTCCTGCCTCCCAGCTGCTCCACCCTCCCTCTCCCCTTCATATGGAGGCCGCGCAGCGGCCGCGCCGCTGGCGCGCCAAAGACAAGCCCGTCTGCACCTGGACCGCGCCCAGCGCCAGGACCCCTGGCCCTCGATGATGCCAGCCCACCCGACTGAGTTACGCCACCACCCTCCACGCACTCAACACCAGCCGGACCCCCGCCTGCCACCGAGCCACCCCGAAATGCACCCACGGACCCTTCACCTGCCAAGCCTGCAAATTCACCTGCCTCCGGACCTGCACCACACCCGCCAGACCAGGCACCAACAACAACCACCTCAAGTGTATCCTGCTCAACACCCGCTCCGTCCACAAGCACGCCGTCAAACTCTGGAACCTCCTCAACACAACAGCGCCGGACGTCGCCTTCCTCACAGAAACCTGGATGAACGCCTCCTCAGCCCCCGACATCGCCATAGCCATCCCGGATGGCTACAAGATCACCCGGAGGGACCGCGTCAACCAAACCGGAGGAGGCATCGCCATTGTCTACAGAAACACCATCCGCATCACGACCAACGCCGACGACACCCTCACCGCCGCCGAGCACCTTCACTTCCAGATACACACTGACCCCAAAACCACCCTCAGAGGTACTCTCATCTACAGAACCCCGGGATCATGCACACAATTCAGCGTAGCCATCGCAGACTTCATCAGCCCGCTTGCCCTCACCTCCTCAGACTACATCCTCCTAGGGGACCTCAACTTCCACCTGGAAAACAACAATGACAACAACACCACCACCCTGCTAGACAACCTAGCCAACCTCGGACTCAAGCAACTAGTGAACACTCCCACCCACTACGCCAGCCACACGCTTGACCCCGTCTTCTCCTCCAGCAACCACATCTCCTTCAGCCACTCCACCAGACCACACTGGACAGATCACAGCTCGGTCCACTTCAACTTCAGGAAAACCAAGACCCACCACCACCCGCAACAGGTTCCCCGAAGATGCTGGAGCAAGATCACCACTGACCAGCTCACCACTTCCCTGAGCCAAAATCCTCCCACCAACACTACGGACTCCAACGAAGCAGCTCGTAACCTCACACAGTGGCTCACCAACTGCGCCGATGCCCTTGCACCACTGAAGAATCCTCCCAGCGGACCCGGCAGCAAGAAAACCTCGTGGTTCACCAACGACCTCAAAGACTCCAAGAAATCCTGCCGTACCCTCGAGAAAGCCTGGCGCCATGACCAGTCAACAGAATACATGACAGCCCTCAAGAACGCCATCCGCAAACACCACCAGCTGATCCGCACCACCAAAAGGACAGCATTCAGAGAACGACTAGACAACAACACCAACAACAGCAAGGAACTCTTCAGCATCGTTAAAGAGCTCTCCAACCCCAGCGCCAGCAACAACGACATCACGCCCTCGCAAGACCTCTGCGACGCACTCGCCTCGTTCTTCCACCGCAAGGTCGCTGACATACACAACAGCTTCGGCGCCCAGACCACGCACCCAATCACCGAACCAACGCCCCCCACCACCACCCTATGTGCCTGGACCCCCGTCAGCACTGAAGACACCACCCACGTGATGAACACCATCCACTCCGGCTCCCCAGCCGACCCCTGTCCACACCACGGGCCCGATTCACAGAACTAACTTGAGACAAAATCCTAAACTTACTACCATTTTGGTATTCACAGAAGGCACTTACTCATTTTGGTATTCACAGAAGGCACTTACTCATTTCGGTATTCACAGAAGTTAGGAGTCCTAACTTTAGGACTCCTAAATGCCTTCTGTGAATACCAAAAGTCTTAAAATTAGGAGTTTTCTCAGTTTAGTAGTAGTATAGTTAGGACTCCTAACTTTAGGACTCCTTAATGCCTTCTGTGAATACCGAAAGTCTTAAAATTAGGATTTTTCTCAATTTAGTAGTAGTAAAGTTAGGACTCCTAACTTTAGGAATCCTAAATGCCTTCTGTGAATACCGAAAGCCTTAAAATTAGGATTTTTCCTAGTTTAGTAGTAGTAAAGTTAGGAGTCCTAACTTTAGGACTCCTAAACTGAGAAAAATCCAAATTTTAAGACTGTCAGTATTCACAGAAGGCATTTAGGAGTCCTAAAGTTAGGACTCCTAAATTCTGTGAATACCGAAGTGAGTAAGTGTCTTCTGTGAATACCAAAATGAGTAAGTGCCTTCTGTGAATACGAAAATGGTAGTAAATTTAGGATTTTGTCTTAAGTTAGTTCTGTGAATCGGGCCCCACATCTTTAACAAAGCCGACTCCATCATCGCACCCCAACTCCGAAACATCATTAACAACTCCTTCGCATCTGCCACCTTTTCGGAGAGCTGGAAGCATGCGGAGATCAGCGCCCTCCTAAAGAACCCCACCGCGGACCCCATGGACCTCAAGAACTTCCGCCCCATCTCGCTCCTCCCTTTCCCCGCTAAAGTCATCGAGAAGACCGTCAACAAGCAGCTAATCTCCTTCCTCGAGACAAACGGCTCCCTCGACCCATCACAGTACGGATTCCGAGCAAACCACAGCACCAAGACCGCCCTCATCACAGCCACCGACGACATGCTCGACAACGGGGAAACTGCTGCCCTCATCCTCTTCGACCTATCGGCCGCATTCGACACAGTCTGCCACCGCACCCTAACAAACCGCCTCCACCACACCGGGATCCAAGGAATGGCCCTGGAATGGATCACCTCCTCCCTCTCCGACAGAACTCAGAGAGTCCGCCTACCTCCCTTCCGCTCAGCGGCCACCAAGATCATCTGCGGTGTACCCCAAGGCTCCTCGCTCAGCCCCACCCTCTTCAATGTCTACATGAGCCCCCTCGCAGCCATCGCACGCCAACACAACCTAAACATAATTTCCTACGCTGACGACACCCAGCTGATCCTCTCCCTCACCAACGACCCCACCACCGCCAGGGCCAGCCTCCAGGACGGAATGAAAGACGTCGCGGAAAGGATGAAGCTCAGCCGTCTGAAACTGAACTCAGACAAGACGGAAGTCCTCATCCTCGGACCATCCCCCTCTGCCTGGGATGACTCCTGGTGGCTCCCTGCTCTGGGCACTGCCCCCAAGCCCACAGACCACGCATGCAACCTGGGTTTCATCCTGGACTCCTCCCTCATGATGACCAAGCAAGTCAACGCCGTCTCGTCATCATGTTTCAACACCCTGCGCATGCTCCGAAAGATCTTCCGGTGGATCCCCATCGAAACCAGAAAGACGGTCACCCAGGCCCTCGTCACCAGCCGATTGGACTACGGGAACGCCCGCTACGCTGGAACCACAGCCAAACTACAGAAAAGACTCCAGCGCATACAGAACGCTTCTACACGACTCATCCTGGACATCTCCCGACACAGCCACATCTCTGCCCACCTGAGAGACCTGCACTGGCTCCCCGTCAGCAAAAGGATCACGTTCAGGCTCCTCACCCACACTCACAAGGCTCTCCACAACATGGGCCCCATATACCTCAAAAGACGCCTCACGTTCTGCACACCCACCGACAGCTCCGATCCACCAGCCTCGCCCTCGCCACCATCCCACGGATTCGCAGAACCACCACCGGAGGAAGATCCTTCTCCTACCTGGCTGCCAAGACGTGGAACTCCCTCCCCACCCACCTCCGACTGACCCAGGATCATCTCTCCTTCAGGAAGCAACTCAAGACCTGGCTCTTCGAGTAGTAGCAGCACCCCCCCTCCCAGCGCCTTGAGACCCTTGCGGGTGAGTAGCGCGCTCTATAAATGTGTTTGATTGATTGACTTTGGTAGAACGCTGTGGTCTGTACCTGTGTGTCTCCTTTTTGACTAAGGAGAATGGGACGGTGATTATTCATATATATATTCACTGAAAAAACCATAGGTTTCAGGGGTGTTATAGTTAGCTGGACATTTCCCTCGTACAAAACCCTAGAAATTCCCCCATTATAACTTGCGCCCCCGCAATGCACTGCTGATGACGTCACATATTACATCACTCATGACATGGTCAGTGACATCACTGATGACATCTGAAATGACATCACTAATGACATCACTGATGATGTCATCCATGTGATAAATTAGTGCCTCTTCTCACACACTTTGATATACTCAATCAAAATTTCAAACGTCCATTCTCAAAACCATAGATACTCCAATACCAATAACTACATACCCACTCATTGACTCTTAGATCTACACACACATCCACTCACTCACCTGTACACTCACAGGACTATCATATGTATTTATACACCTACATAGACACTCACACACCACCAATCATCCATAGAGGTACTCTCACACCTAGTCAGTAATGCAAATAATTAATCACACTCCCGTTTACTCACCTATGCAGTTATACACACACAAGTTCACTTACTCATAAAAATAGTACCACATTCTTACGCTCTTATACAATCACTGATACAAGCACACACTCATCCATACAGCCACTCTCACAATCACACAATCTCACATATACCCACTTATATACTCTTACACACATATATACTGCCTTTCACATATGTAGTTACTCACACATGTACCACTGAGATATACATTCAATCACTAACACACCCATACATACACTCACCCAACCATACAGTCCATCACAGATGCACTCTTAAAACCATGCACCCATAGAATCACCCACTTACACATGTATGCACAGTCACATACACCCCACCCACACAAACACTCAGGCACCCATACAGATACTCAGACAACCAATCAATAACCCATAGAGACACTCATATAGCTATTCACAAAATCATGCAGCCGCTTATACACCAACAGACAGACAGATACAGACATTCACACAGTTTAGTCACTAGTCTGCAGCAAGATACATTTAATGACTCACTTATAGAGTCAGTCACGCACCTACTAAATCATCCATTCAAACACTTATACACCCACTCATTCTTCCATAGGTTTTTCCCTATATATATATATATTAAACATATTTAAAATGTACAGAAACACACACTCACTGGATGACATCATCAGTGATGTCATCAGTGATGTCATTTCAGATGTCATCAGTGATGTCACTGACCATGTCATGAGTGATGTAATATGTGACTTCATCAGCAGTGCATTGCGGGGGCGCGAGTTATAGTTAGCTGAACTAACTATAACGGGGGAATTTCTAGAGTTTTGTACGAGGGAAATGTACAGCTAACTATAACGCCCCTGAAACCTATGGTTTTTTCATTTAATTTCTAAGGTTTTTTAAATGCCAATTCCTAACTATAATGTGCATGAAACCTATGGTTTTTTCAGTGAATTTCAAAGGTTTTTTAAATGCTAATTCCTATCTTTAACTTATCTCTGAATATATCATGTTTAATGATTTTGATTGGATTTCTATATTTTTCAAATTCAGTGTGTCAATTTCATAATTTATTTTTTTTAAATACTTTTTTATCACCATTTTTTAAACTTATTTTTTCAATTAATTCTTTAAAAAATTAAAAAATATTATTTGAATTTAATGGGTTTTTCAAACATATTTTTTTATATTTTTCAAAATATTTTTTTAGCTATATGTTCAAAACTTTATTTTATATATTTTTTTTCCATGTGTTTAGATCCGCGCACCCTAAGCGCACCGTTCCCGATCCCTACGCGGTAGCATCCGCGCATGGTATGCGTCGGGTACGTGTTTAGTGCGTGATCGCAATGCGACAGGTACGCGACTCCCAGCCTATGCGCGACACGTTCGATATACGTAACGCGACGTTTACGCGCTTCCGCGATGCGTCATCTGCGTCTATGACGCGGTAGGTGCGCGGATCCCGCGAAATATTTAACATTCAAAAAAACATATATATAAGTATTTCATGTGAATATTAATTGAAGACATTGGCTTCTGCACAGCAGCCACCATCAGAATCAGACCATTCATCCCATGAGGAATTTGTTGTGGAACCTCCACGCCCAGAAAGATACACCTCTGTCGTGTGGAAATTTTTTTCCTTCCCAGAAGGACAAAAAAAACTAATTCAACTAAAGTGACATGTAAAATATGTCAAAGAGTGCTTTCCAGAGGAGATCCTTCAAAAAAATACTCTTGTGGGACTGCGAGTATGTTAAACACCTGAAGACTCTGCATCCCGTGAACCTGGCCAAGCAGGAATGCAGAAGACTCCGACAGCAGCCTCAGCCAGCAGTGGCAAGCACTTCTGCAGCATCACCATTAAGCACTCACCCAGATATACATCCAGAATTTGGAAAACTAAAAATTAGTTGTATTAAATGCAACAAACTACTATGTTACGGCGAGCAGTCAATTGAACTAATCTGCCGAGCGCAGCAAAACCACAAGTGCTAAACTTGAGTTTATTTTTTTTTTTGCAGAAGTTGACTGTTTTGTTCCTCCTGTTGTCTTTTTTTCCTTTTGAAAAAAACAAAAAATAACAAAATTGTTCCAAAAAGTACAAAAAAATTAAAAAACAAAAAAGAAGAAAAAAAAAAGTTCTTCTAAGAACTAACTTTCCTGGTTTAAAAAAAGAACTACATTTCTTTGTTAGTGTGTGAAAGTTTAGATGAATGTATGTGTAGTACGTAATTGACTGAATTAATGCATTAGTAGCGTATGGTGAATATATAAGTGTAGAACTATGAGGAAGTGCTGCAGCATCACACAGTAACCTCTTTAACTGCTGTGTGCTGTAGTACTTCTGAAGCACAGGGATGCAACATATATACATAAATATGTTGCAAATCTATGCTTCTCTCTGCACGGCTGCTTAAACTGCAGCCATGTGGTGACACAGGCACCCTTGCACCATAGTGCAAGGATATCTGTGTCATGTGTTGTTTGTTTTTCTACAGGAAGACACACCTTCCTGCACAAAAACAATAAGAAAATGCATTTTTCTCCTTCAATGTATGCTGAACATTTCAGCATGCATTGAAGATATAAAAATGTGGAGAAATTAAAACAATTCTCCTTGTTGTGCTTTCCTACACCAATTTTAGAATGGTGCAGCATTCACACACATATCGACATTTATGATTTCTGATAAATCGAGACATGTGTCTTGTTCTATGAGTATTAAGTGCAATCATGCACAACAACACTTATAGAACACCCTTTCAACACAAAGTGGTGTGCATGATGAGGTTGTATTTACATGGAGTATAAAAAGTGCACAGAGTGCCTTTTCCTCTCTTTGTAAATATGAAAGAGTATCTTGCACAATAACTATGTTACAAAAAGTGACATATTTCCGTTTTTAAAATTCCTTGCGAATGATAGAAGGTAAGCACAGAGTTTTGTCTGCAAAGATGTTCAAAGAAGAATGATTGAAATAATTGCGGTCCTTCAATAGCTAAAATGGGAAATATTAAGAACCCATCAAATCTCTTTTTTTGCAGGTCACATGATATCTGATTATGGTTAGATTTCAAAACTACATAGGTATAAACAGAGTGTTTTTAGAAACGTGTTTCAACTTTGTAGCTTCTTGCAGACCTCCTCATTCTGCTTATTGAGACTTAGTTAAACTTACCTTCAGAGTAATAGGAATAAAAAATGGTATACATTTTTTTCAGATTTTCATTCTAATCTAAATTCATATAAATTGCTTATTTTAAAATTTGGATCTGTGAAAGAAAAGGAAAAAAAAATGATAACATGTAATAATACATTTTTTACAACACAGCATAATTTCCACAAAGTAATTTGTTTGCCTTTTTTGCTGTTCTCAGAATATATTAAATTTCACTAAAAATAGTGATTTCAATCGTACTCACCACTTAACAGCGGGCAAAAAAAAAACAATCATAAAGATTGTTAAAAAAACAACAACATGCTATTCTCAACAAAATACCTTAAGATACAAATCACATATATATAAAATGCTTACAGCTAACAAAATTTTAGAAGTTTAACTTACAAAAACTGTAAATGTTGTTGCTTTAAAATATTCACCGAATCTAAGGATGAATTTTTGGAGGACGCACCACGCCCACAACGTTTTCCTTCAGTGGTGTGGAAATTTTTTTACTGTTCCCGAGGGGCAAACAAAGACCAATGCCACCTTGGTCACATGCAAGATTTGCAAAAGAGTTCTGTTGCAAGGGGATCCTAACAAGAAATACTCGTACGGCACGGCAAGTATGATGAAACACCGAAGGACCCTTCATCCAAACAATCTTGCACGAGAAGAGTGCAAACAGATGAGAAACACTCCTGTTCTGCATCTGTAAAAAAGAATCACAAATAAATGTATATTAATAACTTTCAAATTTATACTATTCCATTACTGTACAAACACATTTTATATACAAACTGACTAAGAAACTATAGCCCTGAACCACAAGTGTGACGATCGTTAAAACACTACATGCATAGTGCATACTACTTTGAAGCAGTTCATGCCCTAAAGCCTACCTCACTGAAAGACTACATGCTAACTGACTGAATGATTACAGTACTATAAGGAGACACACTGGGTGAGTGACTGGGTGTTTGCTAGAAGTGTATGAATACTGACTGGGGAATTGAAGGTGTGAAAGACAACTGTGTAGGTGATTAGAGGACTGCATGCATACTGGATAGGCATTTAAAGCAGTCATGTGCTAAGGCCTGGCTCACTGCATGAGTACTTGGGTACTGACTGAATGATTAGAGTACAGCAAGGAGAGTGCCTGGGTGAATTTATAAGTGGTAGGCTTTTGGCTCAGGGAATGGATTAGTACTTGGTACTGAATGGGTCACTAGAGGAGTGCAAAGGGAGTGACAGGATGTTTGCTGGACTGTATGGATACTGACTAGGGAATTGAAAGTGTGAAAGACAAGTGTCTAGGTGGTTAGAAGACTGCATGCATAGTGAATAGGGGTTTGAAGCAGTCCATGTGCTAAGGCCTGGCTCAGTGCATGAATACTTAGGCACTGACTGAATGATTAGAGTACTGCAAAGAGAGTGTCTTGGTTATAAGTGTTTGGGTTTTGGCACAGTGAATGGATTAGTACTTGGTGCTGAATGGGTCACTAGAGGACTGCAAAGGGAGTTACAGGGAGTTTACTGGAAGTGTATGGATACTGACTAGGGAATTGAAAATGTGAAAGACAAGTGTATAGTATATTAGAAGACTGCATGCATACTGCATAGACATTTGAAGCAATCTATGTAGTAATGTATGGTTCACAACATGAGTACTTGGAAACTGACTAAATCATCAGACTACTGCTAGGACAGTGCCTGGGTAAAACTTTTAAATTTTCAGTTCTGGCACAGTGAAGAGAATATGGTACTGCACTTTAGTATCAAACCCTGACTCATTTTATCAATGCATAAATAAAGAATAGCTTCTAAAGCTACTAAAACTTGACAACATGACCGATTTTAAAACAGTTATCTGTCAGCAAATACACTATGTTACCAAATGCTTCTCTCACAATGGTTCCCAAATGCACAGAGACTCACAGTGTGATTCTAGACAAGCAACACTATCCCTAGCAGCTTACCAAAACTCATTCACTACTGTGGAAGGGGTAAGGGGACTGCACACAATCTACATATTTCAGTACTGCACTTTAGTGTCAAAGCCTAACTCATTTAATCAACGCATAAGCAAAGACTGGCTTCTAATGCTACTAAAACTTGACAACATGACAGGTTTTTAAAAAGTTATCTGTCAGAAAATACACGATGTTACCAAATGCTTCTCTCACAGTGGTTCCCAAATACACACTAACTCACAGTGTGATTCTAGACAAGCACCACTATCCCTAGGAGTTTACCAAAACTCATTCACTACAATTGAAGTGGTAAGGGAACTGCACACAATCTACATATTTCAGGACTGCACTTTTGTGTCAAAGCCTGACTCATTTAATCAAAGCATAAGCAAAAACTGCCTTCTAATGCTACTAAAAAATGACATCAAGACAGGTTTTAAAACAGTTATCTGTCAGCAAATACACGATATTACCACATACTTCTCCCACAGTGGTTCCCAAATGCACACAGACTCACAGTGTGATTCTAGACAAGCAACACTATCCCTAGCAGCTTACCAAAACTCATTCACTACTGTGCAAGGGGTAAGGAGGCTACACACAATCTACATATTAAAGTACAGCACATTAGTGTCAAAGCATGACTTATTTTATCAATGCATAAGCAAGACTGGCTTCTAATGCTTCTAAAACTTGACAACATGACAGGTTTTAAAACAGTTATCTGTCAGCAAATACACGATGTTACCAAATGCTTCTCTCACAGTGGTTCCCAAATGCACACATACTCACTGTGTGATTCTAGACAAACAACACTATTCCTTGCACTATACCAAAACACATTTCTTCATCTAGAAGGAGTACTACATTTTAATATAGAAGCATAACTCATTTCACAAAATCAATGACTGGTTTCTAATTCTACCAAAATATAAAAACAGCACAGTTATCTGTTTGTAAACACATGAAAAACACAAATGCTTATCACAGAATGGTTTCTATATGCACACACACTGTCAATAGGATTGTAGAGAAAAAAAGTACTCCCTACACTTTAGCAGGAGAAATACATTAGTCTGATTAAAATCAAAATAGTCTACATACATCCCTTCACAATTAAATAACTCACCTTTCAAGTTGTTTTGTAGATTAAGAAGTATATCAGTCACACACCAGATTTTCTTTTACAGAATCTCTGCACTGTGCACCTCTCAACAAAAACAAAGAATGGAAAGATTTCCCTTTCATTTTCCACACATATACATGTAAACATCAAATCACAATCCTTCACACATAAACTCAAAAGCAAACACACATTTCTATTGGTTAAACATTTCAACCCTTTCCAACTGAAATACATTTCAACCCTTCCCCCAATCTGCCTTCTGCCTGTTACCATAGAAACAGGTCATGGAACACTGCACTGAGCACACAGGTCACACCCTACCTTTCAGTGTAGAAAGTAGTCATACAACCAATGATTTCTTGTCTTTTTTCAAAAAGAAATTCCGTGGATCCGCGCACCCAACGCGAGAGAATCCGAGCACCCAACGCGATAGGATGCGCGCACCGTGCACGCATTTCGCCGTTTAAAAAAAAAAAAGGGGGGCCCCAGGGGGTCCTTCTGGGACCCCCTAAGCAGGTCTAGAGGGTCAGAGTATTTCCACTCTACCCCCTTTATATGTTTTACACACTTATTCCCCTTGCTTCTTCAGCCTCGCTTCTACCGAGGCAGAAAATGGCCGCCAACAGTTCCTGGTTTCGAATGTAGAAAGACACTCGACAGCCAATTTGCATTCAGCCCGCGATCGGGAGGGTGCGCGCTTTGTTCGGGGAGGGTGCGCACACGGTGCGGGTAGGTTCCGCGGATCCTGCCCGGCCATAGATATATATGTACTTTTAACTCTAATTTTCTCAGGAACTACTGAACGGATTTACACCATTTAAGCAAAAGGCACAAGTCTGAACTGAGGACTACCTCTTTGCCAAATTTGGTGTCATTCCGTTCAGCGGTTCGGGCTGTAGCTGCGACAACAGATCCTATGGGAATTTGCATGGGGAAAACGCGTTTTGGGACGCCCCTTTTTCTATGCCGCCGCTTGACGAATCACCACGAAACTTTCAGGGTAGGAGCGGAGCAGAGCTGGCCAAAAGTTTGGAAAATTTTGCGAGGATTCATCAACCGGCACCAGACTTATTGGGAATAGAATGGTGCGGATTTCCTATGGAAAATAGGTCCTAACTATAACTACCTACTGGCGACTGCCAGTAGGTAATATATATATATATATATATATTCACTGAAAAAACCATAGGTTTCACACATGTTATAGTTAGCGGAAATTTTACTGATAAAAAACCAGTGAAATTGCCCCGTTATAGTTAGTGCTGGCAACTATAACTCACGCGACCGCAATCCTCTGCTGATGCTAATACTGTATTTAGACACTTATTTGCCCATGTCTTCTTCCATACATTTTTAGCTATACATATATTACAAATATTTTTTTTTCATAAAGACACATATGTCATCAGCAGAAGATTGCGGTCGCGTGAGTTATAGTTGCCAGCACTAACTATAACGGGGCAATTTCACTGGTTTTTTATCAGTAAAATTTCCGCTAACTATAACATGTGTGAAACCTATGGTTTTTTCAGTGAATTTGCAAGGTTTTTTAAATGCTAATTCCTAACTATAACGTGTGTGAAACCTATGGTTTTTTCAGTGAATTTGTACGGTTTTTTAAATGCTAAGTTACTTTACGCCATTCGAGGCGTGCGCGCCCACTTAACGCAGTTCGTTCCGTGCACGGTTTTTATCAACTTTAATAAGCCCTGTACATTTGGTGGCCTTCGGCCACCAAAAGCACAGGGGGTGGGGTCAATGTGGATAGTGTTTTTTTTATTTCGATTTTATAATTTCATGTTGCCAAAATTTAGGTTTTTTTACCTATTAATAAGCCCTGTACATTTGGTGGCCTATGGCCACACCAAAAGCACAGGGGGGGGGGGGTAAGTGTGGATAGTGTTTTTTTTTTTTTTTTTTTTTTTTTTTTTTACCGTACGGTAAGCGTACTCGGCGAAATTGCCGAAAAAAAAATAAAACCGTTTTTGCTCTTGGGGGATGTTTGGGGACTCCCTCAACATGACTATGTGGGAGGGAGTTGTCAAAACAGCCCCGTAACATGTTTTTGGCCATCTTGTTTGATAAACAACACTCAGTGCGAGAGACAAAATGGCGGCCGCCGCTTCCTGGTTTCGGCCGATTCGAATGTTTACTAAGATCTAAGAGCCAATCAGAATCGCGCTCGCGCACGCCACCGTACGCTTACGGTAAGCGTACGGTAAGCGTACCGTAAGCGGGCTCAGATATATATATTGATTTAAAGGCTATTTTCTCAGAATCTACTGAACAGATTTACACCAAACCTACAAAAGGCACTTCCTTGACCTAGGGACTACCTCTCTGCCAAATTTCTAGTAATTCTGTTCAGCCGTTCGGGCTGTAGCTCGTTCTAAAGGTCCTATGGAAAAATGCATGGGAAAAACGCGTTTTGGGACCCCCCTTTTATCTCAGCCCCCGCTTGACGAATCCCCCCGAGACTTTCAGGGTAGGAGCGGAGCGTAGCGCCCCACCTATTTTGAGAAATTCGCGAGGATTCATCGACCGGCGCCAAAGTTATTCAAAATAGAATGTTGAGGTTTTCCTATGGAAAAGGGGTCCTAACTATAACTACCTACTGGCGACCGCCAGTAGGTAATATATATATATATATATATATATATATATATATATATATATATATATCAGGCCGAAGCAACAAGCTCACCTCCCTCCTCTATCGCCACTTCATTTAGGTCAAGAGTTTGTGTGGAAACATTGCGTGCACAACCACTGCCCTACATGTGAACCTCATCAAGTCGTGAATAATGATTTTCAGGGTTTATAGGGAACTACTGTTATATTCCAATGGGTTTCATATACTTCCATTAATGATATCTTCTTAAGTCAAAGAGCAAATGTGTTGCATCATAGTTGAAATACAGTGGAGCTGGAGCACCCTTTTACGTGCCGCGCTTGTGCTGCCGAGCCGGCTTCTTTCGAAAGTGAGGTGTTGGGGACCTTAAGTTTACTATGCTCACACGGAGTTTAAGAAAAGTTTGTCAAGTTTTTCGATGTCTTGGCTGTTCATACTTATTGCCACATATGTTAAACATCAGTAGGCGGATAAAACACTGAGGCTAAGGTGCAGCGGGACTGGTTTGCCCTGGACGGTCATGCCAGGGTGATTAACAATGGTCTCACTGACAGCAGGGGCCACAAGGACCATCAGGCCAAGAGGGCTTTAGTCCCGCTCCCCCATGTCATATGCCATGGGCTGTGCTGGGCCTGCTGGTCTGGAGTCAGCATCATCTTGAGGATGTCACTGGCCCTTGTGCTGCTTGACACCGCTGTGTTTAATATGTGTTTCGTGCCCCAGCAGCCCTGCCCTCAGCCTGGTCTTTGAAGGTAACCATCAGCAAGGGATAGGAAAGCATGGATGAAAGACAACCAGGCAGCAAAGGTGCCCTGCACATGCTGACAACAGCAAAAGCCAGAGATACAACTTGTCAGAATCTAACTAAGAGTCTCATTTGTGGCATCTTGGCATAGGGCAGCGCAGCAAGTCGCCTTGCTGCGTTGCCCCACACCAAACTGAAAAAGCATGAATGCACCGTATTTAAGCAATAAAGTGCATTCCTGTCCTTTCTCCCTGCACTGGCGCCGTTTCGGCAGCCTAGCACCAACCTACGCATCCTTGCACCACAGTGCAAGGGTGTCTCCGTTGTAGGCAGGATTGTTTTTCTGGAAGAAGGGGCACCTCCCTGCACAAAAAAAATCCTATCAGCCGTTTTCCTCTGTCCATGTGTGCTGCAGAATGCAGCACACATGGAAAGAGGAAACAACGAGGAGAAATAAACATATTTCACCTCGTTACACCTCACCTGGGGAGGCGTACAGATCTGATGCTTCCCCAGGTTTACATCATTTTGTAAACCTGGGGAAGCGTCAAATTCCATGGATGTTGCGTGGGATACCCACAGCAATGCCCATGGAACGCCTCCAGAGCACAGAGTAAGGTGATGCAGTGATTTGCATTGCTCTGTCTTACTGATGATTTATGAGAACACTCAAAGCCACGCAGGGTGGCTCTGCGTGGCTTCATAAATCAAATTGAGAGCCCTGTGTCCCTCATGTACCACTTTACGTGACACAGGGCTCTCATAAATAAGCCCCTAAGGGCCTCATTTATGAAAAGTGTCACATCGCTGCGTGAAAACAGTGATGCAACAGTTTTCAGTGCGCCCTCTTTGTGACACCATGGATGCGCCGTATTTACTGTACAGCGCTCCATGTCGTAAGGATTTACAGATACATCAGTATTCCTGGTGTATCTGTAGGCACAAAATGGCGCATTGTTGGGGTGTGTCTGTAAACAGACGCAACTCCAGCAGTGTGTCCTTTCCCACGGACGAGCCCTATGTGAAAGGGCCTGCGTCACTCCGTACGCCTGCTGTAAAGCAGGTGTTAGGATTTGATGTCGTGGAGTCCTAAAAGTGGCATAGTGAAATCTGATACATTTCACTGCGCCAGTACAACAAGCCATTTTTGGGGGGGGACGCCCACCCTGCATACCTTATACCTGACGCAGGTGTAATTCGCGTAGATGTGTCACTTTGTAAATATGGTGTCACTTTGTAAATATGGAGCAGTTTGGTGAATATTTACCACCGCCACTGCGTCACAAAAAGTGACACCGCAGCAGCGTAAAGGGCTCATAAATAAGGCCCTAAGAGTGCACGACAATGAGAAGACAAAAGCTCAGAAAATGATTTCGCCTTTCAAAGCAAAAAGAAATCTTCAGTGTAGAACAAAAATATTAATAGTGCTTTGTATTACTCTCCTCTGAAGAACCCCACAATCGGCCTCATACCCCATCTTTCTGCCATGGATAAAAAAAGGTGTCAGTGAGGTCACAACAGAACACTTGCACTTTATAGTGCTAGAATATGATAACTTCTGCTGCAGCCAATCATGAATAAAACACGTTATTTAAATAAAACCCAATGAAACTGAGGTTAAAATACACAGGAACCACAGAAACCGGTTCTAGTGGCTCAGTGGGTTAAAGAATCCACTCCAGGAATCTGTGCTTGTCACCACAGTCTGGGGTTCACATACTGGCGGTTCCACCCAACCTTTCATCCTTCCGAGGTTAATAAAATCAGAGCCATTCATTTGGGTAATAATTAACCTCTGTTGTCTGCCAGTAGCACCAAGAGACGTGTTTGGAGTGATTGTGTATTCTACCAACAGGCCTGTCATGTCTGTGTTAACATTGTGAAATAAACAGTGTCAGAAATACTGAAACACAAGCTTGCCTCATGAACAGCAGTGGTGCTGGGCTCCTGTTCACAGACAGACCAGACACATCACAACTACAGAAAAAACAAGTCACAAATAGGTTGTTGATGTGCACCGCATTAGAAAATCAGGTGATGGAAAGCCTTTGACCTATTTCATTAAAATGAGAGTCCTTAGACATTTCAAAGCAGTCAGGTTGCTTGTTTTTGGTACCACAGGGCCTGAGCCTCCAGGTAAGACCCAAGGGGCTCTGAATTGACTGCTCCCAGGAGTCACTATGGGTCCTGAACCTAAGCAGGACAGCAATGCAACTCTGAACTGACTGCTAGGAGCAGGAACCAAGTACCTGCTCGCCTGGGCCCCTGCACCTCAGGCCCGCCTCATCGCTCAGGCAATTCAGGAAAGGACTCAAGATCTTGCTGTTCAAGTGAGCAGAAGACCACGAAGCAGCTCGTGACTCCAGCGCCTTGAGACCCTCACAGGTGATTTGCTGTGCTTTACAAATCCTTGATTGATTTACCCTGAGCCGCAAGGGTTAGCCACGCAGCTCTGCTCTAACTGCTAGCAGTGGACATGGTGACCATCTGGTAACCTGCACCTCATCCAGATTGGTTGTTCAATTTTCTAACTGCATGAGGCCTGTTGGATGCTAAACACACTTGCTGTCCTCTTGAAAGATTTGCACTTGCAGGAAAATTTCCATAAATAGATTGAAAACGACCCCGAATTTCAAAGATCCACCATCTCAGTTCTTGGTGAATGTGGAGCATAGGTTGGTCGCGTAGAACTCTAGGAGGCCAGGAAGTGCAGTAGAAAGAAGGTCAGAGGAAGGCTTAATGAAAGTTAGAGCTGTTGGTGTTGTAAATTATATTACTTTATCCTCATCTTTTTTGTTTGTAGTGGAGTGGATGTAAGTTGTTTGTTCTTAGAATTATGTGATTTGATTTGGAATTGTTAGTTGTGGAATTGTGTGGGGTGGAATTGTGTGGTGTGTACTGTATTTGTGTATTGGAAATATGTGGTATGGTGAATTGATTCAGGGGAGAGCTGTATAAAATAGAAAGTAAGATTAAGAGGCATAGGTTGTTTGTGTATGAAGTGGTGAATGAACTCTAAATGGAGAAGTAGAAAGAGTGTGTGGGAAAGAGAGAATGAAGGGGAGAGGATGTTATAGACGCATAAAGAGGCTGCACTTGTGTACACAGAAGACACCGAAAGAAGAGGAGAGTGTGTGTTTGCGGTTTGGATTTTTTGAAAAGTTAGGTTAAAGAACCTGCGCTAAAAGACTTGAAGTGAACCATTATAATAAATGCTGGATCACTGCGTGCGTGTGTGATGGAATTATGTGGATAGTAATTATGTGGTATTAAGTGTAATGAATTTATGTGTTGAGTTATTGTGTATCGTGGAGCGGAATTATGTGGTGTGGTGTAGATTTATGTGACATGATGTGGATTGGATGTATGTGGTGTGTAGTGGAATTATGTATTATGGAGTGGCATTTTCTGCAGTGGTGGAATGGAATTGTGTGGAGTTAAATTGTGTTGTGTGGAATTATGTGGCACTGAGAGAAATTATGTAGAGCAGACTTATGTGTCATGGTGTATAATGTATTTATGTGTAGTGTTGCTATGTGGTATGGAGTAGATACATGTGGAGTGTAAATATCTGGTGTGGAGTGTAATTATGATGTGTGGTATGGAAATTTGTGGTGTTGAATTGTGTGGTGTGGAAATGTGTGGCATGGTGGGGAATTATGTGGCATGCTACGGACTTGAATTTTGTTGGGTGTAAATATGTGTTTTGTAGCTGAGTGGATATATGTGGACTGTAATTATGTGGTGTGAAGTGTAATTATGTAGTTTGAAGTGTAATTATGTGGCATGGAGCGGCGTGGAATTTTGTGGAGTTTAATTTGTTGGAGTGTCATTATATGGCATGTAGTGGAATGATGTGGAGTTGAATGGTGTGGAATTGTGAGATGTTAAAATAGTTTGTCTAGTGGGATTGTGTGGTGTGCATTTGTGTGTAGCTCAGTGTTTTTTTAGTAAAATTAAGTTATATTCTGCCATTCCAACACGTATAAAACCCTTATTCAAACAGAGCATGAGAGGAGAAAAAGGTCGGTAAAATGATGAGTGAGAAAAGGAAGAAACGCCTAGATACAGAGAGCAAAACAACTGCGAGTGAGAAAGAGAAAGGTGGGTGTGAAAGGCTCAGAATGGAGATGAGGGAGAAATTTTGAGAAAGAGACTAAGATGGAGTGTGAGTGGTTGGCAGGGGCACCAAGGATAGTGTGTGTGATATGAGTGAGAGGGAAGAATGAGATGGCGTATAAGTGTCAGAGATTGAAAATGAGTAATAAAGAGTGTGAAAGAGAAAGATACAAAGGGGCATATTATCAAGACAGGCGATAAAATTATCACTGTTTTAGCGGCAGAAAACTGCTGCTAAAAAGGTGATAATGGGCTTGATAATATGCCCTATGGAATTCCAATTGAAGCTTAGGTTAGATGTCCTTCACATCTAACATGGGCTTCTATTGGAATTCTCTGCGGCATATTATCAAGCCAATATCGCCGTTTTAGCGGCAGTTTTCTTCCGCTAAAGCAGCGATAATTTTATCGCCTGTCTTGATAATATGCCCCAAAGTGTGTTCAGTGGAGTGGAAATGAAGAAAGTGTGTGAGAGATACAGTGAAACAGAAAAACGAAGATGAAGGAGAGGTGTCGGTGTGTAAAATAGAAAGCATGGTAGTGTAAGTGTGGAAGGGAGGAAGAATGTGTATATGTGGAAAAGAAAGGAGGGACATGCGACAGACGAGAGTGCGAGAACTAGTGTGCGCCATAACAGCTGAACATACATGCCTTCCCTGTTGCCTCACTAAATACAGCTACAGAACAGCCGAACAATTGTTTGTGGGCTCCCTGGCCAGTGGCTGCATGAAAGCGACCAGGCCTCGCACTAACAATGCACAATAATTGCAAGTGCCACAGTTGTCAGCCAGAAAAATAAACCCGGGCCTGTTGTCACAGTTTACCCCCAAACCCAATCCATCACTAAAAAACCTGTGCCCCCCTCCTGCCCCAGTGCACGGAGCAGCATAGTATTAAAATGTGAATAATGTGCAGCTCCGAGATGAGAAAGAAGCCGCCAGAGTCTGAAGCACAGACACACTTCACAGAAAGGCTGTAGTGTAAACACCATTACACACAGCCTAGCCGTGAAGCGCGTCTGTGTCTCAGACAAGCTGTTTATTACCAAAAGGCTGAATGTGCTCAGCTCTTTAGTAATAAATAGCTTGTCTGAGACATGGACGTGCTTCACAAGAAAAGGCTGCAGGGAGTGCTCACGCCGAGCAGGAAGTAAACAAAACAAGTAGTGCTGGACACTAAACTATATGGCTCATGGTGAATTGATGCTTGCAACAGGGGCAGTCTCCAGGGTGTGACCAGACAAGCAAAAGGTGAGATGAATGTAAGGTATAAACCAATAAAAACAAAGGATTTTTGCAAAGCATATCAAGGAACAAATCAGAAGCCATGGGTGTGGTGAATGCCCATACACTGGATACAGCACGCCTCGCAGAGCAGCGCATGCGCTGCTAGGCTAGACCTAATGACCCCGACATCTTAGCAATAAAATCCCACGGAGTAGGGGCATTGTTTTTTTATTTCACTTACACAAACTACCACTTTGGGGGTTTGGATTAGAAAAACAAAAAACTTTTGAAAGATTTGACGACTGGCGGTCATGGCTGACAGTACCGTCTAGTAAGCATTTCATACATTGACAGGAAGTGTCAATGTACAGCGTTGTCCACAGACAGCTCTAAATTTACCACGTTGAGGTACTTTGGGAGTTATAGGTAATGTCATCTGCCATCGGGACATAGCACCCTCCATCTGCCAAACTCTCCTCCAAGCCTTTAGAGAAGAGTGAGGGCTGGAGAAGGGATCATTGAGAGGTGTAGGACAGGGGGGTGATAAAAATCCCCGTAGCATAGAGGTGAGGAAGAGGCAAAGGGTGAGTGGGAAACAATATGTGATAAGACAATATGAAGGACAGTTTGGTGTTGATTACAAATTCCTTCTAAAGTTTTTCCAAAAAATGAAATAATTGTTGTCCATTCTGCTGGTATGTCTATTCCACCTATGGATGGAAGAAAAACCCAAAGAGGAACCCAGAGAGAAAGGCCCAGAGAGGGAGGCAGGGGATGTGTGAAACTCTTGAGTGGAAGGTTCACCACAATAAAATCCTAGCAGGAACTGGACTTTCATCCAAGAACTCCGTTCATTCTCCCTGTGACGTAGCTAGACCATGTGCCACCCGTACAATCCCTGCAGTTGCTGCCTGGGGCATGAAAGCGCAGGGGCTGCTGGCGATTCGATTCCCGCGATGGCCACAGGTAAGAGTGGGGGGGGCTGCCACCTCCAAAACTCATTCTGACCGCCCCCCCCCCATGATCGTCAGCAAATGGTTAGTGACTGAATCCAGAGCTGCTGAGTAGTCAGCAGGAGGATACATATTGAATATTGAATTGTTTGCACTCTAAATACTGCAGGAGCGGAGTACAAAAATCTTAGTTGGGCACTTACCTTGGCAATTTGGAATTTGGCAAGTTTAGGCTTTTTATGAAGTCTCCACTCCTAGGTTTTTTTAGGTGAAGACAATGTGGTGTTCTACTGAGATTAAATGCATTTAATGTATGTGATGAGCAACTAACTACAAGTGAATGTGAATGAAACCAAAGTGATGTTATTGTGTGGGGTGCTATCACCTCAAGGTTAACCTGGAGGTTGCCCCATCATCTGCTGGAAGTAGTCTTCCAGTATACACATTTGGGTTTGTATTACTGAGTCTTGGTTGCCACATGAATGCAAACAGCCCTGTTGGTGTCAAAAAGGTTGTCAGCACTTTCTGCCTTACCATAGAAGGTAAATAGAGCTGATGAAGATTGTACATGTGCAAAAATTCCATTCCTACTATTTCGTACATAGTAGAACCTAGAACTATTGCTTTTATTCAAATTTTAGGTCGAGTGGTCTCTTGGTGGCAATCATTCTTCAGTATCAAAGGAGAGACTTCACAAGCTTTTCTCCCAAGACTTACATTTAGCTGTGAGCCGAGCTGGAGGCGTGGAGGACCAGGGCTGCTTGGAGAACAGAGACCTTTGGTATTGGAGAAGTCAGGTATTTAACAATAGTTTAAGAGGATCAGAGAGAGAATAGAATATTAAGTGCATGTACTTGCTTTCTTGAACCAACTGATGCTGTTGGGAGAAGAAGACTAACCCTGGGCATAGTACTATGCTTCGCTCACGGAACATGCGTAGTTCGCATACGACTATGCACATAGCACAGTGCAAAAACTGCACTACAACACGTAGCATAGCAGCAATATCAACAATACCCACAAAAGCTTTGATAAAGCAATTTTGCGTGCTCAAAAAGCATGTAACCAATTCACAAAAGTGAACTGTGAATGAAAATATTAGGCAATGAGAGAGGTGACGATTTTGGGGTCCCCCCTAACCTAGGGGGAGGACCAAGCAGATGCCTTGAACACAAAGAGCATATCATGCTGTTAAAATAGCAGCTTTAAATACAATGCAGAGACCGAAAGATATAACAGAGCCACGATCTTTTCTTGGAATGGCAAGTTATTGTGCACGATATGTAAAACATTTTGCAACTGTAAGTTCACCATTAAGAGAACTGACAAAGAAAGGACAAAAATGTCAATGGAATAATGATTGTGAACAAGCATCTGAAAAAATAAAATTGGAAATAACAAATGTGGCAAATTTAAAATGCTTCCATTGGTCTGTTGATGTGTCATTCACATTTTTCTTCCGCCCACTACAGCATACAGCATATGGCATGGATCCGCCCACTTCAGCCATTGGCTACTTTCAGTATGATTGACGGCCTTCTGCCCTTTCACAAAGACCTCATCTGGGCACAAAGCTGATACTTACACCTCAATCGCTCGGAAAAGTCGTCAAAGATGTTTCCCCATTGGTCGTTTGGACCTTTGTTGGTTTACTTGTAGTGATGTAACGGAGAAGACATCAACAAAGCATTTCTAGCTTGCGATGGCAATGTTACTCAACAATAAGGACCAGGAATCACCAAACAGGGTTAAAGGGATTTTATTTTGGATTACCAGTCAATCCAATATATAAGAAAACCAAAATTAAGTTTGAAAGATTCAGCAATACAGCTGGTAGGTTGAGACACCTAGAAGTCTTGTAAAAGATATAAGTGTTTGGCTTAAAGTTTCACACTCATAGGAATAAGGCAAACAGCAAAGTCTGTACTTCTCGAAAAGGAATCTGCCGTTCTGTGAGAACACCAATTAAAAGCAACAGAACATTCAGAAGCATCTGTATCTCCTTTCACAGCACCAACAACCAACCAACTCCTTACTCCAGAGGGCATCCGCAACATCCCTTCAGGTACTCATCGCATTGAAACTTGGACAGTAGTTCTCAACCTTGAACAGCTCTCCGTCCTGGTGCATGATGAACAGATGGCCTCTTTCAACCATTAATTCTCCACCTTCACTGCCAAGTCCTTCCCTCCAGGCCTCACTATCAGCAGTCTAATGCATACAATACGCCTTTCTCTAGCTAACAAAATAATAAACCTGCAAGAAAAGGAAAACATGCTGCCAAAGAAAAGTGCATTTCAATTGAGGCCTGTAGTCAGGCTAAGCTTAGCTGAGAAATGAATATAAACTTTGAATACATAGTTATACATACACAAGTGTAACTTGAAGAATACATGTAAAATGTGAGTAAAAGAGTACATGTTTATATGTTTCAACTGAGCATTAGTGTACATGTATATAAATCTAAAATCCCTACAATGATTTCAGTCCATTAATATATTTAAATACTTCACACCCGTTAATGAAGTTATGGCACACTGTGAAAATAATGTCAAATATGAATATATAATTGCATATTCGTGACGTATAAGGGTGGAGCCTAAATTGCGCTGCTCAACTGCCAACGACTGGCCGATTGGTTTTGCCAGTGCTTGCTTCAGTATGGGTAAGGACACCATGAGAACTGAGTGAGCATCTGTCCGATATCCTGACATACACTCCTCTGAGGCCCATCGTCACACCTTATTTCTATGTACAGATCAAAGCTGCATTCCAGCTACGTTTGTGCTAAGCAAACAACACTGCTTTCATACGTACATGGTTATCGCTTCACTACAATCTCTGCGGTGGCGGTTCTGGAACCGTGTGCGTATTCCTCATTGGTATACGATACAATGTCTCAAGATGGCGGCGGTACCTGACAGATGCCGTAATGATGGTGCAGTCAAGCGCAGCCACGACAAGGCACATTCCCCATATGAGCATTTATCAACTTCCTGTTTCTACTTCTGGGAGCCTCAACTGGTCACGCACGTGCCCACACGAGGCATTCACGACCCTACTATCGTCTAGTGAATCAGGCATGGGACCTACCAGTGCTGCAAGCTGCCAATATATGATTCAGAAAACATATCTAATTAAATTTACAATTTACCCTTATTATAAATTCTTTACAACCACATATGCCTCTATGCAAATGTGTGGGAGATAGAGAATTCCAGGAATTTGATTTATATAGGGTGAAACTGGCAAAGAAATTAATTTCACCCGTGAATTAATGTCATTAAATCAAAACAAACGGCTCTTCTCCCTAGAGACTGGCGGCTAACAACAGATCCACTTCCCAGCGATAAAAGGATACAAAGGCTATTTTCTTATTAAATTCATCTTGAGGAGTCCTTTTAGCATGTATTAATGTAAAATGTTCCCTTTCATGTTTCCGCTAATGTACACAAGGCTCTCAGAGCAACAACGACCTTGTGTGATGGAGAGAGGGGGGCAGAGCCTGTGATGGAGAGAGGGGGCAGAGCCGGTAATGGTGAGAGAGGGGGGCAGAGCCTGTGATGGAGAGAGGGGAGCAGAGCCGGTAATGGTGAGAGAGGGGGGCAGAGCCTGTAATGGTGAGAGAGGGGGACAGAGCCGGTGATGGAGAGAGGGGAGCACAGCCGGTAATGGTGAGAGAGGGGGGCAGAGCCTGTAATGTGAGAGAGGGGAGCAGAGCCTGTGATGGAGAGAAGGGGGCAGAGCCGGTGATGGTGAGAGGGGGGCAGAGCCTGTGATAGGGAGAGAGAGGGTCCCCCTCTGATGTTTAATGAAGGGTTCTAGGTCAGAGAGTTGGCATCGCTGAGAGGGCAGGCCGAAGGAAATGAAATTAACAAACTGCTCTCTGTACCATAGTCCACAACACCAGCTGTTTTTCAAGGCAGATGCTGTGTACATGTTGTGAGTACCTTTAAACCCACACATTGTTGCTGCCCTTTTCTCCTCTTCACATTTGGTTAAACTCTAAATCATTTTGTCTTAAGACTGGTTAGTGCTGTGCCCCCCCCCCCCCAACCCTCAGCACTAAATGGTACACATATGTGCTCACCTATTTTCTGGCGTCTTTTATCCTCTGAGATGGTTTAACGGTATCCCTCGTGTATGTAGGGGCTGGTTTGGGGAGAGAGATGTACTACAGGCAGAGGTTCTGATAGCTCTAGCCCCAGAGATGTTCTGATAGCTCTAGCCCCACAGATGTTTTGATAGCTCTAGCCCCACAGATGTTCTGATAGCTCTAGCCCCACAGATGTTCTGTTAGCTCTAGCCCCACAGATGTTTTGATAGCTCTAGCCCCACAGATGTTCTGATAGCTCTAGCCCCACAATGAGGGTCCTTTTAGGTTGGGGAGAGGTGTGACCAGGCTCATCTGGGGCAACCCTCTATATTATGCAATGAAAGTATTCTGTACACACATACGTAGACACGACCCCCTTTGGTATAAAGTTATTACATCAGTCATAACCTCAGATGTGTCAGTTGGACCCTTTGGCAGTTTTAACCTGTGTACAATGACTTGAGTGTAAACACTTGGAAATATGATTGGTAAGACATGATGGACTTTAAGACCGAATGTAGGTGAGAACTCAACATGGGCAGTGTGGCATCAAGACAACATTACAAGTGTTACCATCTTGAGTAACTTGACATGAGCTCAATTTTCTAGCATTAATTGTCAAATGGTAAACATCATGTGCATACGATATCACCTCTACGTACTGTGGCACATCTGGAATTTAAAAGACTGGCGCCCAATATCCAGGGACGGCCCTCCTTGATAAAGACAGATCACAGCCCATGAAAGAGCTAGAAGGGAAGGAGATCCAGCAGGCCACCCGCCATCTCAAGCCATCCGGAAACCCACAGCAGTCTTTAGACCGGGAGCCACCGTGGGTCCATCTTTGTTGTACCACATTTCCAAAGGATAGCGCTCTGTTGTGGCTGAATATAACGGATGGGCGGGCAGTAAATTGCTGTTCTTTGAAGGCAACAGATGAGAGCAGAGACAACGATGGATGGATGGTTGGATGGATGGATGGATGGATGGATGGGGAAGGAAGAAAGTAAGTAAGTAAGTAAGTAAGTAAGTAAGTAAGTAAGTAAGTAAGTAAGAAGGCTTTTGAGCCCTCTGGCCTTCCCCACATAAGACCTGTACCCAGGTTGTCCTGACCGCTCCTCCATCCGAAAGGCTCTCTATCTTGGGGAATACCAGAGAAGGAAGGCCTTGGAGGGTCTAAATTCCCAAGGAGGGGACAAGGAGTGCTTTGCTGTGGTATGTTCAATGCACAGTGCCACTAGGACTCTCACTGTGCTACACATCCTTACGGGCTACAATGCTGCTGTAATTGCTCTCAGTGTAAATGTTATAATCCAAGCTACAGTGAATTTTGTAATTAAGTGTAATGAAGGTTGTGGGCGAGAGCAATGTGCTGGGACTCCAGGAGCTAAACAAAAATGAAGGATGGGGAGGGTCAGGGGCTCAAACTTAAGGACCAAGATAAAAACAAGCTGCGGCAAAGCCAGTAAGTTTCAGGTTTTAAACCTATTGTCTTTGCAAAAGCTGTTTTTGGGTCGGGGAGATGAGGGGTTACCTGGGGTAGAAACACACAAGAAAGAAAGCAACACAGAGTGTAGCGGCAGAGGAAACACATGAGGGTCAGGGGGAGAAAGTATTATGCAGCATGGGGGTCGCAGGAGAAAAGCACATGAGGGAGAAAGCAACACAGAGTGCAAGGGTTTGCAGGGGGAATCATACATGGGAGAGTGTAAGGTGGGAGTGCTTTGCAGGGGAGAGAAGCACATGAGGGGAGAGCAACACGTATTGTGGGGCAAGGGACACAAGCAAGCGAGAGCTGAAAAATCCATGTATTCCAATGGAGTGCTTACCCAAAAGTGATTTGAGGGAAGTTACAAGCCAGAGAAGCACAAGGATGGTACGGTCAAGGGATGGGACGAATAGAAGATGGACAATATGGGACACGGAAAGCCATTGAACAAGAGGCAAGCAAATAAGTGTGACACAAAATCCAACTGACAGTAAGCAATGGGTCGGTGGTAAGCCACTGTAAATCCTTGGAAGGCCACGATAAGTTTTGCGGACCCAGTCGCCTTGTGCTGTTTGGTAGGCGAGGCCCCAAAACTAATGTTATAAAATTATGAAAATTGATTGACTGATGGAGGTTGGAATCAACCAAGACTCTGAGAGTTCTTGCAGGATGAGTTTTCCTAGAGCTAAGCCGTACATTTGAATTCCAGGTGCAGAGTGAACTATGGGTTATCAGAATCTCAGATTTCAAGGCGCCCAGTTGAAGACAGGGAGGGAAGTAGGCAATTTTTTTTCTACCTCTGTTTATTAAACTTCTGTCAGTCATATGACAAGAAGTATAGGTAGGATTTACCTTACGGTTTGCAATTTAAACCATCAATGACCTTTTACAATTCTTCGCCATTTCTCTCTGCCGTATTCACTTTCCAGCAGGTTCCACCCATCCGACTGGAGGGTGAGACACATATATTACCTCTGTGGGCATTCCATTTGCCCCATATCTGGTCCCACTTCCGGGGGCACCCCCTGCTTTCGTAGACAACCCTTTCTGCTACTGTGCAACAGTCCATGTCTCGTTCCCATTCCACCATCTTGGCATCTACTCTACCCCCCATTTCCTGGCAATGTTTCGTTTCGCAATTATCTTTCCCAGGGTGACCCAGAGCTGCTCCATGCGATTCATGTCAGTCACGTCCCATATGTTTAGGAGACATAATTTGGGCACAAGATTATGGTCCTCCCACACACTTCCTGCATCTGAGACACCACAGCCTCCCAATAGAGTTTGATGGCCTGGCATTCCCATAATATATGGTAGAGCGTACCCTCCTGCTTGCAGAGCCTTCTCCACCTAGCGTCTTCTCGCCTTTCCATTTTTGCCAGAGAACCACAGGAAAAATAGGATCTATGAAGTATCTTAAGCTGGATTAGCCATTATGTTATGGCTACTTCCCGTAGGGAGGAAAGCAATTCCTCCCAGTCTTCGTCTTCTAAGTTCACAAGGACTTTCTGCCAGAGTTCGTGTAGATGAAAAAAGGGGTCAGGTAGGTTATTGACCATCTTTTAGTATGTCATGGAGATTGTCCGTCAGTCCATGTGGTCTGTCAGGAATCTATCTTCCAGTGGGGAGGCCCCGGACAGGTGCTCGTCTGGTGGGTTGACAGCCATGAGGGCGTGCCGTATTTGCAAATATCTGATGTTTACGAGTTTGTAATTTCGTACTCCTTTGGTAAATCTGAGAATGGGATCATTCCTCCCCTCGCCCCCCGGTCTCCCACTCTGGAGATACCTATGGTGTCCCATTTATTAAAGCCCAGGCAGGTACTGAGCCTTCCCAACCTCTCTGACTCCTATAGGGGCATAGCCTGTGTCACTTTATTATGCCATCCTAGTCTCTTAGTTACTCGATGCCACAGGGCAACCATTAGGACTGTTGATCCCATAAGGTGCTGGTGCCTAAGCTTTGTATACAGGGCACTTATTTAGCCCCCGGGGCCCTGGAGCCATCTGTCCATCTGATACCCTGATTCGTCATGTGGGCGATGATCCCATTGCTTTATAACTGACACTTGGGCTGCCTAATAATATGCTTGAATGTTGGGTAATGCAATCCCGCCGTAGTACCACCCCCTAGTGAGTTTTTGTGTCACAATGTGGCACAGGGGCCCCCCATCCCAAAGTAAGGCCCTAACTTCACCCTTTATCGTGTTGAAGTAGGCATCGGGGAACTTGTATGGTGTGTTTTGCTGGGGATGGAGGAATCATGGCAACGCCATCATTTTAAAAAGAGCTGCTTGGCCAAGTAAGGACAGCGGTAGTGATCGCCAGTGTCACACGTCACTCTGTAGGCAAGTCAGCGGGTGAGGGTCTGCTGTAGCAAAGATCCCTAAGTAAAGAAAACCCTCCATCACCACCACCGCTCGCAGTTTGATGGCAGGGCTATATATAAATAATATTGTTGACTTGGACCAATTTATGGTATACCCTGGGTATTTTCCAAAAGTAAGGGAAGACTGCAGCAATGAGACATATAGGAGCACATCATCTACATATGAGGAGATTTTGTCCTCCCACCCTTCGGTCCATCATAATCCCCGAATCAGTGGGTCTCCTCTTATCCACTTTGCCAAGGGCTTCAGAATCATCTCAAATATTAGTGGCAAGAGGGGGCAGCCATGCTGTGTCCCTCATCTGAGAAGGAATGCCCGTGAGGTATGGCTATTTACCAGCACCTGCACCAAAGGCTCTTCATATAGCAGTTTGACCAATACCAAGAATTTCAGGCCCAATCACATGCGCTCCAGGACTGCAAACAGATAGGGATACTCAATGGCATAGAAGGCCACGCAAGCTTGAATCCAGTGGCACAGTGAGCAAGGGACCCACGTCTGGGCCAATGTCACTGCATCTTCTTTGATCGAACCTATTCTTCCCGGCACTCCATGGAGGCGGCACAGATTGAGGGCCGGTTGCGCCCCGGAATAAAGGCCGTATTGATCCGGGTGGACCAGTTTGGTGACAAATTGAAGTAGATGAGACACCAGTAGTTTAGCCAGGGCTTTAACCTCAGCATAGAGTAGCAAGATGGGCCGGTAAAAGCGACAGCTCTCCGCCGGCTTACCCCTCTTTTTTATCAGTGCTACGGAGGCCATCCTTTGATCCTCCGGCAATATACCTCTTTGCCTGCTTTCTAGATACATCTTACACAGGTGTGGTGCTATTTTATTAGCAGTGAGTTTAAAGAATCCTACAAGGAGGCATTTGGTCCCATCGTCTTTTCAGTTTGTATACTATGGATTGTGGAAATTATTTAATCTTCCGTTGGGTCTTTCTCCAGTGTCAATCGATCACCTTCCCGTTTATCAAGCCAGGCTAGGTGTTTCCCTGCCCTATCTCCCATTTCGTATATTTTGTGTTGTGTCGCTAAGCGTTTAGTCCTGACCACCTCTGTCACTAAGGGGCATATCATCAACGGCCAGCGATAATTATCGCTGGCCGCTCTTAGCGTTAAAATGTTTAACGCCGGCTAGAGCAGATAATTATCGCCATGCTAGTGCTGTATTAACAACGCTCAGCGCAATGGCGATAATTATCCTAGCAATAGCGATGTTTTCCATGGAACATCGCTGGTTTTCCAGCGATATTCCATGGAAAACGGCGATACCCTTGATAATAGGGGCCTGTGGTCTTAGCCACACAATCCACCCCCCATGTTAAGTGTGCCTTAGTCAGGAATTTAACAGACGTTAAATTCCTGCGTTAAGGCATACTTAGCGTGATTTAAATAATCGCTTCCCCGCATTGTAAATATCGCGAAGCTGCCTTCGTGATATTTACCCATGTTGTTTCCACAGACACGCCTACTTTGCATCTCATTAGCGATGCGAAGTTTGGCGTGCTGGAAACGGGAGCAAAATCAGCAAAACACGCGATAGCATGTCTTTGCTGATAAGGCGTTATCGCCGCATTGTTAATATGCCCCTAAGTTTTTATACTCTTGATGCTTTATGTCCAGTGTGTGTCTGGCAGATTCGTCGTTAGTATAAACCAGACTTGCTTCACAATCCAGTATAAATCCCTCCAGCTCCTCCAGCTTCGCCTTTTTATCTTTTTTATGGCCCATTGTAAGTGCGAGTGCCTGACTGTTGGGTACAGTTTTGAAAGCTTCCAAGAGAGTCTGTGGGGAGGTGACTGACCCCACATTTTCTTTGAAATAATATTCTGTGGACTGAATGAGACTAGTTACAATATGTGGAACCTTCAGGTAACAAGGAGTTGGCGAAATTATCTCACGCTTTGGTGACGCCCCCAGGATGTAGCATGCCCAGATTGGGGGATGGTCCAAAATTACGCGTGCCAGATGTTGCACCTCTGTAAAGTTGTGTGCCTTGTCAGTTAGCACCAATATGTGATTATGGGCTCCAGAGTAAAATGTGTATTGTAGCGAGTGTGGCTTAAGCTCACGCCACACATCAACGAGCTCCAAGGCCTCCATGATGTCTGCTAAGTCAGATCGGGTGTGTGGGGGGCATCTAGGCAGATGTCTATCCTTCTGATGGCATAGCGTCATGTTCAGGTCCCCTCCTATCAATAGATCTCCATCAGGTAGGTCTAATATTATCTTGCTCAAATCTAGAAGAGCTGTTTTATGGAGCACTGGGAGAATATAGGCCGATAAGATATTTAAACATCTTCCCTCTAATATGCCTGTCACCACTGCAAATTGGCCCTGCGCGTCTATCCATGACTGATCTACAGCAAAGGGGAAGTGCTTAGGCATATGTATTCCCATCGCTCTGGACCCAGAGGTGAGACCCGCGTGTGGAATTAATTTGTATCCCCACTAATCGAGTGCTTTGCAGGTGTTTACCACTAGGTGCATTTCCTGTAAAAGGATGACATCTGGTGCATGACGCTTTATGAATTGAGTTACAGCAAACAAATGATGGACGGAATGCTGACAATGCAAACATTCTCCCCCAGTCAAAAGATCTGGGTTAAATCCATTGTTCTTTTGCCCACTACGCCACCTCAGTTTGGACCGAGCCATATGCAAATCAGTATTGACCCTGTACCCATGGGAACAGTCCAGACCGAACTGCCAGGCCAGGTCCTTCTTGGACTGGAAACAAGCATCCTGGGACCGGTTTCAGGGTATGTCACCCTTCTTCAGCCATGCTAGCTTGAATCCAGTGGCACAGTGAGCAAGGGACCCCCATCTGGGCATACCCATCCCACTTACGGCGAAAAGTGTTACAGCATAAAAATGATGGACGGAATGCTGACAATGCAAACATTCTCCCCCAGTCAAAAGATCTGGGTCAAATCCATCATTCTTTTGCCCACTACGCTATCCCAGTTTGGACCCAGCCATATGTAAATCAGTCTTGACCCTGTGCCCCATGGGAACAGTCCAGACAGAACTGCCAAGCCAGATCCTCCCTGGACCGGAAACAAACATCCTGGGACTGGTTTCAGGGTATGTCACCCTTCTTCAACCAGGCTAGCTTGAATCCAGTGGAACAGTAAGCAACGGTCCCACGTTTGGGCATACCCATCCCACTTAGGGCGGAAAGTGTTATAGGAAACAAGTGATGGATGGAATGCTGGCAATGCAAACATTCACCCCCAGTCAAAAGATCTGGGTTAAGTTCAGTGTTCTTTTGCCCACAGCGCCACCCCAGTTTGGACCCAGCCATATGCAAATCAGTCTTGACCCTGTGCCCCATGAGAACAGTCCAGACCAAACTGCCAGACCAGGTCCTCCCTGGACCGGACACAAGCATCCTGGACCGTATGTCGCCCTTCTTCAGCCAGGCTAGCTTGAATCCAGTTGCGCTTGAACCCAGTGGCACAGTGAGCAAGGGACCCCCCTCTGGGCATTCCCATCTCACTTAGGGCAAAAAGTGTTACAGCACACAAATGATGGACAGAATGCTGACAATGCAAACATTCTCCGCCAGTCAAAAGATCTGGGTCAAATCCATCATTCTTTTGCCCACTAGCCACCCCAGCTTGGACCCAGCCATATGCAAATCAGTCTTAACCCTGTGCCCCATGGGAACAGTCCAGACCGAAGTGCCAGGCCAGGTCCTCCCTGGACCGGAAACAAGCATCCTGGGACCGGATTCACGTACGGTAAGCGTAATCGGCGAAATTTTCGAAAAAATTAAAATTGCTTTTTTTCACTTGGGGGATCGTTGGGGACTCCCTCGACATGGCTAGGTGCTTGGGAGCTGTCTAAACAGCCCCATTACATGTTTTTTCACTTTGTTTTTCAACCCCCTGTCAGAGTGCGAGAGAGAAAATGGTGGCCGCCGCTTCCTGGTTTAGACCGATTCGAATGTTTACTAAGATCTAACGGCCAATCAGAATCGCGCTGGCGCACGTCACCGTACGCGTACGGTAAGCGCACCGTAAGCGCACCGTAAGCTGGCTCAGATATATATATTGATTTAAAGGCTATTTTCTCAGAATCTACTGAACAGATTTACACCAAACCTACAAAAGGCACTTCCTTGACCTGGGGACTACCTCTCTGCCAAATTTCATTAAATTCTGTTCAGCCGTTCGGGCTGTAGCCCTGTCTAAAGGTCCTATGGAAAAATGCATGGGAAAAACGCGTTTTGGGACCCCCCTTTTATCTCAGCCCCCGCTTGACGAATCCCCCCGAGACTTTCAGGGTAGGAGCGGAGCGTAGCGCCCCACATATTTTGAAAAATTCGCGAGGATTCGTCGACTGGCGCCAAAGTTATTCAAAATAGAATGTTGCGGATTTCCTATGGAAACGTGGTCCTAACTATAACTACCTACTGGCGACTCTTCCAAACCATCCTGACACCAGACCCGAAATGCTTGATGAATGGGGGAAAAACAACATCGACTGTTCACGTACAATGATGCTCATCATCATTAAGTACGCCAAAAAGAATGTTGATGAATTGCACATCAAAATAGAGGAAATCGAGCAACAGAATAAAACGCAAGGGCAAGATGAAGTATAAAAAAGTTAAGAATGCAAATGGATAAAAATTTGGATAAACATGAGTGTGAAATCCAAGAAAGAAAACAAAGAAAATTTAGGAGAGATGAGTGCGACTATGAAAACGGTACCATCTTTACATTTGCTAAAAGATTCGAAATCTTAAAACAACAAACAGAAAGCAAAAAAGTCAATGTGTCGGAATCTCCCTGCACTACACCAAGTGAAACAGAATCAGACCTAAGTGAAGGAGAACAGCAGTCAATAGTTACCAGAAAGTTTTCTTTTTTAGAAGAAATGAAATTACTTTATCAGGAACAACAAAATCCGAGAACCAGAGGAAGAGGACAAGGCAGAGGACGCACAAGGGGACGAGGAAGGAGCCAATTCGGAAAACCAAACCACGGCGAAAAACAAGAAGAAGCAGAAAAACAAAAATACCATTTACGAAACCGAACAGTGATAAGAAAATAAATAAATCTACAAAAACAGATCCCAATTTAATAATCAACTTATCGAATTATAACTTGACACAAGCACAACGTACATTATTGAATAAAGGCTTAACATTCTGCCCGGAAAAACATCATGATGCAATCGAAACCCGAATCGACATGTACAAATATGTTCGAAAATTAAAACTAAAGAAATTCTTTGCAAGAATACCTAAACAACTCAAAGCTTGTGAATTGGATACTAATCCAACTTCAAGTGAATCACAAGGAGGATACATTATTGCTGAAACATCAGCTTTAAGAACTGCCTATGATCTTGCTCATGAAACGACTCAATCAGAAACAACAGACATTCAAGCATTGGAAGAAATGGGAATAAGTACAGACAATCATCCACGGACTGAATTTAGGAATAAATCAAAATTCTGTCCATCGCTACATCCAGGAAACCGAATTGACACATTCCAAGACCTAGTTGTGGCAGAGCTAGAAGTCTTGGAAAACACAATCAACTCCAAAAAAGAGAATCTATCCTTAGAAGAGCGTCAAGCATTACAGGCATTAAGAACCAACAATGCTATAGAAATCAAGCCTGCGGATAAAGGCGGAAACATTGTTATCCTCAATAAACAAGCATATATAGAGGAAGCAATCGCCAACTAAACAACGAAAATAACTACACACTTCTATCCTCTAATCCCATTCCAATGATGACTAGACACATACACAGTCGTTTAAATGAATGGTATGAAGATGGCCTATTAAGTGCAGAAGAAAAGAATTTTTTAACGGTAACTAATCCAGTAACACCTACGATATATTTTTTACCGAAAGTCCACAAGACCCTGCACAAACCCCCTGGCCGACCCATAATATCCAGCTGTGGGTCACTATATGAGAAAATAGCTGATTATGTTGACCATTTCTTGCTACCGATAGTTCCAACTTTAAACTCTTACATCAGAGATACCGGCGATTTCTTGAGAATCCTAATGGAAACAGAATGGCAACCTGACTACCTACTGGCAACAATTGATGTTGTCTCATTATATACTTCCATTAATCATGAGATAGGATTGACAGCTACATCTTACTTCCTAAAACAAAGACCTATCGGGGACCTGCAACACACCAATATGTTAATGGAAATGATCCAACTTTGCCTACGAAACAATGTCTTCCTGTTCGACAAAAAGATGTACTCTCAAAAGTGCGGTACAGCCATGGGAGTTTCTTTTTCTCCGAGCTATGCGAATCTCACCATGGGTTGGTGGGAGAAACGCATAGCTTGGAGGGAGGAAAATGAACCATATACTACGGACGTAGTTTTATGGCTACGCTTCATTGATGACCTCTTCCTAATATGGAAGGGGAAGAAGGAAAAACTGGAGGAGTTCATCACAATATTGAATCATAATGAGGTAGGCCTAAAATTCACTTTCAATATTCAATCAACTGAGATTGAGTTTCTGGATACAAAAATCTACATCAAATCGAATAAGATACAGTCAACAGTCTTTAGAAAAGCAACATCCACAAACAGTGTCCTTCACGGATCTAGCTTCCATCCACAATCCTTAAAGCAAAGTATTCCGTTTGGTGAGTTCATACGGATGAAAAGAAATTGTTCTGAGCCAGAAGAGATGGAGAGAAAATTTCTGGACACTAGACAAAGATTTGCCTCACGAGGATACAAACAAAGTGACATTACACGTGGAGAAAACAAAGCCAGACAAAAAACAAGAACACAAACTCTCACAGTAAGAAAGAAAGTAACAGAAACCACCGAAGAAAGACCTCGACTGATTTTAACTTACTCAAAGGAGAGTTACAATATTCGAAAAATTCTATCAAAATATTGGAACATCATAAAAAAGGATCCTGACATTGGACCGATGATTGGAAGTCATCCACTAATTTCGTATAGGAAGGCACCGTCACTTCAAGATACACTGGTAAACAGCCACTTCGAAAACAGAACAACAAAATCTTGGCTTGAAGTAAGACAACAAGGATTTACAAAATGCATGACATGCAAAGCGTGTAAAATAGGCAAAAATCTAAAATCTCTCAAAGACCCGCGAGATCAAACATTCACAATTCAAAATAAGATTACCTGTGACACTCAATTTGTAGTCTATCTGATTGAATGTTTTTGTGGAAAGAGATACATTGGATCAACAATATGCCCGCTGAAAAAGCGCATCCTTGAACATATACGCGCAATCCAAAACAATGACATGACATATGCAATGACTAAACACCTACGGAGTCACGTTGGAAAAAATTGGCAGGACATCAAGTACTCGGGCATTGCATGTATCAAAGAACATGAAAGAGGTGGAAACAGAACTCTAAAATTGAGACGATTAGAATCAAAACTAATCATCCGTTTCAAAACTAGAATCCCTGGAGGATTGAACGGAGATGATGAACTTTATGTACATTTGTAAATAACTTCATGAATAATTGATTTCAGAATCAGCCAGTTTTCTTTGCAACATTTTGGAATTGATAGAGTGAAATTTAAATGCAAACGTGTTCACTAAGATTATAATTTTTGTATATAATAATGGATTACTGTCGTTGTCAGATGTGCCGTGTGGTCATCTTTTGTCAAAATTAAGGAAATATAAATGGCACTCAGCCATAATGCCTGTCTGAATTAGCTTCTTCAGCCACTCTGACATCATACACGTAAGCTCTCGTGTATATGAATTGCAACTAAACGCAAAATCAGACATTTACTACAAGTGTCTTTTTGGTATGTCAGCCCATCAAATAGATATAAACTTGCCACTGAGGACCCGATATTAACCTTTGACATTGGTGCCCACACAGTCACTCAGACTCGACGCAAATCCTAAATGTATTGCTATACATTTTGTGTGTAAAGAACTACCATACCCACAATGCCTCTTTGCGGGTAATAGTGGTGAATTGGTATAAATAATGAAAGTGAGAAGGGACTCATGTATACTACCGTGACCAAGAACTGCCATAGTTCGAAACGCGTAGGTGAAGAGAAAATAAAACTTTAAACTTTAAAGATTCAGGAAGAGTGCGGCGTCTTTGTTTCATCAAAGCTTGCTTTTGGATACATTTGCGAGGCTGTCCTTACCTCGCCACCGGCACCAGCTATACAGTGCTCCTCCCGCAGGGACAATTTGTTGGACTCATATATCTATATATATATAAAAATATAGATTAATATGATCAAGACCATGGTAACGCGGTCAAAACGCGTCATGCTGGGCATTTGCTTGTTATTTTAAATGGATGCTATGAAGATTTTTTAGATTCTGCACATAAAGCACTTTTCTTCATCTTCACGTGGTCTGTACCTGTTGTTTGCAGTGATCCAGGAACGTGATATATATATATATATATATATATATATATATATATATATATATATATATAAAAATATACATGTATATGTATATATATATATATATATATATATATATATATATATATATATATATCGAAACCACTCTCCCCCCAACAAGTGGAGGAAATGAACACACACGGGTCTTCAGGTAAACTGTGCAGTTCCTTCTTTATTTAGGCGTTTTGCATGACGCGTTTCGTTTGATGAACAAACTTCTTCAGATGCCGCCAAGGAAATAGGCAGTGCTTCTCCCACCCTCTTTTAAAACAGGATGCTTCGCTCCGATTGGTAGGGCATCCCTGGTGTGTAGGCACTGGGGATTGCGCAAAACCCAGGACTGGATTCACGTGGAGCAGAGACCTAACGTCAGCACCGGCCCCAGTGGGCGGTGTCTGCTCCCTTCACCCCGATGCACACCGAGTCCTCTTAGGTAGGCGGTATCACAGTTCACAGGCCAAAGCAACAAGCTCACCTCCCTCCTCTATCGCCACTTCATTTAGGTCAAGATTTTGTGTGGAAACATTGAGTACACAACCACTGCACCTGATGTCTGAAGCGGTGTGACCTCCACGGGCTGGAGAAATTCAACAAATAAACGTGGAGGGCACCACACAACAAATGTAAGTCTAATCTTGCGATATGTCATCGAAGGCAATCTTTATTTTTCTTGCGAATGGAGGTGAACAGCCAACACGTTTCACTCACTACATGTGAACTTCATCAGGGCGTGAGTAATGATTTTCCACTGGGTTTCATATACTTCCATTAATGATATCTTCTTAAGTCAAAGAGCAAATGTGTTGCATCATAGTTCAAATACAATGGGGCTGGAGCACCCTATTACGTGCCGCGCTTGTGCTCCCAAGCCGGCTTCTTTCGAAAGTGAGGTGTTGGGGACCTTAAGTTTACTATGCTCACACGGAGTTTAAGAAATGTTTTGTCAAGTTTTTCGATGTCTTGTCTGTTCATACTTATTGCCCCATATGTTAAACATCAATAGGCGGATAAAACACTGAGGCTAAGGTGCAGCTGGACTGGTTTGCCCTGGACGGTCACTCCAGGGTGATTAACAATGGTCTCACTCTGTTTCTGAACCTGACAGCAGGGGCTACAAGGACCATCAGGCCAAGAGGGCTTTAGTCCCGCTCCCCCATGTCATATGCCGTGGGCTGTGCTGGGCCTGCTGGTCTGGAGTCAGCGTCATCTTGAGGATGTCACTGGCCCTTGTGCTGCTTGACGCAGCTGTGTTTAATATGTGTTTCGTGCCCCAGCAGCCCAGCCCTCCGCCTGGTCTTTGAAGGTAACCATCAGCAAGGGACAGGAAAGCATGGATGAAAGACAACCAGGCAGCAAAGGTGCCCTGCACATGCTGACAACAGCAAAAGCCAGAGATACAACTTGTCAGAATCTAACTAAGAGTCTCATTTGTGGCATCTTGGCATAGGGCAGCACAGCAAGTTGCCTTGCTGCGTTGCCCTACACCAAACTGAAAAAGCAGGAATGCACCGTATTTAAGCAATAAAGTGCAATCCTGTCCTTTCTCCCTGTACTGGTGCCGTTTCGGCAGCCTAGCGCCAACCTACGCATCCTTGCACCTCGGTGCAAGGGTGTCTCCGTTGCAGGCAGGATTGTTTTTCTTGAAGAAGGGGCACCTCCCTGCACATAAAAAATCCTACCAGCCGTTTTCCTCTGTCCATGTGTATGCAGCACACATGGAAAGAGGAAACAACGAGGAGAAATAAACATATTTCACTTCGTTACACCTCACCTGGGGAGGCGTACAGATCTGATGCTTCCCCAGGTTTACATCACTTTGTAAACCTGGGGAAGCGTCAAATTCCATGGGTGTTGCGTGGGATGCCCACAGCAACGCCCATGGAACGCCTCCAGAGCACAGAGTAAGGTGATGCTGTGATTTGCATTGCTCTGTCTTACTGATGATTTATGAGGCCACTCAAAGCCACGCAGAGTGGCTCTGCGTGCCTTCATAAATCAAATTGAGAGCCCTGTGTCACTCATGTACCACTTTACATGCTGCAAAAGTGACACAGGGCTCTCATAAATAAGCCCCTAAGGGCCTCAATTATGAAAAGTGTCACATCGCTGCGTGAAAACAGTGATGCAACAGCTTTCAGTGCGCCCTCTTTGTGACACCATGGATGCGCCGTATTTACTGTACAGCGCTCCATGTCGTAAGGATTTACAGATACATCAGTATTCCTGGCGTATCTGTAGGCACAAAAATGGCGCATTGTTGGGGTGTGTCTGTAAACAGACGCAACTCCAGCAATGTGTCCTTCCCCATGGAAGGGCCTGCGTCACTCTGTACGCCTGCTGTAAAGCAGGTGTAAGAATTTGATGTAGTGGAGTCCTAAAAGTGGCATAGTGAAATCTGATACATTTCACTGCGCCACTACAACAAGCCTCCTTGGGGGGGGGAACGCCCACCCTGCATACCTTATACCTGACGCAGGTGTAATCTGCATAGATGCGTCACTTTGTAAATATGGTGTCACTTTGTAAATATGGCGTAGTGTGGTGCATATTTACCACCGCCACTGCGTCACGAAAAGTGACACCGCAGCAGCGTAAAGGGCTCATAAATAAGGCCCTAAGAGTGCACGACAATGAGAAGACAAAAGCTCAGAAAATGATTCCGCCTTTCAAGGCAAAAAGAAATCTTCAGTGTAGAACAAAAATATTAATAGTGCTTTGTATTACTCTCCTCTGAAGAACCCCACAATGGGCCTCATACCCCTCCATCTTTCTGCCATGGATAAAAAAAGGTGTCAGTGAGGTCACAACAGAACACTTGCACTTTATAGTGCTGGAATATGATAACTTCTGCTGCAACCAATCATGAATAAAACACGTTATTTAAATAAAACCCAATGAAACTAAGGTTAAAATACACAGGAACCACAGAAACTGGTTCCAGTGGCTCAGTGGGTTAAAGAATCCACTCCAGGAATCTGTGCTTGTCACCACAGTCTGGGGTTCAAATACTGGCGGTTCCACCCAACCTTTCATCCTTCCGAGGTTAATAAAATCAGAGCCATTCATTTGGGTAATAGTTAACCTCTGTTGTCTGCCAGTAGCACCAAGAGACGTGTTTGGAGTGATTGTGTATTCTACAGGCCTGTCATGTCTGTGTTAACATTGTGAAATAAACAGTGTCAGAAATACTGAAACACAAGCTTGCCTCATGAACAGCAGTGGTGCTGGGCTCCTGTTCACAGACAGACCAGACACATCACAACTACAGAAAAAAAAAGTCACAAATAGGTTGTTGATGTGCACCGCATTAGAAAATCAGGTGATGGAAAGCCTTTGACCTATTTCATTTTAATGAGAGTCCTTAGACATTTCAAAGCAGTCAGGTTGCTTGTTTTTGGCACCACAGGGCCTGAGCCTCCAGGTAAGACCCAAGGGGCTCTGAATTGACTGCTCCCAGGAGTCACTGTGGGTCCTGAACCTGAGCAGGACAGCAATGCAACTCTGAACTGACTGCTGGGAGCAGGAACCAAGTACCTACACCTCAGGCCCGCCTCATCGCTCAGGCAATTCAGGAAAGGACTCAAGATCTTCAAGTGAGCAGATGACCACGAAGCAGCTCGTGACTCCAGCGCCTTGAGACCCTCACGGGTGATTTGCTGCGCTATACAAATCCTTGATTGATTTACCCTGAGCCGCAAGGGTTAGCCACGCAGCTCTGCTGTAACTGCTGGCAGTGGACATGGTGACCATCTGGTAACCTGCACCTCATCCAGTTTGGTTGTTCAATTTTCTAACTGCATGAGGCCTGTTGGAAGCAAAACACACTGATTTGCACTTTCAGGAAAATTTCCATAAATAGTTTGAAAATGACCCCGAATTGCAAAGATCCACCATCACACTTCTTGGTGAAGGTGGAGCATAGGTTGGTCGCGTAGAACTCTAGGAGGCCAGGACGTGCTGGAGAAAGAAGTTCAGAGGAAGGCTTAATGAAATAAGACGTAGGATGAGGAAAGAAAGTGCTGACAAGAGAATGGTGAAGGAAGAAGGGGGTGTAAGTTCTGAAGTGGGATTGATTAGGGCAGTGGAACGGTGGAGGGTAAAGGTGACTTCGCCATGGTGTAAGATTTCGGTAATGGCCGACAGGAGAGGAATATACAGGAGAGTGGCCAAGCAGATGGAGGAGGGAAAGGAATTCCCGTGTGAATGTACATGGAGGGGCAGACAAGGTAATTAGTGCCATATCCAGAGTTGGGTGGACAGGGTACTCCATCGCTGAAGCCACAGAGTACCCTGCCCACCGAACTCTTGGTGCTCCCATGCTATTTTGAGTCAGGCAGAGTAGGGGTTGTCACAGGAAGGAATTTACACTATCTGCCCCATTTAGGCTGATTGAAAGGTTTTATTTCTGGTTTGCCACTGCCAGGAAAAATCTGAAAGTAAGAGACAAGAAAAAAACAAGAATTTGCAATGCAATCGGTCCCATATTTATGAAAGTTAGAGCTGTTGATGTTGTAAATTATATTACTTTATCCTCATCTTTCTTGTTTGTAGTGGAGTGGATGTAAGTTGTTTGTTCTTAGAATTATGTGGTTTGATTTGGAATTGTTAGTTGTGGAATTGTGTGGGGTGGAATTGTGTGGTGTGTACTGTATTTGTGTATTGGAAATATGTGGTATGGTGAATTGATTCAGGGGAGAGCTGTATGAAATAGAAAGTAAGATTAAGAGGGATAGGTTGTTTGTGTATGAAGTGGTGAATGAACTCTAAATGGAGAAGTAGAAAGAGTGTGTGGGAAAGAGAGAATGAAGGGGAGAGGATGTTATAGACGCATAAAGAGGCTGCACTTGTGTACACAGAAGACACCGAAAGAAGAGGAGAGTGTGTGTTTGCGGTTTGGATTTTTTGAAAAGTTAGGTTAAAGAACCTGCGCTAAAAGACTTGAAGTGAACCATTATAATAAATGCTGGATCACTGCGTGCATGTGTGATGGAATTATGTGGATAGTAATTATGTGGTATTAAGTGTAATGAATTTATGTGTTGAGTTATTGTGTATCGTGGAGCGGAATTATGTGGTGTGGTGTAGATTTATGTGACATGATGTGGAGTTGTGTGGAGTGGATTGGATGTATGTGGTGTGTAGTGGAATTATGTATTATGGAGTGGCATTTTCTGCAGTGGTGGAATGGAATTGTGTGGAGTTAAATTGTGTTGTGTGGAATTATGTGGCACTGAGAGAAATTATGTAGAGCAGACTTATGTGTCATGGTGTATAATGTATTTATGTGTAGTGTTGCTATGTGGTATGGAGTAGATACATGTGGAGTGTAAATATCTGGTGTGGAGTGTAATTATGATGTGTGGTATGGAAATTTGTGGTGTTGAATTGTGTGGTGTGGAAATGTGTGGCATGGTGGGGAATTATGTGGCATGCTACGGAGTTGAATTTTGTTGGGTGTAAATATGTGTTTTGTAGCTGAGTGGATATATGTGGACTGTAATTATGTGGTGTGAAGTGTAATTATGTAGTTTGAAGTGTAATTATGTGGCATGGAGCGGCGTGGAATTTTGTGGAGTTTAATTTGTTGGAGTGTCATTATATGGCATGTAGTGGAATGATGTGGAGTTGAATGGTGTGGAATTGTGAGATGTTAAAATAGTTTGTCTAGTGGGATTGTGTGGTGTGCATTTGTGTGTAGCTCAGTGTTTTTTTAGTAAAATTAAGTTATATTCTGCCATTCCAACACGTATAAAACCCTTATTCAAACAGAGCATGAGAGGAGAAAAAGGTCGGTAAAATGATGAGTGAGAAAAGGAAGAAACGCCTAGATACAGAGAGCAAAACAACTGCGAGTGAGAAAGAGAAAGGTGGGTGTGAAAGGCTCAGAATGGAGATGAGGGAGAAATTTTGAGAAAGAGACTAAGATGGAGTGTGAGTGGTTGGCAGGGGCACCAAGTATAGTGTGTGTGATATGAGTGAGAGGGAAGAATGAGATGGCGTATAAGTGTCAGAGATTGAAAATGAGTAATAAAGAGTGTGAAAGAGAAAGATACAAAGGGGCATATTATCAAGACAGGCGATAAAATTATCACTGTTTTAGCGGCAGAAAACTGCTGCTAAAAAGGTGATAATGGGCTTGATAATATGCTCTATGGAATTCCAATTGAAGCTTAGGTTAGATGTCCTTCACATCTAACATGGGCTTCTATTGGAATTCTCTGCGGCATATTATCAAGCCAATATCGCCGTTTTAGCGGCAGTTTTCTTCCGCTAAAGCAGCGATAATTTTATCGCCTGTCTTGATAATATGCCCCAAAGTGTGTTCAGTGGAGTGGAAATGAAGAAAGTGTGTGAGAGATACAGTGAAACAGAAAAACGAAGATGAAGGAGAGGTGTCGGTGTGTAAAATAGAAAGCATGGTAGTGTAAGAGTGGAAGGGAGGAAGAATGTGTATATGTGGAAAAGAAAGGAGGGACATGCGACAGACGAGAGTGCGAGAACTAGTGTGCGCCATAACAGCTGAACATACATGCCTTCCCTGTTGCCTCACTAAATACTGCTACAGAACAGCCGAACAATTGTTTGTGGGCTCCCTGGCCAGTGGCTGCATGAAAGCGACCAGGCCTCGCACTAACAATGCACAATAATTGCAAGTGCCACTGTTGTCAGCCAGAAAAATAAACCCGGGCCTGTTGTCACAGTTTACCCCCAAACCCAATCCATCACTAAAAAACCTGTGCCCCCCTCCTGCCCCAGTGCACGGAGCAGCATAGTATTAAAATGTGAATAATGTGCAGCTCCGAGATGAGAAAGCAGCCGCCAGAGTCTGAGGCACAGACAAGCTTCACAGAAAGGCTGCAAACACCATTACACACAGCCTAGCCGTGAAGCGCGTCTGTGTCTCAGACAAGCTGTTTATTACCAAAAGGCTGAATGTGCTCAGCTCTTTAGTAATAAATAGCTTGTCTGAGACATGGACGTGCTTCACAAGAAAAGGCTGCAGGGAGTGCTCACGCCGAGCAGGAAGTAAACAAAACAAGTAGTGCTGGACACTAAACTATATGGCTCATGGTGAATTGATGCTTGCAACAGGGGCAGTCTCCAGGGTGTGACCAGACAAGCAAAAGGTGAGATGAATGTAAGGTATAAACCAATAAAAACAAAGGATTTTGCAAAGCATATCAAGGAACAAATCAGAAGCCATGGGTGTGGTGAATGCCCATACACTGGATACAGCACGCCTCGCAGAGCAGCGCATGCGCTGCTAGGCTAGACCTAATGCCCCGACATCTTAGCAATAAAATCCCACGGAGTAGGGGCATTGTTTTTTTATTTCACTTACACAAACTACCACTTTGGGGGTTTGGATTAGAAAAACAAAAAACTTTTGAAAGATTTGACGACTGGCGGTCATGGCTGACAGTACCGTCTAGTAAGCATTTCATACATTGACAGGAAGTGTCAATGTACAGCGTTGTCCACAGACAACTCTAAATTTACCACGTTGAGGTACTTTGGGAGTTATAGGTAATGTCCTCTGCCATCGGGACATAGCACCCTCCATCTGCCAAACTCTCCTCCAAGCCTTTAGAGAAGAGTGAGGGCTGGAGAAGGGATCATTGAGAGGTGTAGGACAGGGGGGTGATAACAATCCCCGTAGCTTAGAGGTGAGGAAGAGGCAAAGGGTGAGTGGTAAACAATATGTGATAAGACAATATGAAGGACAGTTTGGTGTTGATTACAAATTCCTTCTAAAGTTTTTCCAAAAAATGAAATAATTGTTGTCCATTCTGCTGGTATGTCTATTCCACCTATGGATGGAAGAAAAACCCAAAGAGGAACCCAGAGAGAAAGGCCCAGAGAGGGCGGCAGGGGATGTGTGAAGCTCTTTAGTGGAAGGTTCACCACAATAAAATCCTAGCAGGAACTGGACTTTCATCCAAGAACTCCGTTCATTCTCCCAGTGACGTAGCTAGACCATGTGCCACCCGTACAATCCCTGCAGTTGCTGCCTGGGGCATGAAAGCGCAGGGGCTGCTGGCGATTCGATTCCCGCGATGGCCACAGGTAAGAGTGGGGGGGGCTGCCACCTCCAAAACTCATCCTGACCGCCCCCCCCCTTGATCGTCAGCAAATGGTTAGTGACTGAATCCAGAGCTGCTGACTAGTCAGCAGGAGGATACATATTGAATATTGAATTGTTTGCACTCTAAATACTGCAGGAGCGGAGTACAAAAATCTTAGTTGGGCACTTACCTTGGCAATTTGGAATTTGGCAAGTTTAGGCTTTTTATGAAGTCTCCACTTCTAGGTTTTTTTAGGTGAAGACAATGTGGTGTTCTACTGAGATTAAATGCATTTAATGTATGTGATGAGCAACTAACTACAAGTGAATGTGAATGAAACCAAAGTGATGTTATTGTGTGGGGTGCTATCACCTCAAGATTAACCTGGAGGTTGCCCCATCATCTGCTGGAAGTAGTCTTCCAGTATACACATTTGGGTTTGTATTACTGTGTCTTGGTTGCCACATGAATGCAAACAGCCCTGTTGGTGTCAAAAAGGTTGTCAGCACTTTCTGCCTTACCATAGAAGGTAAATAGAGCTGATGAAGATTATACATGTGCAAAAATTCTATCCCTACTAATTTCGTACATAGTAGAACCTAGAACTATTGCTTTTATTCAAATTTTAAGTCGAGTGGTCTCTTGGTGGCAATCATTCTTCAGTATCAAAGGAGAGACTTCACAAGCTTTTCTCCCAAGACTTACATTTAGCTGTGAGCCGAGCTGGAGGCGTGGAGGACCAGGGCTGCTTGGAGAACAGAGACCTTTGGTATTGGAGAAGTCAGGTATTTAACAATAGTTTAAGAGGATCAGAGAGAGAATAGAATATTAAGTGCATGTACTTGCTTTCTTGAACCAACTGATGCTGTTGGGAGAAGAAGACTAACCCTGGGCATAGTACTATGCTTCGCTCACGGAACATGCGTAGTTCGCATACGACTATGCACATAGCACAGTGCAAAAACTGCACTACAACACGTAGCATAGCAGCAATATCAACAATACCCACAAAAGCTTTGATAAAGCAATTTTACGTGCTCAAAAAGCATGTAACCAATTCACAAAAGTGAACTGTGAATGAAAATATTAGGCAATGAGAGAGGTGATGATTTTGGGGTCCCCCCTAACCTAGGGGGAGGACCAAGCAGATGCCTTGAACACAAAGAGCATATCATGCTGTTAAAATAGCAGCTTTAAATACAATGCAGAGACCGAAAGATATAACAGAGCCACGATCTTTTCTTGGAATGGCAAGTTATTGTGCACGATATGTAAAACGTTTTGCAACTGTAAGTTCACCATTAAGAGAACTGACAAAGAAAGGACAAAAATGTAAATGGAATAATGATTGTGAACAAGCATCTGAAAAAATAAAATTGGAAATAACAAATGCGGCAAATTTAAAATACTTCCATTGGTCTGTTGATGTGTCATTCACATTTTTCTTCCGCCCACTACAGCATACAGCATATGGCATGGATCCGCCCACTTCAGCCATTGGCTACTTTCAGTATGATTGACGGCCTTCTGCCCTTTCACAAAGACCTCATCTGGGCACAAAGTTGATACTTACACCTCAATGGCTCGGAAAAGTCGTCAAAGATGTTTCCCCATTGGTCGTTTGGACCTTTGTTGGTTTACTTGTAGTGATGTAACGGAGAAGACATCAACAAAGCATTTCTAGCTTGCGATGGCAATGTTACTCAACAATAAGGACCAGGAATCACCAAACAGGGTTAAAGGGATTTTATTTTGGATTACCAGTCAATCCAGTATATAAGAAAACCAAAATTAAGTTTGAAAGATTCAGCAATACAGCTGGTAGGCTGAGACACCTAGAAGTCTTGTAAAAGATATAAGTGTTTGCCTGAAAGTTTCACACTCATAGGAATAAGGCAAACAGCAAAGTCTGTACTTCTCGAAAAGGAATCTGCCGTTCTGTGAGAACACCAATTAAAAGCAACAGAACATTCAGAAGCATCTGTATCTCCTTTCACAGCACCAACAACCAACCAACTCCTTACTCCAGAGGGCATCCGCAACATCCCTTCAGGTACTCATCGCATTGAAACTTGGACAGTAGTTCTCAACCTTGAACAGCTCTCCGTCCTGGTGCATGATGAACAGATGGCCTCTTTCAACCATTAATTCTCCACCTTCACTGCCAAGTCCTTCCCTCCAGGCCTCACTATCAGCAGTCTAATGCATACAATACGCCTTTCTCTAGCTAACAAAATAATAAACCTGCAAGAAAAGGAAAACATGCTGCCAAAGAAAAGTGCATTTCAATTGAGGCCTGTAGTTAGGCTACGTTTAGCTGAGCAAATATTATAAAATTTGAAATCATAGTTATACATAGACAAGTGTAACTTGAAGAATACATGTAAAATGTGACTAAAAGAGTACATGTTTATATGTTTCAACTGAACATTAGTGTACATGTATATAAATCTAAAATCCCTACAATGACTTCAGTCCATTAATATATTTATTACTTCACACCCGTTAATGAAGTTATGGCACACTGTGAAAATAATGTCAAATATGAATATATTATTTCATATTCCTGACGTATAAGGGTGGAGCCTAAATTGCGCTGCTCAACTGCCAACGACTGTCCGATTGGTTTTGCCAGTGCTTGCTTCAGTATGGGTAAGGCACCATGAGAACTGAGTGAGCATCTGTCCGATACCCTGACATACACTCCTCTGAGGCCCATCGTCACACCTTATTTCTATGTACAGATCAAAGCTGAATTCCAGCTACGTTTGTGCTAAGCAAACAACACTGCTTTCATACGTACATGGTTATCGCTTCACTACAATCTCTGCGGTGGCGGTTCCGGAACCGTGTACATATTCCTCATTGGTATACGATATAGTGCCAATATCGGCAACCGTTATCATAGCATACATCTGTACATAATCATAATAAAACACATGACACTGAATGTAAGTGGAGAAATATTGCTGCAGGTTTATTAGCATAATAAATATGCAAACACGGTGGGTTATCTTACGGGCGATCCCAGGGCAGGCCAGCCCCATGCCGCCTGCCCGTCTGATAAGCCTAGAGTCACCATGGCAACGCCAATTGGTGACCACCAAATGTTGGGAGGGTCCCCCCTCCCATCCGTGGACCTCCAGTCCACATGCTTCACCACGCCCCCCCGTGATGGGTGGGCGGAGCATACATGGCAGCCCCCGGTTGCTCAGACCCACAACCGCCTGTCGGTTAGCGGGGCGCCGTAGGTCTTCCAGTGGACACGCTAAAAGATCCCTGGGTATCCTGGCTTAGCACCACACGGTGCTGCTGCATGCTATACCCCTTGGTATGTGCAGACCCTGGATCGCCCTGTAACTCCTCCTGCAACACAAAAGTGAAAGTTGTTAGAAAAACCTTCCCCCCCCTTCTTGTCCCTCCTGATGCCGGGTAAGCGGATGGGCGGGCAAGGCAAACGAGCGGACAAGAGGGCGAGGAGGGGGCGGGGACCGAATATGTACCCCCCCCTTGGCTCCTCCCCGCCGGAAGCAGCTACCTGACTGGGGTCTCCCTAGGTCAAGCCCAGGGACACGACCTCCCACCCCTGTGCCTTCCTGTGGCACTAAGGCGGCCGCCCTCAAGGGGGCGGGCCGCTGCGCAACCCCCACCCCGGGCAGCCTTACATAGTGCCAATATCGGCAACCGTTATCATAGCATACATCTGTACATAATCATAATAAAACACATGACACTGAATGTAAGTGGAGAAATATTGCTGCAGGTTTATTAGCATAATAAATATGCAAACACGGTGGGTTATCTTACGGGCGATCCCAGGGCAGGCCAGCCCCATGCCGCCTGCCCGTCTGATAAGCCTAGAGTCACCATGGCAACGCCAATTGGTGACCACCAAATGTTGGGAGGGTCCCCCCCTCCCATCCGTGGACCTCCAGTCCACATGCTTCACCACGCCCCCCCGTGATGGGTGGGCGGAGCATACATGGCAGCCCCCGGTTGCTCAGACCCACAACCGCCTGTCGGTTAGCGGGGCGCCGTAGGTCTTCCAGTGGACACGCTAAAAGATCCCTGGGTATCCTGGCTTAGCACCACACGGTGCTGCTGCATGCTATACCCCTTGGTATGTGCAGACCCTGGATCGCCCTGTAACTCCTCCACAGCCTTGGGAGTGGCCACCGTCACTACCAGGGCCCCCCACCAGTACCCCTATTAATAGCAACCCGCAGCTGTCAGAGCTTCCCCTAGATCCAGTAAAAACAACTCCATGCCTAAATCCGAGAGGTGAACCCCATCGCCTTTGAGACATCCCGTTGATTTGGCATGCAGAAGGCCGTGCCTGATGAAACCAAAGCCTCTTTGCTCCGTGAACTTGCGCATAGCGCTATTAACCTTTCTTCTAGATGCCTCGATGGCATCGCCTGAGCGAGCACCATGCCAAATAGTGCGTGGAGTCATCTCAGACCACCACAGCTCACACGGCCCCAACAACACGCTCAACTTGCAGAAAGTATCCCTCATGTCTTGTAGTAGAGCTCTCCTTCCTAGTGATGTGAGGTCATTCCCCCCCAGGTGAACCACCAAGAGGTTGGGCGGGAGACACCCTCCCCGGAGTCTCTGCTTAACTTTCCGTAACAAGTAGCACCAGCGCAAGCCTGGGAAACCCAACCATGTGATGTCCGTGTTGGCAAAGCCATTCTGCCACTCTCTTGCCGCCGCCCAATGTGCCAGTCTTGCAATAATTGAGTGACCAATTACCCACACCTTCATACCTAATAAAGAGAAAATTGGTTTTGAGTATATGTTTATTAAGCGGAAAGAGACAACAACATAAGCAAACTTCAGCACATCTGCAGTAAAGGTATACGTCAATCAGGAAACCAGCGAGGGAGGGGAGCCCTAATATGATTGTGGTCACGACAGACAGCCCCCCCAAGTGACCCACAGCCCCCCCGGCCACCCTTAGGGCCGGATGTACCGCTTGAAGCAATGCGACTGCCAGCGCCCCACCATCATAATACCTTCTGCAGGCATTCCAGCCAGGAACGCTGTGGTGGCCGCACCTATGCGGAAAGAGTGGCTGCTGAATATTTTGCCCCTAACCTCATGGCCGGACAGCCTAAGGCAGGCCTTGAGGATGTGGTCCACTTGAAATCTAGTGACCGGGAGGCCATCCTGATGCACTAGCAGGTAACCCGCCCCCCGCGGGCGAAGCAGCAGGTAGGTTCTGACACAAGCTACCGGGCAATATCTCTCATCCCCCAAGCCATGTAGCACCACTACCCTCCCTCGCCCTAGCTGGTCCGTTTTGGACTGTCTAATGACTATTTTCAAGCACCCCGGTTCAAGTTCTACGTCCTTTACGTTCAGTGCCACCCCGGAGGGGTCAGATTTAGAGCGGGCCACTAGTTCCCCTATCCTGAAGGCACCAAAGAAGGCCAGGGAAAAACAGGCCGAGAACAGTGTAGCTTCGTACCCTGAGTGAGTGGCCCTATCCATACAGTCCAACATTCCTTGTAGCAGTGAGAAAGTAATGGGGGACCTGGGATCCGGTGATCGCGGATCCAGTTTCGCCCACCCTCGCAGTGCTGCCTTGATCACAAAAGCCTTGGTGGGATCAGCCTGCCCCCTCAATCTGGCGTGGTGGCTGATGGCAGCGAGGTGGCCCGATATCCAGGAATGAGTTTTTCCCTCCCCTCTGGCCCACAGCAAGAATTGTTGGACTCTAAGTTCCAGAGCCACCTGATCCTCCTCACAGCCCCCTGTAATTGCACAAAAGAGGGTGACACAGCTCCCGTAGCGCTTCGCAGTTCTGGGGGCTAACGACCGTTCTCCCAGCTCCCTCATCCGTGGTCCCACTTCAGCAGCCGCCACAAGTGCGGCGGGAAAGGGGTCCCCTCTTGACGTGCGCTCGGCCAGGCCTCCCGGAAGCGGTGCCACTGGAAACGAGACAAAGAGTCAGCGGCAACATTAGAAATCCCTGGAATGTGCCTGGCCCTGCACTCTACGTTGTTAAATAGGCAGGCCCTGGCAAGCTCTCGCAGTAGACACAGGACTAGGGGGCAGCTAGCAGACTGGGAGTTGATGGCCTGCACCACCGCCAGGTTGTCAGACCAGAAAAGCACCCGTTTGGCGGCCAGGGCCCTGGGCCAGAGATGAAAAGCAACCACAATTGGGAAGAGTTCCAGGACCGTGATCTTGGACGTGACCTTTTTCCTGTGCCAGGCGTTAGGCCACCTCTCTGCGCACCACTCTTTGTCCAAAATCACTCCGAACCCTTCCCGGCCAGACGCATCAGAAAAGAGGGCCAGCTCCCGGCTGTTGGCCCAGGGGTCGCGCCAGATGACAGCCCCATTAAAGTTGACTAGAAAGTCTGCCCACATGACTAGGTCTTCACGCATCCCCTTGTTCAGCTTAACCATGTGGTGCTTCCTGCTCACCGAGGCCGTGGCTCTAGCTAACCTTCGCGCAAATGCCCTACCCGCGGGGATGACTCTGGCAGCAAAGTTTAGCTTCCCCAGGAGGCTCTGAATGGCAGCCAAGGAAACCTTCTCCCTCCCTACCACTTGGCTAATCTGATCTCTCAGGTCCCGCACCTTGTCAGCTGGCAGCCTGGCCTCCCCCGCCACAGTGTCCAGCTCGATCCCTAAGAAAGAGAGAACTTGAGCCGGGCCTTCCGTTTTCTTAGGGGCCAAGGGAACGCCGAAATGATGCATCAGGACCTGAAAATCAACCAGGGCTGCCCTACATTCCTGAGTGCCATCCCTCCCGATGAATAGGAAGTCATCTAAGTAATGGGAAACCCCGGAAAAGCTGTACGTGTGCTGGAAGGCCCATTGAAGGAAGGAGCTGAAAGCCTCAAAGAAGGCACAGGAAACCGCGCACCCCATGGGCATGCACTTGTCAAAGTAGTACATGCCGTCCACCTTGAAACCCAGCAAGTGTTGGCTGCTGGGGTGCACTGGTAGTAACCGAAAGGCCGACTCAATGTCGGCCTTCGCCAACCAGGCTCCTTTGCCAGCCCTCCTTACCAGGTCAAGTGCAACATCCAATGTACAATAAGACACCGAGCATGACCCCTCCTGCAGGCCGTGGTTTACTGAGCCCCCCTCAGGGTAAGACAAGTGGTGAATTAACCTGAAAGACCCCGGATCTTTTTTAGGGACCAAGCCAAGGGGGGAGACTACAAAGTTGTCTAACGGGGGCTCCCTGAAAGGACCCGCCACCCGCCCCAGCCTCAGTTCCTTCTGGACTTTTTCTTTCAAGACCTGTGGGAGGACCCTGGCAGATCTGAGGTTCTCCGCATCGCGGCCGGACAGGGGACCTACATAGGGGATGGTGAAGCCCAGCGAGAAGCCTTCAAGCAGGAGCGCACTGTCAGCGGAGAGGGGGTACAGTCTGAGTAACTCTAGCATGCGGTCCAGGAGGACCGGGGAAGGACCCTTGCTGGCCAGGGGCGCAGGAGAGCAGGCGACTAGGTCAGTAGGAGGGAGAAGGAGGGGTGGGGCCGCAGCCGGGGGAAGGAGTGGAGGCGAATCAAGCCGATGGTTTGGCGGAGTCAGCAGGCTTCTTGTCCTGTTTGGTTTGGCACGAGGCAGCGGGGTGACGCCCCCCGCACTTGCTGCATGAGTGCTGGAAACGGCACTTGACCCCCCAAGAGCAAGCGCCGGCATTGAAAAGGTTGCAAGTCCCAGGAGAGACCCGCTTGGCCCCTCCTCCCCTGCCACCCCCTCTACGCCCCCCCCGAAAGGACTGCCTCGCTTGCTTCGCATTGAACTGGGAGCTCCCTGTCTGTCCGCCACCTCCTCCGGACCCTTTGGGAAGAGAGGCAGGACTCTTGGATCCCCGAGACCCCATGTGGTCCATCCACAGCTGTACCTCTTTCTGGTCCCATTCCATCTCTGGGCAAATGGCCATCTTTTTTCTGAACTCCATGTCATAATTGAGCCACCCTTCCCCGCCCCACTTCTGCGCCTCTGTGTGAATTAGCCTCTGGTACAGTACCAAAGCCTGGCCCTGTTCAGGAAATTTTTCAAGTATAACAGATTGAAGGATGGAAAAGGCGGCTAGCCAGTTATCTATTGTTTTATCCGGCCACTGCTGGAACCTGACCTTCTTGTCGTCCTCTTTCCCCCCAAGCCTACGCGCGTCTTGCCCATGCTGGCCCAGCAGCAGTAGTGAAAAGATGTCTAAAAACTCACGCCTCCAGATGAATTCTTTTACTGCTAAGGGGACCTCCCAGATGAGCGAGCTATGGCCAGACAGGAGCGGGGCATGGGTAAACTCCTTTTTAGCTGGGACCTGCAGGGGAGAGCGTGGTGCTGTAGCGCTAGCTAGTTGCGTGGACGCGCTGCCCCCGGGGCGGGGGGGGGGGTGGCGATATCAATGGCGGCAGCAGACTGCCCGGTTAGCGGCTCACCTCCTGCTGGTTGGCGCAGCTCCCCCCCAACCGGGATGGGCCCCGGGGCCGGGGGGCCAGCGGGAGCCGCCTTCTCCTGCCTGGCGGTCAAGACCGGCCCTACCACCGCCGCCGGTTCTGCACTTCTGGGCAAGGAAATAGGCGGTGTGCACGGCACCGGGGACAGCTCGGGGGCGTGACGACATGTCCCTTGTGGCGCCCAAACAGTGGCTGCAGCGGAGAGGGCCCCTCCCGCACTGTCAGCAGACGGCCGCCCCACCGCTGAGGCTGCCCGCGAGAAGCCCGCCCTGACCTCATCCATGAAATTTTTTAGTGTCTCATTGAGGTTGGCGAGGTCCTCCCTGGATGCAAAGTTAGTGGCATGAGACCTTGAACTGCTCGGTGTTGGCGGGCCAGCCGGGGACGTCGGGGGCGGAGGCCCGGAGGGGCCCTTGACGGCGGGCACCGAGCGGACCCTGAGTGCAGTACGTTCAGCCGGGAAGTCTCTAACTGTGGCCCTGCGGATTCGTTTGGGGCGAGGGGGTCCCGCCTCCTCGTTCGACTCTTGTCCTGTTGTATGGCCCCCAGAGATGACCCCAGAGTCCTCAGGGCAGCTGGCCTTGAGGAGGTCTGCAGCCCAGGCCAGTCCTTTGGATTTGGCCATCTCAATAATTGCTGCTAACTGTGCGTCTTGCGAATTGCCCGGCTGGGTCTCATCGACCTGGGACGGCGTTGAGAAGAGCGCTGGGGTGCCCTCACTATCCATCTCGGACTGGGTCCTAACCTGAAAGAGAAATGAACGTAAGCCTTGGCCAATACCACTTGAGACCGGCCCCTACCCCCCCTTAACCAACCGCGCCGTCACACACGCTCCTACTTACTCTCGCGGAAGAGAACGCACCTCCTTCAACTCAGAGCGTAATGCTGTCCCAGATTTCCTGCATACAAAGAACAAAGCTGTTAAAACGTGCCCCAGGGCGATATTGTCCTTGGCCGAGCCAACCAGGAGCCTACTCTCCCCTTCCTTCCCCAGCAATTGCCACACTTACACCCTTTTTCTGGCAGCAAGCGTGATCGTCTGGTACACCTAAAACCTTCGCACGAACCTTCGCACGATCTAGGAGGAAGAGAAGAGAGGATGACACGACAATATTACTTCCCTGCTGCTCAGACCCACATGCATGGAGGTGAGGCGCGCGCAGAATCCTGGATACAAGGCATTCAACACAGGCCTGAGTTTATCTCCCAGTTCCCCGGACGCTACATTTCCTTCGCTACTGAAGAACGGATGACCAGGAAGAACGTGGAGAGTGCCCTGCTCAATCATACGACCACGGTGTGAGATGCTACCTTTAGATGACGTACCATTAGTTTGTTGGTACTTTCATGTCCTGCAAAGGCACGCGACGAAGCACAGCCTTCACGTTATGATGCTAGCGTGCGATAGTGAAAGCCAGTCTCACGAGCTCCAAGGTACGCCGGAAGGAAACTAGGCCGGATTGTGGCACGCGTGCCGAGACGCCCGGGAGGAACGGGCGCGGGCCGCGCGCACCATGAATGTATAAGAGGACGGCACCAAGGAGATGGACTGGGCTGTGCCGGGGTACCATGCACACGATCATATGCCCCCATTTTGGCTCGTTGCCAGGATTTGTACGAGTGGATGTGGCAAAAAGGGGTAGTCGGACCGCTTTTCATAGCACCGTATTTACATCACACATTCAGGCCCGTAGAGACTAAGTGATTTGCCCGAAATTACCTGCTGAGGACGAACCCTGGTGTCCCGACCTGGAGGCGGCAGCGCATCCGACGGACCACTTCCTTCGCCTGGGCGCGACCCCCGGGCTCAGGAAATACACGTTTTGAGGTAGTGCTGTGGGCGCACGAACATACGCCTTCTGCGGCCAAAGTGCGTAACCCCCGTAATCTACTGAGCCCTCCTGCCAGCGTCAGTACCCTGCGACTAATTGCCACGCCGAGCACAGAAATGCTGCGAAAGGCAGAATTGACAGGCCCAAGTCGAGCATGGCAGCAATCTGGCAAGCATCGTCCCAGCTGCCCATGTGAGGAACAACTGTGGGAGTGTGCCGAAGCCACTCCCCCGAAACCCCGTGACGTCTCCTTCAGCTGGCCAACACGCAAACGTTCCCAAGCTTGCAGGGCCAAACAGGACTGGAACGTGCAAACACGCCACACCACGCAAAAGGACGCTGCCGGCCACGCACCCAAGACAGCGCCTTCAACCGCAAGCGAGTGCATCGTGCGTGCCCCCCCGTCCGCCTCGATGGACGGGCCGAAAGTCCACTCACTGACCACCGCAGGAAGGGATGTCCCCCAGACACACGCGCGCCCCGAGGCGGCACACATGGCGCCCCGAGCAGTGCCCACTGTGGCCTGATCCCGTCCGCCTCGCGACGCACTTTCCCCCCCCCCCCCGCGGGCCCCCAACATGGCGGCTAGGGGGGGGGGGGCCAGACGCGATTAGAGCGCATGCCAGGGCAGCTGATGAGAGCTCGCAGGCTCGCAAGCGCAGCTAACGTACAAGCTTCCTAAACCCGCGAACCCACGTCCGAGGCCCCTGCGTCCCCAGGGCAGTCTGTTGTATGCCCCGTGACTCAGGGCCAGGCTCGTAGCCCAGGGTGAACCTGAGTGCACACCCGAAAGGCAAGTGAGATACCCCACCCCGCCCCGCGATCCACAACATTTGTCGAAGCAGGGAAGGGGGGGGGGGGGGGAGGGGGCAGGGAGGAGGGGAAGGGTGAGCGTGGGCCGCCGACCGTGGTCTGAATCCGCCCCAACGACCCCCTCCCATAACCGAGTCCGTAACCAGCTCAAGTCCAGGACTCGTAGCGAATGCCAAGCCCGACTAACGATGAAAGGAGCCTGGCCCAGGTAACTTTCAATTAATCACAAACGCGCTTTCCCCTCAACGTGCACAAGATCCAGTCCCCCGCCACAACTCTCCCCCCGGCTAAAACACCAACAATAATCGCCACGAGCGACCAGGGGGGGAGAGAGGAATCGGACGCTCCTACACCCGAGCGCGACCGAGGCCTCCCGCAGGAGCCGGCTCGATATACACATAACGATGTGGGGATCAAAAGGACGCGGGGCACAGGGCCGGGGCACTGGCCCCTCGCACTCTACTCGACCGCGTGGCCCGCGACCCACAGCATTCTCCCTCAACGCACACCCGATCCTGCCCCCTCACAAACTCTTTCCCGAGCACGGCCCCCCCCGCCCGTGGCACGCCGACCACAGGGCCCTGTCTCCTGGTACTGCCCAGGGACAAGGCCGGGGCGAGAGGGAAGTAACCGGCAGACTCACCTAAGTGAAGACGGGCGACACGACGGAGCACGACGGACTGCAGGCAAGGCAAACGAGCGGACAAGAGGGCGAGGAGGGGGCGGGGACCGAATATGTACCCCCCCCTTGGCTCCTCCCCGCCGGAAGCAGCTACCTGACTGGGGTCTCCCTAGGTCAAGCCCAGGGACACGACCTCCCACCCCTGTGCCTTCCTGTGGCACTAAGGCGGCCGCCCTCAAGGGGGCGGGCCGCTGCGCAACCCCCACCCCGGGCAGCCTTACACAATGTCTCAAGATGGCGGCGGTACCTGACAGATGCCGTAATGATGGTGCCGTCAAGCGCAGCCGCGACAAGGCACATTCCCCATATAAGCATTTATCAACTTCCTGTTTCTACTTTTGGGAGCCTCAACTGGTCACGCACGTGCCCACACGAGGCATTCACGACCCTACTATCGTCTAGTGAATCAGGCATGGGACCTACCAGCACTGCAAGCTGCCAATATATGATTCAGAAAACATATCTAATTAAATTTACAATTTACCCTTATTATAAATTCTTTACAACCACATATGCCTCTATGCAAATGTGTGGGAGATAGAGAATTCCAGGAATTTGATTTATATAGGGTGAAACTGGCAAATAAATTAATTTCACCGGTGAATTAATGTCATTAAATCAAAACAAACGGCTCTTCTCCCTAGAGACTGGCGGCTAACAACAGATCCACTTCCCAGCGATAAAAAGATACAAAGGCTATTTTCTTATTAAATTCATCTTGAAGAGTCCTTTTAGCATGTATTAATGTAAAATGTTCCCTTTCATGTTTCCGCTAATGTACACAAGGCTCTCAGAGCAACAACGACCTTGTGTGATGGAGAGAGGGGGGCAGAGCCTGTGATGGAGAGAGGGGGGCAGAGCCTGTGATGGAGAGAGGGGAGCAGAGCCGGTGATGGAGAGAGGGGGGCAGAGCCGGTGATGGAGAGAGGGGGGCAGAGCCGGTAATGGTGAGAGAGGGGGGCAGAGCCTGTGATGGAGAGAGGGGGCTGAGCCGGTGATGGAGAGAGGGGAGGAGAGCCGGAAATGGTGAGAGAGGGGGGCAGAGCCTGTAATGGTGAGAGAGGGGAGCAGAGCCTGTGATGGAGAGAGGGGGGCAGAGCTGGTGATGGTGAGAGGGGGGCAGAGCCTGTGATAGGGAGAGAGAGGGTCCCCCTCTGATGTTTAATGAAGGGTTCTAGGTCAGAGAGTTGGCATCGCTGAGAGGGCAGGCCGAAGGACATGAAATTAACAAACTGCGCCCTGTACCACGGTCCACAACAACAGCTGTTTTACAAGGCAGATGCTGTGTTCATGTAGTGAGTACCTTTAAACCCACACATTGTTGCTGCCCTTTTCCCCCCTTCACATTTGGTTAAACTCTAAATCAATGGTCTTAAGACTGTTTAGTGCTGTGCCCCCCCACCCCCCCCCCCCACCCTCAGCACTAAATGGTACACATATGTTCTCATATATTTTCTGGCGTCTTTTATCCTCTGAGATGGTTTAACGGTATCCCTCGTGTATGTAGGGGCTGGTTTGGGGAGAGGGGTGCACTACAGGCAGAGGTTCTGATAGCTCTGGCCCCACAGATGTTCTGATAGCTCTAGCCCCACAGATGTTCTGTTAGCTCTAGCCCCACAATGAGGGTCCTTTTAGGTTGGGGAGAGGTGTGGCCAGGCTCACCTGGGGCAACCCTCTATATTATGCAATGAAAGTATTCTGCACACACATACGTGGACACGACCCCCTTTGGTATAAAGTTATTACATCAGTCATAACCTCAGATGTGTCAGTTGGACCCTTTGGCAGTTTTAAGCTGTGTACAATGACTTGAGTGTAAACACTTGTAAATATGATTGGTAAGACATGATGGATTTTAAGACCGAATGTAGGTGAGAACTCAACATGGGCAGTATGGCATCAAGACAACATTACAAGTGTTACCATCTTGAGTAACTTGACATGAGCTCAATTTTCTAGCATTAATTGTCAAATGGTAAACATCATGTGCATACGATATCACCTCTACGTACTGTGGCACATCTGGAATTTAAAAGACTGGCGCCCAATATCCAGGGATGACCCTCCTTGATAAAGACAGATCACAGCCCATGAAAGAGCTAGAAGAGAAGGAGATCCAGCAGGCCACCCGCCATCTCAAGCCATCCGGAAACCCACAGCAGTCTTTAGGCCAAGAGCCACCGTGGGTCCATCTTTGTTGCACCACATTTCCAAAGGATAGCGCTCTGTTGTGGCTGAATATAACGGATGGGCGGGCAGTAAATTGCTGTTCTTTGAAGGCAACAGATGAGAGCAGAGACAACGATGGATGGATGGTTGGATGGATGGATGGATGGATGGATGGGGAAGGAAGAAAGTAAGTAAGTAAGTAAGTAAGTAAGTAAGAAGGCTTTTGAGCCCTCTGGCCTTCCCCACATAAGACCTGTACCCAGGTTGTCCTGACCGCTCCTCCATCCGAAAGGCTCTCTATCTTGGGGAATACCAGAGAAGGAAGGCCTTGGAGGGTCTAAATTCCCAAGGAGGGGACAAGGAGTGCTTTGCTGTGGTATGTTCAATGCACAGTGCCACTAGGACTCTCACTGTGCTACACATCCTTACGGGCTACAATGCTGCTGTAATTGCTCTCAGTGTAAATGTTATAATCCAAGCTACAGTGAATTTTGTAATTAAGTGTAATGAAGGTTGTGGGCGAGAGCAATGTGCTGGGACTCCAGGAGCTAAACAAAAATGAAGGATGGGGAGGGTCAGGGGCTCAAACTTAAGGACCAAGATAAAAACAAGCTGCGGCAAAGCCAGTAAGTTTCAGGTTTTAAACCTATTGTCTTTGCAAAAGCTGTTTTTGGGTCGGGGAGATGAGGGGTTACCTGGGGTAGAAACACACAAGAAAGAAAGCAACACAGAGTGTAGCGGCAGAGGAAACACATGAGGGTCAGGGGGAGAAAGTATTATGCAGCATGGGGGTCGCAGGAGAAAAGCACATGAGGGAGAAAGCAACACAGAGTGCAAGGGTTTGCAGGGGGAATCATACATGGGAGAGTGTAAGGTGGGAGTGCTTTGCAGGGGAGAGAAGCACATGAGGGGAGAGCAACACGTATTGTGGGGCAAGGGACACAAGCAAGCGAGAGCTGAAAAATCCATGTATTCCAATGGAGTGCTTACCCAAAAGTGATTTGAGGGAAGTTACAAGCCAGAGAAGCACAAGGATGGTACGGTCAAGGGATGGGACGAATAGAAGATGGACAATATGGGACACGGAAAGCCATTGAACAAGAGGCAAGCAAATAAGTGTGACACAAAATCCAACTGACGGTAAGCAATGGGTCGGTGGTAAGCCACTGTAAATCCTTGGAAGGCCACGATAAGTTTTGCGGACCCAGTCGCCTTGTGCTGTTTGGTAGGCGAGGCCCCAAAACTAATGATATAAAATGATGAAAATTGATTGACTGATGGAGGTTGGAATCAACCAAGACTCTGAGAGTTCTTGCAGGATGAGTTTTCCTAGAGCTAAGCCGTACATTTGAATTCCAGGTGCAGAGTGAACTATGGGTTATCAGAATCTCAGATTTCAAGGCGCCCAGTTGAAGACAGGGAGGGAAGTAGGCAATTTTTTTTCTACCTCTGTCAGTCATATGACAAGAAGTATAGGTAGGATTTACCTTACGGTTTGCAATTTAAACCATCAATGACCTTTTACAATTCTTCGCCATTTCTCTCTGCCGTATTCACTTTCCAGCAGGTTCCACCCATCCGACTGGAGGGTGAGACACATATATTACCTCTGTGGGCATTCCATTTGCCCCATATCTGGTCCCACTTCCGGGGGCACCCCCTGCTTTCGTAGACAACCCTTTCTGCTACTGTGCAACAGTCCATGTCTCGTTCCCATTCCACCATCTTGGCATCTACTCTACCCCCCATTTCCTGGCAATGTTTCGTTTCGCAATTATCTTTCCCAGGGTGACCCAGAGCTGCTCCATGCGATTCATGTCAGTCACGTCCCATATGTTTAGGAGACATAATTTGGGCACAAGATTATGGTCCTCCCACACACTTCCTGCATCTGAGACACCACAGCCTCCCAATAGAGTTTGATGGCCTGGCATTCCCATAATATATGGTAGAGCGTACCCTCCTGCTTGCAGAGCCTTCTCCACCTAGCGTCTTCTCGCCTTTCCATTTTTGCCAGAGAACCACAGGAAAAATAGGATCTATGAAGTATCTTAAGCTGGATTAGCCATTATGTTATGGCTACTTCCCGTAGGGAGGAAAGCAATTCCTCCCAGTCTTCGTCTTCTAAGTTCACAAGGACTTTCTGCCAGAGTTCGTGTAGATGAAAAAAGGGGTCAGGTAGGTTATTGACCATCTTTTAGTATGTCATGGAGATTGTCCGTCAGTCCATGTGGTCTGTCAGGAATCTATCTTCCAGTGGGGAGGCCCCGGACAGGTGCTCGTCTGGTGGGTTGACAGCCATGAGGGCGTGCCGTATTTGCAAATATCTGATGTTTACGAGTTTGTAATTTCGTACTCCTTTGGTAAATCTGAGAATGGGATCATTCCTCCCCTCGCCCCCCGGTCTCCCACTCTGGAGATACCTATGGTGTCCCATTTATTAAAGCCCAGGCAGGTACTGAGCCTTCCCAACCTCTCTGACTCCTATAGGGGCATAGCCTGTGTCACTTTATTATGCTATCCTAGTCTCTTAGTTACTCGATGCCACAGGGCAACCATTAGGACTGTTGATCCCATAAGGTGCTGGTGCCTAAGCTTTGTATACAGGGCACTTATTTAGCCCCCGGGGCCCTGGAGCCATCTGTCCATCTGATACCCTGATTCGTCATGTGGGCGATGATCCCATTGCTTTATAACTGACACTTGGGCTGCCTAATAATATGCTTGAATGTTGGGTAATGCAATCCCGCCGTAGTACCACCCCCTAGTGAGTTTTTGTGTCACAATGTGTCACAGGGGCCCCCCATCCCAAAGTAAGGCCCTAACTTCACCCTTTATCGTGTTGAAGTAGGCATCGGGGAACTTGTATGGTGTGTTTTGCTGGGGATGGAGGAATCATGGCAACGCCATCATTTTAAAAAGAGCTGCTTGGCCAAGTAAGGACAGCGGTAGTGATCGCCAGTGTCACACGTCACTCTGTAGGCAAGTCAGCGGGTGAGGGTCTGCTGTAGCAAAGATCCCTAAGTAAAGAAAACCCTCCATCACCACCACCGCTCGCAGTTTGATGGCAGGGCTATATATAAATAATATTGTTGACTTGGACCAATTTATGGTATACCCTGGGTATTTTCCAAAATTAAGGGAAGATTGCAGCAATGAGACATATAGGAGCACATCATCTACATATGAGGAGATTTTGTCCTCCCACCCTTCGGTCCATCATAATCCCCGAATCAGTGGGTCTCCTCTTATCCACTTTGCCAAGGGCTTCAGAATCATCTCAAATATTAGTGGCAAGAGGGGGCAGCCATGCTGTGTCCCTCATCTGAGAAGGAATGCCCGTGAGGTATGGCTATTTACCAGCACCTGCACCAAAGGCTCTTCATATAGCAGTTTGACCAATACCAAGAATTTCAGGCCCAATCACATGCGCTCCAGGACTGCAAACAGATAGGGATACTCAATGGCATAGAAGGCCACGCAAGCTTGAATCCAGTGGCACAGTGAGCAAGGGACCCAAGTCTGGGCCAATATCACTGCATCTTCTTTGATCAAACCTATTCTTCCCGGCACTCCATGGAGGCGGCACAGATTGAGGGCCAGTTGCGCCCCGGAATAAAGGCCGGATTGATCCGGGTGGACCAGTTTGGTGACAAATTGAAGTAGATGAGACACCAGTAGTTTAGCCAGGGCTTTAACCTCAGCATAGAGTAGCAAGATGGGCCGGTAAAAGCGACAGCTCTCCGCCGGCTTACCCCTCTTTTTTATCAGTGCTACGGAGGCCATCCTTTGATCCTCCGGTAATATACCTCTTTGCCTGCTTTCTAGATACATCTTACACAGGTGTGGTGCTATTTTATTAGCAGTGAGTTTAAAGAATCCTACAAGGAGGCATTTGGTCCCATCGTCTTTTCAGTTTGTATACTATGGATTGTGGAAATTATTTAATCTTCCGTTGGGTCTTTCTCCAGTGTCAATCGATCGCCTTCCCGTTTATCAAGCCAGGCTAGGTGTTTCCCTGCCCTATCTCCCATTTCGTATATTTTGTGTTATGTCGCTAAGCGTTTAGTCCTGACCACCTCTGTCACTAAGGGGCATATCATCAACGGCCAGCGATAATTATCGCTGGCCGCTCTTAGCGTTAAAATGTTTAACGCCGGCTAGAGCAGATAATTATCGCCATGCTAGTGCTGTATTAACAACGCTCAGCGCAATGGCGATAATTATCCTAGCAATAGCGATGTTTTCCATGGAACATCGCTGGTTTTCCAGCGATATTCCATGGAAAACGTCGATACCCTTGATAATAGGGGCCTGTGGTCTTAGCCACACAATCCACCCCCCATGTTAAGTGTGCCTAAATTCCTGCGTTAAGGCATACTTAGCGTGATTTAAATAATCGCTTCCCCGCATTGTAAATATCGCGAAGCTGCCTTCGTGATATTTACCCATGTTGTTTCCACAGACACGCCTACTTTGCATCTCATTAGCGATGCGAAGTTTGGCGTGCTGGAAACGGGAGCAAAATCAGCAAAACACGCGATAGCATGTCTTTGCTGATAAGGCGTTATTGCCGCATTGTTAATATGCCCCTAAGTTTTTATACTCTTGATGCTTTATGTCCAGTGTGTGTCTGGCAGATTCGTCGTTAGTATAAACCAGACTTGCTTCCCAATCCAGTATAAATCCCTCCAGCTCCTCCAGCTTCGCCTTTTTATCTTTTTTATGGCCCATTGTAAGTGCGAGTGCCTGACTGTTGGGTACAGTTTTGAAAGCTTCCAAGAGAGTCTGTGGGGAGGTGACTGACCCCACATTTTCTTTGAAATAATATTCTGTGGACTGAATGAGACTAGTTACAATATGTGGAACCTTCAGGTAACAAGGAGTTGGCGAAATTATCTCACGCTTTGGTGACGCCCCCAGGATGTAGCATGCCCAGATTGGGGGATGGTCCAAAATTACGCGTGCCAGATGTTGCACCTCTGTAAAGTTGTGTGCCTTGTCAGTTAGCACCAATATGTGATTATGGGCTCCAGAGTAAAATGTGTATTGTAGCGAGTGTGGCTTAAGCTCACGCCACACATCAACGAGCTCCAAGGCCTCCATGATGTCTGCTAAGTCAGATCGGGTGTGTGGGGGGCATCTAGGCAGATGTCTATCCTTCTGATGGCATAGCGTCATGTTCAGGTCCCCTCCTATCAATAGATCTCAATCAGGTAGGTCTAATATTATCTTGCTCAAATCTAGAAGAGCTGTTTTATGGAGCACTGGGAGAATATAGGCCGATAAGATATTTAAACATCTTCCCTCTAATATGCCTGTCACCACTGCAAATTGGCCCTGCGCGTCTATCCATGACTGATCTACAGCAAAGGGGAAGTGCTTAGGCATATGTATTCCCATCGCTCTGGACCCAGAGGTGAGACCCGCGTGTGGAATTAATTTGTATCCCCACTAATCGAGTGCTTTGCAGGTGTTTACCACTAGGTGCATTTCCTGTAAAAGGATGACATCTGGTGCATGACGCTTTATGAATTGAGTTACAGCAAACAAATGATGGAAAGGAATGCTGACAATGCAAACATTCTCCCCCAGTCAAAAGATCTGGGTTAAATCCATTGTTCTTTTGCCCACTACGCCACCTCAGTTTGGACCGAGCCATATGCAAATCAGTATTGACCCTGTACCCATGGGAACAGTCCAGACCGAACTGCCAGGCCAGGTCCTTCTTGGACTGGAAACAAGCATCCTGGGACCGGTTTCAGGGTATGTCACCCTTCTTCAGCCACGCTAGCTTGAATCCAGTGGCACAGTGAGCAAGGGACCCCCATCTGGGCATACCCATCCCACTTACGGCGAAAAGTGTTACAGCATAAAAATGATGGACGGAATGCTGACAATGCAAACATTCTCCCCCAGTCAAAAGATCTGGGTCAAATCCATCATTCTTTTGCCCACTACGCTATCCCAGTTTGGACCCAGCCATATGTAAATCAGTCTTGACCCTGTGCCCCATGGGAACTGTCCAGACAGAACTACCAGGCCAGATCCTCCCTGGACCGGAAACAAACATCCTGGGACTGGTTTCAGGGTATGTCACCCTTCTTCAACCAGGCTAGCTTGAATCCAGTGGAACAGTAAGCAACGGTCCCACGTTTGGGCATACCCATCCCACTTAGGGCGGAAAGTGTTATAGGAAACAAGTGATGGATGGAATGCTGGCAATGCAAACATTCACCCCCAGTCAAAAGATCTGGGTTAAGTTCAGTGTTCTTTTGCCCACAGCGCCACCCCAGTTTGGACCCAGCCATATGCAAATCAGTCTTGACCCTGTGCCCCATGAGAACAGTCCAGACCAAACTGCCAGACCAGGTCCTCCCTGGACCGGACACAAGCATCCTGGACCGTATGTCGCCCTTCTTCAGCCAGGCTAGCTTGAATCCAGTTGCGCTTGAACCCAGTGGCACAGTGAGCAAGGGACCCCCCTCTGGGCATTCCCATCTCACTTAGGGCAAAAAGTGTTACAGCACACAAATGATGGACAGAATGCTGACAATGCAAACATTCTCCGCCAATCAAAAGATCTGGGTCAAATCCATCATTCTTTTGCCCACTAGCCACCCCAGCTTGGACCCAGCCATATGCAAATCAGTCTTAACCCTGTGCCCCATGGGAACAGTCCAGACCGAAGTGCCAGGCCAGGTCCTCCCTGGACCGGAAACAAGCATCCTGGGACCGGATTCAGGGTTGACTGATTTGCATATGGCTGGGTCCAAATGGGGGTGGCGTAGTTGGCAAAAGAACGATGGATTTAACCCAGATCTTTTGGGCGCCCATTCTAATCCCACTCAAGGAAGGATCAGGAAGAGTCGCCCATGGTCTCGGGCCTCCTCCTGCAGCTCCTCTCCGCCCTCCTCTATCTCCGATGATGCCTCATGTCCATTCTAATCCCACTCAAGGAAGGATCAGGAAGAGTCGCCCATGGTCTCGGGCCTCCTCCTGCAGCACCTCTCCGCCCTCCTCTATCTCCAATGATGCCTCATGTCCATTCTAATCCCACTCAAGGAAGGATCAGGAAGAGTCGCCCATGGCCTCGGACCTCCTCCTGCAGCTCCTCTCCGCCCTCCTCTATCTCCAATGATGCCTCATGTCCATTCTAATCCCACTCAAGGAAGGATCAGGAAGAGTCGCCCATGGTCTCTGGCCTCCTCCTGCAGCTCCTCTCCGCCCTCCTCTATCTTCGATGATGCCCCAAGTCCATTCTAATCCCACTCAAGGAAGGATCAGGAAGAGTCGCCCATGGTCTCGGGTCTCCTCCTGCAGCTCCTCTCCGCCCTCCTCTATCTTCGATGATGCCTCATGTCCATTCTAATCCCACTCAAGGAAGGATCAGGAAGAGTGCCCATGGTCTCGGGCCTCCTCCTGCAGCTCCTCTCTGCCCTCCTCTCTCTCCGATGATGCCTCATGTCCATTCTAATCCCACTCAAGGAAGGATCAGGAAGAGTCGCCCATGGTCTCGGGCCTCCTCCTGCAGCACCTCTGCACCCTCCTCTATCTCCGATGATGCCTTATGTCTATTTAATCCCACTCAAGGAAGGATCAGGAAGAGTCGCCCATGGTCTCCGGCCTCCTCCTGCAGCACCTCTCCGCCCTCCTCTATCTCCAATGATGCCTCATGTCCATTCTAATCCCACTCAAGGAAGGATCAGGAAGAGTCGCCCATGGTCTCGGGCCTCCTCCTGCGGCTCCTCTCCGCCCTCCTCTCTCTCCGATGATGCCTCATGTCCATTCTAATCCCACTCAAGGAAGGGTCAGGAAGAGTCGGCCTGGTCTCCGCCCTCCTCTATCTCCGATGATGCCTCATGTCCATTCTAATCCCACTCAAGGAAGGATCAGGAAGAGTCGCCCATGGTCTCGGGCCTCCTCTTGCAGCTCCTCTCCGCCCTCCTCTATTTTATTTATGTCATTTATAAAGCGCATGAATCACCCCGGGTGGGGTATCTCCGCGCTGTGGACGAGAGAGGAGAGAGCTGAATGGGTTTAGAAGAGAGTTGTTTTCAGTTTTTTTCTGAAAGACAGGTGGTTATTGCAAAGCCGGATATCCAGGGGTAGCTGATTCCAAAATAGGGGGGGCAAGGTAGGAGAATGATTTGCCTCCCAGTCTGGTGTGTTTAATCCTTGGCATGGTAAGGAGACCTTTACCTTGGGAACGTAAGGTACGTGATGGGGAGTGTCTGACTAGCTTGTCTGCCAAATATGTCGGTCCCATATGGTTGAGGCCTTTGAATACCAGACAGCAGATTTTGAACTGGATCCTCTTACGTATTGGTAACCAGTGTAGTTTACGAAGTAGAGGAAGAGAGGGTGTGCGGTGGGGAGTACTAGTTATTAGTCGAGCTGCCGTATTCTGAACTACCTGTAGGCTGTTCAGTGTAGGCTGTTCTATCTCCGATGATGCCTCATGTCCATTCTAATCCCACTCAAGGAAGGATCAGGAAGTCGCCCATGGTCTCGGGCCTCCTCCTGCAGCTCCTCTCCGCCCGCTCTATCTCCGATGATGCCTCATGTCCATTCTAATCCCACTCAAGGAAGGATCAGGAAGAGTCGCCCATGGTCTCTGGCCTCCTCCTGCAGTTCCTTCCTCTCCGCCCTCCTCTATCTCCGATGATGCTTCATGTCCATTCTAATCCCACTCAAGGAAGGATCAGGAAGAGTCGTCCATGGTCTCGGGCCTCCTCCTGCAGCTCCTCTCCGCCCTCCTCTATCTTCGATGATGCCTCATGTCCATTCTAATCCCACTCAAGGAAGGATCAGGAAGAGTCGCCCATGGTCTCGGGCCTCCTCCTGCAGCTCCTCTCCGCCCTCCTCTCTCTCCGATGATGCCTCATGTCAATTCTAATCCCACTCAAGCAAGGATCAGGAAGAGTCGCCCATGGTCTCGGGCCTCCTCCTGCGGCTCCTCTCCACCCTCCTCTATCTCCGATGATGCCTCATGTCCATTCTAATCCCACTCAAGGAAGGGTCAAGAAGAGTCGCCCATGGTCTCGGGCCTCCTCCTGCAGCTCTTCTCCGCCCTCCTCTATCTCCGATGATGCCTCATGTCCATTCTGCCGTTTCTGGGTCGCCGAGTCCGCCTGTTGTGTGTTGGCACTACACACAGGGAGCATACATGCCCACTTCTGCGGGTGCACGCACCCTGCCACCACCCGGCTGCACCTCACGGTTAGGTCCCTCTCTGTATCCGGCCAAGCCCGTGTCAATGCGGTTCCCGGCTTTCTCGTTTCAGGTTCGCAGTGGTCGCTAGGTGGGTTGGAGCACAAGTGCAGCCCCTTGCATCCAGATTATGTGTCGGATACCATGAGGGGTCGGTGCGGATCACAGGAGTTGCTCTAGCTTGTGGTCATCTTCCTTGGCTGCTGGCTACGCCTCAGAAGTAGCCAATTTTTAAAGCTATGAACGTGAATTTTTAAGTAGGTTTGCCCACTTTGCCTTTTTTGCTCAATTTGCTTTTATAAGTCAAATGTTTACGATTGTCAAATTAGTTGAAATAGTAAATAGCCAGTATCTCTTGGGTTCTGGTTGGGGTGGCTCATATAGTCATGGGGCGGATACCGGGGATGGGATTGGTATAGCCACTACCTTTTGAAGTTTTACATGTGCATTCTTTTTTTTGATCAGAGTAATGGTTCATAGCTGCACTTTGGAGGTATGGAGCTGTACACAAATATTAGTTGTTTAATTGGTGTTTAATGAATTTTTCTTGACTATTGTATTTTTATTGATATGTTGTGTGATGTGTGGTTTGTCCTGCCTAACCGGCTTGATATCAAACTAATAAAATATACTGATACTTGTGCGGAGGTAGCAAAGAGGTTCTGTAATAGGGGAAGGTATAATGGGCCAGCAGAATAGATGTTAAGGGAATAAGAGGTAATATGTAAGATCACTGAACCATTTGCTGGGGCAGGTAAATGCTGCTGCAGCAAAGAAAGGAAGACAAAGAGATGCAAAGAATAAAGATACTAGACAAAAAAGAGGCATTGAGTCAAATAAAGCGATAACGAAACAAAAGAGATTTGAAAGAGATGTGAAGACAGGGAAATTGAGCGCTCAATGATCCGTAAATTGTCTCTTTTTATATGGTAATTTCTATGAACTTTAATGACAATGGTGATACAAAGGGTAATGTCACTCATCTGTTTATGCAAAGTGACTGCCTTCCATCAGAATGCCTCCCAGCTCTCCTGAAACTCCTGCTGTGCGATAGGAGGTGGCGAGGGAGAAGCCGGGCCTCTGGAATTGTGCGGCTGCGGCGATTTTCGTATGGTTATAGATTTGTCGCACTGGCCACATAATCCATCATCTGCCGCATAATCTGCAGATTTCAACACAAATGTGTTTCTAGCGCAAATGGTTCAAAAGTTACTAAACATACGACAACACTTGTTGCGTAGAGGAAGTCCCTTTCCAAAGCTGGTGTGGTAATATTTATGTTGCTTATTCAATATATTTGTATAATAAACTGATACTAATAAGGTGCTCACAATGCCCAGAGAGTATTACCAAGAATAAAAAAGATGAAATAATGAAGTAAAACTATTACAAGTTGAGCTGCATTATGCCGCATAATTTGGCTTTTCTTGCCACATAATTTACTCAAACCTGTTTACATAATTTGACCATCTCCTGCTGCATAAATCCAGTGGCCCTCGGGATAAGCAAGGCAATGTTTACAACGCAAGCAGCGCTTGTATAACATGATTGGTTTTAGTGCTAAAAAAAAAAAAAAAAATGGACTCATATTTATTTTTCTAAATTGAGATGTCATGAAGCACAGTATGCCCGTGTCTCCTGGATAATCAATTTTAAAGACTGGCAGCACTTCATACTTACCTCTGAATGGCAGCCTGTGATCAGTAGCAAAAGAAGCACATAAACAAGCACTGGCCTCCTCCCACAGTCCCCATAAACCACCCACTCTCCCCAGGACTCAATTTGTTTGCAAAATAATCATCATTGGACGTTTCTAAAAGAAGCCTGGCTTAATGAGTTTTTTTATCTTGTCTTCTTTAGGAGCTGGTTATATTTTTTAACAATTTAAAATAATGTTCAGTTTTGAATAATATGGCTGCTGGTTCATTTTAGGACAAGTGACCCCTGTAAGGTTTTCTCACAGAAGCTGCTGAATGTCTTGCTTTGTGAGAAGCAGAAATAGGTGCAGCCTGTGGAGCAGGAGGGAGTGTGTGTCGCCCTCTAGTGGACGGTTGAAAGTGCGGCAGCGACAAATCTCCATGAAATCCTTAGCTTTATAGGTATTTTAATGTAATTTGGGAGCAGAAGTGGACACACTCCGCCTTGCTCCTCGTTCTGCCCTGGAGGTTTCCTTGCTCTGTCCAGTTGCTGATTTAAAGCCCCGGAGGCGACATTTTGTAGAGACGACATTTTAACTGGATGGGACACGGCAGGGGCTGTACAAAGCGCCACGAGGCATCTGGAGAGAGCCGGGGAGCTGGGCAAGGGAAATCGAGTCTGCTGTCTCTTGGGAACTTGAGTAGGGGAGGAGGGGCAAGGAGAGGGGGCTGAGACAGGAAGGGAAAGACAGGAGGTAGCAGTGCTTAATTTGAGGTGGTGGTTGCAGGTGGGACCCACCAAGCACTCTTTGTTGTGGACCAGGACATGTTTATAGTCATCAGACGCGGATCAAGAACAAGAGAGAGAAAGGCAGTGACAAAGGGAGACCGCAGGGATGAAAGAGAGCCCGAAAAAGTGAGAGAAAGGGGAAGGGAGTGTCTGGTGTTGGATGAAAGCGACTTGAGGTGGAATCAGTACTATACAGCGGGGTATTTGACAACCCCATCTTCCAGCAGCCCAACGCTGGGACTCTGAGGGGCATATTATCAAGAAACCGGCGTTAAAATTATCCCCGCTTTAGTGGCAGAAAACTGCGGCTAAAGCGGCGATAATGGGCTTGATAATATGCCATTAAGAATTCCCATAGAAGCCCATCTTATGGTGTCAACATGGGCTTCTATGGGAATTCTCTGCGGCATATTATCAAGCCCATTATTGCCTCTTTTCTGCCGCTAAAGCGGCGATAATTGTAACGCTGTGCTTGATTACATGCCCCTCAGAAACTTTGGGTCTGGCGCTCATTTGTTTGCAAGTTAAGCGCTGGGTGGTGGGGCCATCACAGCTAACAACAGATTTCGCTGAAAAAATCGACAACAGCTGTAAAATAAGAGCGTGAAGTGCTCAGTGCTTATTGGCTCCCAGGGACTCTGCAGTGGAAACAGATGTCAGAGCGGTTCTCCAAGCTTCGGTGGCGCAGCCTGGGGTTTCCACATGGACCTGTTTTTATAACAATATTAAATGGTACCGACTAAGGGACATATTTACAAAGAAATGGTGGAGCTGCGGCAAAATTTGCAGCGCCGTGTTCTTCCATTTCCAAAATGCAGGGATGCGCCACATTTATAAAAATGCGGCGCACCCCTTTATTTTCCCTAGCACTGGCACTAAATAAAGCTGCCTGGCGCCAACACAGACAGCGTTGCACCATAGAGCAAAGGTGCCTGCAATTGCCCCTTCCTGCAAATAAACAATCAATAATAGCAATTTGCTTCTCTGCAGCACACATAAAAAAGCAAATACAAGGAGAAATACAAGTATTTCTTCCCATTGCACCATTCTAACACCAGCTCTTGCATGGAGTTCGTTTGTGGTGCTGCCTCAGATTGACACCTCCTTGTAAATCTGGGGCAGCGTTAAAAAGCAATGGGTGTTGTAATGAAATGCCCACAGCAACACACATTGCACGCCCCTTTCAAGCAGATACCTGTGTAAAAGGGTACCATATTTACAAAGAGGCGTCAAGCCACTGAAAGTGGGTTAGTACCACTTTGTAAATATGGAGCAGAGCATTGTGTCACCGCAACGTCGGTAAAAGTGACATTCCTGTAGCGCAATCCCCTTGTAAATATGCCCATAAATCTCACTGTGACATAGTCCCAAAGCTGGTTGGATGGTGTTAGAGACCAATCAGAAAACACATCAACAAGGAGGGACAGAGTGCACATTGAAAAAAAAGAAATCATATGTTGGGAATCAGCACACAAGGGATAAAGCATGGCCATGCGCGGTCTACTGTCTGGCCCTCCACTACAAAAAATAATACATTTAAAAAGAAAGACACAGGAGGGGGTAGCAACTTGAGCAGGTGGTGGAAGGGGGCAGTAAAGGGGGGCAAGTGAGTGGGAAGGGGAAGCAGCTCTCAAGGGAGAAGCACATTATTGAGCAGGCAATGCAGGGTGAAGCACATTTTTTTTTTGTAGCGTTTTATATAGCACAAACTTGACCCGAACCCAATCAGGTATCAGAGCGCTTTACATAGCACCTGTTACGTTACATGAGGACACACATTCATTCTTTGTTAGGCACGGGGAGATTAAGTGATTTGCCCAGAATCACAGGATGTTCAGCATCATTACTGAGACTCAAACCCAGTTCCCTAGGTCCGAAGTCAAGCGCCCTAGCCGTTAGGCCAACTCCTCTCACATGAGGGCAAATGAAACATGGAGGGGCACAGGGGAACAGCACACGGGCAAGAGAGAGCGACATGGAGCTGTGCGGAGGAAGGAAAAGAAGTAGACGAGCAGCAGTAAACAGATGCACTCTCATGGAGTGCTTGACCAAAACCAAAAAGTAGTGCCTGAAAAGAAAGCACTGGAAGGGCACAAGTAAAGAGGCTATGCTCCAGGGAGGGACAAACACAAGAAGAGGAAGGAAAGCCCAAACAAGTTATTGAATAAAAAGCAGCCACATAAAAGTGACAAAGCCAGCAATGGTAAACATTGGGCAGGCCAGCTCTTAATAAGCCAACAATCGGTTTGTGCAACCGGACAGCTTGCACTGTTTGGTGAGAGTGACTAAATGAAGTGGTGGAGGGGGCGTCAGGTGATAGGACTTAAGGCACTAGATATATATGAAGGCTAGGGGGAGGCTCCACTGCTGGGATTTAAGGCGCTAGATATAAATTAAGGTTTGGGGATCAGTCTGGTGCTGGGACTTAAGGCGTTAGATATAAATAGAGGTTTGGGGAAGCCTCAATTTGTGGGACTTAATGCACTAAATTTAAGTATATATTGGAGAAGGGTCAGGTGCTGCGACTTAAGGCACTAGGTATAAATGAAGGTTTGGAAGGGTCAGGTACTGTGACTTAAGGCACTAGAAATAAATGAAGGTTTGGAAGGGTCAGGTACTGTGACTTAAGGCACTAGAAATAAATGAAGGTTTGGAAGGGTTGCGTACTGTGACTTAAAGCACTAGAAATAAATGAAGGTTTGGGAAGGGTCAGGTGCTGTGACTCAAGGCACTAGAAATAAATGAAGGTTTGGGAAGGGTCAGGTACAGTGACTTAAAGCACTAGAAATAAATGAAGGTTTGAGAAGGGTCAGGTGCTGTGAATTAAAGCACTAGAAATAAATATTGGTTTGGAAGGGTTGCGTACTGTGACTTAAGGCACTAGAAATAAATAAAGGGTTGGAAGAGTTGCGTACTGTGACTTCAAACACTAGAACTAAATGAAGGTTTGGAAGGGTCAGGTGCTGTGACTTATGGCTCCAGATATAAATGAACGTTTGGAAGGGTCAGGTGGTGTGACTTAAGGCACTAGATATAAATTAAGGCCTTGGAAAGGTCAGGTGCGGTCACTTAAGGCACTATATATAAATGAAGGTTTGGGAAGGGTAAGATACTGTCACTTATGGTGCTAGATATGAATGAAGGTTTGGGAAGGGTCAGCTACTGTGACTTGAGGCCCTATATATAAATGAAGGTTTGGGAAGGTTTGGGTGCTGTGACTTAAGCCACGTTTTTATCAATTTACAAATATTGTGAAGTTTGGTTGGGAAAGGGAAAGGGCCACTGCCTCACCGGCTGGTTTTGGGAGACTGGGCTGGACAGAGAGAAAGGAGAGGGGCGGTAGAAAATCAGCAAAAAAGATGCAGATACAGGATATAGAAACATAAATAATAAGCATTGTCAAAGCCAAAAGATCTGGTGATGACTGTCAGCCTTTTAGTTTTGGGAATTTTAGTTTTGATCTGTCAAGGTTTTTGCTAGCCCGTATTGTTGGGAAGCTGCCAGGTCATCACCAATAAAAAATAAAAAAAACATTGACTAAAGGCAAACGTTTTTGGGGGGTCCCAGGAAAGCACATATTACCATAGTAGTTCCTGGCACTGAAAGTAACTACTTTGTGTGCAAATGTACACCCTGTAACAGTGCAGCATATTGTAACTTACAGCGCAGTGACTGACGTGAACTGACCCACTGCCCCATGATGCATGCTGGAGCAGGTGGAAGAAAAATGTTAATGACACAACCAAAGATTAATGGATCTAGCTGAAACCCCCTATACATAACTATGTTTTACACACATCATGTTAGTAAAATTAAAAAGCCTTAGCTAACACCAGACCTAAAAGTTGCCTGGTGCTGGCTGCCAGCCTTTTGCCTTTGCGTAATGGTTTTATAAATCTTGTACAAGTAAATAGATAGAGGGGTCTGAAAAGATAGATACATAATAAGGCACGCAAAGACATAGATAGATAGATATATAGACCGATAGATGGATGGACAGATAGATAGACAGACGGACAGACAGTCAGACAAACAGACGGAGAGACAGAGAGACAGACAGACAGAGAGAGAGAGATAGAGAGAGAGAGAGAGAGATAGATAGATAGATAGATAGATAGATAGATAGATAGATAGATAGATAGATAGATAGATAGATAGATAGATATAGCACAACTTCAACTAGTAATATAATAATGAAATGTCCATATAAGCATGTCATTCAAGAGCACTGAAAACAAACCAGAAAGTCAGACAAGCAGGACTTGCAGACTAGACCTTTTACAAGCGTAACAGTAGACCTCAATTAAAATGCATAGTAGCATGACATGCCGGAGTGCAATTAAAAATGCACTACATTGCATGCATACTAAATACAGGATAACCTTAAAAGGATACTTTCTAAGGGACCCAATCTGGTATGCTGTAAAATACCATCAGTTAGATAAACAAAGGTCATTTCAAAAGGAATTTACAACAGCATTAGCAAGAGACAGGAACTGATAAAGCTGGAATGTGCCCTGTGCTCACATCCGGTAGAAAGTGTCATACCGTCACATCAGGCTCTACACACAAAGGCAACACTAGAGTGAAAATACTATAAAAACAGAAACACTAGTAGTGAAGGAAACTACCCTGTGGTAACCTTGTGTAACTTTCCTCGTGAAAGAGCAAAATGCAGTCACTCAAAGTGAAGTTGGCTAGCAGCTAAAGTCGGCTGATCCACTCCCCCAGGTTCTATGCTGTAGTGTAAGGAAAATGTGGATGACGCAATACACCAATGGACGAAGGCAGCTGGCTGAAAGCCCCATATAAGTAAGTATATTATCCATTTTGTTTAGTAAAATCAAAAGGTTCAGGCTAGCTCCAGATCTAAAAGGAAAGCTGGCTGAATGGGTGTGATTTGAAGAAGAAAACCAGAGCTTCTGAAGTCTTCCAGCGTTGAGCCTCAGTAAATCCACTGTGTCAAAAGAGTTGACACTCGGCAGGAAAAATACCCCGATCCACCTAATCCCCTTATTCTATTTTTTTTATTTATTTGTGTGAATTATCACTATAGTTTTGTGGAATTTCACAACATTTAGTTAAAATAAGATGAAATTATGCACATTTTGCAAAAATATACTAGCCAGTATTTCTTATTTAAACTGAACACGAGGGCGTACCTTACACGCCACAGTCTCCTGGAAACAAAATGTGGAATTTCAAATCCACAGAATTCACAAATTGTGTGAATTTCACAAGCATAAAAGAATCCCTCAGACTTAAACAGCAGTAGCTGGAGGGAGTGCTGCGGGGCAGTGAGTCGGGGCGGGGCAGGGTGGGGAGTAGTAAACTCCGGCTCATGGCCAAATGGAGTAATGTAAATAAATACATAAATAAAATGAATTTCATTGCGCGCACTTGTTAGACCTGGCACCATTGGTGTGGGTCTCCCTTCCATTTTTTGCTTTTGTCTCCTCTGTGTTTGCTGGTGTTAGATGCTCTGGGCGCTGTGCCACTGCCATTCAGTGCCACAGCGCGAATGCTCCCTATTGTAAATTGACTGTATGAATTGGTATAATCCTAATTGTCCCAAGGAACATGAAAGGAAAGTCGAATTTAGTATGCCTGAGCTCCAAATATTAAAGTGCATCTTTTAGTGATGATTATTTCTATATTCTTTGTTTTAAACTACCACTTTTGGGAAGTAGGTATTTTCTGGCCTAAGCCTTCCCGTGTGCTCTGCTGTTGGTTGGCTGTCTGGTTTTGGAGGGTCAGGGCAGGCTGAGACCGACCTGGATTAACGAGAGAGATCTGCAGTTGGAGTATGGGGAGGGGTGACCCTTTGATCTGAGCAGGGCTGTGCCTGGCAAGGTGAATGATGGCTCCACCTCCCACTGTGCATCTGACGGCAGACCCCCTCTCCCTGACAGGCAGGATGTAGCCTTGTAAATAAAGTGCTCCAGGACGACACCAAACTGATTCTGGCTGGGTTCAGTGATTTGTGACTTTTTGAGAACAAAGACTTCTGGAGTATAAAGATCTGTGCTAAAACCCCTACACGGTGTGTTACTTCTGGACGTCAAGACGAACCTCTGTCAGTGTAACGAGAAAGAAAGAACTTTGAAACTTTTATCCATCTTGCTGAAGCAACTACCCAAGGGCCTGATTTGAGCTTGCCTCCTGCTGAAGTCTCAGGAACATTAGACTTCACCCATCAGCCGTCCAGATTCCTATTTGAGAGGGATTCTACTCGCAGGTGAGGCCTCTGTTGAGAATTCCAGAGCCTCTGGTTCTACTGCGGGGAACGCAGGCTGAAAGTCAACGCATTGCTATTGTGGGCTGCCGCAGCTGAGGAGCTGTTGACGCTGAGAGCCCACATTTGCCTGTGTTACCAAAGTCATTGTGATCGCTATTGTGGGCCGCCGCAGCTGAGGAGCTGTTGCCGCTGAGTGCCCGCCTTGGCCGTCCTACAAGAATCATCGCTATCGCTATTGTGGGCTGCTGCAGATGAGGAGCTGTGCCGCTGAGTCCCCGCATTTGCCGTCCTACGAGAATCATCGCTATCGCTATTGTGGGCCGCTGCCTCTGAGGAGCTATGCCGCTGAGTGCCCGCATTTGCCATCCTACGAGAATCATGGCTATCGCTACTGTGGGCTGCTGCAGCTGAGGAGCTGTGCCGCTGAGTGCCCGCACTAGTCACCACTTGGAGGATCTTGTTATCACCTGCGGGTGCCGCTGGGTGCCTGCCTTTAAGCCCCGTCCCAGGATTATCGTGAGTGCACAACGGGGACTACTACAGCAGGGACCTGTAGCCACTGCGAGTCTGCCTGTCATCACCGTGGCTTCCTTGTGAGGCTGCGTGCCGTTCCCCTTTTAAATCTCAGGTACCTTGTGCTTCACCGGGTCGCATGGACCCCGGCCTCGAACTAAGTTCGCTCCACACGCTTTTTGAGTGCCTCTATTGCTTTTGAAGTGAATCTGTAATTATGTGCATTGTGGTTTCTTGATCGCTTTTGAGCCTTGAATTAAGCCTATATAAAGATACTTATTTTTCTATAGCTACTTGTGTGGTGTCCCTTTGTAGTGTCTTCACTGCGTTATTGTGTATGATATAAATCCTTCACACACTGCCTCTGATAGGCCTGTCTGCTCGTGCTATGTTACCACAGGGTTGAGCAGGGGTTATCAAAGGATGTAGCCCCCTTACTCTGACTTAGGAAGAAGGATCCCTATTTGGACATCGGCGCCAGCTGCTGCCAACTAGAGATTCCCACTTCTAACATTGCTGGTCAGCGGTGAGGATCAGGACTTGCATTTATGATCCACATACAATAACAGCTGTACGCTACTAGTGAGTATAGGCCTAGGTGCAACCACATACGGTTTGATTTTGTTCTATTGTTGATTGGAATTGCCAGTTATGTCTACAATGGGTAGGCCAACGTCCAATGCTTCGGAGGATCTCATCTTTGAGGAAGACAGGTTAGAAACCTACACTGCCAAACAGCTAAAGTCTTTTTGCAAGCGATTCACAGTCCCTGTTGTGGGTCTCTCAAGGAAGGAGGAGTATCAGAAGGCCCTTAAGGCCTGGTTAGAAGTGAGAGAGTCCGCTAGGAATGAGGGAGAGAATGCTGGAGGGCAGCAGGATGATGAAGTGGATTTAGTGGGAGGCAAAGCACTTTCCAATCCAGGTACTAGTGTGTCCTAAAAGAGCCTGTCTCCAGAAGAGATGGAGGACAGGGAGAGAGATAGGAGGCATAGTTTGGAGATGGCCAAATTGGAAGGTCAGAAGGACCTGGAGAGTAAAAAGTTGGATATTGAGAATAACATGTTGGCATTTTCACTTGAGAAGATGAAACTGGAGCATGAGAGAGCATTGAGGGAGTTGGAGATCAAGGCTAAGAGTTTAGAGATCCCCCCCTCTGGTGGCAGCATAACTTTAGTACCTACCGAGAGTAGAGTTTATATACCCAAGGATGTCATCAAGGATTTCCATAAGAGTGAGGATATTGGGCAATGGTTTGCCGCCTACGGGATAGCAATGGTGTCCCACCGGGTCCCTGAGAAGGATTGGGGAGAGAGGTTGTGGGGACGCTTTGTGAGTGATGGGAGGGATACCCTGTTGGATCTGCCTGAAGAGAGCAGGATGTTGTATGCCCATATGAAAGAGGTGTTGATGACGCGATATGGTTTGACCCCAGAAATGTACAGGTAGAGATTTAGAACCTGTAAGAAGTTAGAGGGTACCACTTAGGTTGAATATGTGGCTTTTTTTTTGCAGAGCAATGGATCCATGGGTAAAGGGTAGCAAAGTGGAAACTTTTGAGCAATTGTATGATTTGTTTGCATGGGAGCATTTATCTAGTAACTGTTTCCCAGAGCTACTCCCGCACCTTATTGATAGCAAGCTAACTCACCCTAGGAAGGTTGCTGAGGAGGCAGACCGCTGGCTGAGCACCCGGGTTCGCCAGGGTCCAGTGGGAGTCTTGGCCAAAGGTGGGCAGGGTCTCCAGCAGAGAAGTGGGGGGGGACAGGGGTAAACCGAGGGAGTTCCAGAGAGGGCCCCAAAGTAATTCCCAAGGGAACCAAGGAGTGGTGTCCCAGCCTCCCCCTGAGAAGACGCCAGTGCCCCCGACAGCTAGGCCTGTTCAGTGGAGGCCTCTTACTTGTTGTAAGTGTGGACAAGTGGGCCACCGGTATTACGATCCCCAGTGTCCCCAGAGGGACACCAGTGCACCACCCCGTGCGCCCCCACGCCATATTGCTAGTGTAGCCCTGGGAGGGAAGGAGATGGGTGCCCAAGGTGGGTGGAGCCCCGTTGAATTGACCCTTGTCTCGCTAGGAGATTTTGAGAAAGTCCCTAACCCTGCACTGCCTGCTAACACTAAGAAGTACAGGCAGTGGGTGATCATCAATGGACATAGGGTGGAGGCTCTAGGGGACACAGGAGCTAGTATGACTGCTGTCAGTTCCCGGTTGGTGTCCAAAGAGCAGGTTGTTCCCCATGCATTCTGCCCAGTAGTGTCAGCAGACAACTCTGAGAGCTAGTGTGAGGTGGCTCAAGTTCCCTTTGAGTGGGGGGGTCTCAGGAACTCTTCAAGTAGCTGTGTGGCCAGCCATGCCAGTGGCTGTCTGTTGGGCAACGATTTAGAGAACTCCCCGTGGGCTACGGTGGAGAGGAAATCTCACTTGGAAATGTTGGGTCTGCCTGAGTGGGCGTATGCAACCACTCGGTCCATGGCAGCCAGTAAGGATTTCAGAGGGACCTGGAGCCTGAAAGTATGGCCCAGGCCCCTGCCATGGTCACCAGAAACCGGCCCCCATAGTGCCCACGGTCCAGGAGGGAACAGACATTGATTGGGATGCCCTGGAGCCTACAGGGGAATAAGTAGCCGAACTGGGGGACCTACTTGAGCTGACCCAATGGCAGCAGGAAGGAGGGCTCACCAGGGAGGAATTGTGTGAACAGCAGAGAACGTGCCCTTCTCTTGAGGGGCTGCAGCGACAGGCTGCAGCCCAGGCAGCAGGTGATCAGTCAGGGTCACATCTGATCTATTAGGAGAATGACCTTCTTTACAGCGAGCCTAAGGTTGCTGAGCCTGAGTCAGCCTGTGTGCTGGTGGTACCCCAGCGCTTCAGAGCCTTCCTACTGGGGTTGGCTCATGATGTACCATTGGCCGGACATCTGGGGCAGACCAAGATCTTCAAGAGGCTGATCACCCACTTTTATTGGCCCCAGATGCGCAGGAGCTCCGATGCTCACTGCAGGACATGTGAAACTTGCCAGGCAAGTGGAAAGAGTGGGGGGAAGCTCAAGGCCCCACTCCAGGGCATGCTTCTGGCCACAGATGCTGGAATGGAAGACCAGAGTGAGCCTCTTCCTGACCTCCTGCGTGCAGAGGAGCAAGATGGGTCAGTGGAGGGTGTGGTCCTCTCCACCACACTGACCCCTGAGCAGCAGAGTGATTGTCACCAAATGTTGGGGCAGTTCAGTGACCTGTTCTCCTTGGTGCCTAGTGTCACTGATTGGTGCGTCCATGACATAGACACTGGGGACAGTCCTCCTGTAAAGCACAAGGCTTACCGAGTGACTGTCCGGGTCAGGGCATGCATTAAGGAGGAGGTCTCCAAAATGTTTGCTTTAGGGGTGATTGAGTCCTCTAGCAGCCCTTGGTCCAGCCCCGTGGTCCTGGTACCAAAAGCTCCAGTGCCTGGTGCCACCCCAGAACTTCAGCTCTGCGTGGACTACCAAGGTCTCAATTCAGTCACGAAGACTGACGCGCACCCCATCCCCAGAGCGGATGAGCTCATAGATCGGCTTGGGGCTACACGGTACCTTAGCACGTTTGATTTGACGTCTGGGCATTGGCAGATCGCCTTGACTGATGGGGGTAAAGGAGAGGTCAGCATTCTCCACCCCAGATGGGCACTACCAGTTCCGGGTGATGCCCTTTGGGATGAAGACTGCCCCTGCCACCTTTCAGAGGTTGGTCAACAGGGTGTTGGTTGGGCTGAAAGCTTTCAGTGTCGCCTATCTGGATAACATTGCAGTGTTTAGTTCCTCATGGGAGGACCACCTGCTCCACCTCTTGGAAGTGTTGATGGCCCTGCGAAAGGCAGGCCTCACAATCAAGGCACGTAAGTGCCACATTGGGCAGGGTTCTGTGGTGTACTTGGGACACCAGGTGGGGAGCGGCCAGGTGGCGCCCCTACAGCCCAAGATTGAAACCATCCTGGCTTGGGAGCTCCCAAAGACCCAGACACATGTGAGAGCCTTTTTAGGACTCACAAGATATTACAGGAGGTTCGTCAAGGGGTATGGCAACATTGTTGCATCCTTGACTGGGCTAACTTCTAAGAAGCAGCCAAAGATTGTGAACTGGACTGACACCTGTCAGAAAGCTTTTGATGCCCTGAAGACTGCCATGTGCACAGCACCGGTACTTCAGACGCCCAACTTTGCAAAAGAATTTATTGTCCAGACAGACGCTTCCGAGCATGGTGTGGGGGCCGCTCTGTCACAGATCAATGAGGAGGGCTTAGACCAACCTGTAGCCTTCATTAGTAGGAGGTTCCTTCCACGGGAACAGAGGTGGAGTGCAATTGAGCGTGAGGCATGCGCTGTGGTCTGAGCACTGAAGAAGCTGAGACCATACCTGTTTGGGACTCACTTCTGGGTTCAGACAGACCACAGGCCCCTCAGATGGTTGATGCAGATGAGGGGAGAGAATCCAAAGTTGTTGAGGTGGTCCATTTCCCTACAGGGTATGGACTTTACGGTGGAACACTGCCCTGGTACAGAACACACCAATGCTGATGGTCTGTCCAGATTTTTCCGCCTTAGTGATGAGAACTCCCAAGTGGGTGGGTAGTTCTCCCCACATTTCAACTGGAGGGGACGCGTGTTAGACCTGGCACCATTGGCGTGGGGCTCCCTTCCATTTTTCGCTTTTGTCTCCTCTGTGTTTGCCGGTGTTAGATGCTCTGGGCGCTGTGCCACTGCCATTCAGTGCCACAGCGTGAATGCTCCCTATTGTAAATTGACTGTATGAATTGGTATAATCCTAATTGACCCAAGGAACATGATAGGAAAGTCGAATTTAGTATGCCTGAGCTCCAAATATTAAAGTGCATCTATTAGTAACTATTATTTCTATATTCTGTGTTTAAAACTACCACTTTTGGGAAGCAGGTATTTTCCCGTGTGCTCTGCTGTTATGTGTATTGGCTGTCTGATTTTGGAGGGTCAAGGCAGGCTGAGACTGACCTGGATTAACTAGAGAGATCTGCAGTTGGAGTATGGGGAGGGGAGACCCTTTGATCTGAGCAGGGCTGTGCCTGGCAAGGTGAATGATGGCTCCACCTCCCACTGTGCGTCTGATGGCAGACCCCCTCTCCCTGAAAGGTAGGATGTAGCCTCGTAAATAAAGTGCTCCAGGACGACGACAAACTGGTTCCGGCTGGGTTCAGTGATTTGTGACTTTTTGAGAACAAAGACTTTTGGGGTACAAAGATCTGTGCTAAAACCCCTACACGGTGTCTTACTTCTGGATGTCAAGACGAACCTCTGTCCGTGTAACGAGAGGGAAAGGACTTTGAAACTTTTATCCATCTTCTTGAAGCAACTACCCAAGGGCCTGATTTGAGCTTGCCTCCTGCTGAAGTCTCAGGGACATTGGACTTCACCAATCAGCCATCCAGATTCCTATTTGAGAGGGATTCTACTCGCAGGTGAGGCCTCTGTTGAGAATTCCAGAGCCTCTGGTTCTACTGCGGTGAACGTGGCCTGAAAGTCATCACATCGCTATTGTGGGCCGCCGCAGCTGAGGAGATGTTGCCGCTGAGAGCCCACATTTGCCTGTGTTACCAAAGTCATCGTGATCGCTATTGTGGGCCTCTGCAGCTGAGGAGCTGTTGCCACTGAGTGCCCGCCTTGGCAGTCCTACGAGAATCATCGCTATCGGTACTGTGGGCCGCTGCAGCTGAGGAGCTGTGCCGCCGAGTCCCCGCATCTGCCGTACTACGAGAATCATCGCTTTCGCTATTGTGGGCCGCTGCATCTGAGGAGCTGTGCCGCTGAGTGCCCGCATTTGCCATCCTTCGAGAATTATCGCTATCGCTATTGTGGACCGCTGCAGCTGAGGAGCTGTGCCGCTGAGTGCCCGCATTTGCCGTCCTATGAGAATCATCGCTATCGCTATTGTGGGCCGCTGCAGCTGAGGAGCTGTGCCGCTGAGTCCCTGCATTTGCCATCCTTCGAGAATCATCGCTATCGCTATTGTGGACCGCTGCATCTGAGGAGCTGTGCCGCTGAGTGCCCGCATTTGCCATCCTTCGAGAATCATCGCTATCGCTATTGTGGACCGCTGCAGCTGAGGAGCTGTGCCGCTGAGTGCCCGCATTTGCCGTCCTACGAGAATCATCGCTATCGCTATTGTGGGCCGCTGCAGCTGAGGAGCTGTGCCGCTGAGTGCCCGCATTTGCGTTCCTACGAGAATCATCGATATCGCTATTGTGGGCCACCGCAGCTGAGGAGCTGTTGCTGCTGAGAGCCCGCATTTGCCTGTGTTACCAAAGTCATTGTGATCACTATTGTGGGCCGCCGCAGCTGAGGAGCTGTTGCTGCTGAGAGCCCGTATTTGCATGTGTTGCCAAAGTCATCGCGATCGCTATTGTGGGCCGCCGCAGCTGAGGAGCTGTTGCCACTAAGTACCCGCCTTGGCCGTCCTACGAGAATCATTGCTATAGCTATTGTGGGCCGCTGCAGCTGAGGAGCTGTGCCGCTGAGTCCCTGCATTTTCCGTCCTACGAGAATCATCGCTATCGCTATTGTGGACCGCTGCATCTGAGGAGCTGTGCCGCTGAGTGCCCGCATTTGCCGTCCTACGAGAATCCTCTCTATCGCTACTGTGGGCCGCTGCAGCTGAGGAGCTGTGCCGCTGAGTGCCCGCATTTGCCGTCCTACGAGAATCATCGCTATCGCTATTGTGGGCCGCTGCAGCTGAGGAGCTGTGCCACTGAGTGCCCGCACTAGTCACCAATTCGAGGATCTTGTTATCACCTGCGGGTGCCGCTGGGTGCCCGCCTTTAAGCCCCGTTCCAGGATTATCGTGAGTGCACAACGCGGACCGCTACAGCGGGGACCTGTAGCCACTGCGAGTCCGCCTGTCATCACCGAGGCTTTCTTGTGAGGCTGCGTGCCGTGCCCCTTTTAAATCTCAGGTACATTGTACATCACCGGGTCGCGTGGACCCTGGCCTCGAACTGAGTTCGCTCCACACGCTTTTTGAGTGCCTCTTTTGCTTTTGAAGTGAATCTGTAATTATGTGCATTGTGGTTTCTTGATCGCTTTTGAGCCTTGCATTAAGCATATATAAAGATACTTATTTTTCTATAGCTACTTGTGTGGTGTCCCTTTGTAGTGTCTGCACTGCGTTATTGTGTATGGTCATAAATGCTTCACACACTGCCTCTGAGATAGGCCTGCCTGCTCGTGCTACGTTACCACAGGGTTAAGCAGGGGTTATCAAAGGGTGTAGCCCCTTACTCTGACTTAGGAAGAAGGATCCCTATTTGGACCTCGGCGCCAGCTGCTGCCATCTAGAGATCCTCATTTCTAACACCACTGAAACGCCAAATGGCGATGCAGCGCGCGCAATGACATTTGTTTTATTTATTTATTTATTTATTTACATTACTCCGGTCAGCCGTGAGCTGGAGTTTACTACCTCCCACCCTACCCTGCCCCGACTCACCGCCCCGCAGCACTTCCTTCAGGAGACGCTACTGCTAAACAGTAATGCATTCTTTGGAAGTTCACCCCTGGTACCTGTGTCAGTTATCTGTCAACGATGGCCAGATATAATTGCGTTTCTTTTGTAAGAAGATGCTTTTTCTGTTTGAAGTCCTGCACATTCATTCTGGATGACCATCAGACCTCTCTAATTTGGACGGCTTCTCAAGATCAGAATTTGTACCTGCAAATCACTGCCCCATTTGGTTTTGGATCCTGCTGACCATACCTATTCGAGCAAAGAGCTATTTTAGCCATAGAACTCCACGTCGTCATGTCAAGATGGCTGCTGTTGCCTGCTCCATCCTGGACACGCTCCCCAGTGAGAAGGTGCAAACCAATCCGCCTGGATTCTCTTTGTGGTCTTACAACTGAGACTGTCATAACTATTAATATTATATTTTTGTTCTAATTGATTTGGGGGCATTGTGTGCTCCAACATGATACTTTCAATTTTAATAATTATTGCCTAAACAAATGTTGATAGATAATTTTCTGCCCTGGAATTGTTAAATATTGAATTGTTTGTGGGTGGAACACAAACACACAAACCCTAAGCTGATAGAGCCTTACCAAGTAAGCTACTATCCCACCTGAGATGATTCGCTGCAGAAAATGATTTCTGCTATGAGCCCTCAATATAGCTGCCTGTTAGAAATGGGATTTCTGGTTGGCTAGGGCTTGCGCCTAAGCCAGGCAGAATCACCACTCTTTGTTGATTGGCACGAGCAGTCAGGCTTATCCCAGAGGCAATGTGTAAAGCGTTTGTGCAACACACACACACACACACAGCAGCAACACTCTAGGCACACACACAAAAGAAACTCCACACAAGGTTATATAAAAATAGCCTTTATATTATCCAAAACACATTAGAATACTAATCACACAATATACACTGTGCCATCTGGCACTAGGCAATATTTACAGGGGATTATAAACACATGACAGGGCCAATCGGGCCACTGTTAGAACTTTGTAGAAAGCACTAGTAATAAGTAGTAAATAACACAACCAGTCACTACTGGCATAATAATGACCTCAGAAAACACAACCAGTTACTACTGGTAAAATACTGTGCGCAGCATTATATCACCTTAGCAACATAAACACATGATGCATAAATCCCATTAGATCAGACATAATCAGCAGCACAAACCCAGTATGCAATAAATCACATTATGCAATAATCATCACAAGCATAATCACATTCTGCAATAATCATGGTGCATCACACACTGAAATGACCCCCAGGCCAACTGGCCTTCCTATGGGGCTCAAATGCCCTATGTCCCAAGTGTCAGGGCGTAGCTGCAAAGGCAGCGAAACAAAGTGAGTAAGGCGCTGTGGCCAGGGAGTGTATCTCACTCCTTAATCTCAAAAATGCCCCCCAAAGTAAAACCGGCACTGGTTCTCCTGTGCCCTGAGTCCCCAACTGGGACTCTACAAAACCAATGTGCCCAAAGGCACTGGGGGGCGTGGGGGTGCTTCTCACCCCTTCCTTATTATGACAACATAATGCCCCCAATTCCCACTCCAGGACTTCTAAACTGATCTGTCCCAAACGTTGCAGCTGCCCGCTCTCTCCCATGGTGCAGCTGTGGCCAGAAAATGAGCAGCAGCACTCTGGAGCCCCGCTCTGGGGCTCTTTCTACAAAACTGCCCCCAACGTTGGAGCAGCCCGCTCTCCTGCTGGACCACTCAGGAAACCTGGCTCCGACAATGTGCCTCGAAAGGGGCTTCACTCACCTGGCTCTCCCAGTGCAGCTTCCCATGTGGCCCCACTCACCGGGGCAGGCTTAGAGGCTCCGACTCCTGGGGCTCCAGCAGACTTCCTGGGAACACACAGGGCTCCCACCGGCACACGGGAGCCCTGCTCAGGCAGGCGCCAACTTCCTCTCTCTCCCGGTCATGGAGGTGGGGTGGGCTCCTGCACTCCTGTAGGCACAACTCGGACTAAGTTGCCCTGCCTCCTCTTCGGCCCCGCCCACAACCAGGCAAGGCCACTTGGTTTTCGGGTCGCTTGGGGAGGCGGCGGCACTCTTTCTTCTCGGGCCACGGCGGTGATCTCCTTGCCGCAATAGCACCACAAACACCACTGTGAGGTGGGCTCCCGCTGGTGAATAAATTCAAAACGAGGGGTGGGTACCTGCTTCTTCTATCCCAATGTGGGGTAGGCTCCCGCGCAGAGCACACAATGTGGGGGGATCCCTACGTCAGGATTCCCTCTGCTTCATAGCAACCCAATGCTGCAAATTGTAACAAAATGCTCCTCTCGTCCTGGAGCAGAGGAATAAAGTTACAGTGCTCAAGAGGCGCTGGTTCCAAAGTCATCAAGGGCACAAGGCTTGGCCCAGGCAGCTCCCCGGGCCCTCCAGCAGGGAGCCAGTCCCTTGTGGCGGTTCCTCCTGGGGCCCAGCAGCATCAGTACCCAGTCACAAAAGAAGCACAAAGCACAACATTTTCAGGGAGTCAAAGCCCCTATATTTATATCGCATATTTGCCTTGTCTGCCCTGGCACAGTGCTTGAGGGAACCAGCCTGAACTGGTTCTGGGGGGTTTGGGAGCACTTTGTTGACAAGGCTCCTCTTCCCCTCTGTCAGGTGGGGGCTTGTCCTCAGACACACCACTGGAGGGCGGAGCCAGTATTCACAGAGGCAGGCACAGCCCTATTCAGGGTCAGGGGACTACTTCTCCCAGTACTCCAAATGCAGATGGCCTATTCAGCCTAGCGCTGACTCACCGTGCCCCTCCTGGAGCCACACACCTCACCAGCCCCTGTCACTCCAAAGCCTGACATGCAATCCACATCAGGCAGGTAGACACATAGCACACAGAAATGCCAACTTCTAAATGTGTTATTTCTAAAATAGTTATAATAAATCTGCGCACACCATTGCGTAGCATTTATAATCACTATTCTAAATATACCAAACTTGCCCACGCTGCTCCTCTCATATCAGGAATGACCACTGAAACGCTTATCAGGGAATCCCCAATGCATTTCTATGGGAGGGTAGCCTCGCAGTAGTGAGAAACCAAAATGGCTGCTTGTCACTACCAGGACATGTCACACACTTAAGGTACATGTCCTACCTTTTACCTACAATGCACCCTGCCCATAGGGCTAGCTAGGGCCTACCTTAGGGGTGACTGACATGCCATAAAAGGGGGCTCACAGACATGGCACACACTTTAGGTGCCACATCACAGCGACAGTAACACTGCGCGCACAGGCCCTGCAATGGCAGAGGCCTGATATAGGTTTGCAAGCCTACTTTGAAAGGTGGCGCAATCAGCTCTGCAAGCCCACCAGTAGCATTTAATTTACCAGCCCTGGGTATATGAGATACCACTTTACGAGGGACTGACAGGTAAATTAAATAGGCCAAACAGGTGTTAGACCAATCTTATCATATTTATCACAAAGAGCACACGCACTTTACACTGGACAGCAGTGCTAAAGTGCCCAGAGTCCTAAAACCACCAACACCATGCAGAAAAAAGGCTAGGAGAAAGGCAAAAGGTATAGGGATGACCCTGCAAAAAGGGCCAAGTCCAACACTTTCCTAAGTTTACAAATAGACATTTACTCTGTCAGGAGCTGAGTTGATCATTAGAGAGAGGGTGCCTCAGTCTCGTTATGATCTGTGGATGAGTTCCCACAAAGTTAAGCAACCTACTGCCCAGAAAGGTCCAAAAGAGGGGGCAATCCAGGTCTATAAAAGCAAAAAGTAAGGACAGGGTGAAGCATAAAAGGGACATTTTCTTACATTCGCTGAGAATGGTTGAAAGCTAGACTTGGGTGATAAATAGTGCAAATGCTGGTCAAGACTTTCTGGATGCCCTAGCTGCTTACCACACATATATTTTTGGAATGTATTGCTTGGAGACTTTACCTCCCAAGTCAATCAATCAATCTATCAACCAATCAATCAGGGGGATTGTAAGTGTTGTACTCAGTGTCCCAAGGCACCGGGGAGGGGAGCGGGGTGTTGCGCAGCTCCGTTCAGTCAAAGAGCCAGGTGTTGAGCATCTTCCTGAAAATGTTCAGGGAGGGGGAGCGCCTGATGTTAACCGGGAGCTCATTCCAGGTCTTGGCTGCGATTTAGGCGTAGGTTCTTCCACCTGTCCTGGCTCTGCGGATACGAGGGGTTTTGGCGCGGGTGAGGTCGGCAGATCAGAGGTTTCTCTTGGGTACCTGGAATGAGATTCTCTTGTTGAGGTATTGGGGGCCAGTGTTGTGGAGGCATTTGTAGGCATAGGTGAGTATCTTGAAAGTGATTCTCTTCTCGATGGGGAGCCAGTGTAAGTTCTGCAGATGTTGGGTGATGTGTTGGTGTCGAGGGATGCCGAGTACGAGTCTGGCTGCAGTGTTCTGCATGGTAATGGATACAGAAAGCTGTGTCCCTGGCAGTTCCTTTCTGTAGCTAAACTTTGCCTCTGATTAATAGCTCTTCGTGTGCCAGACCCAGATAACTCTATTTATCAGACAGAGCTAAGTGAACCAAGTCTATCTCTGCAGGCAAGGTAATGAAACTTCCTTAAACCACAAGTTAGGAGATAACCACACTGCATTATGGTCAAAGATTTGCACTCTCCATTGTGGTTTCTGGCTGCAGCAGACAGTGCTCCATCATCTGAAGACATGAATTAATGGTTGTAATGCCCTCCATCTCACAATGGATACCCAAGGTTGCACCTGCAAACCTCAAATCTCCGATGAGTACGACTATCAACCTAGACAAAGCACGAGCAACTGGAAAGCCCATGAGACCGTAAGACTTAAACAACAAAATCTTATACACACAGCTCGGTGAATTATACATAGCTACCTCCTCGAGAATATGGAGTATATGGTCAGAACACACATTGTAGCAAATTTGTCTTTTCTACAAGGTCACTCCAAATTTTTCACTTTCCTGGACCTTATTTTTGCTGGATTTAGGACTGTGTGTATCTTATCACTGCTAAACAACAGTAAAGTGCCTGTGCTTCCCTGCTCAATTGTGTTGTCCATTGGAACTCCCTATATGGCCTTTGTAACTTCTTGTAGTTCCTTGCAGGCTCACATGGCAGGGTGCTAATGTATAAAAACAAGCATTTTCAATGCAATAGGTCTCGCATTTGCGAGAGTTTAAGCTACTAGCATTGCAAATGACAATGCCTTTTATTTGTTTTAAAAACCAAAACATAAATAAAAGACAATGTAATTTACAATGCGAATAGCTCAAACTTGCGTAAATGCGAGACCTATTGCATTGCAAATGCATGTTTAGGTGTCCAATTGGGTAATAACCCGCTTGCGTGCCACACTGATAAGCAACCTCGTTATGCCGTTTGTTGGGCTGGCTCTTTAATGCAGGCTACAGTTCGCCCAACTGAGCAAGACAATACTTCTCTGTGGCAATTAACAAACGTAAGCTGCCCATCTGCCATTCACTGCTTCTGTCTGTGTCACATCTGTGGTGAGTATTACCTGCACTCCCTGTCCATCCCGTGAAAGCTCCCTGCGCCATGTTACTCCTGAGCCTCTCGCCCCTCCCCCACACTACCATCGCCGGCCTAGTCCTAGCAGTGTGCCATACAGCTTACTGTGCTGAGTTTACTTTATTTATGCATTAGAATGATACATTATGTCAGTGAGGCAGGTTAGGTGGCAAACATATGCACAAACGTTTTTTGCGCGCAGGATCGAGACAACTCTTGCTGTGAAGAGTAACATACCAACATGGACTGTGCGCCTGATTTTTCACCCAATATTGTCCGTGCCACACAGTTTCCATGTGCAGTTTCTAATGCTCGAGGAAAAACCGGGAGTGTGAGGTATATGCGTTCAACTCCTAATAGGTGCGGAGTGGAAACCTGGTGCAAAAACCTTTGGCACTTGATTTTTCACTTTGCGCATAACTTGACATCAACCCTTATGTGCTTATATAGCTCACCTCTGACAGGGGCATGGCTTTTTAGCACTGAATGACTCTCCAGCGTCAGTTTGCGTTTTGGTAGCCAGCCTTTGGGCTGGGTCTGGTGATGATCATTTAAAGCTGAACACAATTCTCCAGATGCAGAGTCCAGAGAAGGGCGCACAGGCCAAGGCTTGGCATCTGTGCACAGTGACTCTGATGTGGCCTCCATGGTCACAGTACTCCAGATGAGGCCTTCAGGTTAGTACACAGGACTCCACTTCTAGACTACAGAACTGGAAACTATGCTTTAGATTTAGGCATCCTGGCCTGAGTACGATAATGTACATGTGGCCTTTATAACTAGATACTATACTCCTAGTGTGGCTTGAGGAGGAGACCCACGAGGCAGCTGGTGCCCAAAGAGGTCGTTTATCACAGTGAAATGCTGCCGGGAAAGGCACAGAGTGCCTTGCCGATTTCACACAATCACAGCTGAAACAAGGAGGAAGAGATGTGGCGAGACGACGTGCATGTGCACCTCGCCTGTCAAGGCGCGCACATGTCCTGTCCCCCTTCAGCCAAGAAACCGACAACAATAGATCTCGCCAAGGCGAGCAGGGCGCAAGCGCTGCATCGCTAGGCGAGACCTAAAAAGGGCTCACTACATATTGGGGTTAGTGCGCCCTCATAATAAATTAAAACTAAGGAGAGACCGATCTCACAGAGTTTAGTTACATTACAAAAAACTCTGAAATTCCGCGGAGCACTGCCTACCCCTAATTTAAACTAGAGCCCCTTAATAGCTTCCCTGTGTTTGTGACCCGAAAGACGCGTGGGAAATGGAAGAGTTCTTCCTATGCTTAGCACGCTGCGGATGGATTCACATCGGAAAGGCTCTGTCTGCAATTAGTTCCTGTACTTCAAAGTGCAACAGAAGTACACAGGAGGGCCTGTTTGCGCGCAATCCGTGCCATTTAAGAAATGAGGGCGCTTTCCAATCGAAAGGATGTGGGTGACTCGATGGCGCTAGGAAATAAAGCATGGCACCTGGAAGAAGAGGCATAAGGCAACCGTCAAAATGGCAATATGTCAAGGGCTTTTCACCTAGTGCACAAGCCTGTGTTAATTGTTGTCAGGTTGTCACCCTCACCCATGTTCTTTTTCACTTAACACTTGTAGTTCATGAATACTTGCTGCATGGCAAAAACTGATGTTACTGACGGACTATAATGCAATCAAAGTTAGATGTGCCTGGAGCAGGCTCACTTTGAAGAGAGGCAATGTTCAAAAAGTGAACACCTGAATTAACCATTAGAGGCGATGACCAGTAATGCGCACAAACCTTCCATTCAAATGACATTTAGATTGTTTTTTTCATCACAATAAAACACCAATCGATAAGGCAAACTACACAACGAGCACTCTAGCGCGGTCAAACGCAGACAATGCGGAAAGTGAAGAACTATTTGTACATTTCAATCATGAAGGCACATTTAGGTATGCCTCCAAGGGAGGCTTCAGTCTGAGCAGAGAGACGTTACCCCTATAGAATGGTAAATCAGTTTCAGCTGTAACATATGGGGCTGGAGCCTGAGGCACTGAGGATATTGGAACAATACAAATACAGGAGAATTGGGGGCATATTTACAAGCCCCTAACACCACTGGAGGGTCACTTTTTCTGGCGCTCCAGTGGCGTTGCGCCATTCCCCATATTTACAAGGTGGCGCAAAGCCACTTAATGTGGCTTAACGCCATCTTGTAAACATGCCACTTTCCGCCGCAGTCCGCTGCGGCAAAGGGGTGAGCAGTGAGTTTTGCAGTGGGTGTTCCACTCCAAAACCCATTGCTTTTTGACACTGCCTTGATTTATAAGGCTGGGCAGTGCCAAAAACAAAGGCCTGAAAATACCTGGTCGTAGAGTGGTGATACGAGGAGAAATTATTAATTTCTCCTAATTTACTTGCTCTTTCTATGTGTGCTGCATTTTGTAGCACACATAGAAAGGGCAAAAGCCAATTATTGATTGTTTATATCCCTTCCAGCAATTACACATTGCCCCTGCGGTTCGGGCACCTTTGCAACATGGTGCAAGGGTGCCTACGCTGGTGGTGGTCAGCTTTATAGCACCAGCGCTAGGGGAAACGCAGGGGTGCACCGTATTTTTGTATATGTAACACAACCCTGCATTTTGAAAATGTCGGAGCGCGGCGTTGCCAAATTTGGAATAAACCGCGCTCTAGTATATTCTTGTAAATAGCTCCGTAAGTTCCTTAGAAGACTCCTAGCCGTACCCCAATCAATACCGGATACAGTTATTCATAGTGAGTGGAGAGTTGGGTTTTTACAAGATACGATAGAAACTAAACCCATCTGATTATGGCATTCAGTATGGATCAAAGAAGAGACGCACTTTACTAGAACTGTTATAAAAGACTGTTTAGGGCGGGATCGTACAGATAAATTCCCTTGTTTAACGCATGTTAGGAACACACTGAGGGGGTCTGGACAGACAAAGAGGGGTCCCTGGGTACACCCGGAGGACATAATGCGTCCCTCCAAAAGGGATCTTAAGGAGTGTATATTCAGAGTCTGTCGAGAGAAAATGATTTTGTCTGATCAATATAAGGCAACTGGGGAAAGATATTTGGCACTGAACGATCAGCCTGGGTGTAACTCGTATATCAAACTAACCCGCAAGATCTACCACAGATATCTTTTAACTCGTTTTCATCGCATGGTATATAGGGGTGGGCGGAATTTGTGAAATTCACTTTCGCAAATTATCGCGAAAATGTTAAAAATCTCCGCAAACACGCGGAAATATCGCGAAGATGCGGAAGTTTTTTTCCCGCCCGTTCGCGGTATTTTCTGCGTGGTCGCGGCTCGCCAACTTACCCGTGCGGTTGCTCGCGTGCGCGGCCATCTTGTTTTCACTAGTCTCGCGGTGCATGATCGCGAGAAGAAAGACGTGATCGCGCGACGCATGACGTTACTGCGGGCGTGAACTGTCGCGAGACAGCGCAAATGGCTACCAACAATCCAACATCTCGTGGAGAACGCTACCGGATCGGGAAAACTTGTCGGCGAACGCGGGGATTCAGGTAAGGCGATCGCGCGCACGGGAGAATGTATTATTTTACAGCGCGAGCAAGAAACAAATTATCGCTAAGCTGCGGAATGCGGAAATTTTGACATTTTCGCGCTCTCCGCGGCACGCGAAAATGCCAAATTATCACAATTTCCGCGAACGGAACGGAATTTTGGCCCAGGCCTAATGGTATCATTCCCAAAGAAGGAAGGATGGAGTCCTGTGACTCGAAACCTCCCCTGTGATGATGGATCTGAACAGTCCACCCAGCACACAGCACGTTTTGCAGATGTTACTTGGTACGCAGAAAGCGATACCCTAAACCTCTTGTAAAAGAAAGAAAGAATGTTCAGCTATCGCGAGGCCTTTGTGTATATGCCTGACCTAAGGGATGGGGCGGCTTGGTCTATGCCTGACCTAAGGGATGGGGCGGCTTGGTCTATGCCTGACCTAAGGGATGGGGCGGCTTGGTCTATGCCTGACCTAAGGGATGGGGCGGATTGGTCTATGCCTGACCTAAGGGATGGGGCGGCTTGGTCTATGCCTGACCTAAGGGATGGGGCGGCTTGCTATCATGTTGATAGTTCTTTGCAACGGTGATCCGCACAAGAGAAACACTGGTCAGTGTAGAAAATGAAGCAATTTGGTGGCTGTAATGTACTAGAGAAGGTAATGGTGCAGCGGTTGGATTGTTTTAATGCACTTTGTTTCGTGTTTTATACCGTACAAAGTGGTCCATTTTAATGGATAATTTTAATATTTTATCAATATATAATTTTTTCTTCATCTATTTATTAATGTTAAAATTTAATGTACTGATGTGATGCTCTTATGATTAATTTTGTAATGAACCGAATAAAGTTTATGAACTGAATTGAATTGATTTGACTAGTCTTTAAAAAAAATCGCACTGTACAGCGCGAAAATTTAAAATGAGCCTACAAAGGCCTCAGCCGCAGAAGCGATGTTTTCTTTTGAAGTCATTTGTGTTTTATATCAGGCGACTGTGGGCAGCTAGAGACTGGGGCCGAATGCCCCTTCTGAGTTTTAACAATGGTGTGTCTCTGGACACGCGCAGCGATGGTTTCATCCCAGTTAAGGCCTTTTATGTGGATAAGCATCTCAGGGTCCCATGTCAGGGTAGTGAGAGCAACATAGATGCTAGGATACAGCAAACCCTTTTCTCGCCCTAACAATTTAATACAACAGTCACAACACAACTCTGTGATTGAAAGGAGCCAACCCTGGAATCAAGTTCTTGGTGCACTCTGGACACCCTGAGAACACAACTCCCCCAGAATAGCGACCACTGCTCATCCACAGGGCCATCAATCCGACGCAGAAGTAGTTCAACACGATCAAGCAGCAGGAGTCATTCGGGCCGGGGCAGAATCAACCACAATCCATAGTAAATAGCAAAGCAAAAGAACCAAGCCATCACCCTGAGGTAGATGTCAAGAACCAACTAACAGCAAACAAGCTTTTCCTTTAAAAAACCGTCAGAATCAAGCTCCACGCACGTAATGACACCTATGTTAATTGTTTGTACCTGTGTTGTTAGAGGTTTAGTTAGAAAGCTAAAGTGCTAACCTACTTAACTGAAAATTGAGACTTTGAAAGATTCCATGATGAATGGACAGCAAATAAATCTATAAGTTCAGTGGCTTTTCTCTGGTTGACCTGAAAAATGCCGGGCTGGTCCTATGATGGATGCACACCGTGCGCACACCATAGCCTGCTTGTCTGAACTTCCTTCCATGCACTCTTGAAAGGTAAACACAACGTAGGTGCATCAACACCTAGCATGGAAGAGACGCCCGCTTCAACCATGGGCTCCTCTAAGAAGCAGCGCTAGAATGGAGAAGAACAGCACCACAAGCACAAGAAGCACAAACACTGGGACAAGGAGCGCGGGGCCCGTAATCATTCCCGGGAGCGAAGCGGCTGCAGCCATGCTGTTCTAGTGCAGACAATATTGGGTCAGATGTACAACAGTTTTTAGTGGTTGCAAACGCAAAATCAAGCCATTTGTGACAATAAAAAGGGTTGTAGTATGTACGAAGCCTATTTTACGACTCGCTAACCTGAAACCGACTCTCAAAATAGGGTTTACGAGTTGCTTTTAGGAAGGGGCATGCCAAGGTCGTCCCTTCCTAAAAGCGACTCGCACTGGTATGTACGATTGTTTTGCGACCCCAAATGTGGTCACAAACCAATCGCCGTTGTCACCTACTTCAAGCCAGTTGTATTCCGGGTAGGGGTCTTCAGGGGAGCCCTTCCCCTTTGTGATTGTATGCAAAACTATTTTTTAGGAGCAGTCAACAGTCTCACGGACCACTGCCTGCCCTTAAAAAAGGAAATTTTTACATTTTTCAACGCATCTCGTTTTCTTTTATGGAAAACGGGCTGCATTCGAGAAAAAAAGTTGCTTTCTTTAAAAAGCAAACACAGACATGGTGGTCTGCGTCCCCCAGCAGACCACCATCCCTGTGTTCTTGCCCATTCCCAATGGGTCGCAAATTGTGACCTGCTTCATGAATATTGACGAGGCAGTTCATTTGTAACCCCATTGAGAATCACTAAATGATAAGATTTTTGATAATTTAAGAAGAAAAGTAAGTTTGTAAAAATGTAGAAGAGCCAGAAATGACTTAAACCTATTTACACCTCCACAGCTGGAATACACATCCTTGGCTGGTAGGATTAACGACTCTGGTTCAGAGGACAACTGCCTATATCTGAGGAAAGGAAAGGCCAATGGGTGTTAAGTGTTGACCACTTAGCCGGGATTAGCTATCTGGGAGTGGACAGGAACAGTTGACATGACAATGGGCAACTTTAGTACTGCCTTTTTTGACTTGGAGATGCTTCTCTTATACATTTCCAAGCCCCTTTTAGAAAATTAGGCCCCTGCTATAGAAGGAGGAAAAACTCTAGGGGTAGGCGAAATTCACACAATTAGCATTTTCATAATTTTAATCACAGCAAAATTGCCTGAAATTATGCATAATTATCTAAAATGTGAATCCTTTTTTTGTGTGATATGCATCCCCGTATCAATTTTTCGGCGCTAGAATGAATTTAACGAAGAGCAACACAAACAGCCGTTCACTTTCCATTTTTTCTGTGCATTTGCTGTCCATTTTTATTGTGAATTGCGCCATTCTCAGTAAACGTTTACCGCAAGCGAAGCATAATTAACCAAAGTGGCATAACGGTGCAGTTTCTGGAATTTCGCAAATTACTCCAGCATAATTTATATGTTGCCAAGGCCTAGAATCTCCAGTTGTTGTTTCCCCAACAAATCATTAACTTTCCTTTAATGCCTCTTGATGGAGCCCGGGGGCATTTCCCTCCTTGGCACCTCAGTGCAGAAAGCATAGCGGGTCACCGACTACCAGAGTAAATAATGCATGGGCATCTTCTCCAAACCAGGAGGATGCTTATGAGCATTCTGGCCGCAAAGCCAGAGATCTGAAGAATTTGATGCTTGGAATTTCTTTAATAGCATCATTAAAGCACTAAAGCCTTGCTTTGAATTAATCAGCCGCTTCCCTGTTTCTCCATGAATAATGCATTGCGTATTTGCATGACGCCATCAGAAAGCCAGATGGCACGCAATGCCGCCGAGCCAGGCTTCGCTGCCGACCAGTATTGTCCAAACTGCGGCTGCGCGGCTGGCGTTGGGCGTTCGTAAACATCTCTCGATGAGGGGGGGATTGCGGACGCTGCACTGGGTCCCAGAGAGGAAGCAGGTGATTTTAAAAGCCCTGTGCCGGGTTTATAAGGCCCTCAACCATCAGGGCTCTCTTGTTAGTTAAGAACCGTCTTCAACTGGTATCTTCCCAGAAGACAGCTGAGATCAGCTGCTCAGAAGAAAGTGATTGCTCCCCGTTTTAGGAAGGCTTGATGGGATGAGCCTGCCTTTTCTGTGGCAGCTGCCAGGATATGGGACACACACTCTATATATATTGTTAGCATTAATTATTTCTCAGCGTTTTACGAGCATGTGAAAACTAGGGGGCAGATTTACAAACCCCTTGCGCCACTTTTGCGTCATTTTTAACATGGGAAAAGTGACGTAAGGGTGGCGCAAGGGGCTTGTAAATAAGCCCCTAGGTCTTTGTTGGTCTACCCCGTTCACTTTTGCCGGTTATAGCGCTTTGATGCCTTTTTGTTTTTTTGCGCTTTACAAATGATAAATTACTGTATACCTTTGCCAGATTGGGAATCACGGTAAAAAAGTTATACATAGTTTTACATACTATGGGGCAAATTTACAAGCCTCTTGCGCCAATTTTGCGTCATTTTTAACATAGGAAAAGTGACTCAAAAGTGGCGCAAGGGGCTTGTAAATCTGCCCCTATGAATGCAGCTGTGCTGAGGTTGTGATCAAGGCTTCTGCTGAAACGTGTTAACTATATATGTATAAATATACATGATATACATACATGTCATTTGTTGCGCTGACTAAAATAGCATAGCAAGTAAACTCGATTCTTCCTTAGCGAGATAGAGGGAGCTTCTCCCCCAGAAATTGATTGGAATAAAAAAAAAAGTACACCGTAACACATTTTTATGAAATCTACTGTTTAAAAAGCATACATTTTACAGGCACCTTGGAGGGTAACTAATGAACTACACCAATACCCAGAGCAATTAGCATGTATAATTAAGAGCAAGTGCTGTGCACTTAACCACACTGCCCTGTATAATGTAGAGTACTATTGTTGCTTGTGTTTTCACAATACCCCGTGTAAAGCACCATTATTATGAGCAATGACCGTACTCTGTGCGTAAAAGGCACCTGTCACGAGCCTTTCCACATTAGCTGTATTTGTTATACAGGTCTCAACTGTCCTGTTTACAGGAACACTGGAGGTATGCTAAATGAAATGACAAATTATCTCTTCGGTTGACTAAATTATGCAGCAAAGATAAGGCAGATTATCCTTTAGAAAAGTGAATTATGCTGAATATTTTGTGAGCAAAGGTAAAATATTTGGCACATCGTGTGACAGTGATCAATCAATCAATCAGGGGAATTTTAAGCGCGCTACTCACCCGTGAGGGTCTCCAGGCGCTGGGTGTGGGGGCAGGGGGGGTGGCAGCAGATCTGTTAGTCAAAGAGCCAGGTCTTGAGGTTCTTCCTGAAGGTGTTCAGGGAGGGGGCGCATCTGATGTGTGCCGGTAGCTCGTTCCAGGTTTTGGCTGCAATGTGAAAGAAGGGTCTTCCGCCTGCTCTGGCTCTGTGGATGCGTGGGGTTTTGGCCAGTGCGAGGTTGGAAGATTGGAGGTTTCTTTTGGGTACGTGGAAGTTGATTCTGTCATTGAGGTGTTTGGGTCTGTTGTTGTGTAGGCATTGAATAAGGATTTTGAAGGTGACTCTTTTCTCCACGGGAAGCCAGTGGAGACTTCGTAGGTGTTGACTGATGTGTTTGTGTCGGGGGATGCCGAGGACGAGTCTGGCGGCGGTGTTTTGTATTGTCTGGAGTTTGCGGAGTAGGGACTTGTTGATGCCGGCATAGAGTGTGTTTCCATAGTCCAGTCTGCTGGTGATGACTGCGTGGGTGACTGTCTTCCTTGACTCAGGGGGGATTCACTTGAAGGTCTTGCGGAGGATATGGAGGGTGTTGAAGCAGCTAGAGGTGACAGTGTTGACCTGTCGGTTCATGCTGAGTGATAAATCGCGTACGATGCCGAGGTTTTTGGCGTGGTCTGAGGGGGTTTGTGGGCTTCCGAGGGCGATCGGCCACCAAGTGTTGTCCCATGCTGAAGGGGTGGTTCCAAGGACGAGGACTTCTGTCTTCTCGGGGTTGAGCTTCAGGCAGCTGTTGGTCGTCCAGACTACAAAGTCTTGCATTCCTTTCTGGAAGTTGAGTTTGGTGGTGGTGGGGTCTTTGGTGAGGGAGAGGATGAGCTGGGTGTCATCAGCGTAGGATATGATGTTGAGGCCGTGTTGTCGGACGATGGCTGCGTGGGGGCCATGTAGATGTGGAAGAGGGTCGGGCTCAGTGATGACACCTGTGGGACTCTGCAGGTGATTTTCATGGGATCGGAGAGGAAGGGTGGCAGTCTGATCCTTTGGCTTCTTCCGGTGAGGAATGATCGGATCCAGTCGAGGGCTGTTCCTTGTATGCCTGCGTCCTGTAGTCTGGAGACTAGTGTGCGGTCGCAGATGGTGTCGAAGGCTGCTGATAGGTCGAGTAGGATGAGGGCTGCGGAGTGGCCTTGGTCTAGGAGGGTGGGGAGGTCATCTGTAGCACGAGTATGGTTGGAAGCTCGCACTATGCATGTCTGCACGTGGGTAGAAGCTTGCACTACGCATTTCTGCACATGGGTGGAAGCTTACACTACGCATGTCTGCTCATGGGTAGAAGCTTGCACTAAGCATGTCTGCACGTGTGTAGAAGCACTTGTACTATGTAGGTCTACATGTGGGTAAAAATTTGCACTAGGCATGTTTGCATGCAAGTAGAAGCTTGCACTATGCATGTCTGCAAGTGTGTACAAACGCTTGCACTAGGCATGTCTGCTTGTGGGTAGAAGCTTGCACTATGCCTGTCTGCACATGGATGGAAGCTTGCACTGTGCATGTCTGCACATGGGTAGCAGCTTGCACTACGCATTTCTGCACATGGGTAGAAGCTTGCACTAAGCATGTCTGCACATGGGTGGAAGCTTGCACTATGCATGTATGCTTGTGAGTAGAAACGACTTTGCTCCAATGCTCAAGCACTCAGGAGGGGTGTAAAGCAGGACCCTGCAGCCCCTAAAGCGCAGGGATGCCCACTACCTATCAGCTGCCACTGAACCTTCAGGGGTGCCCCATCAGCCCCAGGTCAATGAATATCTGTGAGCTATGGGAGACTCAGGCGATGCCACTGGCGCCTAGCCCTGGAGCACCATTTAACAAGATACATATGAACTGTTTTCCATCACATGCTAAGAAGGGCTGTGAACACGTGGCTGGGAGTGGGAGTTGGTGGATGAGTGTAGGACACAGTCCAACCTCCTTTGGTCCGGCCCTAAGAGCATGCACAGATGCTCCTCTAGCAGACCAGCCTTGTAGCCTACCTACAATGAAGCTGATGTGCGGACATTGCAAACACGTACACATGGTAGGCCGAGCACTGGCAAGGATTTGTTGATTTTCGAAGACCCACGAAATCAGTATGTCATGGAAATGCAGGGAAATAGAGGTCTACTATGGCAAGAAAGAAATTTTTTCCTTTGGAGAAATCTGTTATTCTTTCCATACAATACGCAGCATGCATATATATATATATATATGGATGCAAATCGCCGCTGCCAGTGCCTTACTCAGACACAGAAACGAAGAGCGGACCCAGAAGAATTGTGCCAATCAATGTGCTTTATTTAATTGCCCAGCCAGTCCGTCATAACGCGTTTCGACCCCCACTCGGGTCTTGATCACATGACACATTGCTAACTGAGGAAGTGGTATTTAAAGTAGTTTACAGGAAGTGGCCTTCAAGTGTTATGACATCAGCATAGACAGAGAAGAAACACTGAAACATAATCATATATACATTGCCTTTTGTGTCAACAGTACACAGAGAACCTATCAATGCATAAATATATAGTAAATATAAATACATACAAAAATATATAAATATATAAAAAACCTGAATGTATAAAAAAGATTTTACTGTGTTAACCAATCTTATAATCCGTATGCGTGATAACAAATATAGGCATGAAGCGACATAAATAAATATTGAAAATCTTAGGTTTCTAAATAAAAATTCCTAAATTCATCGCATTCTTTTCAGTGTGTCTTATGTCAATTTGCTGCCACCACTTTCATAAACAATGTAATAATCACTAATTTTCTATATAGAATAATGCCCAAGTGGGCCATTGTTTTACGCCACTGTCCTCAATACTAAACCTTAAAATGTAACCACTTAAAAGAGTTATGTGCAAAATAGTGCGAAGTTATTTTGTTTAAATATCTATATAAAATTAGTTCTTTTCATCTTTTCAATGTGATTCGAGGAAATGCCAGATAATTTCCCCCTTAAAGAAAGTTACAATGATAAGTGGGATTTATATTCTTATTTATCATTTCTGTTTGTTAATAGTAATTACTTTACTTCCTCAGATCTCATTTATCCCATCCCTTATCACTGTATATAAAAAAAGCTGTCATGTATCTCATATCAGTCATAATGTGAGCCCACATTAATCAGAGTTTCGAAAAGGCTGTAAGCAGGTAAAAAAGTCTTCGCTAGCATTCAATCCAGCCGGATTTTTTGTATTGTGCTCCAAAATATAATGCGTCTCCAAAAGGCGTAATTTACCTTCACGATTGCCACCGCGTTTCATTGGTGGGACCGTGTCTATCACATAATAGTGGAGAAAATTAGGATTACTATCATGTGACAGCTCAAAATGCCTAGCGACAGGATATGCCTGATCCTTGCTTGTAATAGCCCTGATGTGCTGGAGTATCCTCTTGTGGGCCGGTAACCTGGTGCTACCAACATATCTTAGCCCACATGGACACTCCAGCACATATACAGCAAATTCTGTCTTGCATGTCAATCTTTTCATTATCAGGACAGGTTCAGTTTTAAAGGGACTATTGTAATGAGTCTTATTTTGTCCAAATTTGCAAGCCTTACAAGTAAAACACTTCTTAAAACCTTTGACTTGTGCCATCCAAGTTATTGGAGTGGCCATTTCGGGGCTATTGCTAACTAACCTGTTGCTCATCGAAGATGATTTTCTGAAGGTTAAAGCTGGTTTATTTGCAACTAGGTCGCCAATAACAGGGTCTCCTTGCACCAAGTTCCAGTTACGGTAGTAAATTTTCCTAAGCTCCTGATGTTGCCTGCTATAGGTTAGGATAATCCTGGATTGGGTATTAGAAGTAGTCTCACTGGAAAGAATTTGCTTTGTTTTTGGAACCAAAACCTCACATCTGGGTAAACTTCTTGTTTTCTTAATCGTGCTTTCTATCACATTGCGTGAATAGCCCCTTGCCAAAAAACGAAGTTTACTGGCCTCTTGTGCATGTATACAATCCGCATCTGAACTACAAATTCGTCTTATACGCAGCATCTCGCCATACGGGATGCTGCGTATTAAGTGACGCGGATGGTGACTGGAGGCATGAAGGATTGTGTTCCCTGCAGTGGGTTTTCTGTACAATCTTGTCGCCAATGTATTGTTGTCAACATATAACTCCACATCCAAAAAATATACAGATTTCTTACTTATAGTCGATGTGAAGTGCAAATTCAAACAGTTAATGTTAAGTTTGTCTACAAATGCCTGTGCACTCTGCTCTGAGCCCTTCCAAATAAAAATCAGATCATCTATATACCTTAAATAGATAACAGCATGTTCCACCATAATATCCTTGAAATCGCCCATCAGGACCTGCTCCTCCCACAGTCCCATGAGAAGATATGAATAACTGGGGGAGAAGCAGGCCCCCATAGCGACGCCCCTAACTTGATGGTAGATCTGATTATTAAAAAGGAAAAAATTCTGCTCAAGACATGCAGATACCATTTGTGAAAGCATCTTGTTTTGAGACACACAAGTCATTGGTCGTAGATCTAAAAAATGTTCCACTGCCTTCAAGCCATCACAATGTCTTATTGAGGTATAAAGGGATGTCACATCGAGAGTCATTAATAACATATCTGCATCCCAAGTTACATATTCAATTTTTCATAAGAAATCCGATGTGTCTTGTACATAAGATGTGAGTCCCCTAACCCACTCCTGAAGAAAAAAATCCACATCTTTGGAAGTGTTCTCCATAGCGCTATTGATGGCAGAAACAATAGGCCTACCAGGAGGTTTAGCAATGTTTTTGTGCACCTTAGGTATTAGATAAAATGTGGGGAGGACCGGGTGTTCTTTTTTTAAGAACCGATACTCTTCATTTGTTATCAAACCCCCACATTTCCAAGCAAGAAGTTTCCGATAATGATCATCCCATGCTGCTTTAACAATATGGATATTGCTTTTTTTGTAACATTCTGTATCGGAGAGTTGTAATTCAGCTTCTTCCATGTATAGCTGTCGTGGCCATAAGACCACATTGCCACCCTTGTCAGCCTGTCTTACAATTAAATTGGTATTTATTTCTAATTTCTTTGTAAGTTGCTGGTAACAAAGATTTTGCTTGTTTATACCATAGCGGGTTTTATTGGTGGCAATGTATAATTTTTTCAAATCCTGAACAACAAGTTCATGGTAAATATATACGTGTGGAAAATCTCAAGGCGCTTGGGAAACGCCGAACCGCCACACACCGCAGGGAGTTGAAAAGCCAGGAACTGCTGGGCCATGACTGCGTGGCTACGTTCATGCTCACTGCAGCGATGGATGTCTGGGCTCGCTGTGGTGACTTGCGGCTGGATAAAGGAATGAAAGTTTCGTTCTTTTCACTACAAGATCCAGGATTCAGTGGTGTAGCTGCGGACACCGCCCACTGGGGCAAGTACTTACGCAAGTGGTGCTGCAGCTGTGGAGGTTCGGACATTGGTTTGAATACCCGCCCCTGTAATCATGTGGGAGTGTCTCTACCAATCGGAGTGAGGCGCTTTAAAAAGTGAACAGTGAATCATTATTCAATGGAAGGCATCTGAGGAAGGCTATTAGGCTGAAATGCATCATGCCGATCGTTTTTGCACTGCAATAAAAGGAGGAACTTTCACTTACCTGTGTGGGCTGACATCCTTTCAAGAAGGGGAAGGACGTTCTGGTTTTGATATATATATATATGTATATATATATATATATGTATATTGTCCAAAAACCAAAGTAACGCACTCTCAGAGGTCAGCTCTTTATTTCATCCAACAATCGTTACGCAATTTCGACACGAATGTGTCTTGCTCACACGGTGTTTGAAACTTTACTTAGCGTGCATATATACAAACAATGTAAAAATAGAAGAAGCACTTGTGATTTCAATGTTTTTGTATAGTATTATGTGCTAAAGGTCCGCCAGTGTGTGACTCTAAATATTAGCTGTTCATTCAGAAATGTGCAAATACTGTGCCCGAATTGGATAATAAATATGGGGTAATTAAAAAGAAAAAGTTTAAAATTCCAAATCCTAATTAAATACTGTAAAAGATTAAAAAGGCAAAGTCCTACCCAATATCAACTTGGTGGCAACTCAATTGAGTAATCAACCAGGTTGGGTAAACTAGTTGTATATGTTCCTGTATGAATATACTTGACATATTATAGACACACCTACATGATATTGACAAGAAAACGAATGTACAAATAAATAAGTAAATATGTAAATATATAAATATATATATAAATGAGTTACATTCCATACAATCTTAGATAAAAGATACATGTCAACCATATTAAATATTGAAGGATAAAATACCCTGTGTGTATATATATTGGACTGCCTGTGGATGATGCATTGGTAGTGTTGCTGCATCTATCGGGCACAAATAAAGAATTGCATAGAGAGTAATTATAAGCATGTATAAAGATCTTCCGTCACATTAAGACCGTTAGGGTGCTTGGTGTCTAATTGTATAATGTATCTTGTTTCAAGTCTCCTGAGTTTATATTCACGGTCACCACCTCTTCTGGTAGGGGGTACTGCATCTATTACAAAGTAACTGAGATCTCTATTGTTAGAGTGGTGGAATTTTTTTAAATGCCTTGCAACAGGGTATGTATTGTCTTCATTAGTGATTGCACGGAGGTGTTGTAAGACACGCTTGTGGACCTGGAGTTTGGTACTCCCAATATATTTTAAGCCACAGGGGCACATCAATACATAGATAGCAAATTCCGTTTTGCAAGTTAAAAGTTTAGTTATTTTGTTTTTCGCAATGCAAAAAGGGGTGGTATAGGTCACCGTGTTAATTCCATAAATACAAGCTTTACACGTCTTACATTTGAAGAAGCCTTTGTGTGTTTGTAACCATGAGGTTTTTTCAATGATTTCAGGATTGGTGGATACCAAACAATCTCTCATGGACGGTGCCTTGCTGTAGATAATGGACACCCTCTGCGGTAGCAGGGGTCCTATAACCGGGTCACACAGTACTAGCGGCCAACATAATTGGATGATTTTGTGAATTGCCTTATGTTGTTTGCTAAAACCCATAATGAGGCGAAACTCTTCCTTTGAATTAGTTTTGTCAGTTCCATCACTACTCTCAGAGCTGTTAGCTGTTTGTTTATCCTGCAATAAAATCATTCTATCCACAGCCATGGTTTTAGAGATAGCTAGTTCAATGATTTTTAATGGGTATCCCCTTTCTAAGAATCTGGTTTTACTTGATTCTTGTGCGACTTTAAGATCAGTTAAAGTGCTGCATACCCGCTTTAATCACAGCATTTCTCCATATGGTATGCTGTTTATTAGGTGTTGAGGGTGGGAGCTGTCAGCATGTAGGATTGAATTGCCAGCTGTTTCTTTTCGATATATGCACGTTTCTAATTTGTTATTATGCACATATATCTGTGTATCTAAAAAGTTAACTGTGGTGTCACTTATAGTAGCTGTGAATTGAAGATTTAGTGAATTGCAATTAATGTTGTCAACAAATTGTTGCACTCCTTCTATGCTACCTTGCCAAACCAGAAATAAATCGTCAATGCCGGGAGATAGGCTCTAAACTGTTTTAAAATTGTTGTGTTACTTGTGTTTACTCTGCTGATTTTAATAGCACTACTCACTTGGCCTCACTGGACTCGGTCCAAAAGCACTTTGCACAGCTGCCCTCGCGCTGCCAGCGGACGCCCAAATCCACCTCAGCGCCTTTGCCGGCGTGCCAATAGGCCACGCCCCCTTGGAGGCCACGCCCCCTCCCCTAATACAGGTACATAACCGCTGATTGCAAGCGCCGCCTGTCAGAACCTTCGCAACTCCTGAGGCGGAAAGCCGGGAGATAGGCTCTAAACTGTTTTAAAATTGTTGTGTTACTTGTGTTTACTCTGCTGATCTTAATAGCACTACTCACTTGGCCTCACTGGACTCGGTCCAAAAGCACTTTGCACAGCTGCCCTCGCGCTGCCAGCGGACGCCCAAATCCACCTCAGCGCCATTGCCGGCGTGCCGATAGGCCACGCCCCCTTGGAGGCCACGCCCCCTCCCCTATCAGCGGAGCCCAGGCACGATAACTTTCCCTGTTCGACATTGCCGGCGAGGTAAGAGGCCACGCCCACTTAGAGGACACGCCCCCCGCCCCCATTCTGGCTAGAAATTATGTGCATCCATCGTACGCGCAGCGGACGGGCGCAGCGGGCGCGCCGTTTGTGCGCCGAAGGCGCGCCTAAGGCAAGCCCGTCTTCGCCCGTCCTCGCCAAGACCTCGCCTCTCGCCAGACCCCCTGCTCAATCACTATACGTATACGATAACAACCTACTCTGGTCACTTAACCCCGGCACCAGATGTCACAATCTAGAAGGATGTATGGGTCGAACAGCTCTTCAATGTAAAAGCTGCAATCTGACTATACCCGAGCCACGGCCAATCAGCCGCAAAACGACCAGTAGGAGCCAAGCTTCGCTCACCATCTCTCAGCTCAACGTCAGATCCCTGGTCAAACATCATGCGGAGGTAAGAACGCTCTTATTAGATGAAAACCCAGACATTATGTTTCTCTGTGAAACCTGGCTAAAAGACGACATAACTAGCATCCCTAATTTAGCACTACCGGACGGGTTCTCTATGACCACCATCAATAGGGACTCAAGAGGAGGTGGTATCGCCGCCATTTATAGATCTTCCTTCACCTGTTCCTTTCAATCAGAAAGCATCACGGGCAGTGAATGCGCACGCTTTAAAATATCTACGAGCCCTCACTTCTCCCTTTCAGGCCTGTTTATCTATACACCCCCGGGACCTTCTTTGAAATTCATAGAAGAGCTCCTTGAGACATCCCTGGCACTGATCACGAGCTCGGCCAATTTTACTATCCTAGGGGATCTTAATCTCCACCTTGACGACACCGGTGATGCTAATATCCGCAACTTCTTAACGGACTTAGCAGCCTTGCAGCTGACCCCTCTTGTTCTAACTCCCACCCATATAGCTGGTCATCTTCTCGACCCTGTGTTCACTAATATCCCAGCAGCCACAGCCGAGGATCCCAAACCTATGGCCTGGACTGACCACTCGCTGGTCACGTTCTCTATCCCGAGTAGTTCCCCTCCCGAAACAAAGGCACCCACCGCGTGCCTAAAACGGCCCTGGCATAAACTCCAACATCTTAACCTTGCTGACAGCCTAGGTGAGCTTAACCTGGAGGGCATCAACGACATTGAAACGTCGTGTGTGGCCTTCCAGGACTGGCTAACCAAGGGACTGGATGCTGCAATACCGGCCAAGTGGACCAAAGGTCGTAACACCCCCTCCAACCCTTGGTATGATGAGAACCTGAAAACATTGAGGAAAGCATGTAAAAAAGCAGAACGTCACTGGAGGAAGGACTACAAGCGGGAGGAAAAAAGCGCATACCTGGTCCTGCTTAAAGCATATCACAAAGCCATTCGCTTGGCTCGCGCAGCCTTTTTCGCCAACGAGATTAAAACAAGCCCCAACCCCACGAGAACAATCTTTAAAATCGTCCAAAAAATGCAACATGGAGACAAGCCGGCCTCTCACATCACTTCCACTCAGCAATGTGAAGATCTAGCCACCTTCTTCACTGAAAAAGTGAAGAAGATTTACGATTCCTTCACTCACGACCTGCCAGAGGACTTGAACTCTCCCAACGTCACCTATGAGGGCTCTAAGCTCTCCTGCCTCCCAGCCATCTCGCGTGAGGAAATAACTACAATATGCAAAAAGGTAAAATCCGGCGCCCCCGCAGATCCCATGAAGCCAGCTTACTTTCAGGGAGCCCTGGAATTCTTTCTTCCACCTCTGACCTTACTCCTTAATCTCTCCTTCGCAACGGCAACGGTACCCATCTGCTGGAAGCAGGCCTGGGTTACACCCATTATAAAGAAGCCCACTCTAGACCCCTCCAAGCCGGAGAACTACCGGCCGGTCTCACTGTTACCTTGGGTGGCGAAATTAGCGGAGGCCCACGCGAACAAAGTGCTTAATGACCATATGGCGAAGAATAACATCCTGGATCCCTCCCAACATGGGTTCAGACCGGGTCACAGCACGGAGTCCGCTCTCCTTACCTCCACAGAACACCTACGGAAAATCATGGACACCGGCAAAAGCGCCGCGCTGATACTGCTAGATCTCAGCGCGGCCTTTGATACGGTCTCCCATGCCATTCTACTCAAACGACTAGAAAACGCAGGGATCACAGACTCAGCACTAGAATGGTTCCGTTCGTTTCTCACGAACAGATCCTTCCAGGTATCGGCCCCCCCCTTCATTTCCCAACCCCAAGATATAGGCCAGGGAGTCCCGCAGGGCTCTGCCCTCAGTCCATCCCTTTTTAATCTTTACATGCAACCTCTGGCGGAAGTTGCTAAAAAATGGGACCTCATAATGGTATCGTACGCCGACGACACACAGCTGGTCATCAGCCTTAATGAGGCTCCCTCTCCCGATGCCACTAGATTCAGGGATGGACTGACCGCCGTCGCCAACTGGATGACAGCCAATTGCCTTCAACTTAATGGAGGTAAAACTGAGGTGTTGCTCATGGGCAAAAATTCCAACATCTGGAGCAACCTTTGGTGGCCCCACTCATTGGGCCCAGCCCCCCCGCCTAAAAATCTGGCAAAAAACCTGGGAGTCTGGCTGGACTCGACACTCAGCTTCCAGGCTCACACTAAAAAAGTTGCCGCGACCTGCATTGGACTACTGAGAAGCCTTCATCCCATCTTAGGCTTCTTCGATTCCAAAACGAGACAACTCATCGTACAATCGACCATCTTATCCAGGCTGGACTACGCGAGTGTCCTGCTATTAGGAGCTAACAAAGCGGAGATCAAGAGATTCCAACGAATTCAGAATTCCGCCGCCAGGGCTATAGTAGGTCTGCCGAGAAGGTGCTCCGCGAGAGCCACCATCCAAAGACTACACTGGCTACCGGTAGAAGCCCGTATCCATTTTAAGGCCCTTATCTTTGCCTATAAAATTCTGAGTGCTGAGGGACCAGAGCTCCTTCGCCCGTTGCTAACGCCCCACAATCCCCAACGCAACCTCCGCTCCAAAGGGCAACACCTAGTACTGGTCCCCCACACGAAGTACTGTCGCATAGGAGGACGCTCCTTCAGATTGCTAGGGGCCAAATTATGGAACTCCCTCCCCCTCCACATCCGCTGTATTGACAACCTACTGGCTTTCCGCAAAGCTATCAAAACTCTTCTCTTCCCCCCCATGTAGGTTCTCTCCCTTCTTTTTTCTCCCAGTTGGTTACGATGGTTCTAGCGCCAGGACGCCCCATTGCCAGGGCGGCTGTTGCGCTTTACAAAACTGCTAACATAACATAACATAACAATGTAGCGTGCCAGATTTTAATATTACTCTCAACTACATGTTGATAATCTATGTTGAGGACCAGCTCCTCCCACCAGCCCATGTGAAGACATGCGTAGCTGGGAGAAAAGCTGGCCCCCATAGCTACTCCCCTCATCTGTTGGAAAAGGAGATTGTTAAACATGAAGATATTGTTCATGAGGCAATACTCAATCATAGATATTAACATTTCATTATGTGACAAAAATTCCACTGAGCGTTATGACAGAAAAAATCTAATAGCATTGATACCATCGGAGTGTTGAATACTAGTATATAATGCAGAGACATCGAGTGCCAGCAGGAGATAATCTTTTTGCCATTTGAAGCCCTGAATTTTTCTGATAAAATCCCTTGTGTCACGTACATATGACGGCAATTTTTTAACAAAGTCCTGTAAAAAGTAATCAACATAAATGGATGTATTCTCTAAGAGTCCTTCTTTTGCAGTTATTATGGGACGTCCCGGCGGGTTGGAGATGTTTTTATGGATCTTAGGAATTAAGTAAATTGACGGCGTCGTAGGATTGTCCTTTTTTAAGAATTTAAATTCATCTTCACTGATCAGATCTTTTCTTCTCCAAGATGATAATTTATTATAATAATCCTGATAAGTTGATTTAAGGTGAGCCGTGTTGGTGCGACTGTAACAGTCTTTGTCATTTAGTTGTCTGAATGCTTCTGTTTTGTAGTCCTCCTGAGACCATAACACAATATTTCCTCCTTTGTCGCTATTGCGTATCACAATATCTTTATTGAGTTTCAGTTTTGTCATTAGATTGTTATATTTGAATTCTTTTTCACGGTATTGTTTCTTGGCCATCATGGTGGATATATTAAGTTTTTTTACTTTGGTGGTCACCGCCTCATGGAATGCATCAATGGAATCATGCAATGCTATAGGATTGAAATTGGATTTAGGTTTGAAAGGAGTGAGTGCAGTTTTTGCAGCAAGTATGTTTGTCGTCTCGTTGCAGGGTTTCTGTGTGGGATTTTGGGTTGATTTTCCGTCCCAAAGATCTTCTAGCTCCTGGGTTAGGGAAAAGTCCGTATTGATGATATTGTCATGGGTCATTTGTTCACCAGTTGAGGTTTGATGAATCTTTGTCTCCTCTGACCCCTTTAAGATGTGGAACTTTCTAAGTTTGAGCTTTCTGACCCCCTTGCATATATTCATTCTAGGGGAGGCATAATCAAAGTTCTTTGCTGGACAGAAAGACAAGCCTAGACTTAAGATTTCCATTTCCTCAGGGCAAAGATCTGTTTTGGAAAGGTTAATGACAGTGTTGTTAGTTTTGTTGGTATTGTTTATCTTCGTTTCCAATAGCCACAACCCCTCTTTTTGTTGCCGGCGTTTTCTATTTGCTTTGCGCCTTTGCCTTCGTTTGAAGTTGGCATTAGTCCTGCATAGTTTTTTTGAGCCCTTGGTTTGAGGGTTGATCTCTCCTCGCACAAAAAGTTCAATTCCTCCCCTGGGGAAGGTTTGTTTTTTGATGCTATTGACTGAAGCACTCGCATCTCTGATTCCGAGTCACTCCCTGCTGCTGAACTGAGGTCCGAATGTGTCGTTTCGTTATTTACTCTTGTTTCTTGTAATGCACTGTTGGATGACATTGTTGTTGTTTTGGCTCTAGAGATTCTAAGGGCATCATATTTTCTTGCAAATGTAAATATTTGGCCTAATTCATAATCGTTTTTGTCTCTTATGAATTTCAGAGCTTTGCGTTCTTTAATTTTTTCTTCTTCTTTTTTCGTCCTTGTAAGCATCTCTTTGCGAAGTTTTGTAATTTCCTCAGTATTAGTTAATTTGTCCAGGTCATCATTAATTTCGTCACTTTCAATCAATAGTCGGGCTCGGTCTATGTCAGCATATTTGATTAGAATAAGTGTCAGCATGCGTGAGGACTCGAGGTTGCATTCAGCCCATTCACGCATGAGGTCTGGGTTCGGATCTTCATATGTGGGGGCAGTAAGGATACGTAAGCCTCGTGGTATTCTCCCTACTTCAATATATCGCTTCAATTAGCGTGACTCCCTCCACTTGCTTTGTTCTGTGCGCATTGTTTTCTCAAGCATTTTAAATTTATATTTTATCGAGTTAGTTTCAGTGGTACTCATTGTTTCGATTTGTTTGGAATTGCGTGTGGTCTGAGGGGTATCGGAAAACATTTCCGTAGCAGCCGCCTCCCTCTCTTTCACCGTATCCGACGACATAAGGAAAATGTAGAAGATCGTGTGTAGCGAAAGATCGCAGATGCGGTCGTCTTCACTAAGGTGCACACTCCTCCACCCCAGTATACTCAAACGGTCCTACCTGGAATGCCTCCGAGTTCGCCTTGTCCTCCGACTCGGTGTACTGCGGATTGTTCCGGGATCTGGACGAGTAGTCGAGTTCAGGGGGGTCTGGCGTCTGATTCCTTCACGGACTGTAGTACTTGCGGGTTGCTCTGGATGTGTTGATCCACTGAAGACGCCGACCAAAACGAAGAAGGGATCTGTGGAGGACCGAGTGGAGTCGAACGGTCTAAAAATATGACTTCTTTCCAACAGGATTCCGGATACACAGGAAGCCAATGATGGACACAGACCCAAAGTAAGTGCTTACGAATTTTTTATTCTTCCATTGTCGTCGATACGCGTTTCGGCTCTGGCGAGCCTTGTTCACTCCACATGGATACATTTTTTTCGTGAACTTAAAGTGACCGTGCAAATTAAACTTTCCCCACGTGATCGGTACCCGTAAGGACATAGAAAAGATACTCATACAATATAAAATTCATAAAACCTGCATTTCGAATGGTAAATCATAAGAACATATAACTGGTTCTAGGTTAATTAAAATCACCAAAATTGTAGAGTTGCAAATATCGTTTTGTTGTACTATTTGGTCAATTTGTAATTTATATGTCTGGGTTTAAAACCAATTGCTGCTTGTAAAGTCTCGGTCACCCTGGGGAAGAGCATCATTATGCACAAATAACAAAAGTGAAATCGTGTTAGTTTAACGTTTTTAGGTTAAAACTCGAAACAGGTCAATCATGAGTACAATTAAATATTAAATATTAAATGTTAAAACATGAGAACATGTCCAAAATTTGAATTATGTTTTGGTTTTGGATAGACTGATAACGTGATCGTCAGCATGAGGGTAAAATACACTGTGTAAAGCATGATAGGTGAAACATAGTATATAAAGTATAAAGTATAAAGTATAAAACGTCAGGAAACATAGTAACGGTATTTGTGACCTTGAGATTATGACCATATGCTTATAAGCAACACAAATTATGTGCTAAAGGTCCGCCAGTGTGTGACTCTAAATATTAGCTGTTCATTCAGAAATGTGCAAATACTGTGCCCGAATTGGATAATAAATATGGGGTAATTAAAAAGAAAAAGCTTAAAATTCCAAATCCTAATTAAATACTGTAAAAGATGAAAAAGGGAAAGTCCTACCCAATATCAACTTGGTGGCAACTCAATTAAGTAATCAACCAGGTTGGGTAAACTTGTTGTATATGTTCCTGTATGAATATACTTGACATATTATAGACACACCTACATGATATTGACAAGAAAACGAATGTACAAATAAATAAGTAAATATATAAATATATAAATATATATATAAATGAGTTACATTCCATACAATCTTAGATAAAAGATACATGTCAACCATATTAAATATTGAAGGATAAAATACCCTGTGTGTATATATATTGGACTGCCTGTGGATGATGCATTGGTAGTGTTGCTGCATCTATCGGGCACAAATAAAGAATTGCATAGAGAGTAATTATAAGCATGTATAAAGATCTTCCGTCACATTAAGACCGTTAGGGTGCTTGGTTTCTAATTGTATAATGTATCTTGTTTCAAGTCTCCTGAGTTTATATTCACGGTCACCACCTCTTCTGGTAGGGGGTACTGCATCTATTACAAAGTAAATCTATATATATATATATATAAATAGGTTATTACCTACTGGCGGTCGCCAGTAGGTAGTTATAGTTAGGACCCTGTTTCCATAGGAAATCCGCAACATTCTATTTGGAATAACTTTGGCGCCGGTCGACGAATCCTCGCGAAATTTTCAAAATAGGTGGGGCGCTACGCTCCGCTCCTAACCTGAAAGTCTCGGGGGGATTCGTCAAGCAGGGGCCGAAAAATAAGGGGGGTCCCAAAACGCGTTTTCCCCATGCATTTTTCCATAGGACCTTTAGACACAGCTACAGCCCGAACGGCTGAACAGAATTACTTGAAATTTGGCAGAGAGGTAGCCATAAGGTCAAGGAAGTGCCTTTTGCAGGTCTGGTGTAAATCTGTTCAGTATTTCCTGAGAAAATAGCATTTAAAAGCATATATATATGTGGGCGGAGCCTAACCACACATCTCATCCTGAGATCTGATTGGCTGTCAGCACTTCATCCAAGAAGTGTTGGCAGCCATCTTGGGACCAATATACATGATAGCACCTCATTAAAAAGCATTGCAGTTAATAGAAGGTTTTAAGACTTTAGTTACATTATAAATCATTTGTTGATGGTACCATACTCATTTTAGGAATTGTGGTATGTTCTAAGGTGATTTCACCATGTGAAAAAGCCTTCTGCTGGGATATCATGATTGAGAGAAAAATATTTTCTCATGCTTTTACCACAGAGGTTTGGAAGGTGATCTATAGGTTAAACTGAGAGCTTATTTTCTGTAAATTCACATTATCTTTCTCAGTCATGTGAGAATGAAGTCTGACATTCTCAGTAAAACATGTACATCCAACAAGGGCAGAGACTGTCAGTTGATTCCTTTGTGTTCTACTGCAGCTTCCCAGAGTGTTCCAAAGAACTACTAGAGCGCTAACAGTCCTACTTATGATAAACGTATGGCACACCTGAAGCCATCTTGCTTGGATTAAAGTGGTAACTCTTAAAACATTTAATTTAAAAAGGAACAAAATGAGGGGGTTCATTTTTCCATAAAAAGTATGATTAGTGCTGCAGAAAGAAAAATTAGGGCACATTTTGAGTGACTTCTCAAATCCTCTTCTATTTCATTAAAAAATTCTGACATGCAGACTGAAACATGCACTTTCAATACCAGCAGCAGTTTTCCCTGGTGAGCAGTAGCTTTACTACAGTGATCTAATGAGCAAAAAGAGTGCTAACATTCTGAATTTATGGCAAATGTGTGACACATCTGAATGCCTTCTTGATGGAATCAAAGTAAAAAACTGAAAGTATTTCCTACTGAGGAGACTGCAGTAAATGAGGAAATTAGGAAACTTCATAACAAATAAGTCTCCCAAGATGGCCACCAGAGACAAAAGAGCCCAAATGTAGCCCAAATATCACCCAGATGTAGCCCAAGTATAGCCCAATGACAGAATGTCCCAGAATGTTCTTAAAAACAACTAGAGCGCTTACTGTCTTCATTATGACAAAAGTATGGCACACCTGAAGCCATCTTGATTGGAATAAACTGGTAACACTTAAAACATTTAATTTAAAAAGGAACACAATGAGGAGGTTCATTTTGCCATAGAAATTATGATTAATGCTGAAGAAAGAAAATGAGGGCACATTTTGAGTTACTTCTCAAATCCTCTTCTATTTCATTAAAAAATTCTGACATGCAGACTGAAACATGCACTTTTAATACCAGGAGCAGACTTCCATGGTGCAGTAGTTTTACTACAGTGATCTAATGAGCAACTAGAGTGCTAACATTCAGAATTTATGGCAAATGTGTGACATATCTGAATACCTTCATGATGGAATCAAAGTAAAAAACTGAAAGCATTTCCTACTGAGGAGACTGCAGTACATGAGGAAATTAGGAAACTTCATAACAAATAAATCTCCCAAGATGGCCACCGGAGACAAAAGAGCCCAAATGTAGCCCAAAATCACCCAGATGTAGCCCAAATATAGCCCAATGACAGAAGTGTGCAAAACACTTATTATTTTGTGTTTTTGCAGTGTTATATAGTGCAGACTTGTCAGGTATTGGAGTGCTTTACATGAGCATTGGTTACATCACACAAGAACAAATTCATTTTGGTTGTAGACATGGGGAGACTAAGTGATTTGACCAGAATCACAGAATGTCGAGCTGAAGCAGAAACTTCAACCTGGTTCCCCAGTTGCAAAGTCTGCAGTTCTGGAAGTAACACCACATCCTCTCCCCTAAGTGCAACATTTAATCAAGTGGTCAACTGGATAAAAAAACATAAAGATTACAAATAATTTAAAAGTGCTTTGTCGCTATTTGAAAACTCAGAAAATATGTCCTTATTTTAGTCTTTTAGAGCACTAACCATAAATTTGATGCCAATAAGACCCTCTCATATATGTAATTTCTAAAGGAAATGCTCTAGGTATTACAGTTTTGATTACATCAAGATGATGTCAGGCGTTCCACACTTTTGTAATAAACATAGAATGTTAGCAATCTAGTTGTTCATTAGGATACTGTTGAGAGGCAGAGGCCAGGGGCACGGACTCTGAAAATTGAAGGCAGGTAGGAGGGTGCAAAGGCAACAATTTAACCACACTGAGCAGGCAGGAAGGGCCGTGGAAGCACAACAGACTATGGAGGGCAGTGGAAAGGGGGGCAGGGGCAACAAACCAACAATACAGGACTTGCAAGAGAGGCTGTTGGAGGGAAGATCTATTACGGGTCAAGGATGCTAGGGGCGGTCCCCAGATCCCCGGGAGCCACTACAGAACTGAGCAGGAGAGTGAGTCAGGGACAAAAGGGGCACCTTAATTTGAGCCGGGGTGCCTAGGAACGCTTGCTCCAAAAATGAAGAAAACAGACATATGAGACATGGAATTGGAGGCAGAATACAATGGCAGTTTAATGAGAAGATGCAACTTCAAAGAAACCGCAGAATAGAGACATAAAGTACAAAATACAGAATCCAGATAATCATACAGCTGTCATAATATTCTCTGTATCTCAATTAATGTACTGACAGAGAGAGAGAGAAAACACATCTATAAATGCATCATGAGAAACAAGTTACACCAAGGAAAATGTTACCTAGGAACACTCACGTTTACTCTTAGAGCAAGCATTCCTGCAATTACAATACAAAATCTTTTAAATGCAAAAGTAAAGAGAACAATGGTTAAACATAACATGACATTTCATATAGGTAAAATAGAATAAGATACTTCAAGCAAAGCAGAGCAAGACATTTTAAGCAAAGGAAGACAAGAGCTCCCAGCTCTTGGGGAAAACCTGCACTGCCTGTTAACCTACATACAGACGGCGAGGTAGTCCGTCGATATCTGTGGGTGCTCCCTTTTTATATCATTTTGTGGGCTCCTTTGCACGCTACATCTACCTACGTATGCTACCCAAAAGCTTCGTCTGCAGATTTTACCAGACATTTCGTAATTTACCCACTTAATGCTGACAATGGACTGGGTGAAAAGGTCAGTCTCTCAGGCCAATCGCTTATCGTAAGTTCCATAGAGCAAGCAGAAAATAATGGGTATTGTACGGGAATTCAATATATTCATGTATAAAATCTCCTCAGTTCTCCTAACTTGACGCTCTGCGGTTGCCACTTCCTTAAAAGCGGGAAACCTGCCCAGGAAGCAAGTACCAGTCCAGGATGCAGCCTACTGTATGTCGACAGCTTCAGGGGGATGTTGAACTTTGATACCGAGCACGGAGCACTCGGGTAGGGTGGGGGCTACTAGTTTGGATCAGAAGGCCTCGCAGACCTGCCTTCAGACTGCTATACACTAAAATTGCAGAGCTATGGTCAATTTAACAAAGAGGCCTACATATTGAACAGAAGGGCCTACACAGGGGTTTTATGCTGGCTGAGTGGTAAGGATGTCTCAGGATAATTATATAGCAACACAGGACCCGCTGGTCAATTTAATACGGCCTAAAATTCAGCTGGCAGGGCAAGGGCAAGGGTCTCATACTTCAGGTGTGGACAGAACGGGCCAGGGGCCCCCTGTGATACAAAAACTACCCTCCTTCAAGGCTGTGGCAATGTAATAGACCATTGTGGGCAGAAGGAAGAGGCAATGGTAGTACAACCATACATGCCAACAGACCCGATTCAGCCAGGAAACGTCCAATGTTTTTAAGCTCAAATGGGCTTTATTTGATCTGTCTCCTGTCTACAATATCCTCTTTTTCAATGTAACTCAAAGGGGAAAATCAATACCCCAGTTTTTTTTCAAAATCTCCCTCTTACCAAGTTCAAAATGTTCGCAAGTATGGTACATTGGATCATGGAAGGAAATGGGATAGGGACATGGACTTGGATAACAGAGGACAGGAGGGACATGGAGAGGTGCACCAAACTGACCCTGCAGGGCTGGCATCAGGGTTTGCAGCAGCACAATACACCACACAGGGCATGCAGGACGGGAGTGCAGCACAACAATCCATAGAAAGCAAGAGGGAGGGGACAGGACCATGCACATGGACAACAGAGAACAGAGGGGCAAGAGGCAATGGTAGCTAGCTGACCATAATGGACAGACAGGAGAGAAAGCTGCAGTATAACAGACCATAAAGGGCAGGAGGGACGGATCAGGGGCATTACAATGGAACAGACAAGCCAGGAGGGAGGGAGTAGGGCTGGGGGCAAGGGGGCAGGACAGGAGCAGCAAGATAGCCATGGAGGTCAGGCAGGATGGGCACTAGAAGCAAGACACACCATGAATAGCAACAGTGAGACTGTGATGGCATATACACAGACCATGGAGGGAAGGTGGGAGGGGGTCAGGGGCAGCTAACTGACCACACAGGGAAGGTGGGAGGGGCCATGGCAGCACAGAAGACCATGCATGGCAAGTGGGAGGGTTAGTGGCAGCACAATGGCTATGATGGGCAAGAAGGAGGGTGGAGGGGCATGCACAAAGGACGATGGAGGATAGAAGGAAGGGTCAGGACCTGTGCACAGACAAGAAAGTTCAGGGGAAGGGACCTCACAACAGACCACACGGGGCAGGCAGGAGGAGCAGTTGCAGTACAACAGACCAGGGAGGGCAGGAGGGTGTGGCAGTACAATGGACCATGTAGGACAGGAGGAAGAGGATAGGGGCATGGCATGTGGACAGGCAGGGTGGAGGTGGCAGGGACAGGTTACAGTCATCTGACAATGCTTGGCAGGTGGGAGGGGAGTGGCAGCTCAACAGAACACTCAGAGTAGATAGGAGTGGCAGGTCCATGGGACATGGTGGGCAAAAAGGATGGAGCAGGGGCATGCACAAAGACATCGGAGGGCAGGGGGAAGGAGAATAGGGGCAGCAAGCTAAGCACAGAGTTTAAGCAGGAGGTCAATGATGGGGCATAGAATTGGGCAATGGAGGGCAGGAGGAGTGGACTGGTACATCATACTAAATTGAGGGCAGTGGCAGCACATCAGACCATGCATGGCAGGAGGGAGGAGGCTAGTCCATGGATTCACACAACAGAGGATAGGGAGGAAGGGGATGGGGCAGCAAGCTAACTGTTCAGAGAAGGCGGGTATTAGGAACTTTATTGTTTTTAAAACATTGTGTCTGTGCGAACTACTTAAAATATGAACAAGTATGCAGCATAATCTCACTTTTATTCAGGAAGAAGAGGACGTTTGTGACTGTGACTCCGGGCTCACTTGGCAGAAACACCCCCTGACCCTCCACCCCCTATCGCAAAATGTAATGCCCGTGAAAAGGGTAGGTGAACACAGTGTTATATAGAACATAGTCCTGAGAGCACGATTGAAAATGAAAACTAGATATAGTGTATGGTATAAACTATGCACCAAAAAGTGTGATATAAGATGAACCGGGCGTGAAATATAATATGCAATACATTGTGCGCAATGACAGATTCATTGGAGAGCGCGAGATTGCACAGGCACTAGCGCGTGCTATGCGATATGCGCCTTGGAGTGTAATATGCACAGGGCAGTGTTGTGTAACCTAACTAGTCTCTAAAGTTGTAATATAAAATATGTGCTGGGGAGTGTAACGTTGCATATGCACTGTGACAAAGATATGGATCCCAGATTGTAATATGTATGGCATAGCACTGTGCGTTATAACATAGGCATCGAGAAAGGCACGTTAGATAGGGCAATATAACCCGTGCGAAGACAAGTGTGGCATGACATATTCACGGGGTGGTGTTACAGTGCACATGGGCTAGAGAGTGTCATAGCATATGCACTAGCTAGTGGAATACAACACAGAGGTGTGTGGCACTCGGCAGGCAATGGTGGGTGTAACACAGCATTGGGCTCTGTCAGGAGCACGCTGTGACTCTCAAGTGATGTTCGTCCCCTTTCCAGAGAGTAAAATAAAAAGTATTACACATCCGGCAGTGGATGTGTGTTTTATTAACCGTGAGGGGGGTTTCTTGCATAGTTTTGGTAGAATTTTTGTCGAATCCCCTTTGAATGGCTTGGTGTGCATGTGTATTAAATGTGCCCGTCAATAGCTACCCATGTTTGTATAAATAAACGACAAGGGTGTCTACCAGGATTAGGCACGGTAGGGCATCAGACATGTCAGAGCTTCACTAGTGGTGTAAATACATTCCACGTGGATTCATTGCATGCATAGTCGCCTTTTAATGAATATCACGCAAATCGTCATGGTGATAGGTACGTACGGTTTGTCCAGCATGTCCTAGGTGTGTCTAGAAATATATATTTTTTAAAAATAATAAAAAACAGTGGCCGGCCCTGGGGATTGGGGTCAAAAAAATATAATTAGGAGACTGGCCCTGGGGGATGGGGTCAACAGGGCCAATAAATTAGAATAAGAAGGGGAACCAAACAGCCCCCCTTCTTAAAAAACTAAAATAAATAAAAGACTGGCATGGTGCCGGAGGCCATGCCCCCTCCGTGCAGCACTCTGCAAACGCGCCCCCAACAGGCATCTCCAGTATGCGCCAGGGAGCTGCGCTACAGCCAGGTGTTCTGAGGCCAAGCCCCTTTTTACACCTCTCTGCAACGCAGCTCTGTGGCGCTTACTGGAGGTACCTAGTGGTCTAGTTTGACCCTAGGGACCCTTAGGATTCAGGGGGACTTAATCTCTCAACTTAGAACAGCCACAGGGCGCGTTTACACAGTGGTGAAGGGAGGGGACGGGGCCTGAGGTGACGTGTGCAAACACGCACTATGGCACGTTTTAAATTGGGGATATAATTTCCCTTCAATACTGAGGGCCCCTGGGGGCTAACTAGCCCACCAAGTGCTTCCAGTAAGCGCCACTGAGCTGCATTGCAGAGAGGTGGTCCAGGCCGTGCCACTTTTTACACCTCTCTGCAACGCAGCTCTGTGGCACTTACTGGAGGTACCTAGTGGGCTAGTTGGACCCTAGGGACCCTCAGGATTCAAATGAACTTAATCTCCCAACTAAAAATGGACACAGGGCGTGTTTACACAGTGGTGAAGGGAGGGGACGGGGCCTGAGTTAACGTGTGCAAAAACGCCCTGTGGCCTGTTTTAAGAGGTAGTTTTAATCCCCATGCCCTATTATACACTAAGGGCTTACAGAGGAGGTCATGCTAATCACAGGGGGACCCCAACGCATAATGTTCCCTAGTGTATGTAGGTGTTTTCACTGTATTCTAAGTGTCTTTTAACATAGCACTGGCTCTAGGACTGGTTAGTCAGACTCAGTTACCACCAGTATTCGTCTGAAAAAGTTGAGGGTACAGGATGATTTTGCAACAAGGCTTCTTTCTGCTCTTCTTTTTGTTCTTTCTGCACGTTATCCTTCTTCTTGCACTTATCTTCGTATTTGAGGACTTCTGTTGCTTCTTTCTGCACTTCTTTTGTTTCTTTCTGTGCATTTTTTCTTCTTTCTTCACATGTCCTATCTCTGTAGGCATAGTTAGAAATTAGCATTTAAAAAACCTTTGAAATTCACAGAAAAAACCATAGGTTTCAGGCACGTTATAGTTAGGAATTAGCATTTAAAAAACCTCAGAAATTCACTGAAAAAACCATAGGTTTCAGGGGTGTTATAGTTAGCTGGACTTTTCACTTGTACAAAACCATTGAAATTCCCCCGTTATAGTTAGTTCAGCTAACTATAACTCACGTGCCCGCAATGCACTGCTGATGACGTCACATATTACATCACTCATGACATGGTCAGTGACATCACTCATGACATCACTGATGACATCTCAAATGACATCACTGATGACATCACTGATGACATCATCCTTGTGATAGAGTGGCAGACCTCCTCTCACCCTAATATAACCTTTGATACACACATTCAAAAATAGAGACTAACATTTTCAAAACAATGGACATACCAATACCAGTTACAACAACCTCTTCAGTAATTCTAAGATCCACATACACATCCACTCATTCACCAACAGTCCTATACAGTCACTCATACATGTACTCACTCATCATATGTACTCATACACCTATACATCCTGTTACACAATGCCACTCATCCATAGAGTTACTCACACACATAGTCACTCATGCTAATAAAGAATCAAACATACATTTACTTGCATATACAGTTATACACACACCACCATACTTACTTCTACGGAAACTTACACATACTTAGTCTTTTAAACAATCACTTATAGAAACACATACGTATTCATACAGGAACTCTTTCAATCTCTCACTCTCACATATACTCACATATATACACCAATAGTCACATATACTAGTTTAAAACATATGTAGTTACTCATAAAGACACTATTGAGACAGTCATTCACTCACTAACACACCTATACACACACTCATCCACCCATACAGTCCTGCACACATGCTGTGTTCAACACATACAAACAGTGAGTCACTCATTCATGCACCTATGCACTACGTAATACCCCCCACCGAACCATGCAGACACTCAGACTGATACTCAAAAAACCAACTAATAACCTATATAGACACCCATGTAGCTACTCACCAACCCATGCAGCCACTTATACACAAAGTGAGAGACTGATACAGATATTTACATATTTAAACATTACTCACTAAGCCATGTATTCACTATGATACACTTAATCAGTCAGTTACACAATCAATTTTTCAAAAACAAATCATCCATTTAGACACTTATATACCCATTTATTCTTCCATCGACCTTGAGATATACATATATAAAACATATTTAATTTTCAGAAACACACACATTCACTGGATGATGTCATCAGTGATGTCATCAGTGATGTCATTTGAGATGTCATGAGTGATGTCATGAGTGATGTCACTGACCATGTCATGAGTGATGTAATATGTGACGTCATCAGCAGTGCATTGCGGGCGCGCGAGTTATAGTTAGCTGAACTAACTATAACGGGGGAATTTCAATGGTTTTGTACAAGTGAAAAGTCCAGCTAACTATAACACCCCTGAAACCTATGGTTTTTTCAGTGAATATATATATAGGTAGTGATAGTTAGGACCTAGTTACCATAGGAAAATCATTTTTTCTTTTCCCAATAACTTTGGCGCTGGGGGGGGGGGTCCCAAAACGCGTTTTCCCCATGTTAATTTCCATAGGAAACATTAGACAAAGCTACAGCCCGAACTGCTGAACGGAATTACACCAAATTTGTCAAAAAGGTAGCCCTTGGTTCAGAAAGAACCCTTTTTGTTAAATGGTGTACATCCGTTCAGTATTTCCTGAGAAATTAGAAAAGAATGGGTTTGATATCTGTCATCCATAGGAAACTTTAGACAAAGCTACAGCCCGAACTGCTGAACGAAATTACACCAAATTTGGCAAAAAAGTAGCCCTTGGTTCAGAACAAGCCCTTTTTGTTAATTGGTGTAAATCCGTTTAGTAGTTGCTAAGAAATTAGAAAAAGAAAGTTTTGATATCTGAGCACCGAGCAGGGTTTGCGCACCCTCCCTGGCACGAGCTACACTCTGATTGGCTGCCAACACTCCAAACCAGGAAGTGTTGGCAGCCATTTTGTGACTAGATTACTGAGTCAGACGATAACTGTGGAAAAAAGGATGAAAAAGAAGAATAGGGGGCAGGGTAGGAACATCGTGACCCCCTAGCCCTGCTCAAGGGGTCCCACAAGGACCCCTAGGGCCTCCCATAATTATTTTTTTTATAAAAAAAACCTCTAAGTCCTGCCGTGAAAATAAAAAAAAAACAAGCGCGGTTTTCCACACTTCGTTTTTCAAAGCCCCCGGGTCGGCCAGGTCCAGGGTGCACACAGCAAATAATTTGCGGGGGCCCACGGGGGCCGCCAACAGACTCGGGGCCGCCACCAACCCGGGGCTGAAACAAAAAAAATACGTAGGGGGTCCCAAACTCCATATGCTGACCCAGGGACCACCACCTTCCCGGGGCTTTGATAATAAACTGCAGGGGGGAGCACGCAGTCTCCTCCACAGCCCAGGTGGCCACCATCTCCCCGGGACTCTGTTTTTAAATAAAAATTATGTGTGTGGGGGGAAGAGCCCCCCACATGCCATGGGGACCACCACCTACCCGGGGCACTTAAAATTAAAATTCGGGGGTCCGTTACGGACCCTCAAGCCTTGGGGACCACCCCTCACCGGGGCTTTAGAAATGTTAGAAGGGGGGCTGCGTGGCCCCCCTCCTGGAGCCCATAGTGGCCCTGGGGACCACCACCCATCAGTGCCGGCTCCTGCAATGCCCCGGGGTACCCACCTCTGGGACACTGCTGTTTGCTATGGAAGGGCGGGAACCATGCGGCTCACGCCCTGCCATAGCAAACTCTGCTTTACTTCATTGAAGCGAGAGCAAGCAAACCTGCTCTCTCTTCAATGAAGTTAAGCAGGATTGCTTTTGGGCAAGGGAAGCTGCATGTGAGCAGCTCTCCTTGCTCAAAAGCAATGTCAGCTCCCGCAGGAGGCGGGAAGCCGGCGGGACCGTGGGGGCATTGGGGCTCCCCCCACAGTCCCCAACGAGTGGCCATGCCCCGGGGGATTGGGTCAAAAATGGCCCGGGAGGGCGGCCACTCGCCCACTCTCCTTTAAAAAAAATAAATTAACAATTGGGGATGCCCCGGGGAAAAGGGTCCCCGGGGTGAATATAAATTAATGGAAGTAGACAATTTCTTTTTCGCCAAAGTTTTGAGTTGCGACCCAAGCGCGGCGCTCACCCACAATGACTCTGGATCATGTCCCTGACACCCGTGACACACTGCAGCACACATAAAAACACCAAGTAGACCCCCATCCACAACCTGCCCAAAGGGGTCCCACTCCACACATCACCAATATCACAACCAACACATGCACTCGTGCAAAACCCAGCAAAGAATTGTATCTGTGAGCCACACCTACAATGCAAGTGACACTACACTGCGATTAGCATGGCTGCAGTCCAATAATCTTGACATTGTGCACGCCATGACACTGAGATGGCTGAGTATGGACCACATCCGGAAAGGAGCAGGCCACACCGACACACCGCGTACACAAGCAACCCCTGCCGCAAAAAAAATCTGTGGACAAACCATGCCCAAGATTCACAACTCGACCAAGAGCCCAATACACCCAAGTCTGAAACATCCCAGCACTGTTGAAGCACAGAGGTCAAAGGCACACCGCCTGAAAGGGATAAGAGACAGACAAATCTGAGCAGCAGGGGCGACTCACCCACAATGCAGCACACATACATAGCAATAACAGCACATCAACATTAACGACTATGTGGTACAAAGTGCAACACTCCCACGACAGAACAAAGGACACAACAGGTTCGGCCTGTGCGTGGAAACTGGCCAATCACATCTGGCATAGCAGGAAACTGTGAGATGAAAATGTACATGTACAACCTCACATCCGTCAAGTAGTTCAAATGTCCACAATCCCGCTTCAAATAGTCAGCTCCTCCCAAACAGTCGCAATGTACATTGTCATGCAGTCCTGAGGTAAACATGAACAACGCGTCAACATACATGTCAACACAATGTGAAAATGCATCTCCCCTTCGCATAGCAGAGGGACAATCAACACCTCCTGCAGAGCAGACCAGACAACTCATCAGTGATGATGAAGAGGACCTCCACACCCTCGACCCCGATGCCCTACAACAGCTCGTGAACATCTTAGGCAACCTAACTCCAGGAGCAGAACAGCCCAGCTGCATCCAGGAGACCCCACCTCCTGCACAGACCACACAGCAGGAAGCACACACCACCACTGATGGCTCCCAGCACCTCACAGAAGCGCATATCGCATTCCACGACCAGGTGTCAGACTGCCAGAAGGAGGTGGCTGAAGAGGTGCGGGTGGGGTTGGAACTCATGGCAGCCGAACAGGCACGTGCGCCCGGCCACTCTTTATTACCAGGGTCACCTGACCTGACAGGGATGCCTTTGCTGGATGGGTGTGGGGTGAGTGTGAGCCAGCCCTCAGGGAATGGTTGGTGCTGACAACAACTTGAACAGTATTCACCATTAAAGCGGAAACAGAAAATACCAACATAACACAAACAGCTGCGAAGCATCATGTTGGTAGCCGGAGCAAGTACAGAGGTCCCCCAATATCCAATTAGAAGAGTCGGCGAGTCGCAGTGCACTGAGGTAGGGGCACCAGAGCTGATCGTGCTCATGTGAAGAAATTGTCCAAGATTGGGTCCCTTCGGAATATTCCTGCTGCAGCTGCAGTAGGGTGTTTAACGCCTGCCACATCTTCCCCATCATTGTCCCAGGTCTTTTCCACTGCCTGAGGTGACATAGTTGTGTCCGCAGTCAACAGCACATACCTCATCCATAGCTCCTGGTGTGTAGCTGGACTACCACCGCCAGTCTGCATTGCTGCCTTATGGTTGTTGCCTCCTGACCTCCCATTGTCGGTGCCTTCACCGCTTCACACACGGGCCACATCTTCCTCATCATTGTCCCAGGTCTTCCCCACTGCCTGAGGTGACAATGTTGCGTGTGCTGTCCACATCAAAAAAGATCAATTGGAAAGGGTCCATGAGTTGTGGTGCACTGAGTTGGTGGCACCTGAAGAGCTGAGCAGTGTACCGAGCTGATGATGGTATCCAAGACATGTGTGAGCAACTCGGTTAGTCTGGCTGTAAGACTCTTACGACTCTGGCAGTTGTTGGTTGAAGGTGGTCCTGGCGGTGGTGGCATGTGCATCCTGCGGTGATGCGTTGTCCAGGCAGGTCAGGACTCGATTTGATGTGTGAGTCATGGTGGACCGCAGTTGAGGCCGGAGGCAGCGGACAGCGCAGGGCCACTGACACATGGCGTTGATGAGCCCCAGGCCTTCGAAACAGATGCCATCCAATAGTCAATCAGACAGGGTCCATTACTTGAGCTGCACAGAGTTAGTGGCCCGGGATGTACTGCGGCTGGCACAGGCACACCACCACAGGATGATGACTTGCGGTGCACTGAGGTAGGGCCACGTGAGCTGAGCGGGCCCTCGTTGATGTTCAAGGAGAATGTCACGGAGTGTTTTGGGGGACAGTGGAAGGTGTCCTTCCAGGGCATGATGCAGAGAGCAGAAGCAAGCCGAAACAGGCACATGGAGGAGTGGAATGCTACAGACTCCTTTTTACCAACAAGTCAGTATCAGCTACATGATGATAAGGATACCCCCAGGCCATGGACTCAGACACCACCAAAGTTCAACCAGAGAGTGTCCATGAATTTCGGGCTACAGAGTTCGTGGCACCAGGGCTGAAAGGGGAGGCAGTCTGCAATGAGGCCTGCACAATGATATCAACTCAGCCATAATTAAATCAAGACTGAGATCCAAATGTTTGACCTACTGGACCGCAGTGTAGGCCGGAGGCAGTTGTCAGCATGGGCCCACAGCCACGTGTCGTTGGCTTGTGATGCACAGTTAGTGGCACCAGAGCAGTTGTTGGTAGTGTTCGATCACCTCCGTAACGAGGATCCTTTTTTCCTCCGGACTGAACCACATCTTACTCTTACTCCTCTCCTTGCGTACAATGATTTTAACTCTGCCATACACAAATCAAGACTCAGTTCCAAGTGTGTGACCTACTCAACAGCAGTGTAGACCGAAGGCAGTAGTCAGCAAGGGACCACAGACAGGTGTCGTTTGGATGCTAGGCACAGAGATGGTGGCGCCACATCGAAGGAAGTATAGTGATTTGAACTCTGCATTAACATGTGTACTTGGCCATTGTATGATCAAGACTCAGTTCCAAATGTGTGACCTACTTGACCGCTGTGTAGCCCGGTGGAGGATGTCACGAAAAAGGAGTGCAGCCGGCCTGTCTTGTGGAGGATAGCGATGGTCTGAGGAGGCTGCCAGGGTCATGGCCCTCGGGCTTGGAGCTTGCACAGGAACGTGGGGGGCCCTCTCTAACACACGCTGGTGGGGCCTGGTTGCGCAGTGCCGTCCAAGACGGTCTGGGGACCTGCGGCCTGGGGTGCAGCAGGCGCACATGGTCGCAGGCACCATGGCTCACGGTGCCAGCCTCGTGGTGTGCTGGGAGGCACTGCCCTGGCAGACACATTGGCCATTCCAGAAGAGAACCAGGCCCAGAGAAACAAGCTTTATATTCACACCCCTACGCTGGCCTGGCATATGCCGGGCCAGCCCACTCTGCTCACGCTTACAAGGGGGGACGTAATGAGCTACTTTCTGCGCTCTTCCCCACTGCCTGGGGTAACATGGTTGCATCCACTGTTCACTACACTCCAGACACGAGCAGTATATGTCGACATGGGCATGTCTGTGGTCTGCATACTGCAGTCTGGCCAGCACAAGCACGCCACACTTGGAAGTGTGTACATTCTCATTGATTGGGTCACATGCCTCCTTCGCACATGCATGGTTCCCACCTCTCCCCTGCAATTGTGTGACTGCAGTGCCATGCTGTTGATGGCTTATGTACATGGCTTGCCCAGGTCACCACAGTAAGTTGTGCTGTCGTGTCTGGTCGGTGGGCATGTTGTTTGGCATGTTCTGTGTGAGTTTGTAATGTGTGCATTCCCAGAGTTGTGAGTTGCATGATTGTGGAGTTGAGTTGTGTGGAGTGTCCATTTGCTACTAACCAACGAGCAATGCATTCCCATAGGTGCCAGCCTCAAAACCCTGGTTGATGAAGGACTGTCGGAAGATGAAGGTATAATGCACACTGCCTGGGTAGTTGGCGACGACATTGCTGAAGAGTCCCCGGTGGTCCACTATTGCCTGCAAATTGATGGAATGCGTGTGCTTCCTGTTGCGGTAATTGTGTGCAGTGGTGTCAGGGGGTACGAGGAGTACATGTGTGCAGTCGATTGCCCCCAACACGTGCGGGAACGCAACTATGGTGTAGAAGCCTTGCTTGGTTTGCAGCTGTTCCTGTGCAGTGTGTGCAAAGTGAAGGTACTTGGGTACCAAGCTGATGATGGCATCCAAAACAGGTGTGTGGAACTTGGAGAGGGCTGGCTGTGAGACTCCTCCCACTCTGGCGGTTGTTGCTTGGAAGGTCCCAGAGCCAACATGTGCAGCACAGCCAGCAGCTTTGTCTGTGGAGGGATGTTGTTTGTCCGCTGTGCTGGTGCCGTCAGCCTGTGGGCAATGATGGTCAGGATGCATCGGATGGTTGTCCTTTTGAGCCTGTATTGGGCAATGACATCCTCTGGTTTAAAGTCTGTGAGGCTGGTGCGTTTTTTGAAGGTCTGCTGTCTTTGTCTGCGCTGCCTCCGTGGTGGCCCGGGGGGGGGGGGGGGGGAGGGGCGGGGGTGGTGGCGGGCCTGGCGGTGGTGGTTGCGGGTGTTGTGGCACTCTTGGGGCAGCTCCGAGCTGCATGATGAGTGGCTCCATGGCATCTGTTATTCTTCAGGTGTGGTCTGGGCTGGGCTCCCTTTATGGTGCAATGTGTCGTCCGACTTAACACCAGGTCGGAGCAGGTGTTAAATCCCTGCTGCTAACGTGCCTTATCGCATGTTTTGTGAACTTATCGCCGATCTGGCTGGTCGTTAAGAATGTTGCGAAGTGGTGTTGTCGCGGCTTTTTGCACGGGAACGCCTACTCTGCATCTCATTAGTGTTAGTTGCCGGTGTCATCTGTGGCGATGTTTTTTGCGGCTGTTATTGCAGGAAATGTGGTGATATCAGCTGTTAGCACTGGCTTGTGAATAGTGCGATGAATTTATCGGCACTTTGGTGGCGATAAAGTGCCGCTAACTAGGCAATAGGTCCTTGAGAATATACCCCTGAGAGCACAGCATCTATATGACTTTTAAATTCCATGCAGTTAACAAAACCCTGGGTATATACTGATCACCCACAAAACAGCAGGCTTACTTGGAGATACGAAAACAAATACATAATTACATTATAGAGTAATCAAGCATAAAGCACGTACACTTGCCAATCAGTTCACCCTGAGATAGTATAACGAATGTCTCATGTTCTTTCTCGCTGCACCTTTTAATTAATGCAGCATTTTATCTCTCAAGGGTAAGCAGTCCTGTGATCCAGATGCAACATTAATAGACAGCACTTGGTATTTGTGGCTGAGATTATTAAATTCGCCCCAAGGGATTCAATTAATATAATACTCAGAACTAAACACACATGAGGTCCCTGAGGAACCCTTTAACAAACATTCATTGGTAAAAGATGGATCCCAGGGGCAGAATTGTGCTGAAGTGTAATGTACAGCAAGGTCCCGCAACGAAGTGTTCATCACATGCAAGAGATCTCAAGGGGTGCCCAATTAAGGGCAACATGTATCATTATTTCAAATAGTGTTTACCTACACCTTGCAATTAGGTAAGGGCTACTTGCATATATAAACCTCCGTGAGTTTCATTCAGTGTTTTCTAGGTCGATAATCAATCTACATCATTAATATTAATGAGGCAATATGGTAGGCTGCAATTTGCAACCCATTAGGAATCACTAAAATTACAGGGATGGTGGCTTGCTGGGGTCAGCAGACTACCATTTCTGTGTATGCTTTTAAATAAAGCAATACTTTTTTATTAAATGCAGCAGGTTTTACTTAAAGGAAAGCACGTTGCGTTTCAAAAAGAAAAATGAAAAGTTTTCTTTTCATTTTTCAAGAGCAGGCACTGGTCCATGGGACCACCTGCTGCTCGTAAAAAATATTTATATGAACATCCACTGGGGCCTTTCCATTTGCGAATGGTTTACCATCTACTTGAAATAAGTGGTAAAATGTGAATGTTTTGCGACTGCATTAAAGCCGCAAAACATCCCTACATACTGCTGCAATTCGGCATTAGGAAAGGACGCCCTAAATACGCTCCTCCCTAATACTGATTCGGTATGTATTCGGAATTCCAAATTGTGATTCAGTAACATGTTACGGAATAGCAAATTGGAACTTATACATACCAAAATGCATTTTACCGGTAGCAAACTGCCCGGTTCTGCGAAACGGGCCCTAGGCGACCAGTAAAATGCATGATAAATGTGGCCCACACTCCAATAAAGAAATGTCATTTCCCTCCGGGAAACAAACACTTTTGCTATATATATGCAAAATACAAATGTTTACAAAAGTCAATGACAATAGTATTGGCTTTTGTACATTGAAAATATTTTATAAAACTTCAGTAAGACATGTTATTTATTCCATGTTCTACTTTCCTTATTGCTTGTTATGAAAACACAGGCACACAAAAAAATATCTACATAAACACCCAAAAATCACGTCCGGTTAAAAGCAAGAAGCAGAATAATGGCTCTATCACGAGTCTGGTGGGCAACAAATCGCCAGACTCGTGGGGGCGCGGTAGTGCCAGTCTTCTGACGGCACTATTACAATTTGGGTGGTGGGACTGCCTTTGCCCCACCACAGCTGCAGTGGTCAGGAGGCCGCAGTATGCATGGCGGGACTGCCGCTGTCCCACCAAGCATATTATGCGTTTCCTCTCCTCCATGGTTTTCATAGTGGTTCCTCCTCCCTGAAAGCTGTGGTGGAGAGGAAACAAAAGGGTCCCTACAGGTTTTCCTTGTGCCTCTGCGACCTAGGGCGCATGCAGGTGGCAGAACATGAGTCCCCCTTTGTGCATGCACCACAGTTCCTTTACAGTCCATGATGTGCAGGAACTTTTTTTGGCATTCCCATTTGCGGTGTCTATTTTCAGGACACCGCCATGGGAACATAAAAACAAAGCCAGTCAGACACGAGAAATACTCATAATCTGGCGGGCAGCCCGACCTCTGGTTTGGGGTAGCGGCGGTAGGATGGACCTGGCGCTGCACCGCCAAACTCATAATAAAGCCCTTAGTTTCATACCATCCCGTCACCCTGTCCACACACTCACTCATTACAGAGGCAACACAGGCAGCAGCAGAGCAGGGTTTCTCGTTAGGAAGAAGAACATCTTGTTTAGTAGCAGTGTAGGATTTACACACAACCACATCCGCCCACATCTCACACACATAAACACAAACACACAGCCGCACACACCTCAGGTAGATTGCCAATAGCAGTGCAACCCTGCTAACACCACCCCACCATACACACGCAGAACTGATACATCATGTTTAGTAGTAGTGCAAGGTTTACACACAAACACATCCATCCACACCGCAAACTCACACACATCAGGTAAACCGCAGTTATCCTCACCGCCCTGCCGGCCCCACCCCTTCCCCACACACTTATTCACAACCAAACACAAAGCTAAAGGCAGCATTACTAGTTGACAGCGAAAGTGGAGGCGTGAGTTCATGGTGTGCAACACCTGGGTTTTTGCTAAGCTGTGGAAAATGGGATCACCTAAAAAGCCCCAAACCAAATTGAAATCTGAATCTATTTTGGAGGTATATAATATTTTTTTGCATACCATCAGTTTCTGTGTGTTTGGCCCCTAAATGATCACATACTGCCCCACTGAACTTTTTAGGTATGGCTACAGATAGAGGTAGATGGCTCTGAGTGTCTCATCCAATCAATTCTTCAAAAAAGTACAATAAAAAGCATACAGAGTAAGTCTTTGGGTCCGCCCCCTACAGCCATTGTTTTTAATCTGTTTTTCATAGTTTTCTGTTGATTGGATGGGTTGTCCAATAAGGTAATGACATGTCATTATTCCATATACTTTGCTATTAGGTTTTAGTGGTAAATATTCTGAATATCGACTTCAAAATATTGAGTGACTATATTATCCTGGTCTCAATAACATGACTACAAAAATATTGAGGAAGCAATAATCACTGTCAAGTATATAGATTTTGTGATTTTAATAATGATGTTTCTATTTCAAGTGTTGTCTTTTGTTACTGTTCTAAACTTATTTTATTAAGAAATATAAATTGAATTATTGTATTAACAACATCATTTTGTGTATCTGTATATTTTCTGGTTGGGGGTTTAGAACATTTTTAATTATAATTATACAGTTTTATTTTAATTAATTGTACATGGATATTTTCTGGTTGAGGTTTATAATATTTCTAATTATAATGTTTTGTTTCAATCAATTGATTGATTTAAATATTTTTTTTAACATGAAATACAGAGGATCAAAAATGCATTTTTTCTAAAAACAATTACTAAAATGTCTGGTTTATTTTTTTGGAGAACGAGGTGGTTTAGTTATAATTAATATGCATATGAGATATTATATTACTGTGAGAATTTTAATAAAATGTGTACATTAATTCGTGTTTATTATTATAAATTACATATTTTAATATATATATATATATATATATATCTGTATATATATATATATAACCTACTGGCGGTCGCCAGTATGTAGTGATAGTTAGGACCTATTTTCCATAGGAAATCCGCAACATTCTATTCCCAATAAGTCTGGCGCCGGTTGACGAAACTTTTGGCCAGCTCTGCTCCGCTCCTACCCTGAAAATTTCGTGGTGATTCGTCAAGTGGGGGCCGAGAAAAAAGGGGGGTCCCAAAACGCGTTTTCCCCATGCACTTTCCCATAGGACCTGTTGTCGCAGCTACAGCCCGAACCGCTGAACGGAATGACACCAAATTTGGCAAAGAGGTAGTCCTCAGTTCAGACTCGTGCCTTTTGCATAAATGGTGTGAATCCGTTCAGTAGTTCCTGAGAAAATTAGAGTTAAAAGTACATAAATATCTATGGCCGCGGAGGATCCGCGGACCCTACCCGCACTGTGAGCGCACCCTCCCCGAACCGAGCATGCACCCTCCCGATCGCGCGCTGAATGCTAATTGGCTGTCGAGTGTCTCTCTACATTCGAAACCAGAAACTGTTGGTGGCCATTTTCTGCCTCGGTAGAAGCCAGGCTGAAGAAGCAAGGGGAATAAGTGTAAAACATATAAAGGGTTACAACAAACAAATGATGGACGGAATGCTGACAATGCAGACATTCTCCCCCAGTCAAGAGATCTGGGTTAAATCCATCGTTCTTTTGCCCACTACGCCACCCCAGTTCAGACATGGCTATATGCAAATCATATTCCCAGACGTGGGACCCGTGCTCACTACGCCACTGGAGTCAAGCTATCCTGGCTGATGACGGCTGATAGCCAGAAACCGGTCCTAGGATGCTTGATTCCGGTCCAGGGAAGACATGGCTTGGCAGTTCGGGCTGGACTGTTCCCATGAGGCACAGGGTCAAGACTGATTTGCATATGGCCATGTCTGAACTGGGGTTGCGTAGTGGGCAAAAGAACGATGGATTTAACCCAGATCTCTTGACTGGGGGAGAATGTCTGCATTGTCAGCATTCCGTCCATCATTTGTTTGTTGTAACGCTTTTCCCCCTAAGTGGGATGGGTATTCCCAGACGTGGGACCCGTGCTCACTACGCCACTGGAGTCAAGCTATCCTGGCTGATGACGGCTGATAGCCAGAAACCGGTCCTAGGATGCTTGATTCCGGTCCAGGGAAGACATGGCTTGGCAGTTCGGGCTGGACTGTTCCCATGAGGCACAGGGTCAAGACTGATTTGCATATGGCCATGTCTGAACTGGGGTGGCGTAGTGGGCAAAAGAACGATGGATTTAACCCAGATCTCTTGACTGGGGGAGAATGTCTGCATTGTCAGCATTCCGTCCATCATTTGTTTGTTGTAAAACATATAAAGGGGGCAGAGTGGAAATACTCTGACCCTCTAGATGTGCTTAAGGGGTCCCAGAAGGACCCCCTGGGGCCCCCCTTTTAAAAAAAAAAACAGCAAAATGCGCGCACGGTGCGCGCATCCTATCGCGTTGGGTGCGCGGATCCACAGATTTTTTTTTTAAAAAGACAAGAAATCATTGGTTGTATGACTGCTTTGAACACTGAAAGGTAGGGTGTATATTTCTGTTTTTTAAAGGTATGATTCTTATTGGTTAACAAAAACAGATTGTAAGGAACATTATATATGATTAGCTGATATGTTGAAAAGTGAAGCACACTTCCTCTCTTGTGTAGGAACATTGTGTGCTGAATTTCTGACCTGTGTGCTCAGTGCAGTGTTCCATGAACTGTTTCTATGGTAACAGGCAGAAGGCAGATTGGGGGAAGGGTTGAAATGTATTTCAGTTGGAAAGGGTTGAAATGTTTAACCAATAGAAATGTGTGTTTGCTTTTGAGTTTATGTGTGAAGGATTGTGATTTGATGTTTACATGCATATGTGTGGAAAATGAAAGGGAAACTTTTCCATTCTTTGTTTTTGCTGAGAGGTGCTCAGTGCAGATTCTGTAAAAGAAAATATGGTAAGTGACTGATATACTTCTTAATCTACAAAAGAACTTGAAAGATGAGTTATTTAATTGTGAGGGGATGTATGTAGGCTATTTTGATTTTAATCAGACTAATGTATTTCTCCTGCTAACGTGTAGGAAGTACTTTTTTCTCTACAATCTTATTGACAGTGTGTGTGCATGTAGAAACCATTCTGTGATAAGCATTTGTGTTTTTCATGTGTTTGCAGACAGATAACTGTGCTGTTTTTATATTTTGGTAGAATTAGAAACCAGTCATTGTTTATGAAGTTGTGAAATGAGTTATGTTATGTTTCTATACTAAAATGTAGTACTACTTCTAGATGAAGAAATGTGTTTTGGTATAGTGCAAGGGATAGTGTTGTTTGTCTAGAATCACACAGTGAGTATGTGTGCATTTGGGAACCACTGTGAGAGAAGCATTTGGTAACATCGTGTATTTGCTGACAGGTAACTGTTTTAACCTGTCATGTTGTGAAGTTTTAGTAGCATTAGAAGACAGTTATGGCTTATGCTTTGATTAAATGAGTCAGGCTTTGACAGAAAAGTGCAGTCCTGAAATATGTAGATTGTGTGCAGTTCCCTTACCACTTGCACTGTAGTGAATGAGTTTTGGTAAACTCCTAGGGATAGTGGTGCTTGTCTAGAATCACACTGTGAGTTAGTGTGTATTTGGGATCACTGTGAGAGAAGCATTTGGTGACATCATGTATTTGCTGACAGATAACTTTTTAAAAACCTGTCAAGTTGTGAAGTTTTAGTAGCATTAGAATCCAGTCTTTGCTTATGCGTTGATTAAATGAGTCATGCTTTGACACTGATGTGCTGTACTTAAATATGTAGATTGTGTGCAGTACCATTAACTCTTCTAGACTAGTGAATGAGTTTTGGTAAACTCCTAGGCTAGTGTTGCTTGTCTAAAATCACACTGTGAGTCTGTGTGCATTTGGGTAAGGATTGTGAGAGAAGCATTTGGTAACATCGTGTATTTGCTGACAGATAACTGTTTTAAAACCGGTCATGTTGTCAAGTTTTAGTAGCATTAGAAGCCAGTCTTTGCTTATGCTTTGCTTAAATGAGTCAGGCGTTGACACAAAAGTGCAGTCCTGAAATATGAAGATTGTGTGCAGTTCCCTTACCACGTCCACAGTAGTGAATGATTTTTGGTAAACTCCTAGGTATAGTGGTTGTTGTCTAGAATCACACTGTGAGTCTGTGTGCATTTGGGAACCACTGTGAGAGAAGCATTTGGTAACATCATGTATTTTTTAGCAGATAACTCTTTTAAAACCTGTCATGTTGTCAAGTTTTAGTAGCATTAGATGCTAGTCTTTGCTTATGCATTGATAAAATGAGTCAGGGTTTGACACTAAGGTGCAGTACCATGTACTATTCTCTTCACTGTGGCAGAACTGAAAATTTAAAAGTTTTACCTAAGCACTGTCCTAGAAGTAGTCTAATTAGTTAGTCAGTTTCTAAGTACCAAATAGACTGCTTCAAATGTCTATGCAGTATGCATGTAGTGTTCTAACATACGATACACTTGTCTTTTACACCTTCAATTCTCTAGTCAGTATCCATACACTTCCAGGAAACATCCTGTCACTCCCTTTGCAGTCCTCTAGTGACCCATTCAACACCATGTACTAATCCATTCACTGTGCCAAAACTCAAACACTTATAAATTCACCAAGACACTCTCTTTCCAGTACTCTAATGATTCAGTCACTGCCTAAGTATTCATGCACTGAGCCAGGCCTTAGCACATGGACTTCTTCAAACCCCTATCCACTATGTATGCAGTCCTCTAACCACCTACACACTTGTCTTTCACACCTTCAATTCCCCAGTCAGTATCCATACACTTCCAGCAAACACCCTGTCACTCCCCTTGCACTCCTCTAGTGACCTTATTAAGCATCATGTACTAATCCATTCACTGCGCCAAACCCTAATAAATTCACCCAGGCACTCTCCTTGCAGTACTCTAATCATTCAGTCAGTACCCAAGTACTCATCCAGTGACCAAGGCCTTAGTATATGGACTGCTTCAAACCCCTATCCACTATGCATGCAGTCCTCTAACCACCTACACAATTGTCTTTCACACCTTCAATTCCCTAGTCAGTATCCATACACTTCCAGGAAACACCCTGTCACTCCCTTTGCAGTCTTCTAGTGACCCATTCAGCATCATGTACTAATCCATTCACTGTGCGAAAACTCAAACACTTATAAATTCACCAAGATACTATCTTTGCAGTACTCTAATCATTCAGTCAGTGCCTAAGTATGCATGCACTGAGCCAGGCCTTAGCACATGGACTGCTTCAAACCCCTATCCACTATGCATGCAGTCTTCTAACCACCTAGACACTTGTCTTGCACACTTTCAATTTCCTAGTCAGTATCCATACAGTCCAGCAAACATCTTGTCACTGCCTTTGCACTCCTCTAGTGACCCATTCAGTACCAAGTACTAATCCATTCCCTGTGCGAAAAGCCTAGCACTTATAAATTCACATAGGCACTCTCCTTGCTGTACTCTAATCATTCAGTCAGTACCCAAGTAGTCATGCAGTGAGCCAGGCCTTAGCACATGGACTGCTTTAAATGCCTATGCAGTATGGATGCAGCCCTCTAATCACCTACACAGTTGTGTTTCACACCTTCAATTCCCTAGTTAGTATTCATACTCTTCTAGCAAACACCCTGTCACTCACCCAGTGTGTCTCCTTATAGTACTGTAATCATTTAGTCAGTTAGCATGTAGAGTTTTAGTGAGGTAGGCTTTAGGGCATGAACTGCTTCAAAGTAGTATGCACTATGCAAGTAGTGTTTTAACCATCGTCACACTTGTGGTTCAGGGCCATAGTTTCTTAGTCAGTATTTATATAAAATGTGTTTGTACAGTAATGGAATAGTATCGTTTTGAAAGTTATTAATATACATTTATTTGTGATTCTTTTTTACAGATACAGAACAGGAGTGTTTCTCATCTGTTTGCACTCTTCTCGTGCAAGATTGTTTGGATGAAGGGTCTTTAGGTGTTTCATCATACTTGCTGTGCCGCATGAGTATTTTTTGTTAGGATCCCCCCGTAACAGAACTCTTTTGAAAATCTTGTGCATGAGAAAGGTGGTATTGGTCTTTGTTTGCCCCTCGAGAAAAGAAGAAAATTTCCACATCACTGAAGGAAAACGTTGTGGGCGTGGTGCATCCTCCAAAAATTCAACTTTAGATTTGGTGAATATTTTATAGCGACATCATGTACAGTTTTTGTATGTTAAAGTTAAAAAAATTTGTTAGCTGTGTATAAAATAAAAAAATATGTTTCAAAAACCCATTAAGTTCAAATAACATTTTTTAATTTTTAAAAGAATTAATTGAAAAAATAAGTTTAAAAAATGGTGATAAAAAAGTATTTTAAAAAAAAAGATAATTAATGAAATTGACACACTGAATTTGAAAAATATAGAAATCCAATCAAAATCATTAAACATGATATCTTCAGAGATAAGTTATAGATAGGAATTAGCATTTAAAAACCCTTTGAAATTTACTGAAAAAAGCATAGGTTTCATGCACGTGAAAGTTACGAATTAGCATTTAAAAAACCTTTGAAATTCACTGAAAAAACCAAAGGTTTCAGGGACGTTATAGTTAGGAATTGGCATTTAAAAAACCTTAGAAATTCACTAAAAAAACCATAAGTTTCAGCGGCGTTATAGTTAGCTGGGCATTTCCCTCGTACAAAACCCTAGATATTCCCCCATTATAGTTAGTTCAGCTAACTATAACTCGCGCCCCCGCAATGCACTGCTGATGACGTCACATATTACATCACTCATGACATGGTCGGTGACATCACTGATGACATCACTGATGACATCTCAAATGACATCACTGATGACATCACTGATGACATCATCCAGTGTTAGTGAGACTGGGATTAGAATAGTAAATTTGCTCCCCCGTCCTGCAAATTTACGCTCTTCCCCCCTATATTTGTAGGACTGAAGTAAGAACAATTGCCCCCTACCACCCAAACCAGATATAGGACTTTCCCCAGTATTCATGGGACTGGAATTAGAATAGTAACTCTCACCCCTCACTCCCACACACATATGCTCTTTCACCAATGTTATTTGGACTGGGCTTACAACAGTAAATATTACCCTCAATATATATGCAGTTTCCCTAATGTGTGTTGTCTTGGAGTTATATTAGCAAATATTATTCCCACAATGTTTTTTATTGATTACTTTGAAGTGTAATTAAAAAAAGCTATTTGAATTTTTTTGATTTAATTTGATATTGTATGCTTTTTGTTGTTCTTATTTTTCCATGTTCAAATAATATATTAAAAAATGTAAAAAAATGTATAAATATACACCATTATTTGAAATGTATTTAGTGAGAATACTTTGAGATATATGTATAATCATGTTTTAATTTAATTTTTTCTTAATAATTAAATATATCTATACTCTTCATATATTTAAATACTTTAATATAATGTTATTTGTTTTACTATTTAATATTTATGGTGTAATATTCCTTACATTTGTTCTAAAACTAAGTGAGATATTTTGTCATTTCTTTAAATTAATTTTTATAAAACATTAAACTTATTTAATTACTATGATAAATATTTTGTATTTTAGTTTAAGTTACAGATTCACTTGTCTATTTTTATTTAGAATTGAAATTTAAATAGTGTGTATATATATATATATATATATATATACTCATACAGATATATATGTAGATGGATAGCTTGATAGATAGCTTGATAGATAGATAGATAATCAATCATGAAATATTTAATTAGTAATTTTATATATATATATATATGTATATATAAATATATGTTGTGTTGTAGTGTATTGTTATTGCATTTATATAGCGCTTACTACCCCATGCGAGGTGTCGAAGCACTTTTACGGTGAGTATCACGCTACTCTGTAACCCATAAAGGATTAGTGTTGAATTAGTATCGTGAAATATGAAAGTAATTTGAGTGGTGGATAGGTCAGTCAGTAATTTAGATTCGAAGGATAGCGGAAGATTAGAAGAGGGTAAAAAAATGCTTTGTATTTATACAGCGCTTGTTACCCCTCATGAGTTGTTAAAGTGCTTTTTTGGCGAGTAGCACTCTACTCCGGAAACCCTTAAAGGATTAGTGGTGAATTAGTATAGTGAAATATGAGAGTAATTTGAGTGGTGGATATTAGTCAGTTATTTGGAGTGAGAGGGATTGCAGAGGGATAGAAGAGAGAAAAAGGTTTGCATTTATATAGTGCTTGTTACCCCTGATGGGGTGTTGAAGCGCTTTTTTGGTGAGTTGCACGCTACACCGGAACCCATAAAGGATTAGTGTTGAAAATTAGTATAGTGAAATATAAAGTAATTTGAGTGGTGTGTATATTCCTGTGCTGAAAGACTTTGCTGTAGAAATTGCAAAAGACGTTGTCCCTTTCTATCTCGGCGTGGATAGCACTGGGCTAATCCTATGCTTGAAAACTTTGATAGAAAAGCGGACATTTAAGGTGAGCAAATCTAGAGTGTCACTGGTGTTGAGGGTGCTCTATACAGAAGCTGCCTTCCACCTATACTTGGGAACTACCCAAAGTTATCTTCTTTTTTGCATAATTTTTGAGTCATGCTATGCCTGCAAGGGTATTCTTTTGCCTTATACTGGGTGCTCCGTTATGTCTGGACAAAGGTAAACCTCTCTGAAGAGCTATAATGACAGCAAAACACATGTCAGGAGATGCTTTTATTCATTTCAGGATGGCTTGGCTGGTATTTTACCAATCCAAAGCTGTAATACTTGGCCTGGAGTGGTAAATGGCTTTTGTCATTTCACAGCTCGGCATGGATAGCACTGTGCTATTCCTATGCCTAAAGACTTTGCTGTAGAAATGGCAAAAGACTTTGTCCCTTTCTAGCCTGGCGTGGATAGCACTGTGCTAATCCTATGCTTAAAAACTTTGATAGAAAAGCGGACATTTAAGGTGAGCAAATCTAGAGTGTTGCTGGTGTTGAGGGTGCTCTATACAGAAGCTGCCTTCCACCTAAACCTGGGAACTACCCAGAGTTCTCTTTGTCTTTTTTGCATAATTTATGCATCACTCTATGCCTGCAAGGGCATTCTTTTGACTTATACTGGGTGCTCCCTTGTGTCTGGACAAAGCTAAACCTCTCTGAATAGCACTGTGCTATTCCTATGCTTAAAGACTTTGCTGTAGTAATGGCAAAAGACTTTGTCCCTATATATATATATATATATATATATATATTCACTGAAAAAACCATAGGTTTCACACAAGTTATAGTTAGCGGACATTTTACTGATAAAAAACCATTGAAATTCCACGTTATAGTTAGTGCAGGCAACTATAACTCACGCGACCGCAATCCTCTGCTGATGACATATGTGTCTTTATGAAAAAAAAATATTTGTAATATATGTATAGCTAAAATTTAATGGAAGAAGACATGGGCAAATAAGTGTCTAAATACAGTATTAGCATCAGCAGAGGATTGCGGTCGCGTGAGTTATAGTTGCCTGCACTAACTATAACGTGGAATTTCAATGGTTTTTATCAGTAAAATGTCCGCTAACTATAACTTGTGTGAAACCTATGGTTTTTTCAGTGAATATATATATATATATATATATATATATATATATATATATATATATATATATATATATATATATATATATATTCACTGAAAAAACCATAGGTTTCAGACATGTTATAGTTAGCGGAAATTTTACTGATAAAAAACCAATGAAATTCCCCCGTTATAGTTAGTGCAGGCAACTATAACTCACGCGACCGCAATCTTCTGCTGATGCTAATACTGTATTTAGACACTTATTTGCCCATGTCTTCTTCCATAAATTTTTAGCTATAAGTATATTAGAAATATTTTTTTTTCATAAAGACACATATGTCATCAGCAGAAGATTGCGGTCGCGTGAGTTATAGTTGCCTGCACTAACTATAACGGGGGAATTTCATTGGTTTTTTATCAGTACAATTTCCGCTAACTATAACATGTCTGAAACCTATGGTTTTTTCAGTGAATTTGCAAGGTTTTTTAAATGCTAATTCCTAACTATAACGTGTGTGAAACCTATGGTTTTTTCAGTGAATTTGTACGGTTTTTTAAATGCTAAGTTACTTTACGCCATTCGTGGCGTGCAAACCCACTTAACGCAGTTCGTTCCGTGCGCGCGCGTACCGTAAGCTGGCTCAGATATATATATTGATTTAAAGGCTATTTTCTCAGAATCTACTGAACAGATTTACACCAAACCTACAAAAGGCACTTCCTTGACCTGAGGACTACCTCTCTGCCAAATTTCTAGTAATTCTGTTCAGCCGTTCGGGCTGTAGCCCTGTCTAAAGGTCCTATGGAAAAATGCATGGGAAAAACGCGTTTTGGGACCCCCCTTTTATCTCAGCCCCCGCTTGACGAATCCCCCCGAGACTTTCAGGGTAGGAGCGGAGCGTAGCAACCCACCTATTTTGAGAAATTCACGAGGATTCGTCGACCGGCGCCAAAGTTATTCAAAATAGAATGTTGCGGATTTCCTATGGAAAAGGGGTCCTAACTATAACTACCTACTGGCGACCGCCAGTGGGTATATATATATATATATATATATATATATATATATATATATATATATATATATATATATATATATATATATATATATATTCACTGAAAAAAACATAGGTTTCAGGGGTGTTATAGTTAGCTGGACTTTTCACTTGTACAAAACCATTGAAATTCCCCCGTTATAGTTAGTTCAGCTAACTATAACTCGCGCGCCCGCAATGCACTGCTGATGACGTCACATATTACATCACTCATGACATGGTCAGTGACATCACTCATGACATCACTGATGACATCTCAAATGACATCACTGATGACATCACTGATGACATCATCCAGTGAATGTGTGTTATTCTGAAAATTAAATATGTTTTATATATGTATATCTCAAGGTCGATGGAAGAATAAATGGGTATATAAGTGTCTAAATGGATGATTTGTTTTTGAAAAATTGATTGTGTAACTGACTGATTAAGTGTATCATAGTGAATACATGGCTTAGTGAGTAATGTTTAAATATGTAAATATCTGTATCAGTCTCTCACTTTGTGTATAAGTGGCTGCATGGGTTGGTGAGTAGCTACATGGGTGTCTATATAGGTTATTAGTTGGTTTTTTGAGTATCAGTCTGAGTGTCTGCATGGTTCGGTGGGGGTATTACGTAGTGCATAGGTGCATGAATGAGTGACTCATTGTTTGTATGTGTTGAACACAGTATGTGTGCAGGACTGTATGGGTGGATGAGTGTGTGTATGGGTGTGTTAGTGAGTGAATGACTGTCTCAATAGTGTCTTTATGAGTAACTACATATGTTTTAAACTAGTATATGTGACTATTGGTGTATATATGTGAGTATATGTGAGAGTGAGAGATTGAAAGAGTTCCTGTATGAATAAGTATGTGTTTCTATAAGTGATTGTTTAAAAGACTAAGTATGTGTAAGTTTCCGTAGAAGTAAGTGTGGTGGTGTGTGTATAACTGTATATGCAAGTAAATGTATGTTTGATTCTTTATTAGCATGAGTGACTATGTGTGTGAGTAACTCTATGGATGAGTGGCATTGTGTAACAGGATGTATAGGTGTATGAGTACATATGATGAGTGAGTACATGTATGAGTGACTGTATTGGACTGTTGGTGAATGAGTGGATGTGTATGTGGATCTTAGAATTACTGAAGAGGTTGTTGTAACTGGTATTGGTATGTCCATTGTTTTGAAAATTTTAGTCTCTATTTTTGAATGTGTGTATCAAAGGTTATATTAGGGTGAGAGGAGGTCTGCCACTCTATCACAAGGATGATGTCATCAGTGATGTCATCAGTGATGTCATTTGAGATGTCATCAGTGATGTCATGAGTGATGTCACTGACCATGTCACGAGTGATGTAATATGTGACGTCATCAGCAGTGCATTGCGGGCGCGCGAGTTATAGTTAGCTGAACTAACTATAACGGGGGAATTTCAATGGTTTTGTACAAGTGAAAAGTCCAGCTAACTATAACACCCCTGAAACCTATGGTTTTTTCAGTGAATTTCTGAGGTTTTTTAAATGCTAATTCCTAACTATAACGTGCCTGAAACCTATGGTTTTTTCTGTTAATTTCAAAGGTTTTTTAAATGCTAATTTCTAACTATGCCTACAGAGATAGGACATGTGAAGAAAGAAGAAAAAATGCACAGAAAGAAACAAAAGAAGTGCAGAAAGAAGCAACAGAAGTCCTCAAATACGAAGATAAGTGCAGGAAGAAGGATAACGTGCAGAAAGAACAAAAAGGAGAGCAGAAAGAAGCCTTGTCGCAAAATCATCCTGTACCCTCAACTTTTTCAGACGGATACTGGTGGTAACTGAGTCTGACTAACCAGTCCTAGAGCCAGTGCTATGTTAAAAGACACTTAGAATACAGTGAAAACACCTACATACACTAGGGAACCTTATGCGTTGGGGTCCCCCTGTGATTAGCCTTACCTCCTCTATAAGCCCCTAGTATATAATAGGGCATGGGGATTAAAACTACCTCTTAAAACAGGCCACAGGGCGTTTTTGCACACGTTAACTCAGGCCCCGTCCCCTCCTTTCACCATTGTGTAAACACGCCCTGTGTCCGTTTTTAGTTGGGAGATTAAGTTCATTTGAGTCCTGAGGGTCCCTAGGGTCCAACTAGCCCACTAGGTACCTCCAGTAAGTGCCACAGAGCTGCGTTGCAGAGAGGTGTAAAAAGTGGCACGGCCTGGACCACCTCTCTGCAATGCAGCTCAGTGGCGCTTACTGGAAGCACTTGGTGGGCTAGTTAGCCCCCAGGGGCCCTCAGTATTGAAGGGAAATTATATCCCCAATTTAAAACGTGCCATGGTGCGTGTTTGCACACGTCACCTCAGGCCCCGTCCCCTCCCTTCACCACTGTGTAAACGCGCCCTGTGGCTGTTCTAAGTTGAGAGATTAAGTCCCCTTGAATCCTAAGGGTCCCTAGGGTCACACTAGACCACTAGGTACCTCCAGTAAGCGCCACAGAGCTGCGTTGCAGAGAGGTGTAAAAAGGGGCTTGGCCTCAGAACACCTGTCTGCAGCGCAGCTCCCTGGCGCATACTGGAGATGCCTGTTGGGGGCGCGTTTGCAGAGTGCTGCATGGAGGGGGCATGGCCTCCGGCACGATGCCAGTCTTTTATTTATTTTATTTTTTTAAGAAGGGGGGCTGTGTGGTTCCCCTTCTTATTCTAATTTATTGGCCCTGATGACCCCATCCCCCAGGGCCTGTCTCCTAATTATATTTTTTTGACCCCAATCCCCAGGGCCGGCCACTGTTTTTTATTATTTTAAAAAAATATATATTTATAGACACACCTAGGACATGCTGGACAAACCGTACGTACCTATCACCATGACGATTTGCGTGATATTCATTAAAAGGCGACTATGCATGCAATTAATCCACGTGGAATGTATTTACACCACTAGTGAAGCTCTGACATGTCTGATGCTCTACCGTGCCTAATCCCGGTAGACACCCTTGTCGTTTATTTATACAAACATGGGTAGCTATTGACGGGCACATTTAATACACATGCACACCAAGCCATTCAAAGGGGATTCGACAACAATTCGACCAAAACTATGCAAGAAACCCCCCTCACAGTTAATAAAACACACATCCACTGCCGGATGTGTAATACTTTTTATTTTACTCTCTGGAAAGGGGACGAACATCACTTGCGAGTCACAGCGCGCTCCTGACAGAGCCCAATGCTGTGTTACACCCACCATTGCCTGCCGAGTGCCACACACCTCTGTATTGTATTCCACTAGCTAGTGCATATGCTATGACACTCTCTAGCCCATGTGCACTGTAACACCACCCCGTGAAAATGTCATGCCACACTTGTCTTCGCACGGGTTATATTGCCCCATCTAACGTGCCTTCCTCGATGCCTATGTTATAACGCACAGTGCTATGCCATACATATTACAATTTGGGATCCATATCTTTGTCACAGTGCATATGCAACGTTACACTCCCCAGCACATATTTTATATTACAACTTTAGAGACTAGTTAGGTTACACAACACTGCCCTGTGCATATTACACTCCAAGGCGCATATCGCATAGCACGCGCTAGTGCCTGTGCTATCTCGCGCTCTCCAATGAATCTGTCATTGCGCACAATGTATTGCATATTATATTTCACGCCTGGTTCATCTTATATCACACTTTTTGGTGCATAGTTTATACCATACACTATATCTAGTTTTCATTTTCAATCGTGCTCTCAGGACTATGTTCTATATAACACTGTGTTCACCTACCCTTTTCACGGGCATTACATTTTGCGATAGGGGGTGGAGGGTCAGGGGTTGTTTTTGCCAAGTGAGCCCGGAGTCACAGTCACTAACGTCTTCTTCTTCCTGAATAAAAGTGAGATTATGCTGCATACTTGTTCATATTTTAAGTAGTTTGCACAGACAAAATGTTTTAAAAACAATAAAGTTTCTAATACCCGCCTTCTCTGAACAGTTAGCTTGCTGCCCCATCCCCCTCCTCCCTATCCTCTGTTGTGTGAATCCATGGACTAGCCTCCTCCCTCCTGCCATGCATGGTCTGATGTGCTGCCACTGCCCTCAATTTAGTATGATGTACCAGTCCACTCCTCCTGCCCTCCATTGCCCAATTCTATGCCCCATCATTGACCTCCTGCTTAAACTCTGTGCTTAGCTTGCTGCCCCTATTCTCCTTCCCCCTGCCCTCCGATGTCTTTGTGCATGCCCCTGCTCCATCCTTTTTGCCCACCATGTCCCATGGACCTGCCACTCCTATCTACTCTGAGTGTTCTGTTGAGCTGCCACTCCCCTCCCACCTGCCTAGCATTGTCAGATGACTGTAACCTGACCCTGCCACCTCCTCCCTGCCTGTCCACATGCCATGCCTCTATCCTCTTCCTCCTGTCCTACATGGTCCATTGTACTGCCACACCCTTCTGCCCTCCCTGGTCTGTTGTGCTGCAACTGCTCCTCCTGCCTGCCCCGTGTGGTCTGTTGTGAGGCCCCTTCCCCTGAACTTTCTTGTCTGTGCACAGGTCCTGACCCTCCCTTCTATCCTCCATCGTCCTTTGTGCATGCCCCTGCACCCTCCTTCTTGCCCATCATAGCCATTGTGTTGCCACTAACCCTCCCACTTGCCATGCATGGTCTTCTGTGCTGCCATGGCCCCTCCCACCTTCCCTGTGTGGTCAGTTAGCTGCCCCTGACCCCCTCCCACCTTCCCTCCATGGTCTGTGTGTATGCCATCACAGTCTCACTGTTGCTCTTCATGTTGTGTCTTGCTTCTAGTGCCCATCCTGCCTGACCTCCATGGCTATCTTGCTGCTCCTGCCCTGCCCCCTTGCCCCCAGCCCTCTGTTTACATGTGCAGACCCCTACTCCCTCCCTCCTGGCTTGTCTGTTCCATTGTAATGCCCCTGATCCGTCCCTCCTGCCCTTTATGATCTGTTATGCTGCAGCCTTCTCTCCTGTCTGTCCATTATGGTCAGCTAGCTACCATTGCCTCTTGCCCCTCTGTTCTCTGTTGTCCATGTGCATGGTCCTGTCCCCTCCCTCTTGCTTTCTATGGATTGTTGTGCTGCACTCCCGTCCTGCATGCCCTGTGTGGTGTATTGTGCTGCTGCAAACCCTGATGCCTGCCCTGCAGGGTCAGTTTGGTGCACCTCTCCATGTCTCTCCTGTCCTCTGTTATCCAAGTCCATGTCCCTATCCCATTTCCTTCCATGATCCAATGTACCATACTTGCGAACATTTTGAACTTGGTAAGAGGGAGATTTTGAAAAAAAACTGGGGTATTGATTTTCCCCTTTGAGTTACATTGAAAAAGAGGATATTGTAGACAGGAGACAGATCAAATAAAGCCCATTTCAGCTTAAAAACATTGGACGTTTCCTGGCTGAATCGGGTCTGTTGGCATGTATGGTTGTACTACCATTGCCTCTTCCTTCTGCCCACAATGGTCTATTACATTGCCACAGCCTTGAAGGAGGGTAGATTTTGTATCACAGGGGGGCCCTGGCCCGTTCTGTCCACACCTGAAGTATGAGACCCTTGTCCTTGCCCTGCCAGCCGCATTTGTAGGCCGTATTAAATTGACCAGCGGGTCCTGTGTTGCTATATAATTATCCTGAGACATCCTTACCACTCAGCCAGCATAAAACCCCTGTGTAGGCCCTTCTGTTCAATATGTAGGCCTCTTTGTTAAATTGACCATAGCTCTGCAATTTTAGTGTATAGCAGTCTGAAGGCAGGTCTGCGAGGCCTTCTGCTCCAAACTAGTAGCCCCCACCCTACCCGAGTGCTCCGTGCTCGGTATCAAAGTTCAACATCCCCCTGAAGCTGTCGACATACAGTAGGCTGCATCCTGGACTGGTACTTGCTTCCTGGGCAGGTTTCCCGCTTTTAAGGAAGTGGCAACCGCAGAGCGTCAAGTTAGGAGAACTGAGGAGATTTTATACATGAATATATTGAATTCCTGTACAATACCCATTATTTTCTGCTTGCTCTATGGAACTTACGATAAGCGATTGGCCTGAGAGACTGACCTTTTCACCCAGTCCATTGTCAGCATTAAGTGGGTAAATGACGAAATGTCTGGTAAAATCTGCAGACGAAGCTTTTGGGTAGCATACGTAGGTAGATGTAGCGTGCAAAGGAGCCCACAAAATGATATAAAAAGGGAGCACCCACAGATATCGACGGACAACCTCGCCGTCTGTATGTAGGTTAACAGGCTGTGCAGGTTTTCCCCAAGAACTGGGAGCTCTTGTCTTCCTTTGCTTAAAATGTCTTGCTCTGCTTTGCTTGAAGTATCTTATTCTATTTTACCTATATGAAATGTCATGTTATGTTTAACCATTGTTCTCTTTACTTTTGCATTTAAAAGATGTTGTATTGTAATTGCAGGAATGCTTGCTCTAAGAGTAAATGTGAGTGTCCCTAGGTAACATTTTCCTTGGTGTAACTTGTTTCTCATGATGCATTTATAGATGTGTTTTCTCTCTCTCTCTGTCAGTCCATTAATTGAGATACAGAGAATATCATGACAGCTGTATGATTATCTGGATTCTGTATTTTGTACTTTATGTCTCTATTCTGCGGTTTCTTTGAAGTTGCATCTTCTCATTAAACTGCCATTGTATTCTGCCTCCAATTCCATGTCTCATATGTCTGTTTTCTTCATTTTTGGAGCAAGCGTTCCTAGGCACCCCGGCTCAAATTAAGGTGCCCCTTTTGTCCCTGACTCACTCTCCTGCTCAGTTCTGTGGTGGCTCCCGGGGCTCTGGGGACCGCCCCTAGCTTCCTTGGCCCGTAATAGATCTTCCCTCCAACAGCCTCTCTTGCAAGTCCTGTATTGTTGGTTTGTTGCCCCTGCCCCCCTTTCCACTGCCCTCCATAGTCTGTTGTGCTTCCACGGCCCTTCCTGCCTGCTCAGTGTGGTTAAATTGTTGCCTTTGCACCCTCCTACCTGCCTTCAATTTTCAGAGTCCGTGCCCCTGGCCTCTGCCTCTCAACAGTATCCTAATGAACAACTAGATTGCTAACATTCTATATTTATTACAAAAGTGTGGAACGCCTGACATCATCTTGATGTAATCAAAACTGTAATACCTAGAGCATTCCTTTAGAAATTACATATATGAGAGGGTCTTATTGGCATCAAAATTATGGTTAGTGCTCTAAAAGACTAAAATAAGGACATATTTTCTGAGTTTTCAAATAGCGACAAAGCACTTTTAAATTATTTGTTATCTTTATGTTTTTTTATCTAGTTGATAACTTGATTAACCCCTTGCATGCCCGCCCCTTTCCCCGCCCAGTGCCGCGCTTTGTATTAGCGGGCGGAGTTCATGACGAGCTGGACTCGTCATGGGCACAGCGCCACCGCAGCCCATGACGAGTCCAGCTCGTCATGGGCACTGAAGGGGTTAAATGTTGCACTTAGGGGAGAGGATGTGGTGTTACTTCCAGAACTGCAGACTTTGCAACTGGGGAACCAGGTTGAAGTTTCTGCTTCAGCTCGACATTCTGTGATTCTGGTCAAATCACTTTGTCTCCCCATGTCTACAACCAAAATGAATTTGTTCTTGTGTGATGTAATCAATGCTCATGTAAAGCACTCCAATACCTGACAAGTCTGCACTATATAACACTGCAAAAACACAAAATAATAAGTGTTTTGCACACTTCTGTCATTGGGCTATATTTGGGCTATATCTGGGTGATTTTGGGCTACATTTGGGCTCTTTTGTCTCCGGTGGCCATCTTGGGAGATTTATTTGTTATGAAGTTTCCTAATTTCCTCATGTACTGCAGTCTCCTCAGTCGGAAATGCTTTCAGTTTTTTACTTTGATTCCATCATGAAGGTATTCAGATATGTCACACATTTGCCATGAATTCTGAATGTTAGCACTCTAGTTGCTCATTAGATCACTGTAGTAAAACTACTGTTCACCATGGAAGTCTGCTCCTGGTATTAAAAGTGCATGTTTCAGTCTGCATGTCAGAATTTTTTAATGAAATAGAAGAGGATTTGAGAAGTCACTCAAAATGTGCCCTCATTTTCTTTCTTCAGCATTAATCATAATTTCTATGGCAAAATGAACCCCCTCATTGTGTTCCTTTTTAAATTAAATGTTTTAAGTGTTACCAGTTTATTCCAATCAAGATGGCTTCAGGTGTGCCATACTTTTGTCATAATGAAGACAGTAAGTGCTCTAGTTGTTTTTAAGAACATTCTTGGACATTCTGTCATTGGGCTATACTTGGGCTACATCTGGGTGATATTTGGGCTACATTTGGGCTCTTTTGTCTATGGTGGCCATCTTGGGAGACTTATTTGTTATGAAGTTTCCTAATTTCCTCATTTACTGCAGTCTCCTCAGTAGGAAATACTTTCAGTTTTTTACTTTGATTCCATCAAGAAGGCATTCAAATGTGTCACACATTTGCCATAAAATCAGAATGTTAGCACTCTTTTTGCTCATTAGATCACTGTAGTAAAGCTACTGCTCACCAGGGAAAACTGCTGCTGGTATTGAAAGTGCATGTTTCAGTCTGCATGTCAGGATTTGAGAAGTCACTCAAAATGTGCCCTAATTTTTCTTTCTGCAGCACTAATCATACTTTTTATGGAAAAATGAACCCCCTCATTTTGTTCCTTTTTAAATTAAATGTTTTAAGAGTTACCACTTTAATCCAAGCAAGATGGCTTCAGGTGTGCCATACATTTATCATAAGTAGGACGGTTAGCGCTCTAGTAGTTCTTTGGAACACTCTGGAAAGCTGCAGTAGAACACAAAGGAATCAACTGACAGTCTCTGCCCTTGTTGGATGTACATGTTTTACTGAGAATGTCAGACTTCATTCTCACATGACTGAGAAAGATAATGTGAATTTACAGAAAATAAGCTCTCAGTTTAGCTTATAGATCACCTTCCAAACCTCTGTGGTAAAAGCATGAGAAAATATTTTTCTCTCAATCATGATATCCCAGCAGAAGGCTTTTTCACATGGTGAAATCACCTTAGAACATACCACAATTCCTAAAATGAGTATGGTACCATCAACAAATGATTTATAATGTAACTAAAGTCTTAAAATCTTCTATTAACTGCAATGCTTTTTAATGAGGTGCTATCATGTATATTGGTCCCAAGATGGCTGCCAACACTTCTTGGATGAAGTGCTGACAGCCAATCAGATCTCAGGATGAGATGTGTGGTTAGGCTCCGCCCACATATATATATTGATTTAAATGCTATTTTCTCAGGAACTACTGAACAGATTTACAACAGACCTACAAAAGGCACTTCCTTGACCTGAGGACTACCTCTCTGCCAAATTTCAAGTAACTCTGTTCAGCCGTTCGGGCTGTAGCTGTGTCTAAAGGTCCTATGGAAAAATGCATGGGAAAAACGCGTTTTGGGACCCCCCTTTTTTCTCAGCCCCCGCTTGACGAATCCCCCCGAGACTTTCAGGGTAGGAGCGGAGCATAGCGCCCCACCTATTTTGAAAATTTCGCGAGGATTCATCGACCGGCGCCAAAGTTATTCCAAATAGAATGTTGCGGATTTCCTATGGAAACAGGGTCCTAACTATAACTATCTACTAGCGACCGCCAGTAGATAATATATATATATATATATGTGTGTGTGTGTATATATATATATATATATATATATAGATATGTGTATATATATATATATATATATGTATATGTATATGTGTGTGTGTATAATGTCTACTGGCGGTCGCCAGTAGATAGTTATAGTTAGGACCGAGTTCCCATAGGAAATCTGAAAATTCTATTTTGAATAACTTTGGCGCCGGTTGACTTATCTTCGTGAAATTTTCTAAACTAATGGGGCGCTCCACTCAGCACCTACCCTGAAAGTTTTGGGGTGATTTGTCAAGCGGGGGCTGAGAAAAAAGGGGGGTCCCAAAACACATTTTCCACATGCATTTTCCCATAGGACCTTTAGTCGAAGGTACAGCCCGAACCGCTGAACAGAATTACTTGAAATTTGGCAAAGAGGTAGTCCTCAGGTCAGGCATGTGCCTTTTGCATATATGGTGTCAATCTGTTCAGTAGTTCCTGAGAAAATTGCAGTTAAAAGTACATAAATATCTATATGCGCGCACCAAATGTCCGCGAGCGTAATTCTGATTGGTGGTTAGATGTCAGTCAACATTCCAATCGGTCGAAATCAGGAAGTGTCAGACGCCATTTTGTGTGTGACAGTGAAAAAGAAAGGTGGAGAACGTGAAAAGGGGGCAGGGTAGAGAGTTCCTGACCCCCTAGCCTTTGTCAGGGGGTCCCTGAAGGACCCCAAAGGGTGAAATAAACATTTTATTTTTTTCAAAAAATCGTGGGGTGTGCGCACGGTGCGCGCACCACCCAGCCGCCATTTTGAGTTTTAGAGGCAGAAGAGAGCTAAAAACACAAGTGGAGAACGTGAAAAGGGGGCAGGGTAGCGAGTACTTGACCCCCTGAGCCTTCTCAGGGGGTCCCTAAAGGACCTCGTAAATAAAAAAAAAACATTTTGTTTAATAAAAAAAATTGCCGGTGCGTGCACTGTGAAAAACCCTTAAAAAAAAAAAAAAGTTTAAACTGTTTATAAGTTTATAGAAGATATTAACTATGCTGTTCAACTTTATCCAAATAAAAAAAAAAAGAGCAGAGCCATTCCATATTACAGGATACAGTCAATCTATAACTATATACATAGGTAGTTTATTGTAAAATAAATATATAAAAAATATAATAATACATACATAAATTAGCATTTAAAAAACCTTACAAATTCACAAAAAAAACCATAGGTTTCACACACGTTATAGTTAGAAATTAGCATTTAAAAAACCTTGCAAATTCACTTAAAAAACCATAGGTTTCACACACGTTATAGTTAGGAATTAGCATTTAAAAAACCTTGCAAATTCACTGAAAAAACCATAGCTTTCACACATGTTATAGTTAGCTGGACATTTCACTCGTACAAAACCATTGAAATTCCCCCGTTATAGTTAGTTCAGCTAACTATAACTCGCGCGACCGCAATCCATTGCTGATGACGTCACATCCATTTAGACACTTATTTACCCATTATTTACCCATTTATTCTTCCATTAACCTTCAGATATACATATATAAAAAATATTTATTTTTCAGAAAGACACATATTCACTGGATGATGTCATCAGTGATGTCATCTGTGATGTCATTTGAGATGTCATCAGTGATGTCATGAGTGATGTCACTGACCATGTCATGAGTGATGCAATATGTGACGTCATCAGCAGTGGATTGCGGTCGTGCGAGTTATAGTTAGCTGAACTAACTATAACGGGGGAATTTCAATGGTTTTGTACGAGTGAAATGTCCAGCTAACTATAACATGTGTGAAACCTATGTTTTTTTCAGTGAATTTGCAAGGTTTTTAAAATGCTAATTCCTAACTATAACGTGCCTGAAACCTAGTGGCTGAGTGAAATCTACAAGATTTCACTCAGTCACTTTTAGGCCCATGCTGCGTCAAAACCCTGCGCCTGCTTGAAGCAGGCGTAAGGATTGACGCAGCATTGTACAGATAGGGCCCCCCAGATCATTGCTGGAGCTGCGTCGCGCTTGCGACGCAACTCCAGCAATGCGCCACTTTTCGGCACACAGATGCGTCACGCATCTGTGCCGTTTTTGCCCCATGGTGCGCCGCATTATAAATGCGGCGCATCCATGGTGGCGCAGCAGTGCCGCATCATAACTGGCGCATCCCTGCTGATATGCAGGGATGCGCCAGTCGTCATAAATCTGCCCCATTGTATGTGTAAGTTTCTGTAGAAGTAAGTGTGGTGGTGTGTGTATAACTGTATATGCAAGTAAATGGATGTTTGATTCTTTATTAGCATGAGTGACTATGTGTGTGAGTAACTCTATGGCTGAGTGGCGTTGTGTAGCAGGATGTATAGGTGTATGAGTACATATGATGAGTGAGTACATGTATGAGTGACTGTATAGGACTGTTGGTGAATCAGTGGATGTGTATGTGGATCTTAGAATTACTGAATAGGTTGTTGTAACTGGTATTGGTAGGTCCATTGTTTTTAAAATTTTAGATTCTATTTTTGAATGTGTGTATCAAAGGTTATATTAGGGGAGAGGAGGTCTGCCACTCTATCACAAGGAGGATGTCATCAGTGATGCCATTTGAGATGTCATCAGTGATGTCATGAGTGATGTCACTGACCATGTCATGAGTGATGTAATATGTGACATCATCAGCAGTGCATTGCGGTCGCGCGAGTTATAGTTAGCTGAACTAACTATAACGGGGGAATTTCAATGGTTTTGTACGAGTGAAAAGTCCAGCTAACTATAACGCTCCTGAAACCTATGGTTTTTTCAGTGAATTTCTAAGGTTTTTTAAATGGTAATTCCTAACTATAACTTGCCTGTAACCTATGGTTTTCTCAGTTAATTTCAAAGGTTTTTTAAATGCAAATTTCTAACCATGCCTACAGAGATAGGACATGTGAAGAAAGAAGAAAAAACGCACAGAAAGAAAAAAAAGAAATGCAGAAAGAAGCAACAGAAGTCCTCAAAGACGAAGAAAAGTGCAGGAAGAAGGATAACGTGCAGAAAGAACAAACAGAAGAGCAGAAAGAAGCCTTGTTGCAAAATCATCCTGTACCCTCAACTTTTTCAGACGGATACTGGTGGTAACTGAGTCTGACTAACCAGTCCTAGAGCCAGTGCTATGTTAAAAGACACTCAGAATACAGTGAAAACACTTACATACACTAGGGAACACTATGTGTTGGGGTCCCCCTGTGATTAGCATGACCTCCTCTGTAAGCTCCTAGTATATAATAGGGCAGGGGATTAAAACTACCTCTTAAAACATGCCACAGGGCGCGTTTGCACACGACACGTCAGGCCCCGTCCCCTCCCTTCCCCACTGTGTAAACACGCCATGTGGCCGTTTTAAGTTGGGAGATTAAGTCCCCTTGAATTCTGAGGGTCCCTAGGGGCAAAATAGCCCACTGGGTACGTCCAGTAAGCACCATTGCAGAGAGGTGTAAAAAGGGGCACGGCCTGCACCACCTCTCTGCAACGTAGAGCACTGGCGCTTACTGGAAGCACCTGGTGGGCTAGTTGGCCCCCAGGGTCCCTCAGGATTGAAAGGGAATTATTTCCCCAACTTAAAATGTGCCACAGGGCGTGTTTGCACACGTCACCTCAGGCCCCGTCCCCTCCCTTCACCACTGTGTAAACGCGCCCTGTGGCCATTCTAAATTGAGAGATTAAGTCTCCTTGAATCCTAAGGGTCCCTAGGGTCAAACTAGCTCACTAGGTACCTCCAGTAAGCGCCACAGAGCTGAGTTGCAGTTGCAGAGAGGTGTAAAAAGTGGCATGGCCTGGACCACTTCTCTGCAACGCAGCTCAGTGGCGCTAACTGGAAGCACCTGGTGGGCTAGTTAGCCCCCAGGGGCCCTCAGGATTGAAGGGGAATTATTTCCCCAATTTAAAACGCGCCATAGGGCGTGTTTGCACACGTCACCTCAGGCCCCGTCCCCTCCCTTCCCCACTGCGTAAACATGCCCTGTGACCGTTTTAAGTTGGGAGATTAAGTCCCCATGAATCCTGAGGGTCCCTAGGGGCAAAATAGCCCACTAGGTACGTCCAGTAAGCACCATTGCAGAGAGGTGTAAAAAGGGGCACGGCCTGCACCACCTCTCTGCAACGTAGAGCACTGGCGCTTACTGGAAGCACCTGGTGGGCTAGTTGGCCCCCAGGGTCCCTCAGGATTGAAAGGGAATTATTTCCCCAAATTAAAACACGCCACAGGGAGTGTTTGCACACGTCACCTCAAGTCCCGTCCCCTCCCTTCACCACTGTGTAAACGCGCCCTGTGGCCGTTCTAAGTTGAGAGATTAAGTCCCCTTGAATCCTAAGGGTTCCTAGGGTCAAACTAGCCCACTAGGTACCTCCAGTAAGCGACACAGAGCTGCGTTGCATAGAGGTGTAAAAAGGGGCTTGGCCTCAGAACACTTGTCTGCAACGCAGCTCCCTGGCGCATACTGGAGATAACTGTTGGGCTAGTTTGCCCTTAGGGACCCTCAGTATTGAAGGGGAATTAATTCCCTAACTTACAACTGGCCAGGTGGCGCGTTTGCAGAGTGCTGCAAGGAGGGGGCGTGGCCTCCGGCGCGATGCTTGCCTTTTATTTATTTTATTTTTTTAAGAACGAGGGCTGTGTGGCCCCCCTTCTTTTTCTAATTTATTGGTCCTGGGGACCCCATCCCCCAGGGCCTGCACCCTAATTTTTTTTGTTGAAAAAAATTAATTTGGAAGGTGGCCGCATGGCCCCCCTCCCAAGGCCTTAATCGACCCCGGGGACCCCAACCACAGGTCATGGCCTTTTTTTTTTTAATTCTTTGGGAGGGGGGGCTGCGTTGCCCCCCTCCTCAGGCCACTTATCGCCCCGGGGACCCCATCCCCCGGTGCCGGCCTTTGTTTTTTATTATTTAAATATATATATTTTTTTATAGAAACACCTAGGACATGCTGGACAAACCGTATGTATCTATCACCATGACGATTTGCGTGATATTCATTAAAAGGTGACTATGCATACAATGAATCCACATGGAATGTATTTACACTGCTTGTGAAGCTCTGACGTGTCTGACGCCCTACCGTGCCTAATCCCGGCGCCCCGCCGGTGGGTACTCTCCAAGTAGACACCCTTGTCGTTTATTTATACAAACATGGGTAGCTATTGACGGGCACATTTAATACACACGCACACCAAGCCATTCAAAGGGAATTTGACAAAAATTCGACCAAACTATGCAAGAAACCCCCCTCACGGTTAATAAAACACACATCCACCTCCGGATGTGTAATACTTTTTATTTTACTCTCTGGAAAGGAGACGAACCTCACTTGAGAGTCACAGCATGGCTGAGCCCAATGCTATGTTACACCCACCAGTGCCCGCCGAGTGCCACACACCTCTGTGTTGTATTCCACCAGCTAGTGCGTATGCTATGACACTCTCTAGCCCATGTGCACTGTAACACCACCCCATGAATATGTCATGCCACACTTGCCTTCGCACGGGTTATATTGCCCCATCTAACGTGCCTTCCTCGATGCCTATGTTATAACGCACAGCGCTATGCCATACATGTTACAATCTGGGATCCATATCTTTGTCACAGTGCATATGCAACGTTACACTCCCCAGCACATATTTTATATTACAACTTTAGAGAATAGTTAGGTTACACAACACTGCCCTATGCATATTACACTCCAAGGCGCATATCGCATAGCACGCGCTAGTGCCTGTGCTATCTCGCGCTCTCCAATGAATCTGTCATTGTGCACAATGTATTGCATATTATATTTCACGCCCCGGTTAATCTTATATCACACTTTTTGGTGCATAGTTTATACCATATACTATATCTAGTTTTCATTTTCAATCATGCTCTCAGGACTATATAACACTGCATCCACCTACCCTTTTCAGAGGCATTACATTTTGCGATGGGGGTGGAGGGTCAGGGGGTGTTTCTGCCAAGTGAGCCCGGAGTCACAGTCACAAACGTCCTCTTCTTCCTGAATAAAAGTGAGATTATGCTGCATACTTGTTCATATTTTAAGTAGTTCGCACAGACACACATTTTAAAAACAATAAAGTTCCTAATACCCACCCTCTCTGAACAGTTAGCTTGCTGCCCCATCCACCTCCTCCCTATTCTCTTTTGTCTGAATCCATGGACTAGACTCCTCCCTCCTGCCATGCATGGTCTGATGTGCTGCCACTGCTCTCCATTTAGCATGATGTACCAGTCCACTCCTCCTGCCCTCCATTGCCCAATTCTATGGCCCATCATTGACCTCCTTCTTATCCTCTGTGCTTAGCTTGCTACCCCTATTCTCCTTCCCCCTGCCCTCCGATGTCTTTGTGCATGCCCCTGCTCCATCCTTTTTGCCCACTATGTTCCATGGACCTGCCACTCCTATCTACTCTGAGTGTTCTGTTGAGCTGCCACTCCCCTCCCACCTGCCTAGCATTGTCAGATGACTGTAACCTGTCCCTGCCACCTCCACCCTGCCTGTCCACATGCCATGCCCTATCCCCTTCCTCCTGTCCTCCCTGGTCCATTTTACTGCCACACCCTTCTGCCCTCCCTGGTCTGTTGTGCTGCAAATGCTCCTCCTGCCTGCTCCACGCGGTCTGTTGTGAGGCCCCTTCCCCTGAACTCTCTTATCTGTGCCCAGGTCCTGACCCTTCCTTCTATCCTCCATGGTCCATTGTGCACTACCCTGCACCCTCTGTCTTGCCCATCATAGCCATTGTGCTACCACTAACCCTCCCGCTTGCCATGCATGGTCTTCTGTGCTGCCATGGCCCCTCCCACCTTCCCTGTGTGGTCAGCTAGCTGTCCCTGACCCCCTCCCACCTTCCCACCATGGTCTGTGTGTATGCCATCATAGTCTCATTGTTGCTCTCCATGGTGTGTATTGTTTCCAGTGCCCATCCTGCCTGACCTCCATGGTCATCTTGCTGCTCCTGCCCTGCCCCCTTGCCCCCAGCCCTCTGTTTCCATGTGCAGACCCCTATTCCCTCCCTCCTGGCTTGTCTGTTCCTTTGTAATGCCCCTGATCCGTCCCTCCTGCCCTTTATGGTCTGTATTGCTGCAGCTTTCTCTCCTGTCTGTCCATTATGGTCAGCTAGCTACCATTGCCTCTTTCCCCTCTGTTCTCTGTTGTCCATGTGCATGGTCCTGTCGCCTCCCTATTGCTTTCTATGGAGTTTTGTGCTGCACTCCTGTCCTGCATGCCCTGTGTTGTGTATTGTGCTCCTGCAAACCCTGATGCCTGCCCTGTAGGGTCATTTTGTCAGTTTGGTGCACCTCTCCATGTCCCTCCTGTCCTCTGTTATCCGAGTCCATGTCCCTACCCCAATTCCTCCTGCCTACCATGATCCAATGTACCATACTTGCGAACATTTTGAACTTGGTAAGAGGGAGATTATGAAAAAAAACTGGGGTATTGATTTTCCCCTTTGAGTTACATTGAAAAAGAGGAGATTGTAGACAGGAGACAGATCAAATAAAGCCCATTTGAGCTTAAAAACATTGGACGTTTCCTGGCTGAAACGGGTCTGTTGGCATGTATGGTTGTACTACCACTGCCTCTTCCTTCTGCCCACAATGGTCTATTATATTGCCACAGCCTCTCTTGCCAGTCCTGTATTGTTGGTTTGTTGCCCCTGCCCCCCTTTCCACTGCCCTCCATAGTCTGCTGTGCTGCCACTGCCCTTTCTGCCTGCCCAGTGTGGTCAAATTGTTGCCTCTGCACTCTCCTACCTGCCTTCAGTTTTCAGAGTCCGTGCCCCTGGCCTCTGCCTCTCAACAGTATCCCAATGAACAACTAGATTGCTAACATTCTATATTTATTACAAAAGTGTGGAACGCCTGACATCATCTTGATGTAATCAAAACTGTAATACCTAGAGCATTTCCTTTAGAAATTGCATATATGAGAGGGTCTTATTATGGTTAGTGCTCTAAAAAACTAAAATGAGGACATATTTTCTGAGTTTTCAAATATCGACAAAGAACTTTTAAATTATTTGTAATCTTTATGTTTTTTTATCCAGGTGACCACTTGATTAAATGTTGCACCTAGGGGAGAGGATGTGGTGTTACTTCCAGAGCTGCAGACTTTGCAACTGGGGAACCAGGTTGGCGTTTCTGCTTCAGCTCAACATTCTGTGATTCTGGTCAAATCCCTTAATCTCCCCATGTCTACAACCAATAATGAATTTGATCTTGTGTGATGTAACCAATGCTCATGTAAAGCACTCCAATACCTGACAAGTCTGCACTATATAAAACTGCAAATACACAAAAATAAGTGTTTTACACACTTCTGTCATTGGGCTACACGTGGGCTACATCTGGGTGATATTTGTGCTGCATTTGGGCTCTTTTGTCTCTGGTGGCCATCTTGGGAGATTCATTTGTTATGAAGTTTCCTAATTTCCTCATTTACAGCAGTCTCCTCAGTAGGAAATGCCTTCAGTTTTTTACTTTGATTCCATCAAGAAGGTATTCAGATATGTCACACATTTGCCATAAATTCTGAATGTTAGTTGCTCATTAGATCACTGTAGTAAAGCTACTGCTCACCACGGAAGTCTGCTGCTGGTATCAAAAGTGCATGTTTTAGTCTGCATATCAGAATTTTTTAATGAAATAGAAGAGGAATTGAGAAGTCACTCAAAATGTGCCCTCGTTTTTCTTTCTTCAGCACTAATCATAATTTCTATGGCAAAATAAACCCCCTCATTGTGTTCCTTTGTAAATTAAATGTGTTAAGTGTTACCACTTTATTCCAATCAAGATGGCTTCAGGTGTGCCATACTTTTGTCATAAGTAAGACTGTTAGCGCTCTAGTTGTTCGTTAGAACACTCTGGGACATTCTGTCATTAGGCTATACTTGGGCTACATCTGGGTGAAATTTGGGCTACTAGTTGTTCTTTAGAACAATCTGGGAAGCTGCAGTAGAACACAAAGGAATCAACTGACAGTCTCTGCCCTTGTTGGATGTACATGTGTTGCTGAGAATGTCAGACTTCATTCTCACATGACTGAGAAAGATAATGTGAATTTACAGAAAATATGCGCTCAGTTCAGCTTATAGATCACCTTCCAAACCTCTGTGGGGAAAGCATGAGAAAATTGTTTTCTCTCAAACATGATTCATGATATCACAGCAGAAGGCTTTTTCACATGGTAAAATCACCTTAGAACACACCACAATTCCTAAAATGAGTATGGTACCATCAACAAATGATTTATAAGGTAACTAAAGTCTTAAAACCTTCTATTAACTGCAATGCTTTTTAATGAGGTGCTATCATGTATATTGGTCCCAAGATGGCTGTCAACACTTCTTGGATGAAGTGCTGACAGCCAATCAGATCTCACAATGAGATGTGTGGTTAGGCTCCGCCCAGATATATCTAGCTTTTTAACTCTAATTTTCTCAGGAACTACTGAACGGATTTACACCATTTAAGCAAAAGATACGAGTCTGAACCGAGGACTACCTCTTTGCCAAATTTGGTCTAATTTCGTTCAGCAGTTCGGGCTGTAGCTGCGTCAACAGGTCCTATGGGAAAATGCATGGGGAAAACGCGTTTTGGGACCCTCCTTTTTTCTCGGCCCCGTCTTGACGAATCACCGTGAAAGTTTCAGGATAGGAGCGGACCGGAGCTGGCCAAAAGTTTGGAAAATTTTGCGAAGATTCATCAATCGGCGCCAACTTTATTCCAAATAGAATGTTGCGGATTTCCTATGGAAAATAGGTCCTAACTATAACTACCTACTGGCGACTGCCAGTAGGTAATATATATATATATAAATATATATATATATATGTATATATATATATATTTTTTTTTTTTCACTGAAAAAAACATAGGTTTTACAGACGTTATAATTAGGAATTAGCATTTAAAAAACCTTTGAAATTCACTAAAAAAGATAGGTTTCAGGGACGTTATAGTTAGTTGAACATTTGACTCATATAAAACCAGAGAAATTCGCCTGCTATAGTTATTTGAGCTAACTATAACTCGCGCGCCCGCAATGCACTGCTGATGCTGTCACATATTACATCACTCATGACATGGTCAGTGACATCACTCATGACATCACACATGACATCTCAAATGACATGACTGATGACATCATCCTTGTGATAGAGTGGCAGACCTCCTCTCCCCCTAATATAACCTTTGATACACACATTCAAAAATAGAAACTAACATTTTCAAATCCATGTGACAATCTGATGCACATACTGATGCTCTAATATAAACTTTGATACACCCATTCTAAAATGCTGACTACTATTTTTGAAACCATACACAGAAGAATGCCATATACTACATAGCACTCACTATTTCCTAGGTCTACACACACATCCAGTCACTTATACATGTAGTTACTCATCAATAGAGGACTATAATATGCACTCATACATCTATACATGCAGTCATACACTGCCACTCATCCATAAAGTTACTCACATGCCTAGTCAATAATACAAAGAATGAATCACATACCCATTTAATCATGTATACAGTTATACACACCAACTTCGTTATTTTTAGACATATCACATCACTTATTTATACAGATACTAACACATATTTACTGTCTTATGCAATCACTGATAGAAGCAGACACTTATTTATACACCCACTCTTGAAATAACTTAGTCTCACTTATTATCATTTATATACTCCAACACTCACATATAGTGGCTTAAAACATATGTAGTTAGTCACAGATATACCACTGAGGCATTTATTCACTCACCAACACACCCATAGACACACTAACTCACCCATACAGCCCTTTCCAGATGAACTTTTTAAATCCATACAACCACTGAATCACCCACTCAGACATCTATGTACAGAATCATACACCCACACAGACACTCAGAGACCCATACAGACACTCAGACAACAAATCAATAACCTATATAGACACTCATGTAGGTATTCAGCAACCCATGCAGTTGCATACACACCAATGGAGAGACTAATACAGGCTTTTACACAGTTTAGTCAGTAACCCATGCATTCAGTAAGACACTTTCAATCACTCACTTATACAGTCAGTCACATACATACAAAATAATTCCTTTAGGCACTTGTAAATGCATTCATTCGTCAATACACCTTGGCATATATATATATAAAACATATTTACATTTTATAGAAACACACATTCACTGGATGATGTCATGAGTGATGTCATCAGTGATGTCATTTGAGATGGCATCAGTGATGTCATCAGTGATGTCACTGACCATGTCATGAGTGATGTAATATGTGACATCATCAGCAGTGCATTGCGGGTGCGCGAGTTATAGTTAGCTCAACTAACTATAACAGGCGAATTTCTCTGGTTTTACATGAGTCAAATGTTCAACTAACTATAAGGTCCCTGAAACCTATGTTTTTTTTTGTGAATTTCAAATGTTTTTTAAATGCTAATTCTTAACTATAACGTCTGTAAAACCTATGGTTTTTTCAGTGGATTTCAAAGGTTTTTTAAATATTAATTTCATATTTTAATATTTATAAAACCTATATTTTTTCTATTATATTTTTAAATGTTTTGGAACTCTATTATACTTCTTGTTTTTAACTTTAAAAATCATGTAATGTTTTATATCTTCCCTAAAAAATATGTATATTTTTTTTGGGGGGGGGAGAAAACTGCACTCCCATACCGGTAGCGTACCAAGCTCCATCACCACACAAATTATATCCGCCATATTGCTAAAGTCGTAAATGATGCGCATTTCGTATTCGATGAGTTTTTGGGACCGTGTCCCGCGTAACATCATATATGCATTAAGTCACCCCAGGTACTACTTTGGTATCCAATGGATACGCAGTACCAAGCCACGCATTACGTCATGTACATATGGGGTCATGCCTGCTGCACGTTGCGTATTCGACGAGTACACGCTGCCAGGCCCTGTGTTATGTCACTGACGTATAGTATCGCGCCGGGTACGCCATTCCCTTTTTTTTTTGTCTCAAAAGTATATCTAAATAACTTTAAACAGTATATGAGAGCATGCGAAAATCTAAATTATTTTAAACATTTATATATTTCTAACTGTAATAAACTTATATTATGATAAATATATTTTGTCAAAATCACGTCGGGTGCGGCCTCCTTGCGCGCTCGGTGCGCGATTGCCATGTGACCTTAAAAAAAAGCATTTGATTGGTTCATAACATTTCCCATTGTAACAGTTGCACGACCCCACCCATTTTACTCATTATCTCTACAGCGTTTGATTAGAGACACCTCTTCTGCTTAGAAAGCTTTTTTGAAAAGTATTTTCCTGCATACACATCTCTTATACTACACACAACATGCAACGAATATCTTGATCAATATTCATGCTCTGTTCATTAGCCTTCCACGTGTGATTGCCATGCATCTCAAACTTTCCAACAAAAAACAAATATGTATTACACGATGCCCCTGGTGTGTGTGTCTGCACATTATTGTGCTGCCTTTCGGACTGGGTATTGCTAGCTCTAAGGAGCATCATCAGCCACGGGCAGACTGCACATCCTAGATCACATGCCATCTCATTAATGATAGTTTCCGCCCTCCCGACACATGCTACACTAATCTAAGTTGCACACTCTGTGATGTCAAAACTACAAAAGAAACACACATAAGTACACTTCCTGGCCAGGCAGGAACTGAACAACGCCCAGGTCCCCGGAATAATTATTCACACCCCTACGCTGGCCTGGCGTACGCAAGTCCAGTCCACTTTGTGTACGTATAAATAGGATAATAACGACGCCACACATCCCTCTTCTTCCACACTACCTCAAATGATTTGCCGCATCCACCTCGCATATCACAATGCGCAATAAAAAAAGAAATGGATCCATGAGGTGTACTACATCCTGCCAATCAACACGGGCTCTAAATTGTGAGCCCTACTGCCCGTCGTCTACGAAAGGGATCCATGAGGTGTACACTCTCCTGCAATCAACACTCCATCTGAATTGTGAGCACTGCTGCCCGTAGTGTTTGCTCACAAAACAATGACAGCAGGTAAGCAGTGTGGCCTGGGTGCATAGGGCCTCCAATTGAGCGTGCTGCGGCGAGAGGGGTGGGGTGCTTCAGCCTAGCTGCGCAGGTCCGAACAAGCGATATTGCTTTCAGACCGTTAACTGTGATAATTACCTACTGTCGACTGCCAGTAGCTAATCCAGAACAAATTACAATAGTTCCTTGATTCTTTTAGCTTTCAAAAATTCTCTCTATTACTGTCTTTCTACTTTCTCCATATAAATAGTTTTTTTAATATTCAAGTACACATCGAAGTCAGAAATGCAACGTATTCTATCAACACACTTTCTAGAACATTCTACAACACATGGAGGTTAAAAGTCCATCATTTTTTTTTAAACCTACCGATATTTTTTTGCAACATTTTCTCGAAAATTTAGCGGCACTTGCAGGTTAAAAGTTCACGATTGTTTTAAGTACGCACAGTGCCTTCCAAATGCAAGTAGCAGGTGTGGTTGAGTTGAGCAAATTTTATCCTATAATATGTACTATAATATGTATGTGCAAACTGCTTTTTCTTAACCAATAAAAAACAACGCTTTTCATCTCCCAATCAGCTAACGTTTTGCATGCGAAAAGAAACTAGTTCCCCATCTTTAAACATATCTCTTATTCTACGAAGGAACTGCATGAGCTACAGACCTCTTTCAATAACTTCCAGCCATGCCTTCAAAATGCTAGTGTGGATCGTAGGACATAGCTATGTTTTCTGGTGCAAGAGGTATACAGAACAGAGACGTATTGACTTAGACCTAGGTTTACAAAATTTGGACATTAGATTGTTTGGACAGAGAGGATTGAAGTGGCACCAATTGTTGCCTTTGGTTAAAACCTGTTTGCATCTCCAACACCCTGACCTCATGATTGTGCACTGTGGTGGAAACGACCTAGGCATATTGACTGGGGTAGATTAGGAAATGCTTATAAAGGACACCTTTGGACAATTCATGTTGCTTTTGCCTCAAACCGTCTTTGTATATTCCAATATATGCCAAAGACAGAAGTGGAAATGGTCCAAACAATTTTGTCCTCAGATTGAAAAATCTCTGAAAAAAGTCAACAAAGCTGTCTCTGCATACCTCAGAGACCACAAAATGGGGTCCATATACAACAACAACATACGTTTTGATATGGCGGATATTTACAGAAGTGATGGAGTACACCTCACAGATCAGGGAAACAGAGTTTTCCCGAATAACTTGAAGCTGTGCATCCGCACTTATATGTAGCTCCAACTAATGAACACAAGGGCTCTTTTTAGAGCCACCCTATAACTTAGAACTTAGGCCCGCTGTTTTAGGGCCAGATAACTCCAACTCCCGCACCCTCGCCCAAATGTATTCTCCACACAGCTGTGGCGCAGTGGCCAGACCATCTCACTTTGCAGCACAGACCTCTCACTTTGATCCCCAGCTCTACTCACCCATAGGGGTGAGTAGTTTGCACTCTACAAATACCATATTGATTTACCTTCGCACTCCCTATACAACACCACCTAAGCACCATACACAAGCTACAATGTTCTAAACAAAAGTTCATCCAAGTACCTATAACTACATGCTGACACTACTTGCACAGATGTGGCACAGTGGCAAGAGCACATGACTTCACAGCATATGACACACAGTTTGGGCTCACGCTTTAATTCCCGACTCCGGCAGCAGCTCAGCTTAGCAACATGAGACTCTAGACAATACCTCACATATATTCCGTACCCCAGGACTTTCATACCAGTACGGGTCAGTAGATTCGTCAATTGGCACAAAAGTTATTGCGAATAGAATGTTGACATTTTCCTATAGTAACTAGGTCCTAACTATAACTACCTACAGGCGACCGCCAGTAGGTAATATACACATATATATATACATATATACATATACATATATACATATACATATATATATTCACTTAAAAAACCATAGGTTTCACACATGTTATAGTTAGCTGGACATTTCACTCGTAAAAAACCATTGAAATAGTTAGTTCAGATAACTATAACTCGCGCGACCGCAATCCACTGCTGATGACATCACATATTACATCACTCATGACATGGTCAGTGACATCACTCATGACATCACTGATGACATCATCCTTGTGATAGAGTGGTGGTCGCGCGAGTTATTTGTTGTCAGAGATTTAATTTGTGTTGCTCTTGTTCTGTAAGACTTGCACTCGCAGGAAAGGGGCAGCTTGTTTTCTTGAACTGTGATGGTTAGCATTCAGCACATATCACTATCTCACAAATGAGAGGCAAATGCTAACACATTTGAAATCAACATGGTAGATTTTCCTTCCACTCCTGCAATGGGTGAGGTAGTTCCTACATGTTCAAAACTCCAATTAACCCTTACCACACATGTACTCTTACATACATCTCTGCAGTCTTCATGCAGTTGTGCAATCATCCATGCAGATCTCTCTTGCACCTGACAATACACAGTCTCCAGAAACACACTCTTAGCACACAGCCAGCTGCTTCTCCTGCACTCCCATGCTTACTATTCAGCACTGTGTTGTATTTCAGATAGCAGTGTGTAACGCTAACACATTCAACGTCACCAAGGCTCACTTCCTTTGCTCTAGTCTAATCACTCACCAAGGTTCCACATGTTCATGGTCTCAAGTAGCTGTTAGGACATATGCTCTTTTCTGCCTCTCTAAACTGTAAGGAAAATGTGTCAGGCTGTTTCAGTAATTATCACTTGCTCTACCACAGTAGTAAATGTGCTTTGAAATTGCCAATCAAATATCGTTTTGTGCCTAGAATCACACCATGAGTCTGTCTGCACACAGGAATTGTTGTCAGAGATTTAATTTGTGTTGCTCTTGTTCTGTAAGACTTGCACTCGCAGGAAAGGGGCTGCTTGTTTTCTTGAACTGTGATGGTTAGCATTCAGCACAAATCAATATCTCACAAATGAGAGGCAAATGCTAACACATTTGAAATCAACATGGTAGATTTTTCTTCCACTCCTGCAATGGGTGAGGTAGTTCCTACATGTTCAAAACTCCAATTAACCCTTACCACACATGTACTCTTACATACATCTCTGCAGTCTTCATGCAGTTGTGCAAGCGTCCATGCAGATCTCTCTTGCACCTGAGAATACACAGTCTCCAGAAACACACTCTTAGCACACAGGCAGCTGCTTCTCCTGCACTCCCATGCTTACTATTCAGCACTGTGTGGTATTTCAGATAGCAGTGTGTAACGCTAACACATTCAACGTCACCAAGGCTCATTTCCTTTGTTCTAGTCTAATCACTCACCCAGGTTTCACATGCTCATGGTCTCAAGTAGCTGTTAGGACATGTGCTCTTTTCTGCCTCTCTGAACTATAAGGAAAATGTGTCAGGCTGTTACAGTAATTATCACTTGCTCTACCACAGTAGTAAATGTGCTTTGAAATTGCCAATCAAATATCGTTTTCTGCCTAGAATCACACCATGAGTCTGTGTGCACACAGGAATTGTTTTCAGAGATTTAATTTGTGTTGCTCTTATTGTGTAAGACTTGCACTCGTAGGAAAGGGGCAGCTCATATGATAGGATTTGAAAAGCTCTAAAAAAATATAGTAATATATTTAAATTACATAAAGGTATTTTTTTGTTAGTTTCTTTTAGGTATTGCTGAACAACACTGAAATAAATTAAATATGCCTATAAAATCAAGAAAGAGAAAAGAACAGCAAAACATCTATATTTGAAGATAACTGGACAACACAAATTAGTTGAAGAACCTCATATTGGAAAAAAGAAAAAGTCTTCTGGTAAGCAGACTAAGGATTTTTTTAAAAATATCCTCAAACATAGAACAAATGTAAAAAATATATCCACTGCAAATAGTGTTTAAAGTAGAAAACAAGACAATAGAAAGAAAATACTAAATGCTAATGTACAATCAGAAGCAAGAAAGAATGACTTAAAAAGAAAAACAAAATTTCAAAACATTCGTAGAAAAATGTTTCAGAGAAGAGTGATGTTCAATTTGCTAAAGGATGTGAAAAAATATAGGAAGAAAGCAAAATTTTATAAGAAAAAGAAACATATTGAATCAATTGTTGCAAAGGCTTTGGAATTAAAAAGAAAACTATTCATTTTAATTTTGAACAGGATCCGTTCATTAGATAAAATAGTCAATGTAATGAAGTCAAAAAGCAAAAGGAAAAGAGTAGTGAAAAAAAATAACTTTTGTAAAGTGTTCTTAGGAGAATGGAAGCATAGTTCAAGTACTGAACCATTTTTTAATGAAGAGAGTTATCTTCATAGTAATAGTTTGCTGCATGCAGTTGACACCAGTGGTCGAGCTTATGAAGTTAAAGATGGTTGTGTAATGGAAAAGGAGAAAATGGTTCCAAGAAATGAGGAAGAAGTGTTAGCTGATGAGGTTATGGGGAAACGTCCTAAAGCCCCAGTGTACACTTGGAATTGTAGTAGTATTTGTACTATACGACAATAATCTATTGATGAATTACGTGACTTTCTAAGAGAATATAGTGAAAAAAGTGTTAAACAGAAGATTAAGGTGCTTCAAAGACTAGATCCATGCAGAGTGAGAAAGAATACTGGTTTGCAAGGACATTCTCTGGCTTGCCTTTCTAGGAAAGTTTGTCAAAGTGTTTTTCACCATTTTAGGATGCTGGCAGTACATCATACTGAAATGAGAAAGTTTGTGAGAAGATTGTATTTTGCTAAAAGTCCAGCACTAAAGTTAAATGAGTTGAATAGTGCTCTGTTCCGTGGCTCTGTATCAGATGTAGAGAAGGTTACTGATGATATTCAGTTTTGTTACTTTGGTCCAGAGCAAGAAAGTGCAGGAATTGACACAGTTATTGAGGAAAATGTGGAAGAGAATGTAGAACTCACTGTCAAAATTTACTATCATCTCTAATGAAAGACCAAATATTACTTGTATTTGTTGCTGGAGAAGCCATTATAAAACTCAACACAAGGAACGTTGATCTCTATAAAAAAAAGTGAAAAAGAAAATAATTATGAGTGGAAGGATTTTGCTACATATTAATTTCTGGAAAATTGTTTTGATTTGGGTGAAGATCAGCGTATTTGTAAATACTGTTATAACAAGTTAGAAGAAAATAAAATGCCAGCTAGATCTGTACATAATAATTTAGAATTGGTTGATATTCCTCCAGAACTTTGTAATTTAAATACGTATGAGTCTATACTCATTCAATGTGTCCATCCGTTTCAGACTATAGTTCGTATGGAGCCCAAAACAGGTAAATTACCTCCTTCAGATTTACAAAGAGGTTTAAAAGGAAGAGTTGTCTATTTGCCATTAGATTTGAAAAAAAAAATATTGAAACAATTGATGCAGATAGTTTGGAAACTGAACCATTAGTTATTCTGGTTAATGGTGTACCTACAAAGAATAAGAAAATTTGGCAGGAACTAGTAGATGTACGAAAAGTACAAAGAGCAAATTTATATTTGAAAGGATATAATAAATGGTATGAATCAATTTATATGGATGAAGATGAAGAAGTTTTACTAGCAGACACAGGAATACCAACTGGGCAAATTGAAAAAGTGGATAAGTCAAAAGAAGAAGAAATTTATGAACATTTCAGCATACATCCTCTTCATTCTAAAGAAGTTATTGGAAACACTATTGATCTGTTTCAGATGAAAAAAGCAAAAGGGTCTCCCGTGAGTGTATGGGAGGAGAGCTTGGAAGCTCGTTGTTTTCCCCAGCTGTTTCTTACAGGAAAAGGTGGACGATATGATGAACGTCCAGCACAGATTCCTGCTTCTGAGTATCGGACTACAAGATTATATGCAGAAGATCCAAGATTTCGTCAAAGTATTCCTTATTTGTTCCATCTTTTATTTGAAAGTGACTTGTCTGCACTATCTTATGCAGTAAATCACATTTTAAAAACTGGAGTACATCTACATAATGTGTCTGCAAAGGATTTTATGAACAAAGTGCAACAGCGAGATGATCATTTGGAATCTCAATTGATTAATCTGATGGCTTGTCAGCGTGGGACTAATGAATATTGGTACCGACGCCATGGAGAATTGAAATGTATGTTACGGAATTTAGGAACTCCTACATGGTTCCTTACCCTAAGCTGTGCTGGGTACGCTTGGGATGATTTACTGGATTTTCTTCGAGAGGCAAATTCAAATATTGAAAACATCCAATACAAGACAGCAGGAGAATTGTGCTCATTGGATCCGGTTAATGTTTGCAGATATTTCAATCATAGATTTGAGGCTATGATGTCCTTCATCTGCAATAAAAAAAATCCACCTCTTGGAGAAGTTGTGGATTTCTTTTGGAGAAAAGAGTACCAAGCAAGAGGTGCTCCTCATATTCATATGCTGTTGTGGATCAAGGATGCCCCAAAATCTGGAACAGATTCTGATGATGCAGTTTTATCTTTCATTGAAGAATATGCAACATGTGCTATACCTAAAAACACAGAAGAAAAAAACTTAAAAGAGCAAGTTTTACGTTTCTAAAGTCATCGGTGTGGAAAATACTGTCGAGGAAAGTACAAGAGTAAAGATAAATTCTACGCAAAATGTTGATTTGGATTTCCACGACCTGTTCTTTCAAAAGGAAGAGTAAACAGTTTTATGTCAGCTGTGCGACATACCATTACAAGAAAATCTCCGAAAAATACCTACAACCTAAGAAGAAAAGAAGAGTCAAAATATATAAATGACTACAACCCAGTCATTTTATCCATGTGGAATGCTAACATGGATATTCAGTATGTAGCTGACAATTCTATTGCTGTTGCTCGGTATGTCATATCTTACATCACTAAATCTGAGAAAACGGAATTGAAAGAAATGTGGGAAGAGATTTCTCACGAGAAGACTGTCAGTAAAAAGCTATACAGTTTCAGTTTAAAGATGTTATCGCATCGAGAAATTGTGTCATACGAATGCTCAGATAGGTTATCATCTGCAAGTCTGTACTCCAAATCCAGAAGAATAATTTGGGTAAGTTTAGGCCTTGCAGGAATGCGAAATCGGGTACTGAAATCTATTCGAGAAATTGAATGTTTAGCAGAGAACGAACCAGAAAGTACAGGCATTTTGAAAACAAACATGTTGGACACATATTACCCAAACAGAAGTCATCATCTTGAGAACATGTGTGTCTATGAAGTGCTGCAGAACTACATTTTTAAACGGAATGCCACAGAAGACATCAACAATTGAAAATATAAAGTCATTGGTGAGGAAGGATGTTTGGTGAAACAAACAAAAGGAAGTTTGATTAATCACAGGAAGCTGAGTTGCGACACTACTGGCAAAAAGGAATTTTACTACTTAGCACTTTTACAGCTGTATAAACCATGGCGTTCAGAGGATGAATTACTTGGAGATTTTCAGAACTATGAAGATTCCTTTAATGCATGCAAAGATAACATAGAATGCAGTAATCTCTCAAATTATGTACAAATGTTAAATGAAGAAATTGAAGAAGAAGCTACAATTGCAGCTGAAGTAGCTAGAGACAGTTCTCAAGACAGTCAAAGTTCTGGTACGCTCAGTCAAGATCCCCTAGGACAACCAATCGTAGAAAATGAAGCTGCAATAGCCATGACTGAAGTGGAAACAGCTATGAATCAAGCTCAGGAAGAATAAACTTACCAAATTTGGAACAACAACTGAATGATGAACAACAACAAATGTATGAAGAAGTCACAAAACAAATTGATCATGGATTACTACATGAAAATAAAGAGTGCTCATGCACATCATTTGAACCAATCAGAATGTATGTGAGTGGACAAGCTGGAATTGGAAAAAGTTTCTTAATTAAAGTAATTAGAAGCTACCTACAGAAAAAAACTGATTCAACTTTGTCTTGTGTTGTTACTGCTCCAACTGGGTTAGCAGCATATAACATAAAAGGAATTACCTTACATTGTTTGCTAATGTTACCAGTAGAGCATGAGAACAAAATAGAATACAACAAGCTAACAGGAGAAGCATGTTTTGAAGTTTCAAGAGTGTTGAAGAAAATGAAAGTTCTCATTATTGATGAGGTAAGCATGGTATCAAACGTAATGCTTGCCTTTGTGCATTTAAGAATGCAGCAAATTCTAAAGACAGACTATGACGTGTTATTTGGAGGAAAACATGTTATAGTTTTTGGGGATCTACTGCAGCTCACTCCAGTTAAAGGACAACCAGTATTTAATACTCTTACACATGAAGACACAAAAAAGTTGTTAGGAAGTATAGGTAATGTGAATATTTGGTCATACTTTGAGTACAAAGAAGTCATTACCAATATGCGGCAAGCAAATGATGATGATTATGCAAGTATTCTCAAAGATATCAGAATTGGACTACTCACAGAACATGGCAGAAAAGCTTTACAGAGTCGATTGCTATGTAATTTGTTTCCAACAGAACAAATAGTTCCAGAGAAAATATACAAGAAAATTGCAGAAAAAATACTGTAATCTGCTTAATGCTAACGCTACATGAATGCTCTATATTCAATGAAGAACTTTTGAAATTGGAAAATGAAGAGATTATAAAAATGGAAGCCGTGGATAAAATACAGCATGAAGGAATAACTATTATATTGACAGGCAAATTAAAAACTAAATTGGATTCTCTAGAGAAAAACATATCGAAAACAGCTGGTTTAGAAAAGAATCTTTATGTATGTATGAACTGTCGAGTAATTTTAAGACGTAATTTGAATGTAGAAAAAGGTTTAGTGAATGGAGCTATGGGTAAAGTTGTGGGTTTTGTTAATTACCAGAAAAAAGATGGAATTGAATTTTTAAAAATAAAATTTGATCAGATTGAAGAGGTTAAAGACATTAGTCGTTGTTCAGTTCGTTTTTTGCTTGTGAAAGACTTATATGTACGTAGGAAGCAGTTTACGTTTTCTCTAGCATATGCTGTAACTATTCACAAATCTCAAGGATTAACTGTAGATAGTGCTTTTGTAAACATTGGATCTAGTGTGTTTAAAGAAGGTATGGCATATGTTGCTTTGTCACAAGTGAAAAAATTATCTGGTTTATTCATGATAGACTTTGATGACTCAAAAGTTAGTGCTGATGCAAATTGTGTAAAGGAGTATAATAGATTAAGAAGAAGCTATGCTCCTCATTTAGGTCAGTATCCTTTGTTTGAAAAACGTGTTGTTTGTCGGAAAAGGAGAATTGAGAATATCTGTAATGAGGATGTACAGAAGAGAAAACAAAAGGAGAGTGATGTGATTGCAAGCAAAAAGAAAAAGGACAATGTTGAAGAGGTTGTTGGTTGTCATTTTGAAAATAGCTCTGGTGTCAACTGCTACGCTAATGTAGTCCTGAATGTTGTATTTCATCTTGAAAGTTTGCAAGAGCAGATAATACTAAATCATGAAAAAGATTTTGTTCTCTGCTGAATTTCCTTTATGAGAAGCTGAGTAATGATAAAACTAAAATAGAAAGTGCTTCTGATGTTAGAAATCTTTTAGATGTTCTGGATGTACACAGTTTACTCAAAATGTCCAGCAAGATGCACAGGAATTCTTAATGTATATGCTTATGGTACTGGAAGATGAAGGGGTAGAAATAGAAAATATGTTTGGTCTCTCTTATAAATGGGAACATTGTTGTGAAAACTGTATGAACACATGCAGCACTACTGTTGATTCTGAGAGGTTCATACATTTAACATTACCAGAGAGTAAATCAGTGACTTTTAGTAAATTAGTTAAAGATGCAAATCACAACATGGAATGTTCTCAATGTAAATCAGAAATGTTATCAACATTATTTTTTTTTTTTTTTGGTAAACCTTTATTGGTACATAAAGCAGTTACAAACCCGGGCCTGAAACCATCACAGTCGGCCAGTAGTACAGAGTCGGTCAAAGCAAATCAGTCAATCCACAAGAGTACAACAACCCGCCTCCCAAATTCCCCGTCGTAACTCAGGATAGTATCGGTACCATATCGGCACCAGGATGAAAGAGGTTTCTTTTAGAGTTTTAGGAAGGAACAGGATCTGATGCCGCACAATCCAATAATACAAAGGGAAGGGGTTACCACTGCTCAGGATATTCACAGGCAGGACTACTGTAGGCAGGACGTTGGCGGTGACGCACCTTAAACAGGATAGACAATGAGCTATACAATTCGCCCACCAATACAGATTTATGCCCGCTGCAATATAAAAACGTTAAAGAAACATCCACCCCTGTAATCTGTAACACCAGGACGTATAGAGAGGAACCTGTTAGACAGTTCCCAAAAGAAGTAAAAAAGAGGAGAAATAAGAAGAAAGCCAAGAGAGACAAAGAATAAGAAAGAGGCCCTAGGAACATAAAAGGAAAGAACAGTAGTACCCCTCCCCTAACCCCCCACCCTGCACCTCTGCCAATGGCTACGGCCTCCCCCTTAACAGCGTGCCTGTCGCCCGGTGTACGGAACCCGAAATATAGAAGAAAGGAGAAATATAAAAGAAGGAAATATAAAAGAGAAAGATATATTGGGGGTTCACCAGTACAGGCCCCCGGCCCCTCCGCGTAACTTACAGGTATATCCGTGCCGCTGCAGGACAGCCGAGGAACCCATCGACTCAGAATAGTAGTCGCCCCGCCAGCCCACCCAGTCACCCCCCTGTCAGCATCTGAGGGAAACAATCACTATTTCGTAACCCGGCCCCACCCGGCCATTATCAGAAACATGTCCCAGTCCACACAAAGCGTAGCCAACAAAGCACCAAGAGTACAATAGACAAGGATATCCAAAGAAGAGTAGGAGTTCTTCCAATACGCCAGGACACGACACATTTCACTGCCGTTCACAGCCCACAACCGCCTCCCACGCAGCAAGACATAGTCCGGTTCAGGAAGAGTAGGCAGTTCAATTTAAATGGGTTGCGCGACGATGTCTGCCACCAACGTCCACTCATCAGCAACGTATAGGGTCCCGTAGAGACACCCATCCGGGCCATACCACAGATCGTAGAGGGAGTCACCGGGCAAAGGCACACAGTGAAAATACCGCATCAGGCTCTCTCATACTTCCACTTATGCCGGGGTCTAGTCGCCATGCGAACCAAACCCACTCGCTGTGCTTCCAAAACACGGGAAGGGGCTTCCGAACTCCACACTCCTTTTGAAATGCGCATCGCCATCGACTCGGGTGGGCAGGGTTCCATGGGGGTATCACTACCAAATGGGGCGCACAGCATAAAAGCCACCAGAGTTCACGCTAGAGCCTCCATCATTTGTGCCATCCGGACGTCTCCCCGGTGGCACCCGTTGTGATAGCCATCGCAACTGCCCCCCAGAGGTCTCATCTGCGCCACCCAGTGTGTCCGAACGACTCCAAATCGCCATGCAGCAATCGGCCCCGATCAGCCGAATCGCGGGATACAGGCAGCAGCTGGCGGGTCGTACCAATCTCCAGCAGAGAGACACAGAGCAGCGTCACACGTCCACATTTAGCAAGGCAGCGTTCGGGTGGGTGGGGGGGGGGGCCCGTCTGGCATGAGGGGACGGCACTCAGCAACGGGCGCTAGGATGTTGTTCAGGGCGGGTTCGAGCGCCCCCGCGGGTGACCGTGTTTTCCCGGCCGTTGTTGTTCCACTCACCACCGGCTACAGTATCACGTGAGGTCCCGGCTCCGGGACCCACGTAGGCCACACCGACCGGGAAGCATATCTCCGTCCCTGAAGCTCGGAGAGCCGCCGGAGTGACTCTCGGTGGGATCGGTCCTTCTCCGACATCCAGGAAAGTGTCGGCAGAGCTGCCCCGACCGCTAGATCCAGCAGCAGGAAGAGAGAGTCGACGGAGCCGGGAGCCCGGGCGGCCATCTTGGCCGCCGGCCTGGCTCCGCCATCAACATTATTTTTAAAGAAATATGGACAGTATATAATTTTAATGATGCAACGTTGTAGAGCTGATGTAACAAAATTGGACACTTTAATAAAGAAGTTTGTAGGAAATCAATTATCAATATCAGGAAAGACTTTTGTTGCAGTTGCAATAATTTTCCATGATGGACCTTCTATAACTTCTGGTCATTACACAGTTTATCTAAAATGTGAAAAAGGCTGGACACTGTGTAATGATTCTCAATTGATTTTCAAGCAACGTTTGCCTGCAGAATTACCAAATTCCTATTTAATTTTTCTAAAATCAAAATTTTAGATACAAATTGCAGCATCTGAAGAAACCATTATTTCGATTTTATAGGATTACCATTGGATATTTCACCAAAAAAGGGTTTAAAAATTACCATTTGGCCTCATGGAAAGGTAAATGTTTCTATTGTGGACTTCTTTGACAGATATTATTTTGGTGTATGTGCTTAAGCAACAAGATTTACAGACGTTATTTATTGCAAATAGTTATTGTTCTTAGAAGATATTTTTAATATATATGTTACATTTCTATCAAGGTATGTTTTAGTGAGGATAGATTCAGGGCTTTTTTAAACAATCTTTCATATTGTTTATTTTTTTGCCCGCTGTTAAGTGATGAATGCAATTGATATCACTATTTTCAGTGAAATTCAATATATTCTGAAAACAGCAAAAAAAGGGCAAAAAATTACTTTGTTAAATATGAAAATATATGTACTGTATTCTAAAATGTATTGTTAAATATTACTACTTTTTTTCTTTTTTTTCAGAACGAGAAAGAAAATTTAGGAAATTGAATCAATTTTTCTTGCAATTAAAAACAACCATTTATTTCTAATTAAGTTATTTTGTTGGTCAGGTAAGTTTGAAATATCTGTATTTCTCACCCTTTCACTTTCATGCTCCCTTTTCTTCACTTCTCCTCACTCTGCTTTTCTCATTCCCCTTCTCTCTGTCTCCTTCCTTTACTGCTCTTTCGTAACTCCCTCACTCCTTCTCTACTACTCCCCTAGGTTTACTGCCTCCATCACTATTTTTTCAACCATGTTTCTCTACCTGTCTCCATATGTCTCAGTCATTCTAACTGCCTTACTCCTTCTCAGTTCCTTTCTCTCTGTTTCTGTCTCTCTCCCTTTGTCTGTCTTACCCTTAATTTCCTTAACATCTCTGGGGCAGATTTACAAGCCCCCTGCGCCACCACTACGTCACTTTTCATGACGTACTGGTGATGCAGGGGGCTCCTCCATATTTACAAGGAGAGGAAAAGCCAGCCTGCGTGACTTTTCCTCTCCTTGTAAATACAGCCACTTCACACACAGCACTGTGCGTTGAAGGGGCGTTCCATGGGTGTTGTGGGTGTTCCCACGCAACACCCATAGAACTAGACACATCTCCAGATTTACAAGAAATCGTAACTCTGGAGATGCATGTGAATGCTACGCCACCCTAGAGGTGGCGTAGCGAGGCACAACGAGGAGAAATGTTTTCATTTCTCCTCGGTTTTTCCTCTTTCAGTGCGTGCTGCATGCCACAGCACGCATTCAAAGAGGAAAAAGCCTCTTGTGATTGTTTTTGTGCAGGAAGGTGTCCCTTCCTGCAGAAGAACAATCTCCCCACCACGCAGGCATCCTTGCAGCATGGTGCAAGGGAGCCTGCACCGGCGCATGGCTGCAGTTTGTGCGCCAGCGCAGGGGAAGCATAGAGATGCAACATATTCTTGTAAACATGTCGCATCTCTGTGCTTCGAAACTAACGCAGCACGGCGCAGCAAAATTACTTGCTGCACCGTGCTGCGTTAGTTTGTTATAAATCTGCCACTCTGTTTCTACCACTCCTCCTCTCTCCATCACTCATTTTCCATCTATGTTAATTTTTTAACCTTCTCCGTCATTCTCCTTCCCTCACCTTCCCTAACTGTCACTATCCTTTACTCATAGTCACTCCTATTCTCCTACTTCACTTCCTCCTGTCTGTATCTCACACCCCTTCACCTTTTCACATTCTTTCCTTCACTCTCCCTCACTCTGCTTTGCTCATTGAAATCCTGACTCCCTTTCTCTCACTTCAGTTTCCTAAATCCCTCCATCCCCTCACTCCCCATCTCTCGCTTTCTCTTACCCCCTTTTTTAATCCTCATACCTGTTATCTCACCATCACTCCACTTCTCTTACTTTCAATCCCTTTACCCTGCTGTACTTCATCCGCTTCGTCTGTTACTCCCTTTTCCTATCTCCGTCCCTTACTCCCCTTTTCTCACTCCCCCCTCCCTCTCTCTCCATTACTCACTGCCATTCCCTTACTCATTCACTCTTCTTATCTGTATCCTCTACCCTTAGTCCTTTTGTTGCAGTCAGTCTTTCACTTCCCTTTCATGACTAATTATACTTTCCTTTTCTCACTCATTCTGTCAGTCCTTTCCTACTCTTCACTCAGTCATTTCAATCATTTCAATCATTCATGTATACACTACACATTCATTCAATAAAATTACAACACAGTATATTAGGAATATAGCTCTTCTTGGAGAAGTGAAGTGAGTTCTGAAAAGACCTTGTTTTCTTTGTCTTTTTTGTTTTGTATTTTTATTTTAGTTTTTTAACAATTTTGTATTTTTTTAGTGCAGCAAAAAAAAACATGGAATGAAAAACTGTTCAACAGGAACAAAAAGAAAAAATGAAAAAAATTATGGGGTGGAGCATGTGTGCTGCTGTATTTTGTTCTCTATTAAGTTAATGCTGGTCTCACCATAACAGAGAACAACATTGCACACATTGCACCATATATAAACCTTCTGGAACAGAGGGTGGATATCCAGAGGTCTTAAAGCAGGTGAATCTGCGGCTGCAGATGATGTGCTCGGCTGAGCAGCTGGAGGGTTGTCTCTTGTGGCTCTTCTAGACTCACGAGCATAAGCCACAGCATGCACTGTTTGGAAGTGCCTCAACATAAAATGAATACTAAAGGAGAATTTTTTTGGGGGATCTCCTCTAGATAAGACAACTCCACAAACAGTGCATGTGACTTTTGGGGCATTCGCCTTCTTCTGGCCCTCTGGAAAAGTAAAGAACTTCCATATGAATGAGTCTTTGTTTCCTCTGCCTTGGTGGCACAAAGGTCTCCTCTTCACTCCCTGAAGAAGACTGCTGTTCTGCCATTTTCACGTACTGGAAAAGCTGTTCAGCTCCTTCTCCCAGGAAATAAGAAGAAATAATGAGGGGAGTGGGTGTGGTGTTTGAAGATTCTGGAACTGAAACTACTATGAATCAATGAAAACGGTTGTTTCATAATCACATGACTTGCCGTGCGCACACGGAGCATGCACGGAGCACGCACGCATGCGCACACGGAGCACGCACGGAGCACGCACGGAGCACGCATGCATGCACACACGGAGACGCACCGCGAAAAACCCTAAAAAAAACAGTTTATAAGTTTATGGAAGATATTAACTATGCTGTTCAACTTTTTCCAAATTAAAAAAAAAGAGCTGAGCCATTCCATATTGCAGGATACAGTCAATGTATAACTATATATATAGGTAGTTTATTGTAAAATAAATATATAAAATATAAATATACATACATAAATTAGCATTTAAAAAAACTTGCAAATTCAGTAAAAAAAAACATAGGTTTCACACACGTTATAGTTAGGAATTAGCATTTAAAAAACCTTTGAAATTCATTGAAAAAACCATAGGTTTCACACACGTTATAGTTAGGAATTAGCATTTAAAAAACCTTGCAAAATCACTGAAAAAACCATAGGTTTCACACACGTTATAGTTAGGAATTAGCATTTAAAAAACCTTGGAAATTCACTGAAAAAACCATAGGTTTCACACATGTTATAGTTAGCTGGACATTTCACTCATACAAAACCATTGAAATTCCTCAGTTATAGTTAGTTCAGCTAACTATAACTCGCGCGCCCGCAATCCACTGCTGATGACGTCACATATTACATCACTCATGACATGGTCAGTGACATCACTCATGACATCACTGATGACATCTCAAATGACATCACTGATGACATCACTGATGACGTCATCCATGTGATAAATTACCACATCTTCTCACACCCTAATACACCTTTGATACACCGACTCAAAATTTCAGAGTTCCATTCTCAAAACCATAGATACTCCAATACCAATAACTACATACCCACTTATTAACTCTTAGGTCTACATACACCTCCACTTATTCACCTGTACAGTCACTCATACTTACAGTCACTCCATACAAGACTATCATATGCATTTATACACCTATATAGACACTCACACACCACCAATGATCCATAGAGGTACTCTCACACCTAGTCAGTCATGCAAATAATCACACTCCCATTTACTCACCTATACGGTTATACACGCTCAAGTTCACTTACTCATAAAAATAGTACCACATTCTTACGCTCTTATAGAATCATTGATACAAGCACACACTCATCCATACAGTCACTCTCACAATCAAACACTCTCACATCTACCCACTTATATACTCTTACACGCATATATACTTCCTTTCACATATGTAGTTAGTCACAAATGTACCACTGAGATATACATTCAATCCCTAACACACCCATACATACACTCACTCAACCATACAGTTCATCATAGATGCACTCTTAAAACCATGCACCCACTGAATCACCCACTCACACATCTAGTCACAGAGTAACACACACCCTACCCACACAAACACTCAGGAACCCATACAGATACACAGACAAGCAATCAATAACTCATATAGACACTCATATAGCTATTCACAAAACCATGCAGCCACTTATACACCAACATACAGACACATACAGACATTCACACAGTTTAGTAACTAGTCTGCAGTAAGATACATTTAATGACTCACTTATAGAGTCAGTTACACACCACAGAAAATCATCCATTTACACACTTGTACACCCACTTATTCTTCAACAGGCCTTTCCCTATATATATTAAACATATTAAAACTGTTCAGAAACACATACTCAATGGATGACGTCATCAGTGATGTCATGAGTGATGTCATTTGAGATGTCATCAGTGATGTCATGAGTGATGTCACTGACCATGTCATGAGTGATGTAATATGTGACGTCATCAGCAGTGGATTGCGGGCGCGCGAGTTATTGTTAGCTGAACTAACTATAACTAACTATAACGGGGGAATTTCAATGGTTTTGTACGAGTGAAATGTCCAGATAACTATAACATGTGTGAAACCTATGGTTTTTTTCAGTGAAAATATATATATATATATATATATATTACCTACTGGCGGTCGCCAGTAGGTAGTTATAGTTAGGACCACGTTTCCATAGGAAATCCGCAACATTCTATTTTGAATAACTTCGGCGCCGGTCGATGAATCCTCGCGAATTTTTCAAAATAGGTGGGGCGCTACGCTCCGCTCCTACCCTGAAAGTCTCGGGGGGATTCGTCAAGCGGGGACTGAGATAAAAGGGGGGTCCCAAAACGCGTTTTTCCCATGCATTTTTCCATAGGACCTTTAGACACAGCTACAGCCCGAACGGCTGAACAGAATTACTTGAAATTTGGCAGAGAGGTAGTCCTCAGGTCAAGGAAGTGCCTTTTGTAGGTTTGGTGTAAATCTGTTCAGTAGATTCTGAGAAAATAGCCTTTAAACCAATATATATATCTGAGCCAGCTAACGGTGCGCTTACGGTGCGCTTACCGTACGCGTACGGTGGCGTGCGCGAGCGCGATTCTGATTGGCTGTTAGATCTTAGTAAACATTCGAATCGGTCGAAACCAGGAAGCGGCGGCCGCCATTTTCTCTCTCGCTCTCTGAGTTGGGCAGCAAAAACGAAGCCCAAAAATGTGTAAAGAGGCAGTTTCTTGAGATCCTAACCACCCAGGATTGATATAGGGGTCCACAAACAACCCCCAAGCCCAAAAAAAAAAAAAAATTTTTTCGGAAATTCGCCGATTACGCTTACCGTACGCGTACGGTAAAAAAAATTTTAACAAAAAAATTATCCACATTCTCCCCACCCCGTGTGCAAATGGTGCCCGCAGGGCAACATTTGTGCATGGCCTATCACAACTATGAAATTAACAAAAAATACATTTCACAAAGATGCGCATAATATGTCCCCCATGTGCGCACGGTGCGCGAAGCGCATCGTGCGTACATGGCCCATCCCGCATAACGTGGGCACGCGGTGCGCACAGCGCACCGCGTGACCACCGTGCGTGCACGGCACTAACTGCGTAAAGTGGGCGCACGGACGAACTGCGTTAACTGGGCGCGGACGCCACGAATGGTGTAAAGTAACTTAGCATTTAAAAAACCGTACAAATTCACTGAAAAAACCATAGGTTTCACACACGTTATAGTTAGGTATTAGCATTTAAAAAACCTTGCAAATTCACTGAAAAAACCATAGGTTTCATACATGTTATAGTTAGCTGTACATTTCACTCGTAAAAAACGAATGAAATTCCCCCGTTATAGTTAGTGCAGGCAACTATAACTCACGCGACCGCAATCTTCTGCTGATGACATATGTGTCTTTATGAAAAAAAAATATTTGTAATATATGTATAGCTAAAATTTAATGGAAGAAGACGGGGGCAAATAAGTGTCTAAATACAGTATTAGCATCAGCAGAAGATTGCGGTTGCGTGAGTTATAGTTGCCTGCACTAAGCATTGGTTTTTTACGAGTGAAATGTACAGCTAACTATAACATGTATGAAACCTATGGTTTTTTCAGTGAATTTGTATATATATATAATATGTGCTAGCATTCAACGGACAACAACATTCCAGCAATTACCCACTGGAGGGTCACCCACTGGAGGGTGTAAACAATAATGATATTGCTTCGTGTGAAACCACACATACCAGAATGCATCATTTTCGAAACCACCAGAGGAGGTCCAATGAGGGCCACTATTTAAGAGCCAGTGAATGAAGGAGTGGTTTACGAGGAGGCAATAGCTGGACGATGCCTTTGAAAAAGTTCGGGAAGAATGAAACGCGTCAGGCTGCATGTCCGGATGAGAAAGAAATAAACAAGCATCCTATTACCGATTTGCGAGTGCGCCTCCCTTCCTTCCTCGCTGAGGGAGTCTTTTGGATATATATATATATATATATATATATATATATATATATATACGGTCCGGCTCCAATGAAGAAACACTCTGCACTCACAGGAACCCCTTTAAAAGTTTCTTTATTGCAAGGACGCGTTTCGGCGTAGATGCCTTCCTCGGCTTGCTAAAGGCAACACCCTCTATCCTGTCAATGTATTTGAACAGGTAAGTTTTTGTCCATTGGACAGGAGATTTTCCAAGTGAGGTTGGACGAGGGGGCACCTGGAGAGGATTTCAACAGCAGCGCACCCTGGCACTTGTATGAAAGTTCTACTTCTATTACACCTATCAGATAAGTAGAATACAGACCAAGGTAAGCCCAGGGGACCATCTGGATACACTACATCAGTGTTTCCCAAACTGTGGTCCGCGGACCCCCAGGGGTCCCCGACACATTCCCAGGGGGTCCGCAGGCAGCAGTTTTAAAAGCACTGCAAAGTATCTTGTATGATTAGCAGTTTTCAAAGAACAATAAAAGTGTCAAGATAACACCAGTGATTAATGTACCTGCTGGAGAGAGATGAGAGTTTTGTCTAGTGGCAGCTTTGAGTTATCTAATGTAGCACAGAGGGTTAATATGCCTACTGCAAAGAAAGTGTACCATGCATTTTAAAAAACAGTATTTTATATACATAGGTCAGTGGGTTACTGCTTTTGTCACAGATATTCTTTTGTTACTGTGCAGTTTATAAGTGGCAATCGTAATATAGCAGAGTGAGATATAAACTGTCAAAGAGCTGCTTGCAAACTGCAAGGTACAAGTTAGTTACTTATGTTTGTTCCCAGTCTTTCATTATCCTGATGCTGCTAAAAAGGTTTATTGGGGTGGAAATACATTTTTATTGTTAAAGGCAATGCTAACCACTGTGTTATATTCTGAATCCTGAGGATGGGCTTCTCCAGACCAAGCACTCTTTGAAAATGCCTACCAGTATGAATGACGTGAATTCTACACCTTGTAGTCCCCTTTGCCTTATGTAACATTTTCTATACACTCATTTACACGTATGATTCACTGACTATATGTGTGTGATGTAAAGTGCTCTGACATCCTACAATGGTATGAGAGATTCTATTAAAAATGAAACACACATGACAGAGGGGCTATGGAGAGATGAGAGCCACTGTTGGAGGGTGATAATAAGGGAATAATTGAAGAACCCCCAAAAGACTGTCGCATCCTGGTGCATAGTAAGGTCTTCATTTACTATTCTTTAAAAGCTAATACAATTCAATATAAAATGATAAATTTGTTGTAGACTGCACCATTGTTTCCTAAATTTTTTTTGGGGGGGGGGGGAGGGGGGGAGCCTCCCAAAGCCCCCTTCGTAGTGGTCAGGCTCACTCACTGCACTTGGTGTGCACCTTATGGGAACTGATTCAAACTCATTTGCCAGGGCTGATTGGGTTTCCAGTCTTGCCCTGGCAGAAGCAGGAGCCTCGTACTGCGAAATAAAACCAACCATTTAAAAGTTAGTCACAGAGATGCAGCACCAACCTTCCCATTAACTTTTTTCGTTTTCTTGCAAATTCTTTCAATATAAAATACAACAGAAGTGGCCGAGAGTGTCGTTAGCATCCTTGGCTTAACGACACACTCCGCCACTTAAAGAAACACAGGGCTGCACCATATTTACAAGAATATGGTGCAGCCCTGCGTTTCCCCTGTGCTGGCACTACACTTAACAGTGTAGCGCCAACGCAGGCACCCTTGCACCATAGTGCAAGGGTGTCTTTGTGCAGGAGAAGATTGTATATGTACAGGCAGGTGCCCCTTCCTGCACATAAACAATCTTGAAATGACGTTTTGTCACTTCTATGTGTGTTGCTTAATGTAGCACACATGAAAGATACAAAATGTTATTTTTTTTTTTTAAAGATTGTTGATGTGCAGGAAGGGTCACTTTCCCGAACTTAAATAATCCAAGGCGTTTTGCAAAAACTAGGAGAAATAAGGCATTTCTCCTTGTTTCGCCAAGTTACGACCAGGTTTTTCCTGGTCTTAATTTTGGCGCTGCCTCCCATTTATGCTGCCCTTGTAAATAGGGGGCAGTGTCAAAATCAATGGGTGTTGCAGGGAAACGCCCACCGCAACACCCACTGCCCACCCATTTCACGCTAAGCATTGGGTGAAAGGGGGTCCTATTTAGAAGACACCGTTAAGCCTCGTTAAGTGGCTTAACGATGCCTTGTAAATAAGGCGAAGCCCCTATCGCCACGGGAACGTCGCAAAAAGTGATGCTCCCATGGTGACAGGGTCTTGTAAATATGCCCCTAAAATCCTTAGTATTTTGAGTATTTGTTTTGTGTGCACACATGTGTTTATTTTTTGGAATTACTGTTTTAATGTTTGAAATTTAAATTCTACAAATTGCTTGGGGGTCCTCGGCTTCCAGTGGTGACACAGTTGGGGTCCTCAGGAGTCAAAAGTTTGGGAACCACTGCACTACATAATAACAGACCAGTGCCCTATCTTTTTATTTATTTAGGTTTTATAGAGCGCGAACATGACCTGTTAGGGTATCAGAGCGCTTTACAGGGATAAACATGTTACGTACAACATTGGGCATAGGCAAAAAAAAGAAAGAATGAGGGTTAGGGATTTGAACAACAATAGGACAAAGCCAGAGTTATATACAATAATCAGTGCAGAACCAGAATCAGCAAGCGACATGTAAGCGATAAAAAGTTAAAACCAGCAATTGTATACAAGGGGACAGAAGATAGCAAAAGGCAGAGGGAACCGGCAGAACATTTGAAGGAGTGATAGTTGGTATATAGAGAGCCACCAAGCTGTATAGGAGATTATGCACAAAACAAAAGTCATGATAAAAGGGATATGTGCGATCAAGGAGAGTTATTGGAGGAATATGCTCATCAGGAAGGTTTTAGCTTCCTTTTTGAAGATTGACAGAGAAGGTATTCTTCTGATGGAGGATTGTAGCGAGTTCCAGATTCATGGAGCAGACCCAGAGAACGCACTGTGTTAGTTTTTTTCTTGCAGAAGAGGGGTGGCTGGAGCACAAGGTCTCTGGTGGACCAGGAGTTTCTGAGTTACCCAGATACCACAATTTTCTAGGCGAGGTATGCCGGGGAGTTCGTGTACAGGGCTTTGTGTGTGATGCAGGCCAGCTTGAGCTGGATTCTGGCCTCGAGAGGAAGCCAGTTCAAGGCCTTTAGATGTGGTGAAATTTGGTCAAATTTTCTTGAGCCAGATAAAAGTCTAACTGCTGCCTTGAGGCAAGCTTTTAGAGGGGCCGTGGAAGTCTTTGGTAGGCCAGATAGGGCAGAGGAGCCGTATTCAATTCTGGAGATAACTAACGCCTGAACTGCGATTTTTAGGTCGGCAGTTTCAAGGAAGGGTTTTAGTTTTCTCAAGTAGCTCAGATTTAACCTGGCCGATTTGGCCATCGAGTTGATGTGTTCGCGCATATTCAGGTTGCTTTCCAAGGTTATATCGAGAGATTTGGCAGAATCCACTATGTTATGTTATGTTATGAGAGTTTGTATAGCGCGCGATTACCCGGGGGTGACCTGGCGCTCGTTACCTTTCCATTAAACAGACAGCCGAAGTGATGGGAGACGAAAGTGTCATTACTTAACAGACCTATTTATCAAAAATCCATGTTTTCAGACTTTTCCTAAAAGATATTAAATCAGTGGAATGTCTGAGATATTCAGGGAGGTCATTCCAGGCTTTCGCTGCCCCGAGTAAGAAGCATGGACCTCCCCAGGTTGCTTTTTTTATGGCTGGCACTGTAATCAACTTGGCTCTAGAAGAGCGAAGATTCCTTTTAGGTGTATACCTTGTGAACTGTTTCATCAGATAGTCAGGTCCAGTTCCATATAGGGCTTTGTAAACCATACACAACACCTTAAAGCGAACTCTGTTTCTCACTGAGAGCCAATGAGGCAAACTTCGGTATGCCGGTAAGAAGCCTAGCTGCAGCATTTTGCAGCATTTGGAGCTTATTCATGAAGTGTTCCTGGATATTTAAGTAAAAGCTGTTACAATAGTCAAGCTTTGATAGGACCAAAGCAGTAACCACCATCTGCCGACTGCCCAAAGGTAAAAAAAGGCAGAATTAAAAAAATAATTTTAAGAACATATGTGGTTTTAGATGAAACTGCATTTATTTGGTCTCCGAAGTTAAGTTTGTCATCGACAATTACACCTATGGTCGGTGTGCAGTTCAGTGCTGTGATTGAGTTAATCCATTCCCGAATGTCATTGGAGTTATTAGGGGGGGGAGATGAGGAGGAACTCCGTTTTTTGGGCATTCAGTTTGAGCTGGTTATTGGCGAGCCATTGAACAGTCAGTTTCAGGGCATCGTTCAGGTGGGTAATCTCCTCCAGAGAAGAGATTCTGATGTCTATCTGGGTATCATCGGCCTACATGAGGAAGGAGATGTTCGCCGAGCTAAGAATTTCAGCTAAGGGTTCAAGGTAGAGATTGAAGAGAGTAGGGGATAGAGTAGAGCCTTGAGGGACATCGATTGATATTGGGCAGGGTACAGATAGGTTGCTGTTGACTAAGAATCTCTGGGTGTAGTTCTGGAGGAAGGAACCAAACCATTTGATCAAAAGGTAAGTATCAGACATTCTTGTGTTCAGAAAGGGAAAAGGTCAATGTCAAGTCATAACAAACAAAAACTATAAATGGGTGCAATTTCCTATCTTTAGGTATGTGCCACCATCTCGTGCCTCCGAAGAAAAGGTTAGGGAACCCGTGTGGGTGAACTGCCACTGTGGAGTGGGTCCCTTCATTTCCTCCTGAAGAAAATTAAACAAAATGGTGGAAAGACAAAAGATACACATGTGTATCATACAATAAAAACTGATGTGTACATAAAACAAGTTCAACATTCCCTAGAAGCATAATGTACAGAGAGAGAATACATTCTATCATGTTTCATACAGGTGGACTCCCAATTCCTCATCTGAGTTCAAACCCCCAAGGCCTAGGTCGTGTTCAATAATGGTATAAAGAGATTTCACATCTAAGGTTACCAAATGGAAGTCACTCTCCAAATGAATACCGTTGTTACTAGATGTCCCTCACGAGTCAAATGCAAAAGCTTCATGAAAGGGTTTCAATGCTTTTGCATTTGACTCGTGAGGGACATCTAGTATCGACTAGTGGAACTGCAGCTTGATATAATAATAATTTCAATGCTTTTGCATTTGACTCGTGAGGGACATCTAGTAAGGACTAGTTGAACTGCAGCTCTTTGTAGAATTATTTTGATATTGGACACTATAATATTCACTGCCCACTGCTAATCTCGTCCCAATATGCTTTGCAGGGTCTTTGGCTGGGGACTGTATTTTTGCCCATGACTGTGCTTGGGGGGGTCCTAGGAGGAAGGGACCACCACTGAATTGTTTACCAGCATGATATGCTCTTTGTGTTCAAGGCATCTGCTTGGTCCTCCCCCTAAGTTAGGGGGGACCCCAAAATCATCACCTCTCTCATTGCCTAATATTTTCTTTCACAGTTCACTTTTGTGAATTGGTTACATGCTTTTTTAGCATGTAAAATTGTTTTAGCAAAAGTATTTGTGGGTGTTGTTGATATTGCTGCTACACTATTGTAGCACAGATTTTGCACTGTGTTACTCATGCCGTGAGCGAAGTGTAGGATTAGCCAATACACTACAAGTTATTCCATTCATTAAAGGAAGGGGGAGATATGTTACACCCTCTGTCACAGACACAGGTAACTGCATGCAGACATAACAATCCCTAACATCCATTGTCTCCACATATTCATATAAAAGCTTTGTAAAAACATTCTTAGAAAAATCATTTATTGACCTGTCTCTATGATGCTCAATATTATCTATCAGTGTTGCAGTATTCTTTGTGTCATGTGTCTTGTCACCATCCGCTTTATTGTTCATCCCATATGTATTTTCTGCAGTTAATTTAAGTGAAATAATTATTGCTAAAATGAACTAAATAAGCATCAGTCAACCAGTATAGTAAAAACACATTCTACACCACCTGTGTAGAAACCTACACCTAGATCTTCTATTTTCATTCTCTGCCATGGTAAACTATAGTCTGAGATACAGTACAGAAAAATGTATCTCTCCTCACTCAAAAATATTGCCTTCGAACCAACTGCCCTTAGCGCACTCTTTGGTCCTTCAAATTGTTCTTTGATTTTGTCAGTTTGTCTTTATTCTGGTTTCTTCGGTCTCTTCAGGATGGGCACAGTTCACTTTCACCCTCCTGCTTAGAATTTTCGTTTGGGTTCTCTTGACTGCTATCCACCTCTTCGATGTCAGGCAGTGCTATGTAACTCCATTCAGGTGATTTGTATTTCAGATTAGGTCTTTTTACTCCTTTCGGTCTTTGCAATTGTCCTTTATTCAAATTTATCTGATTTCTTTAACTCGTTATTTCATTCACTTGTTCTTCCTTGTATTTTTCCAAATGTATTATTTTATATCTCAGTCTTTTACTCTTGTTGGGCCAATTGTCTCTTTTTCTTGGCCTTTTTAGTTCAGTCTCTGTTTCTTCTTGTTCCACTTTCCAAGCTCTCTTGCTTGGTCCTCTCCTTTGTCTTATTTCTTCTTCACTTTCCTCCGATTCTGTTTTAGATCTCACTTCACCTTCTTTAACCTTGAACTTTATGATCTCTGATTCTCCATCTGATTTTAGATTTTCTTCTGTTGTTTCAATTACTTCTGAAGGACTTTCCCCAAAACTTGTACTTGACTGTTCAACATCACTGTGAATTATTTCTCTCTCTCCTGTTTCAATATCAATTGTCTGTCTTTCAAATTCTTCTATTTGCTTTTCAATGTCCTCAGTTTGTCTTTCACCAGATTCATATTGTTCTGCTTCAGATGTCGAACTGGTGTCTGATATTTCCAGATGTCAACTTATAGGTCGATCTTCAGGATCTGGAACTCCAACTGCTTCAGTTTCTGCTTCAGATGCCGAACTAGTGTCTGATATTTCCAGATGTCAACTTACAGGTCGATCTTCAGGATCTGGAACTTTGATCGCATGGCTGGCATGAATCCAATTTTTCACACCTACACACTTTATTGCTGTGGTAGTCACCAAGATCCCCTGACGTGGTTTATCCCAGCGAGGAACCAGGCAATTTCTTTTTCTGTGGACTTTTATGCAAACCCAGTCTCCCGGACTCAGATCATGAGCTGGGTTTCTTTCAAGAGTGATTGCATCCGGTCCAACCTGATGAAACACAGAATGCACCACATCAGCCAATCCTTTGCAATAGTCCAGAATAAGATCATCAGTTATAGTCAGCAGTTTGTTGACAGGTGTGAATGCTTGTCTCATTACTCGGCCCATTATAATTTCATGAGGACTCAAACATATTTTTCTGTCTGGTACGCTCCTTATGCTCATGAGCACAAGTGGTAGGGCATCTGGCCATTTGAGTCCTGCGGCTAGACACATTTTTCCTAGCCTATTCTTGATTGCGCCATTTACTTGCTCAACCACCCCAGAAGTCTCTGTTCTGTAGGCACAATACAGCTGTTGTTGAATGTAAAATGCTTCACATATCAGCTGGATAACTTCATTTTGGAAATTACTTCCTCTATCTGTTTCTATCGTTACTGGAAAACCATATCTAGGAATGAATTCTCTCAGTAGGAGTTTTGCTCCATCATTCCTTCTTGTCGGATATACTTCCACCCAACGAGAAAACAAACAGACAACCACCAGGACATACCTCAGTCTGTTACTTGGGGGCATATCAATGAAATCTAATTGCATTCTGGTAAAAGGACCTCCTTCACGTCCTATTGTTCCCAAACTCACTACTGTTTTCCTTCCAAGATTCAACTGTTGACATATAAGACATCTTTGACAAAGGCTTTCAGCTATAACCCTAAATTTTGGGTTGTACCAAGTCTGTCTAAAAAGTCTGATCATTGCATCCCTACCTATGTGTGCCTGTCCATGGTACATCCGCGCCATGTTAGAGATCATGCTATCAGGCATAACTGGTCTTTCATCCCTGTAAACCCAAACTTCATCTTCCTCTTTTCATCTACAGCCTGATTTTATCCATATATCTTTTTCCTCATCACTTGCTTCTTCCTGCAATTGTCTCACCTCTTCCCATGTTTCAATTGTGTTAGTAAACATCAAAGGACATGAAACATGTTATTTTCCCTCCTCCGATTCATTGAGGTCATATGTCTGGCACAATATTGAGCAATCTCATCAGCAAATTTGTTGCCTCCTGTAATGTAGTCATCTCCATTCTTGTGTGCAGCACATTTCACTACCGCAATCTGTTTAGGCAGCTGTATTGCCTCAAGCAACATTTCTCACAAACTCACCATTCCTAATTGGAGATCCCGAAGAAGTCATGAATCCCCTCTGGGACCAGATCTGTCCAACATCATGTACCACTCCGAAGCCATACTGGCTATCCGTGATCACAGTGATTCAGAAATTTCTTCCCAGTTTGCAAGCTCGAATCAGAGCAATCTACTCAGCAACTTGGGCTGAATGTATTCCTCTCAAACAAGATGCTTCCATTATGGCTGCCACCATACATACAGCATACGCAGCACTTAAAATTCCTTCTTGCGTTCTCAAGCATGATCCATCCACAAACATCACATAATCTGACTCTTCTAGAGGTTCATCTCTGATGTCAGGGCGGGGCTTTGTGCAGAACTCAAGTACATCCAAGCAATTGTGATCAACGTCATCTTTGACCTCTGCATTTACTGCATCAGGAAATAAAGTGGAAGGATTCACACTTATGCATCTCACAATCGTTACATTGTCTGCACCCAAAATCACTTTCTCATATCTGGTTAATCGGCTATGTGTCATGAATTGGGTCTTTGTTCTGGTCAGAAGGATTTCAACTGAATGTGGGACATATACCTTTAAAAGATATCCCATCACAATGCCTTCACTCTGTTCCAGACTCACACAAGTGGCTGCTACTGCTTTTAGACATCCAGGCAATGCTTTTGCTACTGGGTCCAAAACAGCTGAAAAATATGCTATTGGCCGTCTCATTCTTCCATGCCTTTGTACTAGTACCGAAAGTGCACATCCGTCTCTTTCACTACAGTACAACTCAAATTCTTTCTCATAATCTGGCATTCCCAATGCTGGGGCTTCACACAACCTGTTTCTCAGTTGCTCAAAAGCTTCCATCTCTTCCTCATTAAACGCAATTGGATCTTTTACATCACTTTTTGTTAATCACTTTTAAGGTTTTGCAATCAATGAAAATCCATTTATCCACTGTCGGCAATAACCAACCATTCCGAGAAACATTCTCACCTCTCTCTGTGTCATTGGGGCTCTCATTCCTTTAATAATCCTGATTTTTTCTGTTGCTACTTTTCTCATTCCTTTTTCAATCTTATAACCTAAATACTGTACTTCTTGTTGACAGAACTGCAGTTTAGATGGGGACACCTTATGTCCTCCTTCTGCCAAATGATTCAACAATGCGATTGTGTCAGTAATACATGCCTCTTTGGTCCTTGATGCCACCAATAGGTCATCAATATACTCGACCATAACAGATTTCTCAGGCATTTTCAAAGTTTCTAGAGATTTCTTCGGAATCTGATTAAAAATGGAAGGACTTTCAGTATACCCTTGAGGAATTCGGCACCATCCCAAAATACGCTCACCAAATCTGAAGGCAAATAATGGCTGACTGTCAGGGTGTAATGGAATGGAAAAGAATGCATGGCACAAATCAATAACTGTGTACCATTCTGCATCATGATGAATTTAATACAATATTACAGCAGGGTTTGGTACAATTGGACAACAGGGAACAACAATTTTATTCACCTTTCTTAAATCCTGTACTATCCTATAGGTCCCGTTAGGCTTTTTCAATCCCATTATAGGTGAATTACATGGGCTACTCATTATTTCTCTCAGAATCCCTTAATCAATCATTTTATCAATCACTGGTGTTATTCCTTCAATAATTTCTGGCGTTAATTTGTACTGTGGGGTATTCGGGTAAATTGCTTCTTTTTTTACAGTAATTTTTACAGGATCAATTCCTTACATTAGACCTATATCTTCACCCGTAAAATCCCATACATCAGTCTTCACTATTTCTTTCAATTCAGTAGGGATTTTCTCTGCATCAAACACAGGAAATGTATCACATTTTTCTGGTTCAAGTGCTGACATAGTCATTTTATACAGAACATCATCATCTGATGTCTGAAAAGCAATACCATCTGGGGTACATTAGATGGTGCAGTTCCTTTTACAAAGTATATTGCGTCCAAGTAGATTTACGGGACTGCAATCGCACACTACAAAATGGTCCATATCTTTAAAGGGACCAATTTCCACCTCTACTGGTTTTGTAAGAGGGGCTTAAATTTGTCTATTGGAGACACCTACGACTTGGATGAATTCTCCTGAGAGAGGAAGGTTTGGAATTTCAGCTGATCTTACAGTAGAACGGGTAGCACCAGTGTCCACAAGGAAAGTAACATTTATACCATTCACCTTTCCATCCACAAATGGACCTGACTGATCCACCTCTAGAGTTGCGCCAAACACGGGCTCCTCTTCCTCTCCTAGGCACCGTCATAAGCTTTCATCCGATTCATTTCCATTCGGCTGTAGCCAATACTGTGAAACAGCATCTGCGCGCGGCAATTTCCTTACCTGCTCTCCACCGTAGAATCCTGCCTCTGAACTGTATCTTAGAAGATTTATACTCTTTGGGAGAGGTGGCTGCGGCACCTGACTCTGTTGAGGAACTACTTGTTGCTGTGGCGGTTGTTGATAACCCACCTCATTCTGAACCTGTGGATTTAATGATTTATTCTCGGTATTACCTTTTGGAGGTAATTTACACTAGTTTTTCCAATGCCCTAACTTTCCGAAATTATGACATGGCCATTTCTTTTTAGCTTCTTCTATATTTATCTGACCTTTTCCTTTATCAATGTTTGGCTTCATTTTGATTGCCCATATTGCCTTTTCTTTGAGCTTGCGTTGTCTGGCCTCAATTTCATCACTCCAATATTTTGCATACCTTAGTACCTCATCCACTGTACTAGACTGCCAACACAACATGTGCTGCTTAATCATTTCACTTATCTCAGGTCTCAAACCATACACAAATCGATATACAAAGTGACTCATGTCTTTTTCACTCAGATTCTCATATCCACTATACTGTTTAAAAACTAGAAGCAACCTTTCATAATAAGCATGCACAGACTCCTTAGGTTCCTGAGTTGTTCTATCGATCTTTACCCAATCTGTTTTTCTCGAGGAATCTTATTTTTCAGAAATGTGATTACTTGCTCATATTTTCTCATTACTTCTGGACCTGGAGCTCCTATTTTTGCGTCTCTAGGATAGTCTTCATTTGGCCAATCAATTGTGATTTTACATTCTGTCCACAAATCAGCAGGTACAACAATCTCAAACAATCCATCCAAATCTTACCACAATCCCTTTGAAACCTTTACAAACCTTTCCACTTGTCGGTACGATTCTACAGGCTTTCCTCTCAATCTTGGAAAGTCATTTGTAAATGACAATATATCCCGTCTGGATCATGGGACATGTACGTAACCTCATCCTGGAATTTCTCTCATTGGACATTCTACTACTATTGGTTCTCTTTCTTTTACTGGGAAAGCTAATGCTGCTTTATCAGCCGTACCTTCTTTTCTCCTTATCCACCTACTTCTCTATCTGTCTTCATCTCTCCATTTTCTCAGTAACACAATTAGTTCTTTTATCTGTGTTAACCGTCCTGAAGTGTTCAGATTTTCTATATCTTTCTCAATAAAATCTACTCTGTGAGGTTTCTGTAATCCTCTAACTTTTGCAAAATTTCCTCCCAATTCATTTGCTGTTTCTTCCAGTTTTTCATGCAAATTCTTAGCTCTCCAAGTAATACTTTTACACATAAACATTAATTCATCATCTTGATATGTTTTAAACCAATCTGTACCAATAGTCCCTAGAATCAGTTCTTCCATGTCTATTTTTAATCGAACCACATCCAAAGGTTGTGGTTCTGTATCTTTCTTCTGCAAATTCTTGACCCACTCATTTAATTCTTCCGCAGTTGGACCCACAGGGGTCGTATTTAAATCTACTCTATTTACACTTTTCTCTGATGTTTCAGTTGCTGATTCAGCTCCCATAGGAATTTTATTTATTGGACTCTGATTTATTGTCAGATCCATAGGTGTAGTTATTACAACCAAATCTTTTGTCTCCCTAACTTCAGGATAAATCTTTACTCATACTTTTTGCATACTGAAATTTAAGGGAATTGTTGAGGAATGTTCATCTATCTTTTGATTTTCAAATACTGGTATCACTGGACCGACCACCGCTGCATCCACTCCACCTTCCGGAAACCCACCACACACCACCACACCCAACAGATGCCTCGCAACAACTGGAGCAAGGTCACTGAGGACCAGATTACCACCGCCCTCGCCCAGAGACCACCCGCAGACCCGACCAACCCCGACGCCGCAGCCCGCAGCCTCATACAGTGGATCAACGACTGCGCCAACACCCTCGCCCGCTCAAGAAACCCCCCAACACCCACATCAGCAAGAGAGCCAGCTGGTTCACCGAAGACCTCCAGGCCTCCAAGCGCACCTGCCAAAAACTCAAAAAGAACTGGACCCGTGAACAAACACCAGAAAGCTACACAGCTCACTAGAACGCCACCCGCAGACACCACCGTCTCATCACATCCGCCAAAAAGACCTCCTTCAAAGACCACCGAGACAACAACGCACACAACAGCAAAGAGCTCTTCAGCATCGTGAAGGAACTCTCAAACCCCAGCTCCAACACCAACGACATCCCATCGTCTCAAGACCTGTGCGACTCACTGGCCACCTTCTTCCATCGCAAGATCGCAGACATCCACGACAGCTTCAACTCAGTCACCACCCCAGCAACCTCTGAGACCCCCGCACCCATGACCACCAACCGCCTGCTGGCCTGGACCAACATCAACGACGATGACACCATCAAGATCATGAACACCGTCCACTCCGGATCCCCGGAAGACCCCTGCCCACACCACATCTTCAACAAAGCCAGCAGCACCATCGCACCCCACCTCCAGAAAACCATCAACATCTCCTTCGAGACAGCGACTTTCCCGGAGAGCTGGAAGCACGCAGAGATCAACGCCTTACTCAAAAAACCCAAGGCGGACCCCAAGGACCTCAAGAACTTCCGACCCATCTCCTTGCTCCCGTTCCCAGCGAAGGTCATCGAAAAGGCTGTCAACAAACAACTGACCAGCTTCCTAGGAAAAAAGAACATCCTGGACTCATCACAGTCCGTGTTCCGCAGCAACCACAGCACCAAAACTACCCTCATTGCCGCCACCGACGACATCAGGACCCTGCTTGACAACGGAGAAACAACGGCCCTCATCCTCCTGGACCTGTCAGCCGCCTTCGACATGGTCTGCCACCGCACACTAAGAACACGCCTCCACGACGCCGGAATCCAAGAGAAGGCCTTGGACTGGACCACCTCCTTCCTCTCCGGCAGAACTCAGAGCGTCTGCCTCCCCCCCTTCCACTCCGAAGCCACCAAGATCATCTGCGGCGTACCCTAAGGTTCATCTCTCAGCCCAACGTTGTTCAATGTCTACATGGCACCACTCGCCCACGTCACCCGACAGCACGACCTAAACATCATCTCCTATGCCGACGACCCCCAGCTGATCCTCTCCCTCACCAAAGACCCCCACACCGCCAAAACCAACCTCCACGAAGGAATGCAGGCCATCGCCCACTGGATGAGAAACAGCCAACTGAAGCTGAACTCGGACAAGACGGAGGTCCTCATCCTCGGACCCACCCCCTCGGCCTGGGATGACTTCTGGTGGCCAACTGCACTAGGAGCACCCCCTACACCCACCGACCACACACATAACCTAGGGGTCATCCTCAACTCCACCCTCTCCATGATGAAGCAGGTCAATGCCTTTTCCTCCTCCTGTTTCAACACCCACCGCATTCTTCGCAGGATTTTCAAGTGGATCCCCACCAAAATGAGAAGGACGGTCACCAAGGCCCTCGTCAGCAGTAGACTGGACTACGGCAACGCACTCTATGCAGGAGCCCCGGTCAAACTCCTGAAACGGCTCCAACGCATCCAGAACGCCTCGGCCCGCCTGATCCTCGACATCCCTCGCTGCAGCCACATCACACCCCACCTGAGAGACCTGCACTGGCTCCCCATCAACAAGAGGATAACCTTCAAGCTCCTCACCCACGCACACAAGGCACTCCACAACACCAGACCAGCGTACCTCAACAGGCGACTCAGCCTCTACACCCCCACCTGCCAGTTGCGCTCCGCAGACCGCACCCTCGCCACTGTCCCCCGCATCCGAAGAGTGACCGGCGGTGGCAGATCATTCTCCCACTTTGCCGCCAAGACGTGGACACCCTCCCCATCCGCCTGCGGCAGTCAGACCGAAGACCTCCTAACCTTCAGGAGACTTCTCAAGACCTGGCTCTTCCAACGGTAGCAGCATCCACCCCTCTCCAGCGCCTAGAGACCCTCACGGGTATGTAGTGCGCTTTATAAATACTATGATTTATTGATTGATTGGACCAATAGTTCCTGGCACAGTTGCAGCTTCTACATTCTTTGTCAATTCTTTTATCTTTTCAGCTAATTCTTGCTAGTTCAGACGCATTATGATTATCAGGTTCTACAGTCTGGTATTTTCTGTCTACTAAATGGACTATTTATTTCAGAATATCGTTCTGGGTTTTGATTCATTACAGTTTCCATTGGCGGTGCATTTGGAATCATCACCGCAGAATCCTGTTGATATGGAGGGGGTCTTTTATTTAATATATCCTCCAGCAACTCATAATCTGTATCACTGGCTCCATACCCACACCTTTCTGATACTGGATGCATCTTTTTCTCTGTACACTTTTTCCCTACTACTTCTTCAGCTGTTCTAGCAGGAAACATATCATCCGTCATATTAGCGTACCGCCATCGTCTCATCCTATCTTCATGATTCAAACCCCATACTCTTCCATGAACATAACTATCATCCCTTATACTTCTGTGTCTTTCTCTTTCATACATCTCATCTTCCCATTCACCTACGGCTTCAAACTGAGTCAGTCTAGGTCTCGGTTCAAGTTTCATCATTTTGTTTCTCAAATTTCGTAGTATAGCTGTGCTAAACTAACCAGTTTCTGGAAACGCCAATACTCCATCATTTTGATTATTTTTTTCCCAATTTTCCATCCAAATACAAGTATGATAACCATATTTCGTAATCATGTAGGATGCTGGTGTTTTCAGTGGAGGAAGCACTTCTCCCTCTCCCATCTCCCTCTCCCGTTACAATCCTTTTATCTTTCTTAAAAATGTTCTTGAATTTCGTTATCCATGAAGGTTTCTCTATCTCTCGTCCATTGTAATAAGCCATTTTTCACAATCATTTGCCGAAGCGAATTCACACAACTCTCCTTTCTTCTGCTTGACTATTCTGTCCTATCCCAGCGCAAATCACACTAACGCACCAATCGGAAAACTTTACGTCACTCTCACACTGACCTACTCCAGTGCGAATCACACTAACGCACCAATCAGAAAGCTCCTCGTACTTACACGACTGTCCAATCCCAGCGCGACTCACACCAACGTACCAATCAGAAAGCTCTTCGTACTTCCGCAACTGACCAATCCCAGCGCAGTTCTTGTTAACGTCAGCCCTACTCCTGCTTCTGATGACCCCTCCTTTACAAAATGATCGGCACTGTTTTATAACTTGTTGATATGAGAAAATCGGTTAATTACGACATAAAACACATTTCCATTGTCCGTTTCTCTAAACAAAAGAGATAGTTTATTCAAACTTTTAAGAATACTGTTTCATTCGATAAGTGTAGCACTTCCCTCTACCTTACCCTTCTCTCAACAAGAGGTAAACCCGTTTCTCTGGGGATAAAATACATGTGGAGACTATAATGCTCCTGAGAATTAAGGCCAGAGTTTCACAAGAAAACCTGTTGCTATTCCACTCAACGCAATTCACACATGAATTTCCCTAACATAACACAGTCCTCTGTTATCACCAAATTGAAATCAGACAATGCACAATTCCATGTGACTTCTCTTGTCACACAAATCCACTTCCTACTTCCCGGAAGCTTCAAAATTCCGACTACATATAACGTAACACAAACTCAACATAGAGTGTTAAACATAGTAATCAATAAACAATAATCCCCTATACTGATCTATAGAAACCATAACTCTGCATCCAAGAAAACTGATGCAGCGCGACAATTATAAAAACCTTTCCTCACGACACCAACCCAGAAAACCCTTACACCATTTATTCATCGGTGGGGCCCATGACACCAAAACACACATTCACTTAGTTTCCGGGATCAGTGATAAGAAGACGAGTTGCAAGACATACGGGGTACCTTGTTAATATTTTTACCTAAGTATTAACTATATACATTATATACATTTGATTTTGGAATTGTCGGTTTTAAACATCAAGGTACTCCGCCATTTCGGTCGATGGACCAACTAGTAGGAATCAGTTGATGGCGATTAAGTCCAGCTCAATCACAATTTAAACCTTTTGACAAATATTGATCTTAACTTTCATTCTAATAACCACAGACTCAGTTTTGAGTTAGCATGAAATTTTATCTAGTTTCATTGAATAAATTGAATAAGTAAAGTTTTAATAGACAAATATTCTAGACATTATTACATAAGCATTTAAGTAAAGATTGAAATAGAAACTGAAAATATTCATTACCCTTGGCCTTAGGGCGATGACGAGAATGGTTCACCAGAACATGAACCGAAGATCACAGGATAGGTTCCCAATACTGACTGACTGTCCCTCTAACCTACTCAGACGTATTCCCTCCCAGGATAGAATCCCTCAACGGGCTTGTTCCTTTTCCCCATCAATCTTCAAAGTCCACAATTGACAAAGTCTTTTTCAGCATCAGAAGGAAAAATCCTCTCAACAGACAGCATGTCGTGTTGAATAGATCAATGTAGAATAAGCAATCAAAACACATCATTGTAAGCATAAGCTCTTTTATACCCTTTACACTAACTTGCTATACCCAAAATTGAAACTTTTTAGGGGCTACATTCATTCTGATTGGTCCATTGGAGGGGTGGTGATGGTCACCTCATCGTTCTCCTTGCTCGAATCGGTTCCGCAAACAATCAATGCATACAATAGTTCTCGTGATTCATCAAGTCCAAATGTACTTTAACCTTGTGAATATATTTGCACCATTATTCGACAGTCATGAATTAGTTCATCTTCTGCAGTTTGAGTCTCCTATCCGTTCCCATGCATTCATGCTGAACTCTTGGCACAACTCTTATTTTAGGTCAGACTGGCCTTGACATCTCTCATTCCGGGCATAGGCCACACACTTGTGACTGGAACTTCCACTCTGCTCATCCGCGGGGGCCATCTTTATTCGGCGCACACAATCACGTCTCTCTGCAGCAGGCATTTTCAGGCAAGACCTAGCAGGCCCGAACGGAACTAATATGAAAACAACATAGTAGAAATTAGACATAGAAAATAAGCCTTTCTGTTTACCACCCACCATTCTAATGACCTGTGTTAGGTGTTACCTAGCATAAGCGACATTTAAAGCCTTTTTTACTTACCATCTGCATTCTTTGCCACAATATAATTTTACTACAAATGATATACATGCAATTTACTTATACTTTCTACACAAATCACAAACCTATGTTAATTTAATTTCACATTTGTAAAAAAAATAGATTTTTGCAATGCCAGTTAGTTTCCCGCGTGTAGTGTCTAATTAAAGGTGCATTTGTAGATTAATACATGCATTCAAACAGTTAGTATTTTTAAAGTTATGAGGTCATTAATTTCGAAGGGGGTACAACATTTTTTGTATTTCCCCTGCTCCATCACTTGCACACTCCTACTGGCCGCTGGGGGTGCCTCTCCTCGCTTCAACCCACCCCTGCTCCAGGCCCCCTCTACCCCTTCCCCAGCCTTGGAGAGCGCATGTACGGCGGCAGCACCAGAGCGAATACATTTCCAATGCTTGTTTAACATGTGAGTGTTCTTATCAGAATGTCTGTGTTAAAGTGTTATTATGCAGAGCCGCAATGTATTGTGTTTTTGAGGAGGAGTAAAACGTTAGGGAGTAACTCCACTGCTGTTATGGTTTCATTTTCTGTGAAGCACCAGCCACAGCTGTAATTTAGTTGTTCTCCACCGTGCAAAACAATATTTAAAAAGAAAATTTCTGTGGCTTGCGTGCTATGGACAGGCTGCCTGCCTCTGTCGGAGAAGACTCCAGGCACGACTGGGATGTTCCTTTCTTCGTTCACCTGTGCGTTAACGTTAACTCTTGGCACTGACTGCAGACATGTGACTGTGACTGGAATTGTATAATGCGATGAACAATTTGTTGAGTGTTTGACCTGATGGAATGCATTTACTGGTATCACTGACACTATAAAAAATGTATCTATGGTGTATTGCAGCTCCGTTTTCAGTTGCTAGATGACTTCCGCATGACATATAGAGGAGAATTAAACCCCTACAGCAGACCAATTAATGACACTAGTAAATCACGTGTTGATTGACGTTCAGCCAAATAGAACACCGGCTTCTTTAAAGTTGGGGATACAATGTTCACACTCTATAATGATTTAAGTGCTTCCAGGTGATTTCTTAGTTGCTGGCGTTCGCAAGCATCGCTTTATTGTTTACACATTTATATAGCGCAATGTTAAACATTTGCATAGTCCCTGTTACTTTCGCAATGTTAACACAGGACTTTAGAGGCATTGATGATGTCATAAATAATGATACCCCTCAATATATGGTGAGGGACCCCTGTGATTCTTTGGACCCTGCTGTCTAAGTATCTTGACACCCTTGTACCTACCAAACACCTTTTACTAATATTCATTTTTTTCATTTTTAACCTTTTGAGTCTTCTCAGTGCATGACATACTTGTCCATTTTAATTTAAAAAGGAGCCGTCAAAGGTGGTGGGGATCTTCTTAACTATCTTGTTCCTGCTTACATTTCACATGCTTTAGGTAATCTTGCATTCCCTATGAGTGTTTGCTATTTCCAGGATGTTTTTTTTTTCTAGCCTGCCTATTACTCTGGTCTTCCCTCCCTCATAACCTATTTCCCGTTTTCTGGTTATCCAGCACCGCAAGGACATACGAGTGACAACAGCGCTATGTAAACATCCCTCCAATGCATCCAAAAAAGAAAAGGTAAAAAACATTGTCATTTTCAATGCCAAGAGCTCTAACTCTTGCAAATGTGAGACCTATTGCATCGCAAATGCTTGTTTAGCTACTGTCATCTCCCCGGACTGAGAAGAACAGACAGGGCTCTGAGGTCTTGCGATGGCCTCAACCCTTCCTTTTCTAACTGCTGTCAGCTCCCCGGGCTGAGAAGGACCAGCAGGGTTGTGTGGTCTGGAGATGGTCTGTACCAGAAGTTTTCAAACATTTTGATACAGAGAACCCCCCCGTCAACATTTGCTAGGCATAAGGACCCCCTCCTGACAAAACTTTCTGGAACCTATTACTCCTCACCGACAACAACCATCAACAGCCATAAAGTAAACATCCTCAATTTCCACAGCAAATCATTTTTACGGAGGGCAAATAATATTAAGAAGTGTTTACCAAACAAAAGGTTTGTGGGTGACTGTGGTTCGGTGTCAGTTCACACAAAAAGTCTCCAAAAAGAATGACCCCAAAATGCACAATGGTACTTTCTTGTTCACAAGCAAAACATAATTTGACAAAACTCATTTGGATGATAACACCTTTCTGAACTAATGTGATTGGTGCGTCTGTTTTTCTCCAGAAAAACGGTCAATCTGTGGTTGCACCTCATGAGTACCAGTTTAACACCCAAATATAGCAATGAGCAATGAAAAGGTGACACGTCCAGCTTTGCAAAGGGACTTCTACTTTATGACAACACGTGTCTCTGCTTCTTGGTAACTGTTGAACCGGGTGAGCTGTAAAAAACCTTTCCTTTTTAAAATCAGTAGATTATGCAGCAGATGATGGATTATGTGGCAAATGCGGCAAAATCTATAATTATGCTAAAATCGCCGCAGCCACACAATCACATATTTTCAGTGATCCTGGGTATAATGGTTGTAATGCATGGGCTGGAACTTTAGTGCAAAGGATCCGAGAAGAACCATACTATATTTCATGGGATGCTGACGGCTTGGCTTTTACAGCTGCATGGAACTGGAGGTTGCTGAACATCATAATTAAAACATACCATTTGCAATCATTAATGATGAACCGTAAAATCCAAGTAAGATGCTTTGTTTAATTCCAGGGGAGAAAGTGGTCCCTTAACCTTGTTTCATACTGTTTTTCTGAAAATGTTTTTATTTTTACTATTATGAAAACAGACACTTCTATTTTAGCAAAAACGGACTCCTGTTTATATTAGTTTGCTACTGTTGTTGACTTCAGTCATGTTTTGGTGGGGCTAGAGGGCTTTGAGTATCTGAGTGTGGGGGCGGTGTCAAAGGTGTGGCTAGAAACAAAATATTCTTTATGTTTTTACGTCTTTCACCGTCGGGTAGCTACACATAAAATGACTGGCAGCTTAAATAAATAATAAATAAATATAAAAAATTGTTACTCAGTGGGAAATGCACCACAGTACATTATGAAACCTTTATTCGTTAATACACTGCAGAGGTCTGTGTGTAACCACAGAGCGACAGAATTAAATCTTGGTTGGTGCAGAAGAGAAAAACGATGTGTGTATTTTTAGTGCTATGAGGTCACAGTCTGTGACCGAAAGCACTGTGAATATGAAAGTCATTTTTTTATACTTGCATTACACACAGTATATGATAAACTGCTACAAAATGCGCAAAAAGTTTAACCATAAAATGATGCTTCCTAAATATAGATTTTAGTAATACCCAGACCGTATGTAATTCTATTCTTTTTACGTAACTGTCCCTTCAACACCTCCTCGAGGTTAGTAAGTGCTATGCAAATACAATCAAAATTAAAAGCACACACTTCAGAGCTCAGTTCTTCATTCAGAAACACATTTTCTTGAAGGGTCTTTAAGTACATTGATACTATTTGGGAAAATTAGTTTGAATATGAAACTGAAGTACCCCAATATTTTTTTAATCAGGGCGACTGATCCGCTGAAAAAACGTCAGCTACAGGAAAGTCAGGACAGGAGTGCGTAATGTACCTGCCAGGTAAGTAACAGTTTACAGCAGTAACATGTAATGCATATCAGCAGGTGTTTGGACACTTCTCTGGGTATGTGTTTGTGTCTCTTCTACTCCTAAATTGCTTCCTTTGAAACTCTTGTGGCTCATTCAGAAAATAAATTTACCACCTTGGGAAAGGACTGGCTCTTGACTGTTGCTTAAGTTTTGTGGAAATGGTTGTGTTATTTGGAAGCCGGCAGAGCTCTCAAGAAACAAGAACCTCTGGGCCGGCCGCACACACTTGCTCTTCACTATTGTACTAACACTTGACCCTAACACCCTCCTTTCTTTTACATCAAACTCCCCCAAATGTTGATAAATAAAACCCTCCTTGTCTTCCAATAACTTTCACCACAATTTCTTTCCCATGATCCTATCCTGCCTCAGGCCAGGCTTTCTCTGTGTCTTGCTCGGTACTCACCTTCAACACCTCGTCAAGGGTAAAAAGCGCAATGTAAATACAATTGCAATTTAAAGCAGGCACTTCAGAGCTCAGTTGTTAACTCTTTGCACCACCACGCGAAAAGAATAAATCTTTGTCATCACAAAGCTTCCAGTGATTCGATCGATTAAAGCCAGTACCGGCTACAAAGAATCTATTTCAGATAACCCTTGACATTTGCAGATTATCTCGTAGAGCACATTTGCATTTCTTTCAGGCAAGCAGACACGTTGGCAGGAAGGCTTGTTTAGCTGTCTGCCCGGCTTCGGTTTCACAGCACAGGACACTCCCTGAATGACACTCCAGAAGTATTTTAACTATCGAAATTAGCCGTTTGGAATCAGTTGTCTTTTTAGGTCTTGCCTGATCCCAGCGCATGCGCTGGTCTGGCGAGACTTAGTGAGAGGGCTCCAAAAAGTGCTACCAGGCCAGCCTAGGGCTACAGTGCATGTGCGCGAGCACGCGCGCCGCGCTTGACCGCAATTACTTTCACTATTGCATTATTGCATTTCAAGTAGGCGCTCATCTCCGTAGATGTGAGGTGATTCTGGAAATGTGCATTCTGCCCGGTCTGTGCTCTGGAGCTATGCACTGCCCCAGTCCTGCAGAGGTGCAGTGAGATTGCAACCCAGCGTCCCAAAAGCTTAACACACGTTTTTTTGCTATAAACAGGATTGAGATGAGCTGTAGCGTGTGAACTGCAAAAATGGGGAAGACGCAGACTACATTTTAAATCCCAGCTCACGTGCTTAATAGCATTGTGTGGTTGTGGGCACATCACTTCCTTCGCCAGTGTCTCACTATCCTAACTTGCCTCCAGGGGAAGAAGTAATGGCCAGTAATGTATGCTTTATGATGAATATACATGAAATATGGGCATTTGCGGGTAATGAGCGATTGAAATAGTTCAGTTTACACATGATCTTTCTGTGTCACCGATGCAAAGGTACTGTGAAGCACGAAATGGCAAGCAACTTTTGCACCAAAAACCAAATCTGTTATACCCTACTTAGTTGTACAACAATGTACTCCAGCCCTGCTGCCTCTAGCTGCTCAGCCAGAGCGTGAGATGGTCATGGAATGTTGGTGTGCCTGTGATGCGTGGAATGCCTGGGTGTCTGAGTGGATGAGTGTTGGCAGTTAGAGATGGGCTGAGCAGCTAGGCAGGCTGCTCCTGGTGGGGCTGGTACCACACTAGGCTGGCTGGAGTCAAGAGTGATGTGACCTGTACTGGAGACTGAATAAAGAAGACTTAATAATACCTCCTGGCTCCAGGTGTCTATCTTCATAGATCACAACATAATTTTGGTGACGAGCGGACTTGGACCCTTGCGACTCTTGGTACAGCACAGAAACAAAGGAACTACAAAGAAACTTCAAGAGAAACCATGAGATCCAACAAGCAACTACATCTACAAAGAAAGTATTTCCAGGCAAGCCAGCGCCAGCCCCACCAGTGTCCTCACCAACGGACAGCCCCTCCGACCAGTGTCATCACCAACTGACACTACAGCCTGGGAATACTACAGCCACCTAAAGGATTACAGTGAGTTGGAGGAGTAGTTCAACTACAACCAAATTTGGTGTTCCAGCCACAAAAGGATTACAGTGAGTTGGAGGAGTCGTCACTACAGCCACATCTGGTGTTCCAGCCACGTTGTTACCTACAAAAGGGTTTGGTGAGTTGGATGGGTAGCTTCACTACAACCAGTTGTTGGTGTTCCAGCCACATCGCTCTTCAGAGTCTACAGTGTTTCTAAGAAAAAGGCACAATTTGGGGTTTTCATCATAATTGTTTCTGTTGTTTAACCTGTACTGAAAATTAACAGGTACCTTTTAACCCCCACCCTGCTTTTCTGGGGCCCAGCGAGGCTGGCTGGCAGCTGATTCCACCTCAGGCGCCTAGCGGTAGTGGCCGCCATCTTGGATCGGGCTGGCTCGCCCGACCCCACCCACGCCACTCCCCCCACGCTGCTCCTCTATTTAGGAGTGCTTCACAGTTTCCCCAGCGATTGCGAGCAGTCCGGTGGCAGTGGGCTTGCTCGTGGGAGCTGAGGGCTGCGATTGAGCTTCTAAGTGCTTTTAGCGCGTTGTCACGCCGATCGAAAGCGGCGACACGCACTTGTTTTTAAATTGCTTGTTTCTGTTGTTTAACCTGTACTGAAAATTAACAGGTACCTTTTAACCCCCACCCTGCTTTTCTGGGGCCCAGCGAGGCTGGCTGGCAGCTGATTCCACCTCAGGCGCCTAGCGGTAGTGGCCGCCATCTTGGATCGGGCTGGCTCGCCCGACCCCACCCACGCCACTCCCCCCACGCTGCTCCTCTATTTAAACGTCCCCCATGTGTCAGCGCAGCGGACGAGCGCAGCGGGCGCGCCGTAGGCTCGCCGGAGTCAAGCCAGAGTCCTGCCCGTCTGCGCCCGTCCGCGGCAGGCCGGGGCTGGGGGCTCTCCCTTATGCCCTCCCGCTGTCATACACTTCCTCCGAGCTTCTTTCTCACTGGATCCCTGGCACCATTAGTCCTATTGTGTCTAACTCAGTACAACATTTAAATCTCCTTACGAGCCCCCCCGCTGCACCCCCCGCCGTTATTCAAAGTTGTCTTCCTCGGCCTCGGGCCGCTGCGCCTATTCATTCCATCTTGCCTGTTCCCCACACGCCGTCCTATAATACCACTGCCATACTCCTCAATACTAGATCTGTCGTTAGCCATCAGCATGAGCTACACGATTTTCTTGACAGCCACAACCCGGACCTCTTGTTCTTAACAGAGACCTGGCTTAAGGCAGACTCCCTCCCCAACGTCTTAGCCGCACTCCCCCCCTCTTATTCCATCATTCGTGCGGATCGCCCGGAGGGCAGGAGAGGCGGCGGAGTAGCCCTGATAACACATACTGACTCCCCCTTTCAAATACTCCCCTCTCCTCTTATCCCCGAGGTAGACTGCCTAATAATTCGTGCTAGCTCTTACTCTACCCCCCTTACTGCTGTTCTTATCTATCGACCCCCGCACACAACTTCCAATTTTGTTTCCTGCCTTCAGGACATCCTCGCCACACTGGTTATTAACAACTCCTCAGTGTTGGTGCTGGGTGACTTCAATTTTTGGCCCAACGATCCCGTCGAAACCCCCCTTTCCAAAGAATTCACCAGCCTCATGACCAGTCTTAACTTTTGTCCCCTCGTTCACAGCCCCACCCATGTTCATGGCCACTCGCTCGACCAGGTTTGGACCCTAAATATCCCCACCACTTCTCCTGTCATCTCCCCCTGTTCTTGGTCGGACCATTTTTCAATCTCCTTCTCCCTCGCGTTAGCCCCAGTGCCTATACCTCTTCTCCCAAAGAACATCTGGGCTAGAAAATGGGGTAAGGCAGACATGCCTTCGTTTTGCTCATCCCTGGCCAATTCCTGCCCTGACCTCTCGGGTCTCGCCGCCCCGGACCAGCTGACTATCATCGATGGCTGGCTGACCCGGGCAGGCGATGATTTTGCTCCCCTGAGACGGATCACGGTGAAGCGTGCCCATGCTGCCAATCGCTGGTTTACCCCCGATCTCAAGGAGAAGAAATTAGCCGCACGCAGAGCAGAGCGCGCATGGAGAAGAGAATATAGTCCCGCCAAAAAAATCATCTACCTCTCTGTGCTCAAAGTATACAAACAAAGCATACTTGACGCCAAGACCCTGTTTTACTCAAACAGGATACTAGCAGCTGAATCTCAATCTAAAGAGATTTTTGCCACAGTACATGAGCTTGCCTCGTCTAATAGAGCCACGGCCTCGATCCCCCCTTCTCAACCGCTTTGCGACTCCCTCAACGACTTCTTCGTTGATAAGGTCGCAACGATCAAGGCTAATATCTCCCCCCCTTCCCTCACCTTCACTAATCCCTCCCCCCCTGCTATCACTTCCAAACTCACTTCCTTCCCCCCTCTGACCACAGTTACACTTCCTCCCCTGCTCCAAAAGGTAAAGTCAGGTTCCCCCCTAGACTTTGCCCCTGCTCGTATCTTGCGAGAAGTCTTCCTACACTGTCCTACCCCTTCCCTTACACTTTTAAATGACTCACTCAAATCCGGAGTGGTCCCCACTGCCCATAAATTTGCGGCAGTCATTCCCATTCTAAAAAAACCCGGTGCCGACCCTTCATCCCCTTCCAATTACCGCCCCATTTCCCTGTTACCCTACCTGGCCAAGGTTTTGGAGACCCATGTAACCAGCACCCTGAGCACCTATGTGGAAGCCAACCACTGCCTCTCCCCCCGGCAGGCGGGCTTTCGCCCCCTCCACTCGACGGAGAAGGTAGTGATCTCAGTGATGGACAGCCTACGTGAGGGCATTGATACCAACGTCCCCCAGGCCCTCATTCTTTTAGACCTATCCGCCGCATTTGACACGGTGGATCATTCCATCCTTCTCACCCGTGTCAAGGCGGCGGGTATAGAGGGCCTGGCCCTCACCTGGCTTAAGTCCTTCCTGAGTGACAGGGCTCAGGCAGTCCACCTTGCTGGCTTCACCGCTGCCTCTCGTAAGGTTGCATGTGGAGTTCCCCAAGGCTCCTCCCTCTCCCCTCTTTTGTTTAATTTATACATTTACCCCCTCATTTTTATGTTACAGCAGCTCGAGGTCACGGTGTTCAATTACGCCGATGACCTCCAGCTAATTTTTGACCTTTCCCACTCCACTTCCTCTGCTTCAAATGTCCAATCCGTCATGCTGTTCATCCAGGATTGGATGAACTGCAACCACCTCAAACTCAACCCGGACAAGACGGAATTAGTCCTGACCAGAGGTGGTTGCAGTCCCTGGTCCCCCTCCCATTGGCCAACCTCACTTGGTGTTCCCCCGCTCCCAGTTCCTAAGGTCAAGACCCTTGGCATCCTCCTGGATCCCTCACTTTCTGTTCACTCTCAGGTTAATTTAGTTGTTTCCTCCTGTTTTTTTTCCCTTCGAATCATTAGGAAGATTTCTCGTTTTTTTTCTTTACCTGCCCTAAAAATTATAGTGATGGCCATGGTGCTTTCGCGCCTCGATTATGGGAACATCATCTATAATGGCGCTCCAGCCTACGCCACTCGCCGTTTGCAGCTAGTGCAGAATCAGGCTGCCCGCCTGATCCACGGCCTGCCCAAATACCATAGAGCTACTCCCCTACTGCAGGCCTTGCACTGGCTGCCGGTGAAAGAGCGTGCTCTGTTCAAGCTTGGCTGCACTACTTTCCAGGCCAAAACAGGCACTGCCCCGGAATTTATCTGTTCTGCCATTACCCCCTACATACCTGGACGAGAGCTTAGGTCTACTCATCAGGCTTTGTTAACCATCCCCCGCTTCAGCAAGAAAAAGACTGGCGGTACGAAATTCGCAGTGCTTGCTCCTGCATTTTGGAACTCCCTCCCCCCGGAACTCCGTATGTCATCTTCCTACATTGAGTTCCGGAAGGGTCTTAAAACTTTTCTCTTTTCCCGTGCTTACAATGCTTAAATTCCCCTCTGCTCCTGCTTGCTTCTCGCAATCCAACAGCGCCAAGAAACCGCTTGGTAAAAGTGCGCTATAGAAATGTTTTTAAATTCAAATTCAAATAATATGTTCGAACTAACAGCGTGCAGTGCCTGCACAGATGGAGAATATTTGGTGCTTAAAAGACACTTGCAGCATGTTGGAACCTCGACCAACGTCAGCACCTACTAGCGCTACACTGCTTCTGTGTGGTATTGCCAAGGTATGTGCTTTGATAACATATGGAAGGACATTAAATCCAGTAGGATACGACGGATGTACAGAAGCGGCTTATCTGCCCACACTGTTTTGCACTCTAAACTCAGTCACGAAGCGGGCACCTCAAACGGGCCATAAAAGGCTCATGGATGTATCGTCATACTCGCAGCGATGAGCGTATATGCACATCAGTTTACAAAAATCACAGTGAACAGTGCAGGGGAGCAGATCGTCAAGTTCTGTGCGCTGGAGATATGGTGTCTATATAGTGAATTCCTATCTGCACTGCTGCAGACATTTTTTTTTACGGTGTCTTGCGCAAAAACCGGCTTCTGTGATTTCAAAGCACAGTGTAAGATGTGGACATTTTCTACGTTTTTTTTTCAGTTGGAGCCGTGTGGTAAAGCAACGTTCCCCGGCCACCCTCTTTACATGTGCAAGTATGGGGGTAAGTCTATTTCTTGATTTATTAAGGTTTGTGGCTGCCCTTTGGACTCTTGGCAGTTTAAACGCTGCCTTCATTTTCAAATTCGGTCTTGTCACGAGACAAGCTGTGCACGCGCTTACCTTGTCCAGCTACATGGGCCCGTACAGTTTTCCAGCAAAGTTCCCTGTGTTCTTGCATCCTCAGTGGGATGTACATGGTTGCCTCAACTCCGTATTCTGGCTCTTGTGGATGTGGACATTTTGGTGCACAGGCGCATCGTGAACCATTCTGCAGCGACGTCGACAGCGTGCCGCCATCTTGTGGTTGGTGGCCGCTGTTGCTTTTCCCCTTTGGTAGTTTCTGTTTGCGGCATAGTTGCCAACCACACGCCTACGTTTTGCCGACCACACTGTTTCTGGTCTCCTAAATAAAGTTTTACTCTAACAACATGATGTCTGGGACAACGCGGTGTTCGTTAGGGGAATACAAGTTGAAGGATCGACTGACTACATGCGTGGAATTCGGCAGAACAAGTTGAGGAATACACCGTGAGGAATTTTTTTTTTTTTTGGTTGCAAGCTCCGTTTCACGTATGTTGGAGTTAAGTTTCTTTTCTATGGGATTTTTCCTGTTTAATCCTTCACGTTTTTCACTGGTCCAAATCGTCTGTTTTGTGTACTATGAAGTCCACTCAACTCGCTAGGACCATGAGTAACGTTCTGTTACATTATCTATGGTTCATTTTGGTGAAGAACCAGTTTTGCTGCACACAGTTTGTCTATGTCTTTACTTACTAAGCTTCAGGTACAGAGGTGCCCTGTGACTCTCACATGTTATGTATTTAACATTTGGTTTTGTCATTGCTCTTGGTTTATAAGTAACTGTAATGTGTTTATCATTCTAATTGGTTGAGCTTTTGTTTTTTTTGGGTTCCCTTACGCAGGGGAAGTGCTGTCCAAGCACAACTCGGGTGAGAGAGCGCTCACCAGCGTGTTTTATGTGGGCATACTACTTTCTTTAGGGGCATGTTTATAGAGTGTAGTTTATTATAGATACAGTGTTCTCATTTCTCAAAGGTTATGATATTGAGATTATCTTCTACAGCACATCTTTTGTCTGGATGGTGCGTCCACCTCGGTTTTGGGTAACAGCCCTTTGCTCAGTTATGTTTGTTACTTCTACATGGGGGTACGTAACCTCCACAAGGGGTTTAGAAGCTCTTTTCGCATTTATGTTTTGTTACTCCTACATGGGGGAAACATATTCTCCACAAGGGGATTGGGACATGGATTTAGTTGTCATACTTACATTTATACTTAGGTTAACCCTTAAGCGGGGTTGGTTGGTAGCAGTAATTGCAACATACCTTACACATGCTTTGCTACAGCAATTTTACATGCTAGAAATCATATAACCATTTCACAAAAGTGAACTGTGAATGATAAATGTTAGGCAATGAAAAAGGTGATGATTTTTGGGTCCCCCCTAACCTATGGGGAAGAACAAGCTGAAGCCTTGAACACAAAGAGCATATCATGCTGGTGAACGATCCCGTGGTGGTCCCTTCCTCCTAGGACCACCCCAAGCACAGTTATGGGCAAAAATACAATCCCAGCCAAAGGCCCTGCAAAGCATTGTGGGACGAGGTTAGCAGTGGGCAGTGAATATTATAGTGTCCAATATCAAAATAATTCTACAAAGAGCTGCAGTTCAACTAGTCCACTAGTCATTACTAGATGTCCCTCACGAGTCAAATGCAAAAGCATTGAAACCCTTTCATGAAACTTTTGCATTTGACTCGTGTCGACTCGTGAGGGACATCTAGTAACGACGAGTGGAACTGCAGCTTGATGTAACAATAATTTCAATGCTTTTGCATTTGACTTGTGAGGGACATCTAGTAACGACTAGTTGAACTGCAGCTCTGTGTAGAATTATTTTTGATATTGGATACTATAATATTCACTGCCCACTGCTAATCTTGTCCCATAATGCTTTGCAGGGCCTTTGGTTGGGATTGTATTTTTGCCAATAACTGTGCTTGGGGTGGTCCTCAGAGGATGGGACCACCGCCGAATCGTTCAAGAAAATGTGCTTTTTGTTTTCAAGGCATCTGCTTGGTTCTCTCCCTAGGTTAGGGAGGATCCCAAAATCATCACTCCTCTCACTGCTTGCTAATGTATCATTTTCACTTATGCAAAATGACTATATGTGTTGAAGCATATTAAGACAGAAAGTCTAATTTTATCGTAATCTGTGATGTTTTACTGCTGCATCTGAGAGACTTGTACCATTATTAATGTTTCTTGTGTATAGTTCTTGCTTGCTTGCTTTGTCGTTTCTTTGAAGAAAAAGGGATAATGTTATATCCTACTTAGTTTTACAACATGTACTCCAGCCCTGCTGCCTCTGGCTGTTCAGCCAGAGTGCGCGTGAGATGGTCATGGAATGTTGGTGTGCCAGGAGTTTGGTGTCCATGGTTCTGCATTGGCCATATTAGCCACTTTTCTGGAGGGCAGGGAGCAGAGCTTGTCGTGGGATGGTCTGCAGTCCGACCCCTATCACCGACCGTGCGTAGTGCCACAGGGCTCTGCCTTATCTCCCACGCTCTTTAACATCTATGTAGTCCCCTTGGCTAAGCTCATTAAGGCACATGGCTTCACGATTATCTGCTATGCTGATGATTCCCAGATCATTGTGTCCGCGGGTGAACAAGCCAATGACACGGCTAATAAGTTTCATAGGTGCCTGTCAGAAATCATGAGCTGGATGCGAGAGAATTTTCTCAAAATCAATACGGAGAAAACGGAGATAATAGAGTTTGGCCGGGGAAATCCTGTGTGGATCGGTTCCTGGTGGCCAGCAGAGGCTGGCGAATGCCCCTGTCCCGTGTTTAAGGTCAGAAACTTGGGAGTGGTGTTCGATAATCAGCTTAATTTTTCTGCGCATGTCAGTAATCTGGCCTCGTCCTGCTCTTATCTAATAGGGATATTGCGGAAGATTTTCCCTTTTATTAAATTTGATCTTCGTAGGAATGTGGTGGTAGCTTTAGTGCTGTCCAGAATGGATTACTGTAATGCATTGCTATTAGGAATAAACAAGACCTTGATGAGGAGACTGCAGGTCCTGCAGAATGCGGCAGCCAGACTCTTGCTAGACGTTCCCAGAGGTCAGTCTATCGCTGAGGGAATCAGGGCACTTCATTGGCTCCCAGTCCAGCAGCGCATAGATTTTAAGGCTCTATGCCTAGTACACAAGGCTGTGTCTGGGGGGGAGCTAAGGAGGTTCAGAAGCTTTTTATTCCCTACTCCCCAGGTCGGGCACTTAGGTCCTCCTCTCAATCCCTCCTTAAGCTAAACCGTGTCAGGAAAGCCAGATGGGGCGGCAGAGCCTTTTCTTTTCATGCTGCCAGTCTCTGGAACAAACTTCCTGGTTCTCTGAAACTAACAGACAGTCATCAAGTCTTCAGAAAAATGTTAAAAACACGGCTTTTTGATGTGAGCCGGTGTTAAGATGGAGCGGTTTCTCTCTACCCACCAGCGCCAAGACGCTTCGGCATTCGTTCGCGCTTTACAAGTGGCTATCCTATCCTATACGTGGAATGCCTGGGTGTCTGAGTGGATGAGTGTTGGCAGTTAGAGATGGGCTGAGCAGCTTGGCAGGCTGCTCCTGGTGGGGCTGGTACTACATTAGGCTGGCTGGAGTCAAGACAGATGTGACCTGTACTGGAGACTGAATAAAGGAGACTTAATAATACCTCCTGGCGTATATCTTCATAGATCACAACAAAATCCTTTCCTAGACTGGGCCTCCTTTGATCTATTTAGATAAGATGGGTATAAATCCGATCACCATACTGTGTCTGTAGGAACAGCTTTAATTCCATCTCCAGCTTAAGCCTGCATGGAGTGCATCAGATTCAATTTAACTGCTAAATAGCAGCCAATGAGAACCAAGCAAATGAGGCAGTGATCCTGTGGAATGGGAAACAGACTACTTCCATCAGATATCAGTCAGGACCGAAGCTGGTACTGCCTATACATGAAACAAACAAAAGGTGATGGGAGGGATGCTTGTAACAAGTGAACCATTGGCAATCGCTCCAGGTAGAAGTCCAATGGATCGTTGTTTAGCTTACCATGCCACCTCACATTGAATCCAGCCATATCCAAATAAGTCTTGACCCTGCTCTAATATTAACAGTCCAGCTCGAACTGCCAGGCAAGTCTCCCCCGAAACCAGAACACAAACAGGCAAAGACCGGTTTCACACTAATTGGGGCTCATCAGTGGAACTTTGTTCCAGTGGCATGCCCAAACATGGGCCCCTTGCTCACTGTGCCACTGGAACTAAGATACACCTGAATGATGAGCCCGAATGAGAGCAAAACCAGTCTTGGATTGCTTGTTTTTTGGTTTTCTGATATGGTATGGTGGGCAAAGGAATAATATGTCAGAATGCTACCCCAAGCGGTTGCCAATGGTTAGACTTGTTGCGAGTATTCCTCTCATTATCTTTTGTGTGGTTGATGTACCACCTGTACGTGCACTGTGCCATATACTTAGACATGTTTTTGTTTTCAACTTTATACAGTGTGAATGTGGCCCATGGGCATTGGAGCGCGCTGTACATTGGCACCAGTTATATTACACAAGGTCACATTCATTTTTCATTATTTTAGGCACAGGGAGATTAAGTGGTTTGTCCAGGATTGCATGATGTTGAGCCTATGCCGGGGCTCGAACCTGGTTCCCCAGTTGCCAAGTCGGGAGCTCTGGCCATTATGCTACATGTTGATGACAACTTTGCACACTGCCAGTCTGGCACCTTCTGCAAACATAAGACGATCACTGAATGTGGGTGTTATGAATAGGATCAAACGCATCCAGGAAACTGGTTTAAAAAAGGATACTCTTTTTGCAAGTGGCACTGGCACCGCCTTTGCGCCGACTGCTTTACCTTCTGTTCTAGTACTGCGGCTGCTGAAACAGACGAGACATCAACAGCGGGCCAGGGCGGATCGCAGCCGCTTCCTTCTGATGAAGGAAATCATTGGGAGATTTCACCTTCAGGGAGACAACCTGTCCAATATTGAACAAATCTTGCTAGGAAGTAAGGTGAAGAGAGGGCAAGGAGAAGCCGCAGCTTCCCTGAAGCCTTCAATGCTGCTCTTGTCAGGTGCTGTGCTGAGGCTGGGTTCAAACTGGAATGGCATGGTGAGCAAAAAAACGATGGATTTAGGCCCAGATCTCTGTACTGGGGTGAATGTATGACATTGTTCTGCATTCTGTCCATCAACTGTTGTTTTTGAATGAGGCTAGCAATGCTGGCAGTGCTCAGCTCATTGCAGTCATCATTTTTTTAAATAAGAAGTGCCAGGGCCCAAGATGTTTCTCAGGAGACCACTGCAACTTTCACCACTTAATGTCCATGCAAGCCGTGCAAAACACCAGTACCAGGCATCCGTATTTTCCATTAAATTCCCACAACTATGACAAGTTGGTATATTCTGTGTGACCCAAAGCTATAAAAATGGCATGAGCACCTTGGTAGTGTTATTATTTTTTATTGTATTTTTGAACACTTTGCTTATGTGCTTCTTAAAAAATAGTATGACTGCACCACCTTGTGGTGGACCTTCATAAATAGGTAAATGTGCCACAAAATAAGTGCCAGTGCAGAGCACCGGCAAAAACTGCACAAATTAAGCACTGGGTGCCACATTGTACTCTTGGATGGTGCCCATGGTGCCCATTGAGCATAGAATGCATGTAAACCCCTCTCTGTCACTGTGCACAAAGTACCAGCAAATCGTTTGTTTTCTTATATGAAAACTATTCTAGAACTCTTCTAGAAGTAGACATTCCATTCAGAGTCTGTTTTAAAACATATGGAACTTGCAGAAGGAAAAAGGACTCCTTTTTAGGCAAAGACTAACTTCTATTTGGGGGCCTTTCCCTGAGGCCCAGCCTTGATTTTTTGTATATCATGAGTAACAAGTCTTTGCAATGCAATAGGTCTCGCATTTACGCCGGTATGAGCTATTGACATTGCAAACAATTATGCCTTTCATTTTGGTTTTTGTTTCTAAAACAAAGAAAAGGCATTGTCATGTATAATGCCAATATCTTAAGCTCGCGTAAATGCGAGACCTATTGCATTGCAAATGCTTGTTTCAGATCCAGGCAGAAGTGAGAGTGGGGTATGCGCGCACCCTTCCCATGATTCCACGGCCAGCCTGAGGGGCGCGCACCACAGATTGAACACCTCTGGTCTATACCCTTCCTTTTCTAACTACTATCATTTCCCCGGACTGAGAATGACGAGCAGGGCTCTGGGGTCTGGAGATGGGCTGCACCCTTCCTTTTCTAACTACTGTCATCTCCCGTACTGAGAATGACGAGCAGGACTCTGGGGTCTGGAGATGGGCTGCACCCTTCGTTTTCTAACTACTGTCATCTCTCGGACTGAGAATGACGAGCAGGACTCTGGGGTCTGGAGATGGGCTGCACCCTTCCTTTTCTAACTACTGTCATCTCCCGGACTGAGAATGACGAGCAGGGCTCTGGGGTCTGGAGATGGGCTGCACCCTTCCTTTTCTAACTACTGTCATCGCCCGTACTGAGAATGATGAGCAGGACTCTGGGGTCTGGAGATGGGCTGCACCCTTCCTTTTCTAACTACTGTCATCTCCCGTACTGAGAATGACGAGCAGGACTCTGGGGTCTGGAGATGGGCTGCACCCCTCCTTTTCTAACTACTGTCATCTCCCGGACTGAGAATGACGAGCAGGGCTCTGGGGTCTGGAGATGGGCTGCACCCTTCCTTTTCTAACTACTGTCATCTCCCGGACTGAGAATGACGAGCAGGGCTCTGGGGTCTGGAGATGGGCTGCACCCTTCCTTTTCTAACTACTGTCATCTCCCGTACTGAGAATGACGAGCAGGACTCTGGGGTCTGGAGATGGGCTGCACCCTTCCTTTTCTAACTACTGTCATCTCCCGGACTGAGAATGACGAGCAGGGCTCTGGGGTCTGGAGATGGGCTGCACCCTTCCTTTTCTAACTACTGTTATTTCCCCAGGCTGAGAATAACGAGCAGGACTCTGGGGTCTGGAGATGGGCTGCACCCTTCCTTTTCTAACTACTGTCATCTCCCGTACTGAGAATGACGAGCAGGACTCTGGGGTCTGGAAATGGGCTGCACCTCTCCTTTTCTAACTACTGTCATCTCCCGGACTGAGAATGACGAGCAGGACTCTGGGGTCTGGAGATGGGCTGCACCCCTCCTTTTCTAACTACTGTCATCTCCCGTACTGATAATGACGAGCAGGACTCTGAGGTCTGGAGATGGGCTGCACCCTTTCTTTTCTAACTACTGTCATCTCCCGGACTGAGAATGACGAGCAGGACTCTGGGGTCTGGAGATGGGCTGCACCCTTCCTTTTCTAACTACTGTCATCTCCCGGACTGAGAATGACGAGCAGGACTCTGGGGTCTGGAGATGGCCTGCAGCCTTCCTTTTCTAACTACTGTTATTTCCCCAGGCTGAAAATGACGAGCAGGACTCTGGGGTCTGGAGATGGGCTGCACCCTTCCTTTTCTAACTACTGTCATCTCCCGAACTGAGAATGACGAGCAGGGCTCTGGGGTCTGGAGATGGGCTGCACCCTTCCTTTTCTAACTACTGTCATCTCCCTGGACTGAGAATGACGAGCAGGACTCTGGGGTCTGGAGATGGGCTGCACCCTTCCTTTTCTAACTACTGTCATCTCCCTGGACTGAGAATGACTCGCAGGACTCTGGGGTCTGGAGATGGGCTGCACCCTTCCTTTTCTAACTACTGTCATCTCCCGTGCTGAGAATGACTCGCAGGGCTCTGGGGTCTGGAGATGGGCTGCACCCTTCCTTTTCTAACTACTGTCATATCCCCGGACTGAGAATGACGAGCAGGACTCTGGGGTCTGGCGATGGGCTGCACCCTTCCTTTTCTAACTACTGTTATTTCCCGGACTGAGAATGACGAGCAGGACTCTGGGGTCTGGAGATGGGCTGCACCTTCCTTTTCTAACTACTGTCATCTCCCGTACTGAGAATGACGAGCAGGACTCTGGGGTCTGGAGATGGGCTGCACCCTTCCTTTTCTAACTACTGTTATCTCCCCGGACTGAGAATGACGAGCAGGACTCTGGGGTCTGGAGATGGGCTGCACCCTTCCTTTTCTAACTACTGTTATTTCCCCAGGCTGAGAATGACGAGCAGGACTCTGGGGTCTGGAGATGGGCTGCACCCTTCCTTTTCTAACTACTGTCATCTCTCTGGACTGAGAATGACGAGCAGGACTCTGGGGTCTGGAGATGGGCTGCACCCTTCCTTTTCTAACTACTGTCCTCTCCCGGACTGAGAATGATGAGCAGGACTCTGGGGTCTGGAGATGGGCTGCACCCTTCCTTTTCTAACTACTGTCATCTCTCTGGACTGAGAATGACGAGCAGGACTCTGGGGTCTGGCGATGGGCTGCACCCTTCCTTTTCAAACTACTGTTATTTCCCGGACTGAGAATGACGAGCAGGACTCTGGGGTCTGGAGATGGGCTGCACCTTCCTTTTCTAACTACTGTCATCTCCCGTACTGAGAATGACGAGCAGGACTCTGGGGTCTGGAGATGGGCTGCACCCTTCCTTTTCTAACTACTGTTATTTCCCCAGGCTGAGAATGACGAGCAGGACTCTGGGGTCTGGAGATGGGCTGCACCCTTCCTTTTCTAACTACTGTCATCTCCCGGACTGAGAATGACGAGCAGGACTCTGGGGTCTGGAGATGGGCTGCACCCTTCCTTTTCTAACTACTGTCATCTCCCGTACTGAGAATGACGAGCAGGACTCTGGGGTCTGGAGATGGGCTGCGCCCTTCCTTTTCTAACTACTGTCATCTCCCGGACTGAGAATGACTCGCAGGACTCTGGGGTCTGGAGATGGGCTGCACCCTTCCTTTTCTAACTACTGTCATCTCCCGTGCTGAGAATGACTCCCAGGGCTCTGGGGTCTGGAGATGGGCTGCACCCTTCCTTTTCTAACTACTGTCATCTCCCGGACTGAGAATGACGAGCAGGACTCTGGGGTCTGGAGATGGGCTGCACCCTTCCTTTTCTAACTACTGTCATCTCCCGTACTGAGAATGACGAGCAGGACTCTGGGGTCTGGAGATGGGCTGCGCCCTTCCTTTTCTAACTACTGTTATTTCCCGGGCTGAGAAGGACACGCAGGGCTCTGAGGTCCGGAGATGGGCTGCACCCTTCCTTTTCTAACTACTGTTATTTCCCCAGGCTGAGAATGACGAGCAGGACTCTGGGGTCTGGAGATGGGCTGCACCCTTCCTTTTCTAACTACTATCATCTCCCGGACTGAGAATGACGAGCAGGACTCTGGGGTCTGGAGATGGGCTGCACCCTTCCTTTTCTAACTACTGTTATTTCCCGGACTGAGAATGACGAGTAGGGCTCTGGGGTCTGGAGATGGGCTGCACCCTTCCTTTTCTAACTACTGTCATCTCCCGTACTGAGAATGACGAGCAGGACTCTGGGGTCTGGAGATGGGCTGCACCCTTCCTTTTCTAACTACTGTCATCTCCCGTACTGAGAATGACGAGCAGGACTCTGGGGTCTGGAGATGGGCTGCGCCCTTCCTTTTCTAACTACTGTTATTTCCCGGGCTGAGAAGGACACGCAGGGCTCTCAGGTTTGGAGATGGGCTGCACCCTTCCTTTTCTAACTACTGTTATTTCCCCAGGCTGAGAATGACGAGCAGGACTCTGGGGTCTGGAGATGGGCTGCGCCCTTCCTTTTCTAACTACTGTTATTTCCCGGGCTGAGAAGGACACGCAGGGCTCTGGGGTCTGGAGATGGGCTGCACCCCTCCTTTTCTAACTACTGTTATTTCCCGGGCTGAGAAGGACAAGCAGGGCTCTGGGGTCTGGAGATGGACTGCACCCCTCCTTTTCTAACTACTGTTATTTCCCCGGCTGAGAAGGACAAGCAGGGCTCTGGGGTCTGGAGATGGGCTGCGCCCTTCCTTCTCTGAGATTGACTAGTGTAACCTCCTCAGACTGAAGAGCGGCTGGGCTGGCGGATACGGAGCAGGGATTTTTATCTGTTGCCTTCAGTGGGAGAGTTTCATGCCCGACTCTCCTGTTCACTAAGGGCTGCCAGCTCCTGTTAGCTGCTTCTTTCTCTCTGTTCGTGTGAGATGGGGATTGAAAAAACATATTTATTCTATTTTTCATATTTTAGTAAAGGTTTTTTTTTTTTAGAACGCGGGGTTGACCTATAGCAGACAGAACAATTTACATTAATAGAGCATCGTACTACATAATCAAATGGTAGCCTCTGCACGTATTTACATATATGCAAATAGGGCAAAACAAACAATGTCAAGTGGAAATAATGTGACATAGTGATGAAGAACAGATAATTACAGAGGGTAAGCATCATTGACTGAGCGGCAACTCCTTGATGACGTCAGTGATGTGAAGAGAGGCAGTCAGGTCTGAAAGGGGCCTTGGAATGAAGGGGCTTTCAGCTCCTTTGTGAAGATGTCAACGCAGGAGGTTGTTCTGATGGGTGCTGCAGGGGGGCCCCTTGGGGCGCTGCTTAATGTAATGAATGTTTGAATGCTTTAGTTTCCCTAAATCGGTGCCCCAGGGAGCAGGTTATCCTTACTTCTGAAGAGGGGCTGCCTCCTGAGATGTTTGGCTTTGAGGCAAGGTATTGGGGGTTCCTAGAAATAATACTGAAAGGATTTTCATTTCAATGGGAGCTTCTGAGCGACAGCAGGACCAGGGATATGTGATGCGGTGTCCAAGTGTTCATGGCCAGCCTTGCGTGTGCATGGAGGGTCGCCACGAGAGCGGCCAGGGGCAGGTTTGGAACGCGTCCTAGCCAGGAGGTTCTTTAGCCAAGCCTTGCCAAGACAGGCTGTTGCATGAGTAACCATTATTATTAAGTTTGACTCCATACAGGAGTCTCAGTTGGATTTCTGCCTATTTTGCCTCCGCGTTGATGTGAGTTTGGAGATTAAGGTTTGTCTACATAGATTCCCCGATGATTTTGTGGATTCCACAACTGATGGTTTGCAGAACTGAGAGGTGTCGGAGCCATGTTCCAATCAAGACAGTGCAGGACGGAGAAGGAAAAAGCGGGAACTGAGTTTTTGTGGCACGAGTGTGAGGCGGTGGCGCAGCACCCAGGTATGAGTACCCTCAAGGTGTTGGCCACGGCCTCTACATCTTCGGAGGAAGCGATTAGCCAGAGCTGCGTGTGGTTGGCGTAGAAGCAGGAAGAAAAGCTTGAGTTGCTCAGACTGGAGGCCAGTGGCTCCATGTGGAGGTTCAACAGTGTTGGGGGGAGCACAGAAGCCTTTGGAACCCGTAAATAGACAGACGTGGGAATGGAGGCAAGATTTGCCACCTTTATACCTTGGAAAAGATTATCCATTCAGGAGGGGATCAATCTAAGGGCCGTGCCCTTCAGCCTCATTATCTCCCACAGGAATTTAAGGAGGAAGACAAGGTTCATCGTGTCAAAGGTGGCTCAGAGGTCAAGACAAATAAGGAGACACGAGTGCCCTTGGTCAAGGGTATGGAGAGATTTATTGTCAACTGTTTTTAGGGCAGCAATCGCTGCTGCACCCTAAGTAAATCCGGGTTTCATTTAATCAAGTAGATTGGCTTCATTGATGTATTCCTTCAGCTGGGACTCATCGCAACTCTCTCTGGCGCTACCAGAAAAGGAAGTTTGGAGACCAGGCTGTGGTTATTTAGATCGGTTGGATCCATACCTATCTTTGGATCCGGGGTGACACTTGGCCCATTGTAGGCAATAGGGGACCTTTCCTTATGAAAGAAGAATGGCTAAAGTGTGTCCTATGAAGGGAGGCAGAGGTGCTGATCCCCTCAAGGAGCGCCATCGGGATTGGTCCATGAAAGTGAGACGAGTGTTTGGTTCTGACATGGAGGGAAACCTTTTTGAAGTTAATCCAGGTGGATTTGGTTTTGAAAGTAAATTGTTATGGCCTTGTGGGTGTGGGAGGTTGGTGGGATAAGAGAGAGTGAGAGAGAGAGAGAGAGAGAGAGAGGATAAGAGGTTAGGCACGCACATCCTTCTTTTGGGGCATTGCATGAGTCATCAGATTTAGGGGGTGTGGCTTGCTTCATAATATGCAGTTCTTTACTTGATTAATCTTTTTCTTATTTATGGAAAGTTTTCGCTTGAAAGATGTTTTTTTGTTATTTTTGTCCCTGATCTGAGTCAGGTTTGTTGCTGAAGGATTTTGAAGTGAGGCTCATTCTGAGATTCTCAGCATCTTCCAGTTTCTTATTAATTTCTTTTGTAAACCAGCATGGCGATAGTCTAACTCTCTGTCTTATTCGTGTCGTTGTGTCTAAGGTATTGTTAATCCCTGTAATGCTTTCAGTATATTGATCTGTCATCGCATCGACTCCTCCCAGGTGGGAGATGACATAGGGCTTGTTTCACTCCTAAGGTGAGCAGATGGGTTGCCAGGTTTCTCACCAGTGTTTGGGTGTTCAAAGTTGAACATTCTGCAAGATTTTTGCAGAGCGGAGTGAGACGGGCGAAGAAATTATCTTACCATTTTAGGAGGGGGGATCAATATTGATTCTTCCATCTTCTCCATTCAGGAGGTCAGGATTTGCACATTTTATGGGAGTGGGCGTCATGGGTTGTTCAGTAAACACCGGGATAGGAATTATGGGGAGGGGTCCTCCTCGTCCCTCCAGTGAAGACTGAAGTCTCTGAATGAAGAAGTTTCTGTTTGATTTTGTGATGAGTTCAATCATTTGCTCCACAAGGATTTGTCTCCTGGCAGGAAATAAATGAGGTGAAGCTTCAGTGGGTTGGGATCAGTCCTTTTAATGGCGACTGAAAGGCGCTGAAAGCTGTGGAGCTGGTCATTGATCAGTAGGTCTTCCCCGCTGATGGCTGCCCCTGCTTCTCCCCTGCCCAGGCGGATATTGGACTGCTACTTTTTGTGATAAGAGGGATCGCACGGGATCCTTTGGAAAGCTTTTTGACTGTGTTTAGTTTGTATCTGAGCTGCAGGCATGATGCAACTTGAGCAGGAAGTATGTCTGTTGACCTGCATGGAGACAGGAATCCATTTTGGAGCTCCTGTGTGTTGACGTAGGGCAGGATGAAGGCTGGGGAGGAGCCTGTCAGACAGGGAGGTGTTTTAGTAGAAAGTCAGTGAACATTCCCACACCCCTTAGAAGTTAGCAGCACCCCTTGAATTGAGGGCAGGAGCGATGCCCCTTTTGAAGAGCAGGTGCATTCCCTGTCCTGTTCCTCATACATTCTTTTCCAGAGATGTGATTGAAGCAGCTGTTTGCAGTAGTTATGCAGGGAAGCCCGCTCCTTTTGTGCCATAGCTTCATGTCCCCTGACAGGAAAACACAGCTCCATCCTTTGACCTTCCATGCCTGCAGATCAAAAGACGTGGTTGGGAAGCCTCTGTCAGAAATGTTTACTACCCTGGAAGCTGACTTTACCCAAAGCAAAGAGAGGCTGCAGAGCTCACACCCGCCAGAAACGGAGAAAGGCTGGAATCCAGGGATTAATCACCGACTGAACCCAGAGAAAGGCTGGATTCCAGGGATTAATGACCGACTGAACCCAGAGAAAGGCTGGATTCCAGGGATTAATGACCGACTGAACCCAGAGAAAGGCTGGATTCCAGGGATTAATCACCGACTGAACCCAGAGAAAGGCTGGATTCCAGGGATTAATCACCGACTGAACCCAGAGAAAGGCTGGATTCCAGGGATTAATGACCGACTGAACCCAGAGAAAGGCTGGATTCCAGGGTTTAATCACCGACTGAACCCAGAGAAAGGCTGGATTCCAGGGATTAATCACAGACTGAACCCAGAGAAAGGCTGGATTCCAGGGATTAATGACCGACTGAACCCAGAGAAAGGCTGGATTCCAGGGTTTAATCACCGACTGAACCCAGAGAAAGGCTGGATTCCAGGGATTAATCACCGACTGAACCCAGAGAAAGGCTGGATCCAGGGATTTATCACCGACTGAACCCAGAGAAAGGCTGGATTACAGGGACTAATGACCGATTTAACCCAGAGAAAGGCTGGATTCCAGGGATTAATCACAGACTGAACCCAGAGAAAGGTTGGATTCCAGGGATTAATCACAGACTGAACCCAGAGAAAGGCTGGATTCCAGGGATTAATCACTGACTGAACCCAGAGAAAGGCTGGATTCCAGGGATTAATGAATGACTGAGCCCAGAGAAAGGCTGGATTCCAGGGATTAATCACCAACTGAACCCAGAGAAAGGCTGGATTCCAGGGATTAATTACCGACTGAACCCAGAGAAAGGCTGGATTCCAGGGATTAATCACTGACTGAACCCAGCTCCACACAGCAGGATGGGGAGAAAGCTTTCTGAGCCCTAGAGCTGATGTCCTTGGCAGGAGACTCCCCTGCGAGGTTGGGGGTAGAACCTAAAATCCAAGAAGGTCCTGCTGTGAGAGCTGCTGGAGGAGCCTCAAAGAACAGGTGGGGGATCACACCTAAACTCAGGATGAGGAGCACCCAAATGGGGGAACCACACCAAAAAGAGTAACAGATCCCAACCTGACTCATTGGGTATTGCCATAAAGAGAATAACAATCCTTAGGCCGTATTTATTACATATTCAAACACGAATCGACTGAAAATTTCAACACATCATCTATTTACATATCATACAAATTTTTACCACCATTAACATGACAGATTACATGATTGACAGATGCTAGACTTTGGATCTCCTAAACTGACATTTCTATGGAGTTATGGTTGACCACCCCTATGGCACTTACAGAGGTTAATTCACTTGGGTTCGAAGAACTCCGTCTGGGCCCCAAAGATGTAACTTTTCACAAGGTGTACTTATCCACTGCCTCCAAAAATGGGAGCCTGGGCTAGCATGTCAGCTGATCGCATAACCAACCTGGCAGAGCCACTGCAAAAGGGATTCCCCGGCACCCTTTGGATGATTGACCTAAGCATCCGGGCCATACCTTGGTCCCCTAGCATAAGAACTAACTCCCAACATTGCCAGGGCACTGCAGTGAGGACCCCAGTGGCTTAAGGACAATCGCTGGAGTGTACACACCTCCGCCTGACTCTACACACTGCAGTACCACTGCTGGGACTTGAGATACGATTTAAAACCAAATCAATCCAGAATTAGCCCAATTTATTGATCCAGATGCCATGGTGTCTACCTGTGTTGTGGCCAAGCACAAATCCACCCCAGCCACAGACCTGAATGGTTAACTGACCATCTAACCCTCACCTCCATCAAGGTAGCCTTCCTATGACTGTAAAAAGTCTAACACTGTAAAAGTTAACAGAGATTCAATAAAATGTCATTGCCCTTCTTGGATAAATACACTCCGCCCCTGTGGAAAAATGGGGCACCCGAAAGGCAACTGTGAGAGATTGCTTTCAGTCGAGTGGTGTTAAGAAGGCGCCTCCAGTGGCTGTTCCAACAACTAACTGATTCATTAAGACCCCTTGAGGGCTGACCAGCCTTGCATTTCCCCCTACAGGATAATATGCAACAAGGCAATAACATACCCTTGAACCTCTTTTTTAACCAAGATATCTCAACCACCGAAGACTCAATAAAGCCTCTTCTGTCCAAGAGCACCAAATCATTGCCACCCATGTGAAGAGTGAGGCGTGCAGGTGGCTGCAGCCCCCTGCCTGCAATTTCCATGGCAAGATAACGCACTCCATCCAAATGAAGACCACCAATGCCAGCCCAAAGGGTCTTCAAACCTGCCACGGCTGCTTGGTTGTGGAACCAGCCGTGCTTAAATGCTGCTGCCACTCTTTGCATGAAAGGATGTCCAAGAACCCATACACTGTCAGGAGCCATGCATCTAATGCAAACAGTTAAGAAGGCAAAAGAAGTCAGTAATAGATCAGTCAAACCAGCCTGCCACATAACCTAAACAATATTGAGGCTGACATAGCTTTTTAAAGTAATTTTATTTCCACCTCCCTGTCCTTGTGACAGTCTCAGTGCTAAGGCCTGCTCTTGCTGCCAACGCTGAAGGCGTGAGCGGTTTAATCGCCCTGTCTATGGCCCCCGACTGAAGAGCTTTGAACATTTCTTTGATGAACTGGTACTTTGTGACTGGGATGCGTGTGCTGTGGACTAACAAGGAGGTGGAAGCAGCATTTGGTCATATACACAAGAATTCAACCAACCAGTGCGGAGACTGGACAACCCATGACCTCCCCCGCCTCAAGATCACTTGCTCTTCTTTTTCTACCTGATTGGTCTTGGAGTTGGATGGAGACCAAAGGACCACATTCGCCCATGAGATGCGGCTGAGAACAACCCCTCATGATTGTGATCCTTGGATCCTACAACCGGCTCAGTAACCCAGAAATCCTTAGAAGCGAGGGAGAAAGCTGCAGCAAACAGCATTGCTTCGAAAGTGGGTTTGCACATTTCAGACTGCACTCCCAGGATCCTTCCAGGTTGTGAAGATCTTTGGAGCCTCTGCTGTCTCTGACTGCCTCCTCCAGCCTTTGAGAGCTTCCTTCAACTCTGAAGGAATGAGAATGGTCTGGAGCACTGCCTCGCTTAGAGGAAAAGGCTAGCGCTGAGATATGACCCATGGCGTATGCCGCGGACCTCCCTTCAGCCAGCAGATGTTCGATCAAGCCCAACCAGGTGCCTGGGGACAAAAACGCTGCACTTGTGTGTAGGATGTAGTGTATGTAAGATAAGCTTGAATAGCCCTTTCATAAGGCCTTATTGTTTTGGCTGCAAAACTGACCTCAGGTAGTGCAGGGCACCAAGATATCATAGTAGTCCCAGAACAGGAGTGGACATCGCCTCCGCCCCTACATAGAATTGCTGTAAATCCTGCATCTTGAGGCAACGCAAGGCATCAGCTGCAGTATTCCTAATACCAGGTACACGCTTAGCCTTAAACAAGATGTTGTTCAACAAACCACAAGTTCATTTGAAAGACCTAGTACCGTATTACACTTTGCGTGCTGAAAGTCGATGGACTTGACCACTGGCGTGCTGTCTGACCAAATTGACAGAATTATGTTATCTTGATAAAGATGGCACTATCAGTTTAAAGCCATCGAAACGCGTCGACGCTGTGGATAAGCATAATCCAAGGACCAATACAGACAAACGAAATACTGATTTATCAATGTATAAGAAGCTGGGATTCTGAGTCTAATGTGATGTGCATTTGTAAAGAATAGTGGTTGGGTCTTACATCTGTGTCTGTCTCCATATTATGCTGGTCATAATTGTGTTATGTTGTTCAACGATAATTAGATTTGATTGACATGTATTGTAGGATGTTTTTGAATAACTTTACTTGAAGCATTATGTGATGTTTTGTGATTTTATTTGTTTTAAACAGTGAGAAAAATATTTTTCTAAATAAAATAATTCTAATATAGAATTTTTTTGACATAGTATTTTATGCTTTACAAATTGTAGAATCAAGGGAATTCTCTCTTTCTTCTGGTTAAAAGTACCTTATTTCCCTTAAGCGGTCCCTCTCCTTTTTTTATTGACCAAAATGTTACCCATTGACTGCAGAACTGATCAGTCCAGACATGCAAAGCTACTACAATGGCAAGGCAGGGATGCCAGGCCAACCAGAGCAGCGTCGAGCCAGGGGGCAGCAACGACAAACACCAGGAAACGACCAGCAAAGGACCCTCCGGCTTAAATGCCTCTTCCACTGCCCCTGCTGCCCTCCCAGGCGACCCCGCCATCCCCACAGCAGCCAATGACGGTTCCATTTTCTGTTATTATATTTTTTATTGGAAGAGTTTACATAAGACATAGAAAAAGTAGACTTAAGGTCATCTCATAGTATAGCAGAAAGTTCATATAAGACGTTTCTTATTTCCGAGCATAAGGTGAGGCGTTTTAAAACATCTTAGCATACAGATGCTTCATTTCCCACAGGTGTGCCACACAAAGATCAGAAATGTACTGATTATGAGGGTTTTAAAGGAGATAATAAATCAGGACAACAAAACATTCATAACTGAAACATTTTACATTTCACACAGCACCAAAGTCGGCAGATAGATCAATGAGGAAGAGGTGGGTAATCTGTTATAAGCAGCTGCCAGTCGCGGGGAAAAGAGGCGACATTTTTGTGATTGGTGAAAACGCACATCACTAGTGGTGCAGGGTATCTAGCAGAAGCTACTGGAATGATGTGAGCAGTGTGAAAAGAGGAGCAGACTCCCTGGTTTTTCAGGCCGCAAGAGAAGTTTCTTTAGAGTTATTTGGAATCTTTGTAGGCAGTGCTCAATTTGAGCCGGTGTTTTCCGGTGCTTGACACCAGCACTTAATTGTCAACACAAGCACTTGTTACAGTCTGCCAGAAGGTGGCACCATCTGGCTAATTTAGAGATGACCACAATTAAAACCAGTTTAAAATTCATTCAATATACATTCAAAATTACTGGTGCCTACCTTTCAAGACATTCTTATAGCTTTTTGGAGCCTGGAATGTTCCGAATTGTCACACTTGTAGGAGGGTGATGGTTAGCAGTTGTGTTGTTACTATCATTGGCAGTGCTGGCAGGGACAACGGGTAGTGCAAGCTGCAGTGGCCTCCTGATGAGAGCCCGGCACTCATTTTTTTACAAACTAAGCACTGTTTGTGGTGTGGGAGCTGCATAGATATCCAACAGCATGAAGTGCCAGTGCTCAGCACATAAAAGGTGAAAGGACCAGAACACTGAGGGGCTATTTGGTGATTTAGGAGTAAGTAGAAGTTAAATGATTATAGGTTTTGAGTGGGTGTAAATTGCAATAGCATGTAAGAGATGTAAACTGGAGAATGCTTAGAATTTTTGTAAGGTAAATTGTGCAGAGTGTTCAGGTAGCAAAATCTACAATCTTGTCTATTGGTTCAGTGGAGTAGTCGGGTACAGGCATGTAACTCGAAAATAGTTACCCTGGTGCAATCTGCTGAGCACTAGAGAATTTAGTTGAGTTTTGGAGAGAACTCATAAATGAAGGCATTCAAGAAGATATGCAGAAAAGAAAAAGAAAGAAGGAGCACTATTTCTTCTCTTATGACAAGACCATTCCAGCTCCAAGGTTACAGAGAACCAACTTATCAGAGAAGAGTTGCACCAACCTTAAAATATGGTCTTATTAGCGAGGCTGATCCCCCGCCATGATCTGTTCTTACTTAGCAGGCGCACTTCGGATCCAAGTGGAGCTATTTATCAGTCACTGAGCCGATAACCTGCCGAAGACAAGGACAGAAGCATTAGGGACTGTAAATAGTTCTTCTCAGCGGGTGCACATTACAGCGGTGGCTAGGATGACACGCTTGTGATCCTGGTCATCACTTATGTGCGCACTGGTTCTTTTTAGGTCGAGCCTAGGCAGCGCATGAGCTGTCTCTTCGAGACAAGCTGTATTCACTCTGTGGGCTTACCGCCCGGCCATTGCCCTTTTATTTGTGACTTCAATTGTCCTTTAAAAAGGCGTGCTTGCTAATAGGTAATCTTACCTCCATGTCCCGCCTTGTGCTCATTTATTTCCTCCCACGTATCAGTGCCTGACGTCTGGTATTGTTCCACTTTAGTGTATATCTCTTTATTTGGGGGCGCTATTTTGTTAGTTACATGTTTGTGTTTTGAGCTAGGCTCAGTATATCTGAGCACCGCTTTTATTATTGTTTTTTTAGCATCTGATCCATCTGTTATGTCGATGACTATAGAGTCTCGTTTTTTTTAGGGGGTTTACACAGTAACTCTGGCCCCATATGAAATGCATGCCATCACATAGAAGGTAACACAGTCCCCACTTGGGAGTGGCAGCTCAATGCGCTACTAGCTCCCAAAGTTGCGTTTCCTCATCCACCCAAGAAAGAACACACATATGAATGAATGACTGGAAATGACTGTGATTTAGAAGCCCCTCAGTCTAGACCAAAGCACTTAGACAGAAGCCTATGACCAATCTCGCTGTGCCTTGCGAGCCCCAAATATTTCTCTACCGAGCATAGGGGCATATTATAAAGAGACATATCGCCGCTTTCTCGGGACATAGCGCCAAAAAAGCGGCGATTATTTTAACTCACTATTCACAAGGACTCGTTAACAAGCTTTAACGCGAGTTTCCTTGAGTTAGCTGCCTTTTTCTTTCTACTTTGCATGTCAGCGATATTTATCGCTAATGACATGCAAAGTAGGCATTCCTCACCTAATCCTTATGGAATCCGTCGCCAACACAACATCGCCCTATTATCAATGCGGGTCAAGCGATAAAAAAAGCTGTGCTAACCGCGGTTATCGCCGGAATTTAACACCTGCTTCAAACTTGACTAAGGTATATTCACAATGGGAGGTGGATTGACATGTTAAGTCCACACTCCCCTATCAGCAAGGTTTTCAATAGCACACTAACATTATCGCTGCTTTTCTCACGCAAATGTCGATTATCGCCGTCTATCGCTGAAGTGTACATCGCCATTGTGCAAAGCGTTGCTAATACGCCGCTAACACGGCAATGTACTCCAGCGATAGACTGCGATAATGTGAATCACGCTAAGCGCGATTTGCAATAATTATCGCATGTTCTTGATAATATGTCCCGTAGTTCTGGCACTGCCATGTTCAGCCCCAACACTGGAAAAAATCAGCTACAGCCGACGACAACGCAGCAACTGAAGAGAAAGCGGTACTAGAGCACTGAAAACCGTTAGCATGGTAAGACAGTCCCTCCCCTTCAACATTATCCTGCCTGGCGACCATCTTGGAATGGCTAGCATGTACATTGTTTTCTTACATGTATATACTTTGCAGTCACTTTTTCTATCACATGGTGTACTGTTTTAGAAAGCATTTATTTGCTGTGTAATGCTTATTTTTGATAAGATAATAGATCATTTGTTTAACGTTAATGACATTGTTCTGCAAATCAAAAGAAGTTTATTTTTGGAACGATACATGAGCCTTTTGAGTTTTTCCTTCTAATTACTTGAGTTGGGTTCTTGTTTGTTTTCCCTGCAGAGAAAACATCCCACTACATAATGGCCGCCATATTTAATTTAACGGCAGCCATTTCTACTAGAACCCATCACTTGCATCCCAGCGTGCCTCCAGTTTGTGCGGGCAGTACGTGTTCACATTAGCATTGCAAGCATTTTCACTTTTGTCAAAGCTAAAGGGCGGGACCAGTGTTCTCTTCAAGAATGGGCATAGAAATAGAACAGCGGCGGTTGCGGGCCCTGTATTCTCGGTTGCAGTGAAGTGACGGCCGCCAAGGTCTCAGCATTGTTTCACTTCAAAACACCACACTGGTAAGGCTTTGGGGCATTTAACTGCAAAAATATTTTTCGGTAAATAGATTTTAGCTGTATAACAGGCTTTTTCACTTAAAAATTAAGCATTTGCCCTATTTCTGTTGAAAAACGTGTATTTAATATACATTTGATAGAAAGCGTAAACAGTACAGTGTTTCGTGGTTATCCAAATTGAATACACCATTACTGAAATCTAAAATGCACCTGCTGTGCTCCCCCCAACTTTACTTTGTCAGTAAGCACCAGTCTTTCTTCTGTTTCTATATCGGACGCTTGGTGTTGAGCAACCGGAAGTGGTTGCTCGCTGTTGATGGGGCTGCTGGTGTCACCAAGTGACCCACTCCATAAGTGCACGCAGTCAAAATGGGCTTTTGCATTTGACTCGTGAGGGACACCTAGTAACGACTAGTTGAACTGCAGCTCTTTGTAGAATTATTTTGATATTGGATACTTTAATATTCACTGCCCACTGCTGATCTCGTCCCATAATGCTTTGCAGGGCCTTTGGTTGGGATTGTATTTTTTCCCCATAACTGTGCTTGGGGTGATCCTAAGAAGATGAGACCACCACTGAATCGTTCAGCAAGAGGTGCTTTTTGTTTTCAAGGCATCTGTTTGATTCTCTCCCTAGGTTAGGGAGGATCCCAAAATCCTCACCTCTCTCACTGCTTGCTAAATTTTCATTTTTATTTTTGTGAATTGACTATGTGCATTTTGGCATGTAAAGACAGAGATACTTGTTATTTTACCAAAAGTATTTGAGCTTTCTGTTTTTTCAATTGGGAGTCCAACGGAATTATGTTGCTGAATTCACAGTACTCTGCCAATTACACCTACTCTGAGAAATTACTCTGGTCTGTATTTTGCAAAAACTTTGAAAAATGCACAAAAGTGCATTTTTCAAGGTTTCAGCTTACACACACACACACACACATGTCCTTGGTGCATGTGTGTGCGCAACATGGGTGCACTTCACAATTTCAGGGGTGCAACAGGGTGTCATTTTGACACCTTTGCACCCTTGAAATTGCATGTGCAATTTGATAGTACCTATTGGTACTCGCAAATTGCGCATGCAATTTCCCATTCTTTCCAGTGGGCCTGTAGGCCCATAGGAATGAATGGGAAGCCATTCCTTAATTGTGACTCGTAATTTGCGAGTCGCAATTAAGGAATGTTTAGAAATCGCTATTTTAATAGCGATTCATACATGCATAGGCTTTTGACAGTCCTTAATTGCGATTCCTTAATAATCGCAATTAAGGACTCGCAAAAGCTTTTCTTGATGCTTGTGCCTGTAAGTCTAGCTGCAGATTCCTTAACTTGTGAATTCTCCCCAGGCGTCAGTTTGTATCATGAAAATTTTGCAGCAGTACCTCTGCACGCCGGGGGATGGCGTTGTATGGCTCCGTGAGGACATTAACTCCATTTGTGATGTCAGTAGAGCCATTTAAGTCTCCTCCGGCATGCCGGCACCTGTTTCTTCTGTGAAACTTTCTGCGCCAGAACACGGAGCCACTGTAGAAACTGGCTGTGAAAACAGTGTGCCAAAAAGATCAAAACTCTTTGAAACAATAATTAACAAGAATTAAAAATGCAATAGGTCTTGCCTTTTATTAAATTATAGCCATTTGCTTTGCTGTACAATACCATTAGCAAAGCAAATGGCTTTAACTTAATCAAAGGCGAGACCTGTTGCATTTTCAATGCTTGTTTATCTGCCAAGTGAAAATGTTTTTTGTCTTTAGTTTATGTAAGTGGCTCAATTCTTCCTCTCTGCAGTCTGTCATGGATATACAGAGGTTCCACGCCGTCCCAAGTCAGGGCAGGAAGCCATTCTGTCCTGGTACATTATTTTTGTTCAGAGAATTGCAAATTTTGCTTCCAAAATACAGGAAAACCGAGTACTGGATGAGCTTTTCATACCTGGCCTGCAATGCTATTTTAAAGATTTTTGGGGCTTTGGGCAAGCCATATTTTGTGACCTCCTCTGTTCAGAAGAAAATTACATTTATAACCGTTTATAACCATTTTCAACTAATTCAGGCTGCCACCCCCATCAGTAAAAGATTTTAATGGGTCGAACTCTCAGGCACACATACTACCAGAAAAATTGGCATGTTTAGGAACTTCTTCAATTTATTTATGCACTTTCTCATACCCATTTTTGGGATACATTTGGGAATGTAAATGCAGCAGAAAAGACCACTGGAAATATTTCTTAATGCCCACAAATTTATGACTTTCCAAGCCTTCATACATTTTCTGGTAGGCACCATGGTTGGTCAATTCAAGATTGCAATAAATCCCTTTTCCTGTTCAACTAAGTAACCCTTAGGAGAGCAAAATTGTTTTAGAATTTGGCTTATGCGGTTAAACTACAGCTGGGTTATATATTAGCCTCTCAAAAACAGCAAAATCTTGCAGAGAAGCATGGGCTGTCATTGTCAGTGCATTACAATATCGACTGTTCCTTCATGTGCCACTGGTCAACGGGCAGACACATCCACGGTAAGACTTTTGTGCTATTTAATGAATACCGGAAATGCAATTCATAGCCCGACAGGGCAAGATTGCAATCTAGAGGAATTTAAACGACAAATAAAATTAATGTTATTCAAATAATGCCTTCACTAACTGCACCAGTCAGTGGATGCAATCAAAACAAACCTAGATTGATTAATGGCAGGAGTGACATGATGCAAGCTACTCGATTATTTTTAAAGCTTCTTTCTGAAATGTGCAAGTAAATGAGGGATGGACTGGTCTTATCTTTGTAGCATCGACACGCTTACTGTTACTTTGCATTGTGTTGATTAGTCTTTATTAACCAGGTTTTACCATATGCAGTGCCTAGACGGAGCCTAAAGGCGCTCTTTTCAATGTATAGTGTGCTATGCCATGGAAGAATACTTAATGAATGAATCAGACTACCCAATGCTTCACAAAACCTAAAATAAATCAATTAGAACGGTCTGATAATCATGAACTACCTTCCAGTGAAGTTAGGTGTGGTGATGGTGGTTTACTCGACTTGTGCCCCGGACACAATTACACCATCAAGCGGCTCAAGGACGAAGATACCGTCTGAGGGATGCCCTGGTGTTCAGATTCCAAGGGCGCAGCTGGCTTCCAGCAGCAATAAAGAATTCCTCATAGCTGAGCCCGTGCTATGGAATACCATTACAGTCCGTCTCTGCCTGGGATTTCAAACACCAGCTGGCTACTTTCATCTCTCTGGAAACGTTTGAGTGGCCCTGCGGAGCCCAACTCGTCCGCATGCGCAGTGATCCGATCTGTGGCGTTAACTTCCAGATCTAATGTTATTCTGGACTCAAACAAAGTAATCGTGTATCAGGTGTGGCAGGTAAACAGAAGCTGGACCATGGTGGTCCAATGAGGAGTCAGTAGTCAGGCCAGAAGTAGGGATGGGGTGATGACCATAACTGCACACCCCAGGGTCTGCTCTGGGCAAGGTGGGGCAGTGTATCTGCTACATCAAGCTCCTCTGACATGTTACAGGTCAGCTTTCCGGATATCAGGGGGAGATCAAGGAGGACGGAAAGGGAACAGGCCATAAACAGGTACAAGCAGCTACAGTATCCAGCAACAAGCTAGTGTTTTTTTTGGTTTTTTTTGTTGCATATTTATATATCGCGAACTCGACCCGAAGGTATTGGAGCGCTTTACATAGCACCGTATTTTCATTACACATTCAGGCACGGGGAGATTACATGATTTGCCCAGAATCACAGGATGTGGACATGACCTCGAGGCTCGAACCCTGGTTTCCTGCACCAGAGGCGGCAGCGCAGCCGATGGACCACATCCTCTTAGCAGAAGTCTGTGGGCAGAAGGTTAAAACGGGTCTTAGCGAGAATCAAATTCCAGGCCTTCAAGTCCGCTACTGTCTTTACTCTCGACTCTCACTACGGACTATCATGCTCTGGCGAATTAGGTGTTTATTCCAAAAATGCCAGCTAACTTGACCATAATGGCAGAGTGATCATTACGCACAACCTCAGTAGCCACTGTACCACGTGAATTTCATAGCTCACTTAATTTCCTCAACGGCCCCCATCGCCTTGAGACACGTAAGGGTGAGTAGTTTGAGCTTTACAAATACAGAATTAATCTCTCCCGTCTGAGCGCTAGACTGATATTGATTCAAGGTCCACACTAAAGAAAGTCAAAGTCCTTCCCCATCTCTTCCGGTAATCCTAACATGCGCGAGGACTAAAGGACACCAGACTCTGTGAGCGATGAGGTCAGCTAGGCAACGCCAATGCTTGTAAGTAATTTACAGCGATGACACAGTGCCTCGTATAATATACACAACCGCCACAAATTAGGTTAAAAAAACACACACACACAACGAAGTACTGAAAATCACCACTCTGCTTACTTTATCACAGTCCCACCTTAACGAGAACACGCTGTTTGATTTGGAGAACTTCCTGTGGTCCACGAAAAAGAGAAAGGAGTTATTCATTCAAAGATCCCTGGCAGCAAAGAAAGCTCCTTCGTGTCCGACAAATGTTTACACCGTTGAATTCCATCAGGCGGAAACAGCATGTCCCAAACCGGAAGGAACGTTCACAGGTCCACGCTGCTGTACCGGGGCCACGACGACGGTTCACTTCCTTCTGCGGAATCTGGTACCTTTCACAGACACCCATGCAGAAAGCCATGGCGAGAGGAAAAACAACGGAAAAAAGGTCTCTCCAAATAAGCAGTTTATCCCATAAGAATCCTAGTTGACAGAGGAGCCAATATCATTTTCCCAGTTGGGAAATTATCCGGCAACACCGCGTCGACTAAGGAGCCTGCAGAGTGGGCTCCGTTGGCAGGCTGTCACTGCCCTCCTCCTGAAGCACGAGCTGAGCTAGTGAGGTTGCCGCGGGCAGGAAGACATCAAGACTTCCATCACCGACAGCCCAATCACAAGCCAGCAGCCCCGGGATACTACATTTCCGCTGACTCCATCCCCAAGCTGGCAAAAGGGAAGCCTTTGTTACTTTAGACAGCAGTCCCCACACGTCAGGAAAAAACACACTCAAACCACTTTCCTCAGAAGACATTTCTACTGTGAGCTGCTGCTACTTTTTTAAGAGGCTGTGTGTCTCTTTCCACGCTCTGATACACACCCCTCCCCATCATAAACAAGCGCGTCCCAAAAACGAAAGAAACAAAAAAGGATCGTGCCGGAGCTTGTCTTTATGGGGCAATGTGTTTAAACACATGGCCCCATAAAGATAAAAAATCCTTTGCGACTTGAACAGAAAGCAGGCGAGCCCGTCCAAGTGGGACGGCAGAAAAAGCCAAAGAGAGGTAACCCACACAGCTCTTTTCCAAAGGCTGGCCACTGTTTTGCATAAACGGTGATGCCAGCCAATGGAAAAGCCCTTTACTGAAAGTCCTCAAAAACGTTAAATCACACGAAGCGAGCTGCGCATGTGAGCAGCAACGCTAGGTGAGACCTAAAAAGTACCAATAAATTGTATCACTGAAGCACAAGCTAAGTGAAACCCTGCGCACTGGTGTATTAACCAGCCTAAAAGGAGAATACCTCGCATTCTACCAGTCACTTCAAAATAGAAACGAATGGTATGGTAATACAAGAACAAGACTTATGAGGCAAGACTACGTGGTTTGTTAAGACATACCTCTACACGAAACAGTGATCACCAGAGTATAAATCCAAATTTGAAAAAGGGAACAACCCCATCATCATATGTTGTTCGCAGAACGGGAGGATGGGTAGGGTGTTAAGGAATCTGCAGCTAGACTATGTCTCTAACCGATACATCATTACTGAATATAAGTACGTTTTCCATCTAGCCTCAGATTCCCCTTTGCGAATTAAATACCATAGGTATACCCACTGGGAGGAGGGTCCGCGAATAATCCTACAAAAGTTTTAAAGAAAACCAAGTGGCCATAATTAACCAAGACTAGACATACGTAGGAATTAGATGAAAAAGAGCATGGGTCTTTATCAAACACGAGGCAATGACCACAGACAATGTAAATAGAAAACAACCCCGCAGGCAGAGAAAATCTGAAGAATCAAGGGAAACAGGAAAAACTCTGTCAGAAGACATCCGACAACAGTCAGAAAATAGTATTCAATTCCCAACAGGTAAAAGAACTCTTGTATGAGAAGGACCAGCCTATCTAACCTAAAAAGAGACCAGCACCGGTAAGAAAAATGAAACCTCCTGAAGGCACAGCAAAAGTTGACCGCAGAGAAGGAGAACAAGCTTCATCTATACACAACCAACAGCTTCATGACCCAAAGGAAGAAGTGAAATCATGGATTAGCAAGTCCAAAGGTGAGACGAACGCCAAAGCAATATACGGTTTCAATACATAAACAGTGAGAACTAGGAGCTCACAATGGACAACTGATCTAGAGATAAATCAGCAGGAACAGGATGAACGGAGTGAAAGACACCACAGTCATTCTTCTTTCTTTATATCATTGGCATCTGCCACAAAAATGTGGCATACTGAAAGTACCGTCATAATCGCAGGTAAAGATGGATAATCAGATTTTGTCATATGTAACAATCACTGACAGAATATAAGGGTCAAGAGTCTGAGAGACCCCAAACAAGGAATTTCTAAACAAGGTAATGACGGAAGAACATGGATAAAGAAGTATCCATGGAACTGTCAATCCTTGAATAAAACAAACGACCGCCAGAGCGAACTGCGAGGCTCACCTAGCATGAAACCCCACAGAGCTGGAATGGAAGATCAACAACATATATAAAGAACGCTACAAGCTAGAAAAGACATATCTAAAATCCAAAACCAGCAGTCTTACAACAAACAGGTAACAAGTATACAGATATACAGGTGCCATAAATATGTGTATCCACATAAGTACAAACCACTTATGCAAACCTGTAGATTCATTGCCCAATGAACAAGTATATATCAATATACAGCTCCATGTATAGAAGGACTAGTGAAGAAGACACTCACTGGGCCTCAATCATGAAAAGTGATGCATCGCTGTGTGAAAACAGTGATGCGTCACTTTTCATTGTGTCCTCCTTGCGAGATGCTGGAGAGACAGATACGTCAGTTTTTCTGACGTATCTGTAGGCGCAAAACTTACGCATTGCCGCAGTGTGTCACGAAAGTGATGCAACTCTATCAATGGCTCATTTTACATGGGCAAGTCCCATTTCAAATGTGCCTGCATCAGTCTTACGCCTGCTGTGAGGCAGGCATAAGATATTGACTCATTTGCGTCCTAGAAGTGACGCAGTGAAATCTCATTGATTTCACTGCGTCACTTCTACGAGGCTTACTTACTTCGGAATGCCCACCCTGCATACTTTATACCTGGTTCAGGTATAATGTGGCGCAGGGGTTTACAAAGTGACGCATCTACCTAGATGCGTCACTTTGTAAATATGACGCAACATGGCTCATTTTTTACCCTGCTGGTGTGTCACAAAAAGTGACGCACCGGCAGCGCAAAAGTGACGCAGGGGCTCATAAATAAGCCCCACTGTCTCCTAACCATAGACAAGAAAGGAATATTGTTACATAATGTTTACCTTTACAAAGAGCAGAAGTATATCCAAAATGTACAACCAGAGTACCTGCCTGCACACAATAGAAATACACACTCCCAAATAGAAAGGAGCTGGACCTCCACAACAGGACATAATGACGGAACACTGAAGGGAGGGACTGAAAAAAGTCCTTATTTCAAATGACTAAATAGCTTTAGCACATCAGGGAATCAGATGAGGATCACTCAAAGCAGGAAGGGAAAAACTGCCACCCACAAAAGGTGGTAATTGGCAGCACCTTTTAACCTAGTATTTTAAACTTAAGGGTGATAAGTGCAAGGCGTTCTCAAAGGAAGAACACTACAAAAGATATTTCCTGTAAAAGAAGCCTCCAAAATAAAACACAAACAATTTAGGTATAAGAGACACCAAAAATCCACATCGATGGAATTCACTCTTTATCCTACAGGAGGAGCATGGCACCCTGCAGGAATAAGAATACCTTGATGCCCCTGGTCATCTCTATTGTCCTCCTGATTCTCTGCCTGGTGTGGTGGATCCCCCCATCGGTGCTCGACACCGTCTAGACTGTTTCTCGCCTTGAGTTTTGTTTTATTGTTTCTTTGTTTGTTCTTTTCTTTTAAAATTTAAAATATTTGTATCCTGCCTAGCTTCTGATTTGCCGAGAATATCTCCTGTAACCCTGCTGAGCCTCCGGGAATCAGTCGCTGCTTCGTGATGTTACGCAATTGCCATGCATATACTAGCGGCCGGCCCTGGTGGTTGTATGCCCATATTTGTAATGATGCTATTTGGCACAATAAAGTTTAAAAAAAAAAAAAAAAAAACCTTGATGCCATACAAATGGAAGGCAAATAAGTCACAATCTGCACCAACAGAAGAATACACCTCTGAAATAAGCGGAGGAAAAACGCTCCGAAAGAAGAGAACTAAAAGCTGTGTATCATCACATCTAGGGGATACCACTTGCTGAATTAAGGCAAGAAGCTAACAACAGAAACCATGATCCAAGAAACAAAAGTTGCAATGAAATAACAGGTCAGGTCCTGCACCAACAGGGACACACACTTAGTGAAAGGAAAGAGCAATGAGACTACTGAAAATGCTTCTATAAGCAGGTAACACAGGTAATCATCTCAAATGAGAAAGAAACCATAGAATCAGGGGGCATATGTATCAAAATCCGTTATTGTGATTCTCAAATAGCGATTTTTTTGAGAATCGCTATTTGAGAAACGCAAAACGGGATGTATTTAAAAATTCGCAAATATTTTACGATTTCTTGTTATTCCTTAATTGCGATTAGCAAATTACGAAATTGCAATTAAGGAATACCTTCCCATTCATTCCTATGGGCCAGGAGGCCCATAGGAATGAATGGGAAGTCATTATCAATTTGCGATTCGCAATTAGAGAATCGCAAATTAAGAATAATTTCAAGGGTGCAAAGGTGTCATAAGGATACCCTGATGCACCCCTGAAATGAGCATGTGTGCGCATATGGCGCACATATATGCCCTAAGGGCATGTATGTGCGCCACATGGCACTTTGAAAAATGCCAAAAAGTGCATTTTTCTAAGAAATCGCAAATTTCCACCAACTTGAAGTTGGTGGTAATTTGCGATTTCTTAAGGCGAAATCGCACAACTTGGGTGCTTGTTACATAGCATTTAAGGAATCGCAATTTGCGATTTCTTAAATGCTTACACAAAATTAAGGAATCGCAAAATTTGCGATTCCTTAATAATGCGATGCGAAAATGGCTCATACATCGCGTTTTGCGAATTTGTATTCGCAAACGCTGTTTTTTTGCAAATCGCAGCGTTTGCGAATACAAAATCGTTTCATACATATGCCCCTAATTTCTTGAGTGAGGATCTCCTCAGCAGAGATAACCAAAAAGCCTTCCTATGTGTAGGAAAAACACATGAAGGGTCTCAAAGAAAGACAACCTGTCATCGACAGCCACAATACTCCTAAATAATAAGACCTGCAAAGGCAGGAACACCACATCTGGTGACGTTACGCTGCAAACAGCATACCATAATGCATTTTTGATCCAAAATACAAAAGAAGAGGAGCTTTCTACACAGGAACATTTCCCTTAAAATACAGCAACAGTTGAAAGAAGGGAACAGGGTAAAGGGTCCGAGCCACCCCGACTGACCCTAAACCTACGCAAAGCAGCATCTGCATGGGCACCAAACAAATGAATGCCATCAAATGGCATGTCAATCAAAGCTGCTTGGACTGCCTCTGAAAATCTAGTAGAACAAAGCCAAGCTTGCTAGCGTAATGCCACAGAAGACCCCATGGCTCAACCAACCAAATCCGTGGTGTCCGTTCCGCACCTAATGATATGATTAACCTAACTGCCTGTTGCCCGTCTGAAATCAGCTGACTCAGTTTGTTCCTATTAGCCTCTGGAAACAATGACATTAACTGCCACAACGAATCCAATAAGGCATGAGAAAAACGTCCAAGGACGCAAGTTGTTTTAATGGAATGTAACGCCGCACTGGTGGAAGAAAACATAAGTTTTCCACAAAAGTCTTGTTTTTGAGAATCTTTGTCAATTGGAGTATGAGGAAGAGTATTCACATCTTGGAAAGCTGTAGTGACCTGAACCACAAAACTGTGGTGTGTCGGTCGAAGAAGAAGGCAAGCAGGATTATCGGGGCAGGGTGGTGCTTGTGGGCAATAGTACAGTCCACAGGTGCACCAGTATCAGGTCTAGCCCATGCCTCCTGTAAAATATAACTTAATACCCCACAAAAGTTTACACTGGCTCAGTCCCTGACTGACCCGGCTGATGATCCTCAATAAAGTGGTCTGTAGACTTCTCCACCGAAGGCAGAATCAACTATAGAAGATCAGCCCCCCTTTTTAGGTCTCGCCTGATCCAGCGCTTGCGCTGATCTGGCCGAGACATTTTGTAAACAGGCTTTTTCAAAGTGCTGCCGTGGCCTAAAGCTACAGTGCACGTGAACGTGCACGCGCGCCCTCCGTTGCATGCGATCGTAATCGCGATTGCGATCACTTTCACTTTCGCGGCCGCGTTGCCAAAGCTTGTTCTCTCCTTATGTTTCATCCTCACTCTCTCCTGCCAACCTTCTCTCCACACTTTAATCCTGTCCGTTTCTTCTCCCCTCAGTATTCCCCTACCTCTCTCCACCCTCTAGCTTCTCATTGCTTCGCCTTTATTTTCTCCTTTAATTATCTACCTCCTTCACTCCAAACCCGCTGTACTCCTGCTTTGCATTCTTGTTCCATTTTAAAACGTGGCATGTCAGCCCACCGCCCACACTGCTCTGCAGCTGTCATTTCATCACTATTGTTTCACGTAGGTGCCATTGTGCACACAAAAGAAATGAAACTTGAAGCACGTTCCAATTTAGTAGGCAAAGTATACACAAAAAGCGGGTAATCCGACAGGAATGCGGCTGGCCTGATGCTCAGTTTCGGGTGATGGTGCTGTTATGATCGGGGCTCGTCTCACGCAAAGCTTTCTGCTCCCAAGGCCTGGACAGAGCGGATGACATACTGTCGCGAGGCTTAGAGTCGTATCGCGCGGTCTCGTGCGCACACAGCACTGTTGTGGGTCCAGTTACATCAGTGGAAACTGCGAGTCTCTATTTTTTATGTTTGCACGTTTGCAGAGAGGTGGTGTTTAGTTAGAGAACGGGCTGTTCTTTCTTAGAACAGGCAGAATTATCACCTTCTTGGAATGCTGAGATTATATCGGCCAATCGGAAGGCTTTGGGGGTGGCACTTAACTTCCAGTTTTCTAATTTCTAAACCTTCAGCTGAAAGCGTGGAACAAGGACACACCATAGAAAGAAGCCATTTGTTTCTTCAGACGAGCGGCGAGTAGTGTAATAGCCTTACATGGATACCATTATTATGAGGTGGGCAATTACCACACCACATGGGGAACAACACTAGTGTAAAGTAGAAATTGCCTATGACCACAACCTTTCGGCTAAAATTCTCCCTGGTGTTATAGTTCAACGTACAGATCATTGACATGACTTTTTTTGTGTGTTAATTCTCTACATAAATGTCTTTATAGGTGTTTTTACATGACGGCAGTGGTTTTGACCATAGCTGCATTCATTCCTACTCAGTTCTGGATTACCAGATAGGCAAAGTAGGCACTGGCCTATGGGCCCCACTCCTTTTAGGGGACCGCAACAAAAGATCAATATAATATTGATGTGATCTTGAAAGAAAATTACAATCAATCTTTCTTGAGCTTGAGGGGTGGGGGCAAAATTTCGACTGTCTAGGGGGCTCCACAGGGTTTAATCTGGCACTTTTCCTACTGGTCTATGAGGTGAAACAGGCTAGAAAAGATTTTTCCAGCTAAGTAACCACTGTTTGCTCTCTTGTGCTCATGCAAGAAGCACCTCATATTTCTGTGTCAAATTCAAGCTAGTGAAAGCTGCTACAATACGATTCACTCAGCACCTTCCACGTGTAGCAGACCAGCTATAGGCACCCTACTGCGCTTGAAGCACTTGTCAGATGTCACAGCTAGTCAAACGCTTTGTACCCGTGTCAGGCATAGGAGAAGGGCAGAGGATACCTGTAGGGGGTTCTACCCTCTCCAGACCTACAGCATTCACACCAATGGAAAGCCATTACAACCATAAAAGCTGTCGCCAACACAAGATTGAGCCCAGGCAATAGTTGAATTGAGTGAGGGGCGACATTTCAGTGTGTAGGGGGCTCCCATGTGTTGCAAAGATGCATCTGGGTTTAAGATGCTGCTAGGTCAGAGAGTGGGTTAATGAACCATCTGTAGTGAACCATCCGTGACACAATGAAATACATAAATGCACCATTTGTTTCACGCTATGCAAACACATTCAGCTGAAAGGGTGCCACGGCAACACTGATAACTATCTTAATTAGGAGGCTAACTTTCAGTTTATTGTAGGAATGCTGTTTCCTTTCACAGCAGATTCCTTTTTTTTTTATCCTTTCTTTTTTTCTAAAACAACGTCTAAAGTTAATTCAATGCCTTTGCTAGCTTTCGTTTTACATTTTGCTTACACAAACATTTACATGTAAAAATGCAAGTGCAGAATGCTTTACTCACTATTTTGCTCGCATAGTAAACATGAACTCACCATAACAAGCATTTGCAATGCAATAGGTCTCGCAGTTGTTAAGAGTTTGAGCTATTGGCACTGTAAATGGCAATGCCTTTTATTTATCTGTGGGTTTATAAAACATAAATAAAAGGCATTGTCATTTACAATGCCAATAGCTCAAACTCGTATAAATGCGAGACCTATTGCATTGCAAATGCTTGTTAACATATCTGCCAAGGAGGAGCTGGCTTCCGAGGCAAGGCCAGGTAGGGTTAGAAGGCTAGAAGCCAGGGATGATTCGAACCCGCTTGCTTCACCTGACTTGCTACACCGGACCAGTTGTCCATCATTGTAGGACCTGTATGCACTGGATGCACAAAAGGAACCCCTTTCTCATTTTCTTCCACAAACTGTTCACCCACAGAGTCTTGAATTATCGGCTTCATAAACGACATCGATCAACGCCGACACAATGACAAATTGACCTCAGGATGAGAAAGTGGAAGGGTGTCAGACAGTGCCGGCGCCACCGCCGACAAAACAAGTCGAGGGGCCGTCGACGCCTCAAGACTCTCATCGGTTCATGGATAGACTCCGGTTCGGAGCCTACCAGCGCCATGGAAACATATCCCGACGGACTGTATAACTTGTGAACTGCACTGTGTGAGTTGGTGAAGTTATGTGATAACCTGATTTGGACATCTGTGCTTCAATGTCTATAGCTAACAGCTGTGCACACTCAAAGCCCTCCTCATACCCTCTACTTGTGGAATGCACTGTGTGAGTTGGTGAAGTTATGTGATAACCTGATTTGGACATCTGTGCTTCAATGTCTATAGCTAACAGCTGTGCACACTCAAAGCCCTCCTCAAACCCTCTACTTGTGGAATGCACTGTGTGAGTTGGTGAAGTTATGTGATAACCTGATATGGACATCTGTGCTTCAATGTCTATAGCTAACAGCTGTGCACACTCAAAGCCCTCCTCATACCCTCTACTTGTGAAATGCACTGTGTGAGTTGGTGAAGTTATGTGATAACCTGATTTGGACATCTGTGCTTCAATGTCTATAGCTAACAGCTGTGCACACTTAAAGCCCTCCTCATACCCTCTACTTGTGGAATGTTCTGGAGGGGCTTACAAGAATAACGCCATTAAGATCTGCTTCCTGGGCAAGTACAATTTGATAATTTAACATTTTGCTCCACCCGGAGATGGTTTCCTCAATGTTCCAATGAATGTGGTCACACTTGGAGCTTGGTCACCTCCAGGCGCTATACTTGAATCTTCAGAGGAGCCCACCTTCCTGAACCAGATTTGTTAATCATCAGCTTCTACGAGGTACTCGTTTTTACCCAAATGCATTGGAATCCAAACTCTCCTGTTGAATGGTTATTTTTACCACTGTATGAAGTTTACAAAAGATATTCAAAGTTCACCCTACCAAGCACTCCCCAACATGTCAGCTGTTCATCTTTATGGCTGCTCATGGTTGAAAGGATACTTTCCGGTGTCTGTAAAAATTGCCACATTGTCCACAATTTGTGTCCATAAAATAGGCCCTTATTTCATCATTTTTTGAGTCTCGCTCCAGGTGTTGACCCCACTCACTTGGGCCTTGCTGTTAATATTTACCTCCTGCCAGAGGGAGACTCCGCCTCAAACCCCTCCTTCAGGCAGTAGGTGCCGCTGCCATTGGTGGCTTCGAAGTTGGGGACAGTCGTAGAGGTGGATACAGCCGGAACCTCAAGTCTAGATCTGTGAGGCTTTGGAAGAAGAACACACATTGTGACGGAGGCCATCCAGGCCAGTGAGAAGTTCATACACAGCCCTTAGGAGCTGTTATCCCAGACGTGTGATGGCGGTACGGGCGGGCAGACGAAGCAACCCTGAATGACACAACCTGACAGTGCTTCATTTGTAAAAGAATAAGTGCCAGGGCCCACGTGAGGCGGCCACTTCAGCTTGCACCGCCTATTGCCCCTGCCAGCACTGCCCATGACAGTACCTACGCAGCTACTAAACATCACACCCTTACAAGTGTGACAATTCCAGGCATCCATAGGCATGGTTTGGGCGACTGGTATTAGTCTTTTTTAATGTATATTGAATTATTAAACAACTGCTCTTGTGCCCATTACGAAATTAGACAGACAGTGCCACCATGTGGCAGACTGTCATAAGTGCCGGTGTTGACAGTTAAATGCGGTGCTGGGAAGTGGAAACCACCGACTCAAATTAAGCACTGCTACCTGAGTGCCTGCTATTTGTGCTACAGCAGAGAGCAAGGCAGAACCCATCATGGCATTTATTTTTTTCCGTAGCACAAAACAAGTTGACAAGTGGTTTCCTTCTGCAGTGGCAGAGCTCATATTGCAATTAAACTCTGGAGTGAATTGGGCTATTTTACAGCAAGAGGGGAGACAGTGAATCTGCCAATTTGCATTGGTAGTCGGTGAGCACGAAGCCAGCAGCATCCAACAACGTGAACTCAAAGACACAGACATACAAAAAGACATAGTTTATACTCAGAAATATACATTAAAGCTTCACTTGGCAGTCATGGGATTTACCTCAGTATTGAGTGCAATTTAGTTCTGCACAACTGCATCTTTTTTTAAAAAAATATATTTTTTAGAGTTATATGTAGCGGGAACTAGACCCAAAGATATCGGGTATCAGAGAGCTTTACATAGCACCCGTTTTGTTACATGAGAACACATTCATTTTTGATAGGCATTGGGAGATTAAGTGATTCACAGGATGTTGAGCGTCGTTGCTGAGACTCAAACCCTGTTCCCCAGCTTTGACGTCGACCGCTCTAGCTGTAAGGCTACATCCTCTCCCCATCTTGACTTCTATTTTGCTCTAGTGCAAAGATAAGAACTGTAGGAAAGTGCCCCTTTTTGCATGGTTACCCCCCACTTTTTTCCTGCCATCTGATGCAACCTGACTTAATGTGCCCTGGATCCCTGCCAATCAGGTTCCCAGGGCCTGTGCTCTTTCCCAAAACTGTAGATTTGTGCCGACAATTGGCACACCCCTGGCCACAAGTAAGCCCTTGTAGACGGTTCCATGGGTACCAAGGGCACTGTGACAAGGGAAGGCCTCTAAGGGCTGCAGCACCTGTTGTACCTCCCTTTGGGGCCCTGTACCTTAACACCCACAGACTGCCATTGCTGGCTGCGTGTTTTGGTGCAGAGAAAAGTGAAGAGTCAACATGGCACACATCCCTGTGTGCCATGCCTGCAACCCATTGCCTGAGGCCTAGGTAAGTCTCCCCTCTAGCAGAGTGCAATAGCTCCCAGGTGAGGGCAGTGGCATGAGATCTGTACCCCTACAGTGTCTAGGTCCATTCTTAGACAATGTAAGTGCAGTAAAGCCATAATGATCATGGTCTGGGAGTTGGTCATTATGAACTCCATAGCTCCATAATGGTTTTACTAAAAACTGGGAAGTTTGGTAGCAAACCTTTCAGCACATTAAACCCCCACTGATGTAAGTGTGGGATTTAATGTAACAATCACTCAGAGGGCATCATAGACATGCCCCCTGAAAATCGACCTGCCCTGGTGTGCTTCCTGAATGGCTGCCCACCATTTGTCACCACCAGTGGTGTAATAAAAGTTGAAGGGGCCCCCCTGCAAGGTACACAGAGGGGCCCCTGCTCCGGATTTAATCAGGAGCTCTCAGGCCTGAGAACTGTGCTGAGGGGGCACCCTGCAGCTCAGGGGCCCCCCGCACCGCGTGGGCTGCGGGGGCCTATGTTACGCCTCTGCCTGTAGCCTCTGCACGGAGACCCCGCTCCCCCAACAGCGAGTTGCCCGGTAAGGTGAAATCCAACCTCAAAAGACACCCCTGCATCCAGCCGCCCTGCGCCCTGGAGAACAGAATCCGAGGTGCACCTATGTCCCCGAGCCCTCCAACTTACCTGCCCAGCTGTTGGTTCCTCCCGGACGTCTTACTGGACCGAGCCTGCAGCTAAAAAACAAAACCAAAAATCCCCATTGAAAAAAATAGGGCACCAGATGCCAAAACAGCACCCTGCACCCAGCCGCCTCTGCGCCGCTGCGGGTTCACTTTTTGTGCTAAAACGGACCGCCCTTTGCCCGGAGCCTAACATCAGGAGCTTGGCTCCCTCAACCAAGTGGCCTGCTCGTCAGCAGCCACCACCCGGAGGCCCCCTAACCCCATTGGATAACATTGGGCCTCAACACTCTGCACCCAGCCGCCCTAGTGCCGCTGAGGGTCTAATGAGAGTGCAACCTTGACCCTGGGGGACCCCTGAGTCTACCCCAGAACCTCAACTTCCACTTACGAATACTTACCCTAAAACTGATAACACAATTTTCCTCCTCAGGATAACATTGACTGTTTTTCTTGGAAAAGATTTCAAGTGTGGAGTTTGAAAACCTAAAGAAATTCTTTAGAATTGTTCTGTTTAACAAACACGATTTTACTTACCTCTTTACAGGAAATGTCCCAGAGTATTATCTAGGTGTACTACTCTGTGTAAGAAAAGTAATCAAAAAGTAACTTACCTGGGGCATATTATCAACGGCCAGCAATATATCGCTGGCCGTGCTTAACGATAACTTTCTTATCGCAGGCTATCTCTGGAATTTATTGCCCTGGTAGCGCGTTATTAACAACGCGTTTCTCCAGAGCAATAAAAATTCCATAGATAGCGAGGTTATCGTCGTTTTGCAGGGAACATCGCTGGTTTTCCAGCGATGTTCCCTGCAAAACGGCGATGACCTTGCTGATTAGACCCTGTGGTCGTATCAGCATAATCCACCCCCTATGTCAAACATAGGTAAGTCAGGATTTTAGCAGACGTTAGATTTTGGCGAAAATGTCCGTTTTCACCAAAATCTAACGTCTGCTAAAATCCTGTGGGCTGCCTTGTAAATATCGCGATGTGAACATCAGCGATATTTGCAAGGTAGTCCATCCGGGGTACGCCCAGTGATGCCCACTTTGCATCTCATTAGAGATGCAAAGGGAGGCGCTGGGAAAAAGGGTGCTAACATGCGATTATGCATGTTTGCACCCTCTTGTAAATAGGGCGATAGATTTATCTTCGCTTTTTTGACTTTTTAAGCCAAAAAAGCGGAGATAAAGCTCTTGTAAATGTGCCCCCTGGTATTTTACTGAAAACCCCATTCAAGTGTATGTACTTAATTTACAAAGCATTGCATTTCTCTTAAACAATACTGTAAGTCAAATCAAACTACATTTACAATTGCAATCCAAACTGTGTTACAAACTGAATTATTACTGCAAAGTATTGATTGCTTACCTGTGCCAGGCTTGCTTGGTTCTAGCAAATAAAATAACTAAAAGAATATTTTTATACCAAAACAATTGGTCTGAAGTTCCGTCTTTGAGTGTGTGACATCATTTGCTGACTGAGTATGTACAACAAATGCTTAACACTGTCCTCTGATAAAGCCTGACTGTTCGGCCACACTACCACAAATAGAGAATAAGGTGCTATCTAACTTTGCCTCAGCCTACCTTTGGGGTTCCACTGGACTCTGTGCACACTATAGTTCACTTTGGTATAGTATATACAGAGCCAGCTTCCTACACCGTGTACCCCTTCTGCAATACATCAAGTGAGGCTAACACAAAACTGGTGAAAAAAGAATGCAACATTTGTTTGTACTCGTTTGCTTCAGTGTATCTCATGCAATGTGGCCTATGGTTTTCCTAATTAAGTCAACTTGAAATGTTTGTTTGTATGTTAGGTATGGCACCATTAATGATGATATTCAAAGCTTGTTGGTGAATACATATCAATCAGACCCCTTGAATTCTATCTTTCTAGGTAGAGGGAGTATGAGATCAGATGTTGACAGCACCAAGATACACACTGGCGACCAGGCGCTTTACAAGTAGACATGGTCCTTTAAGACAGCTAAGTTCATCCAGCCTAACAATTGCCTGCCTACCAGTTTAAGTCAGACTGGGAATGGTCTCCAGCTTTACCTCTTCCTTCTTAGTATGTGTATTCCTTTATTTCCATGATGTAGACGTCCATAGTGCTAAAGCACCCTCTAGCGCACACACACATACACAGTGCATAGCGCTTAAACATCCTCTGGCGCGCACACACACAGTGCATAGTGCTAAAACACCCTCCAGTGAGCGCACACAGTGCATAGCGCTAAAAAACCCTTCAGCGTGCACGCACACAGTGCACAGCGCTAAAGCACCCTCTAGCATGCACACACACACACACACACACACACACTCACAAAGTGCATAGCACTAAAACACCTTCCAGCGCGCGCACACACACAGTGCATAGCGCTAAAACACCCTCCAGAGCGCATACACACACAGCTATACAAACATACTTTCAGCAAATCATTCCTGACGAATGTGCACATGATAGAGCAGAGGGAACGTGTTTTAGAAGGTAAGTTAACAAGGACTGCTTATAACATGCTTCCTGTTTTTTAATACATGACAACATGCATTGCTTCAGTTCAGACAATCGTAGGCTGTATATGGAACCCTTGAAATACATCATTGGAAGGAACTGGAACATTTGACTGGTTCTTTCCTACATTTGTTTTAGCGGTCTCAGCGAGGGACATTTTGCAAACTAATGGAATGGGTGTATACAGCTAATTTATATCTGTGACCGCAGCGGAATATTCATTGTGCAGAATATACTTGGGTGGCTTCTGTGACCGGCTGGGCCAGCAGAGGGCATGGTCGTGCGCAGGAGATGCACATGCCTACACGCTCCGTGATGGCAATATATATTCTTAATACAGTAGTGAGCTCGCACAAGAACTGAAAGGAAACCATGTTTATGAAGCCAAAATAAAAAGGCTTTCAAACAATCTTTGACGCCGGCCCGCAAGAAGACTGACGGAGTCCGCTCCTTCCTGAAAAGACTTGCAAACCATGGCAAATAAGACACAACAGCTCTCAGCACTTCTTAACACTTTTTACAGAACTGAGAGAACATGTCAAGGATTGACCTAAGGTGGGGACTGTGGGGCAGAGAGCGATGGCAATTACCCGATTTACTAAAGCAATTCAGCGCTGCATAAACATAAAAATAAACACAAACAACGTCACTGAAGACAGTGTCGCACCGTGGCTCTGCACAGTGACGTAACAAAATTTGAGGGGGCCCCCTGGAGGCTGTGGGGGCCTGTGTTACGCCCCTGGTCACCACAAGAAAGGTTTCTGGACCCCTGGGTAGAAAGCCTCCACTCTCTAGGTTCAGAAACAAAGCCCAGGACAGAGGTGTCTGCCCCCCCCCCCCCAGTATGGGCTGGGTCTACGAAGCTGAAGCTTCAAAGGCCTGCCGCCTCTGAGAGCTGTCCCTGCCATTTGCTGCCCCCAGCAACTGGTTCCCACCGGTTTTTCCCCCACTTTTGGGTGGGAGAATTGACGGGAAAACCAAAGTAGAAGGAGAGCTGTGTCCACCTTTGCTAACCCCACCCTTCAGGTGAGGGAGGCGAGGTGAAATGGACATCTCAGTCCCCTCCATCTTGAAGATGAGGGGACCCAACCAATCAGGAATAGGCTCATTCCCTACCCCAAGGAAGGGACACATTGGTCCCAACCTGCACACCCCTGTAACCGCCCCTATATCTCCTATTTATGGGCAATCCTGAATCTTGCCTCCTCAGATGTAAGTATGAAATCTGAGGAGTGAAAAGCCGCGCTGACCCAGGGAGAAGAGGACACCTACTGCTTTGGCCCCATCCCTACTGGAGTGTCCCGACTTCGACCCGCCTACAGTGAAAAAATTGGCATTTCCAGCAGCCCCCCAGAGCCCGGAAAATCTGCCTTGCGCTCACATTACAGACTCTGTCTCCTGTGAACACTGGATATGCTCAAGAAAGACTCCAAGACCAGAATTCGGATTCAGGTGACTCCATGATTCTGCATCACTCTGCACCTGATTCCCACGGCCTGAGTTTGAGTGGGCCAACACCACGAGGAGGTATCCCCAGTAATCCTGTCCTGGGATCTGATGATCCAGGACCTCCCTCAAGCTTCAAGATGACACCTGCACCCTCTACCTGAAGGGTTGCCCAGACCGCGACCGGAGCTGGTAATCTATGGCTCTCACAGAACGCGACCCACATCCCCCTCAAAATGCCCCTCCTCCACCCTCTACCACTATCCCTGAGACACTTGCGCCCACATAACCAACCCTGCCACCTCTCTGAGGAGGAAATTCTTGCTCTCCTTCACACCTACGAACCCACCCCTGGCACGATTAATCCCTCAGAACTCATGGAGGAAGAAGTGGCTGACCTCCTCAGTGGCTATGACTCTGCCTTGACAACCCCATGCCCCTTAGACAAGAGGGGAGAACACCCTATCTGCATGGTTGCAACCAACCCTAACAGATCTGCTACCCTCCGCATCAGAGGGGTGGTCAATATCAACCTAGCTAAAGTTCCCACCTTTGCTTCTACCTTCGACACCAACTCCTACCCCTCCCTAGCCGGCCTCCTAATAAACTGCCGGTCAGCTGTGAAGCATGCATCTTATGTCGCCGACCTCATCCTGAGTCATAAACCGGACCTAGCGATCTTGACTGAATCTTGGCTGAAGGATTCCTCATCGCTCTACCTTGACCTCTTAGTCCCGCCCAAATATAACATCTGTGCCCATCTATTCCACCGGCACAGTCCTGATCCAAGCCAACAGCGAAAACCATGAGGCATTTGACTCCCTCTTCCCCTCATTTAGGATTGTCTCCGCTCATACTCATCTCCCCCACCCAACCCGCCCCTTCTACCCCGACATCCAAACCCCCAGAGGAACACCCACACCACTCCTGCACCAGCTATCATAAACCCCCGTTCTCCTACTCGTGTCACCACCAGCACCTCTGGCAATAAGGACAAGACCCCCCCCGCCGGCTCATCCCCGCGAACAGCCCTCCGCTCATAACCCTCCTCAAGCAACACCGTCCGCCCTCATTATACAATCTAAGACCTCCAACAACCCTCCTATACCCACCTGCAAAAGAAAGCAGCTGCCACAACATGAACCCCTCACCCCACGCCCCTCCTCAAAGCCCTCACTGATAACCCAAGAACCCCCAGAAGGCAACACAACATCGTCAGGCATTCTCCCCTCCATGAAGACCCCGCCCAGAACCCACCCACCCTAACCCAAGATGAGACGGGGCGCCGGCTCTCCCTGCTTGAAAGCCAATTAGCTATTATAACACAGGGTTTTAACGTAATACTAAACAACCTTGTTACACTTCGCAAGCCCTCCAAAAACCACCACGGTACTCCCACTGTCTCTAACCCTACACCCCAATGGCTCTACAAGGCTACGCGACCCAGTGGGAACTCACCCAACCCTCTTGAGTCATACACTGAGGCCCAAAAGAACTATGGAGGCTATGTCCTCGGATGAAGCGGCTGATCTGGCCTCCTCGTACGACACCCCTACTGCTTCCATTCCTCAATCCATGATTCAGGTAATCACTGGATTCAGAAGAGATCACTCCTCTCCGAAACTCCGTAGACCCCGAGCCTCCTTCATCAACATCCCCACTGCACCCTTAAAGAAAAAAACAATAAAAGAGTCACCACCTACCAACTGCATGCTCATAAACTGCAGATCAGCCACCAAACATGCCACAGAGCTTGCAGAATCCATCCTCATCCATGACATAGACATAGCCTTCCTCATGGAGACCTGGTTTAACGACTGCTCGCCTCCAATCATGGACACCCTCGTACCCCCAGGCTTCTCAATGATCAACAAAGACCGAAAAGACCAAAGAGGTGGGGGTTTAGCAATCGTTCCCAACAACAACTTGTCTGTGACTCAAATAGATACCTTCAACTACAACCCCTTTGAATGTCTAACCGCCAACAGCAACACCAGCAACAACAAAATAATACAATGCCACCTCCTATACCATCCCCCAGGCAACACCCCCACTTTCACTGAACACCTGTCAGACCTGGTTGCACACTCCGCACTCCGAGACAACAACAACCTAATTCTGGGTAACCTCAGCTTACATTGGAATGATAAAAACAGCTCATCTATACAAAACCTGAACAAGCTATTACAAACCAACAACCTTACCCAGCACTGCTCAGAAGTAACCCATAACAAAGGGGCAATCCCGGATGCCATCTTTGTCCAACATGACGCAATCACAATAGACCACATCCTACCAGTCGACTGGTCAGACCACCATTTAATTCTATTCCACATCACGCAACCGATCATGTATCAACTTCCCTCCCACGTGGACGAGAAACCTATCACAGATCAACATTGTCGACCTAGAAGAAAAAATAAGCACGCTCCTACCCATCTCCCCTGACGGTCTCTCCACAACAGAACTCACTTCCCACTACAACACAACCGTGGCGTCCATTATAGACCAACTTGCCCCCCTGAAACTGAAAAAAACTAGGACTATTCCTTCCAGATCCTGGCTCAACCAGGACATTAACGCTGAAAGGACACAACTTAGAGCTACAGAACGTTTATGGAGAAACAATTCCTCCACAAGCCTCTGCGAGCAACTCAAAGCAACCCAAAGGAATTACAAAAAACATATCAACAATGAAAAAACCAACTTTTTCTGCACCGCCCTTGACAACGCAAAAACAAGCCCAAAGAACTCTTTAACATCATCAGGCAAAATCTTCCAAGACCTCTGCAACCCCAGTCCAGGCCTCCATAGACCTGTGTGACAACTTCGCCAACTTCTTCAACATCAAAATCACCAAGATTGAACTATCTCTTGACACCAATCTCTACCCCTCCTGCAAAAACCCAACCCCAACAATCGAAACCACCACGTGCAAGCCCTCCTTGAAAGCCTGGAAATCCTTCGACCTTGTACCTGAAGCTGAGATTCTTAAACTAATCTCCTCCTCCAAGCCCGCATCACACACCCTCGATCCTATACCCTCCCAACTGACCAAAAAGCTGAAACTCTCACTCGCCCCACTCTGGAGCAAAATCATAAACAGCTCCTTGAAAACCGGCATCATACCAGACTGCCTCAAAGTCAGCCAAGTCACGCCACTATTGAAAAAGCCAGGCCTAGACAACACCAACCTGAACAACTTCAGACCTGTTTCTAACCTCCCCTTCCTATCCAAAATCCTTGAAAAGTGCGTTCTCAAACAACTGACGCAGCACATAGACAACATCAACCTGCTAGATCACCACCAATCGGGCTTCAGAAAAGGTAGCAGCACTGAAACCGCGATCCTTAACATCGTGGATGACATCCACAAATCTCTTGATGCTGACAAATGCTGCCTACACATCCTCCTAGACCTATCGGCAGCCTTTGACATGGTGGATCACAAATCTACTCATCAAGGCTCTTGAAGACAGAGTAGGTGCGGTTGAGTTGGTCCTACAATGGTTCTCCTCCTTCTTACACAACCGCTCCCAAAGGATGAAAATCAAAACCTTCACGTCCGACCTCCACCCCGTCAACAGAGGTGTCCCCCAAGGCTTGGTGCTCTCCCCTCAACTGTTCAACATATGCATGGAACCCCTCACCACCCTTCTCTAAAAAGCCAGCATCCCCTTTCACCTATATGCAGATGACACCCAGATCTACTTGGAAACCTCTTCCATTAACGACATTCTAAGACTCAACAACATTCTTAAAGAAATTCAACAGTGGCTAACAACAAACCACCTTAAACTCAATCAAGACAAAACCGAAATCCTCCTCATCTCCAACAAAGAAGAAAACCCCCAAATCGCAGAGTGGCTGAAATCAATCGATGCTCTCAACAGCAATCTCACCCTGACTAACTCGTTAAAATCTCTAGGAATCACCCTCGACCCAAAACTGAACATGACCGACCACATTAAGATCTCCGCGAAGAGTGCCTTCCTCAATCTGAAACTTCTCAACAAAATTAAGCCTTTCATACCGCCCAAAGACCTCAAACAAGCCACGCAATCATTAGTGCTATCTAGACTCGACTACGGGAACGCAGTTCTCACTGGTACAGCTCAATCCCACCTAGCGCCACTCAATCAATCAATCAATCAATCAAGACATTTGTAAAGCGCGCTACTCACCCGTGAGGGTCTCAAGGCACTGGGGGCTGCTGCTACTGCTCGAACATCCAGGTCTTAGTAGCCTCCTGAAGGAAAGTAGGTCTTCAGTCTGCCATAGGAGGATGGGGAGGGTGTTCCAGGACTTGGCGGCGAGGTGGGAGAGTGATCTGCCCCCGGTGGTTGCTCTCCGAATGCGGGGGACGGTGACGAGGGTGAGGTCGGCGGAGCGTAGCTGGCGGTTTGGGGTGTAGAATGTGAGTCGTTTGCTGAGGTATGCTGGTACGGTGTTGTGGAGTGCTTTGTGTGCGTGGGTGAGGAGCTTGAAGGTGATCCTTTTGTTGACAGGAAGCCAGTGCAGGTCTCTCAGGTGGGGTGTGATGTGGCTGTGGCGAGGGATGCAAAGGATCAGGCGTGCAGAAGCGTCCTGTATGCGTTGCAGTCGTTTCAGCAGTTTGGGCAGGGCTACCGCGTAGAGGGCGTTTCCGTAGTCCAGTCTGCTGCTGACGAGGGCCTGAGTGACTGTTCTTCTAGTGTCGGTGGGTATTCACCTGTAGATCTTTCAGAGCATGCGGAGGGTGTTGAAACAGGAGGGTGAGATGGCGTTGACTTGCTTGATCATGGAGAGCGTAGAATTGAGGATGACTCGCAGGTTGCGTGCGTGGTCGGTGGGTGTTGGTGCTGCTCCCAGGGCGGTCGGCCACCAGGAGTTGTCCCAGGCAGAGGAGGTGGAGCTGAGGAGGAGGACCTCCGTCTTGTCCGAGTTCAGCTTTAGGCAGCTGTTCTTCATCAATTCGGCGATAGCTTTCATTCCTTCGTGGAGGTTGGTTTTGGTGGTGAGAGGGTCCTTGGTGAGCGAGAGGATCAGTTGTGTGTCGTCTGCGTAAGAGATGATGTTGAGGTTGAGCAGTCTGGCGACGTGGGCGAGCGGGACCATGTAGATGTTGAACAACGTTGGGCTGAGGGAGGATCCCAGGGGTACGCCGCAGATGATCTTGGTGGCTTCGGATCGAAAGGGGAGAGGCGGATGCACTGCGTTCTGTCGGAGAGGAAGGAGTTGGTCCAGTCCAGTGCTTTGCCTCGGATTCCTGCGTCATGGAGGCGAGTGCGTAGGATGAGGTGGCAGACTATGTCGAAAGTGGCTGATAGGTCCAGGAGGATGAGGGCCGCGGTCTCGCCGTTGTCCAGCAGGGCCCTGATGTCATCGGTGGCAGCAATGAAGGCAGTTTTGGTGCTGTAGTTGCTGCGGAACCCGGACTGGGACGGGTCCAGGATGTTGTCTGCCTCGAAGTAGCGGGTGAGCTGTTTGTTGACAGTTTTCTCGATGACCTTTGCCGGGAACGGAAGCAGGGAGATGGGCCGGAAGTTCTTGAGGTCCTTGGGGTCTGCTTTGGGTATCTTGAGCAGGGCGTTGATCTCGGCGTGCTTCCAGCTCTCCGGTAAGGTCGCGGTCTCAAAGGAGATGTTGATGGCTTTGCGGAGGTGGGGTGCGATGGTGGCGCTGGCTTTGTTGAAGATGTGGCGAGGGCACAGGTCAGATGGGCAGCCGGAATGGATGGTGCTCATGATTTTGATGGTGTCGTCGTCGTTGATGTTGGTCCAGGTGAGTAGGGGGTTGCCGTGGGTGGTGGCTGTGGGGTCTGAGGTGTCATTGGTTGCCATAGTAGACTGGTTGTCGAAGCTGTCGTGGATGTCTGCGATCTTGCTGTGGAAGAAAGAGGCCAGGGAGTTGTACAGGTCTTGCAAAGGTGGGCTGTCGTTGGTGCTGGAGCTGGGGTTGGAGAGTTCCTTCACAATGTTGAAGAACTCTTTGTTGTTGTGTGCGTTGTTGTCGAGGCGGTCCTTGAAGGAGGTCTTTTTGGCGGATCTGATGAGGTGGTGATGTTGGCGCATGGCGTTCTTTAGGGCTGCTTCGTTTTCTGGTGTCTGTTTGAGGTGCTATTTCTTCTCCAGCTTTCTGTAGTTTTGCTTGGAGGTCTGGAGGTCCGCGGTGAACCAGCTGGCAGTCTTGTTGGTGTGACTGTTGGAGGGGTTCTTGATCGGGGCGAGGGTGTTGGCGCAGTCGTTTATCCAGTGCTGGCGGCGGCGTCTGGGTCGGTGGGATCTGTGGGTGGGATTCGAGCGAGGGTGGTGTGTAGCTGGTCTTCGGTGATTTTGCTCCAGCAGTGGCGGGGGATCTGTTGGGTGCGGTGGCGCGTGGTAGGCTTCTCGAAGGTGAAGTGGACCCAGCGATGATTGGTCCAGTGGAGTTCGGTGGTGTGGATGAAGGAGACGTGGGAGCTTGCGGATAAGATGGGATCAAGCGTGTGTCCGGCGGAGTGGGTGGGAGTCGTGACGAGTTGTTTGAGTCAAAGGTTGTCGAGGTTGTCGAGCAGGGTGGTGGAGTTGGTGTCGTTGTTGTTCTCGAGGTGGAAGTTCAGGTCCCCGAGGAGGATGTAGTCCATGGACTCAAGGGCGTGCGTGCTGACGATGGAGTCGCTGAACTGTGGTCTGGGTCCGGGGGGCCTGTAGATCAGAGTTCCTCTGAGGGTGGTGCTGGGATCAGTGCGGTTCTGGAAGTGAGGGTGTTGTCAGAGTTGGTTGAGACCTTGAGGGTGGATTTGTGGATGATGGCGTGCCGCGATTCCACCTCCTACTCCGTTGGTGCGGTCTCTGCGGGTGATCTTGTAGCCGTCCGGGATGGCTATGGCGATGTCAGGTGTCGAGGATTTGTTCATTCAGGTCTCTGTCAGGAAGGCGACGTCCGGGGAGGACGTGTCGAGCAGGTCCCAGAGTTCGATGGCGTGTTTGCGTGCGGAGCGGGTGTTCAGGAATATGCATCTGAGGTGGTTGCGTGCTGTCCTGGTTGGTGGATTTGCGGGTCTGCTGCTGGTGAAGCTGCAGTTCTGGCAGGAGAAGGGTCCTTGGGTGCGTTTCGGGGCGGCCTGGAAGCAGGAGTGCATTCGTCCGGTGTTGAGTGCGTGGAGGGTGCTGGCATCGTAGCGGAGACAGGCACCGTGGCATTGGTGGGTGCCAGGGGTTCTGGCACTGGGCGCGGTCCAGGCGCAGAGGGGCGCAGACGGGCTTGCCTTAGGCCGCCATAAAAAGGGGAGGTGGAAGGGAGGAGGCAGCTGGGCGGGGGCGGACAAATGGAGCAGGGAAGCGGGGGGCGGTGCCGCAGGTGATGCAGCGGCAGGAAAATGGGACGGGCGAAGGACACAGAAGGCAAAAACGGGCACAACTAAGCAGGGGGAATGAAAGGGGGAGAAAAAACGAGCACAAATAAACAATTACAGAAACAGGCAACAGCAGCAAAAACAGGCAAAAAACGGGACCGGCGAAGGACACAGAAGGCAAAAACGGGCACAACAAAGCAGGGGGAGTGAAAGGGCGAGAAAAAAAGACGAGCACAAATAAACAATTACAAAAACATGCAACAGTAGCAAAAACAGGCAAAAGCAAGAGAGCAAACCTAGGGCCTACCACTGGCCACCAGGTATGAGGTGCAGGTGGCAGCCTGCGGGTGGAGGCGGGCCTCAAACTCCCAGCAGCAGCTGGGCTCAGGACACGGGCACAGGCTGGTGGAGCTGCGCGGCGTGGGGAGCGACCTGCCTGGATCAGGGTCAAGGGTCGCTCCCTTCACTGCGCAGAAGCCGCCATAAGAAGGGGAGGTGGGAGGGAGGAGGCAGCTGGGTGGGGGGCAGACGAATGGGAGCGGGGGGCGGGGACGCAGGGTCGCAGCGGCGGGAAAGCGGGACCGGCGAAGGACACAGAAGGCAAAAACAGGCACAACTAAGCAGGGGGAATAAAAGGGGGAGAAAAAGTGAGCACAAATAAACAATTACAGAAACAGGCAACAGCAGCAAAAACAGGCAAAATGTGGGACTGACAAAGGACACAGAAGGCAAAAACGGGCACAACAAAGCAGGGGGAATGAAAGGGGGAGAAAAAAAGACGTGCACAAATAAACAATTACAAAAACATGCAACAGCAGCAAAAACAGTCAAAATCAAGAGAGCAAACCTAGGGCCTACCACTGGCCACCAGGGATGAGGTGCAGGTGGTAGCCTGCGGGTGGAGATGGGCCTCAAAGTCCCAGCAGCAGCTGGGCTCAGGACTCGGGCACAGGCTGGTGGAGCTGCGCGGTGTGGGGAGCGGCCTGCCTGGATCAGGGTCAAGGGTCACTCAAAACAACCCTCAATGCAGCTGCCAGAATGGTCTCCGGGGGTAAGAAATATGACCACTTATCTCCCGCACTCAGAGAACTAAAATGGCTCCCAGTCTAAATGCGTGCCAGCTTCAGAACTGCCTGCCTCACGCACAAAGCCCTGCACACAGGGAAACTGGAATACCTGGCCTCCAAACTCAAGAAAGCTGGCCAGACAAGAAACCTCAGGAGCTCCAACAACCTCTTACTCATCCCGATGAAAACACGCAAACAAAAATCCGCTGCTCAATCGTTCGCTGAAACGCACCCAAAATATGGAACTCCATCCCAGTCAATATCAGAACTATCCCTTCCTTAATAAAATTCAAAAGTCTCCTAAAAGACCTCTACCTCAACCGTGCCTTCCCGAACCGAGAATAGCCGCCGAAACGCACAAACCGAAGTCCGCTGTCACTTGACAATGTTCCACCACAACCTACCTCTTCTTGCACTTTACAACCCCTTGACAATGTTCCGCCACTATCTACCTCATCCCCGCTATCCTACCCCCCTCCTCGTCCCCTCCCCCTGGAAAGAGGTTTAACCCAGAACATTGTGCACTCATTGATGCTATTTCAGGATCTCCCTACCTCAATGAGTCCGTCGATCTTTTACGTTTACCTTTGCCTTTTTATGTGATTTCTGCTTTAAATCTGTTGTGAAGCACTCTGATACCCTCGGGTCTGGCCAGCACTATATAAAACTCTTAATAAAATAAATAAAGTAAGGATGGACAGGAATTCAAAGAAAAAAGGGGGTGGCATTGCCTGTATCTACTGCTCCAACCTCCTTGTTACGGAACTGTCGGTGGACCCCACGGACTCCTGCGAATACCTCGCACTCGCCATCTCCAACAACACCTCACTGCTGTGCAAACTTCACATCTTTTACCTCCCCCCTGGCAAGAACGACACCTTTACGGACCTCCTCATGGAAATCATCACAGCCAAGGTGTCCCCAAACTCTAACGAAATTTTCCTTGGTGACTTAAACTTGCACTGGAACGATCCTATGGACCCTCAGGTCAATGCCATTAGAGACTTCTTGGCCGATCTAGCCCTTACCCAAGCCTGCTCCCTCCCTACTCACTTGAAAGGTGCCACCCTAGACTGGATCATTGGTAAGGAATCAGCAGTCAAACTTATCTCCATTGATCCTTGTGATTGGTCTGATCACCACGCCATCACCTTCCTCCTGCCCAGCACCCACAAATCATGGACACCTCAACCTGTGGTTCCCAAACGATGGGTTAGGGACACCAAGAACCTCGACCACGAGAAACTGGCAGCGCATTGTGAGGCTGACCTCCCCCCCCACAGTGCACATCGGTCGCCAACCTAGCGGACCATTACTCCTCCACCATATCCGACATTCTCGATGACCTGGCACCGCTAAAATTAAAAAGAACCCAGATCAAAGACAGAAATCCCTGGTTCAGCGGATCCCTCAACAAGGAGAGGAGATCACTTCGACAGATGGAACGAATCTGGAAACAACACCCATCAGCAGCACATCTAAAACTCCTTCGACAGGCCAGAAATGCCTACAATAAGAAAATACTCAACACAAAAAAAGAATTCTTCAGAACTGAACTGGAGAACGCCAAAAACCGACCTCGCAAGCTGTTCGACTTGGTCAAACACCAATCCAACAAACTAGCGAAAACCGCAAAAGAAACACCCAAACCCCTAATATCAAGCGAGGAATTCTCTTCCTTCTTCTGTGACAAAACCTCTGCCCTAGGAAATGAACTTAAATCCGCAACCCACCACCAAAATCAAAATCAGCCAGCTCCACCTCTTCTCTCCGCGTTGTCCTCCCAAACCTCATCCAAAAAGCTAGCACGCTGGTCCAACTTTAAAATCTATGACGATCACTCTATCTCGATAATTCTTGCCTCCTTAAAACCGAATAATCACTTTAATGATCCTCTCCCCTCTAACTGCCTAGCTACCGCCTCTCAGGCTATCATCCCTTCCTGGACCGCAATAATCAATGCCTCCCTCCTACAGGGCTCAATTCCTGATTTGCTCAAGGCTGGCCAAGTTGTCCCCAACCTAAACAAAAACACGCTGGACCCTGTCTCCGCTGAGAACTATAGACCCATATCCAACATCCCATTCCTTGCCAAAGTTCTGGAAAAATGTGTGCAACAGCAGCTAAGCCCACACATCAACAACTTTTACCTGCTAGATGACTTCCAATCAGGTTTCAGACCTGGACACAGCACGGAAACCACGCTCCTCCACATTGTGGATGATGCCCTCCAAGCCCTAGACCTAGGCAAAACCTGTCTCCTAATCCTTCTAGACCTTTCCTCCGCCTTTGATACGGTTAACCAAAAAATTCTCCTAGAACGCCTCAAACTCAGGATGGGATTGGATGGCACTGTCCTTGAATGGTTTAGATCCTTCCTCCAAAACCGTTCACAGAGAGTCCTCATCAACGGTGATCTATCCGCCCCCTCTACGGGTTCTGTTGGAGTCCCCCAAGGATCAACCCTCTCCCCCACCCTCTTCAACCTTTACCTCCTCGAACCTCTCACGAGGTGCTTCGTGCCGCCAACATCTCCTACCTTATGCACGCCGATGATACACAAGTCTACATAAAAATCTCTTCCCCTGGGGACATTCTCTCCCTAAAAGAGGCCCTGAAGCTGACAGTCCATTGGCTCACCGCCAACCAGCTTAAACTCAACGCAAATAAAACTGAATTTCTTCTGATCTCCCCACCCAAACCCAATCCAGACATCCAGGAATGGATCAAGACCATCACTGCACTAAACTGCCCTCCTACCATTGTTAACTCGGCGAAATCCCTTGGAATAACCCTTGACGGCAGCCTGAATATGCATGGCCATATAAACTCGATGGCCAAAACAGCTAGATTCCACCTGAGCTACCTAAGAAACCTAAAACCCTTCCTCAATGCGCCCAACCTTAAAACGGCAACCCAGGCCCTTGTCATTTCCAGACTTGAATATGGATGCTCAACTCTTGCAGGGCTACCCAAGAACTCTCTGGCCCCACTGAAAGCCTGCCTCAACACCACCGCCAGACTCCTATCGGGCTCAAAAAAAATTTGACCACATCTCTCCCCACCTCAAAGCTCTGAACTGGCTTCCCCTAGAGGCCAGAATACAATTTAAACTGGCCTGCATTACTCACAAAGCTCTGTACTCGAATTCCCCTGCATTTCTCGCCCAAAAACTCGTGATATCCGGAGGAGCCAGAAACTCCCGATCTGCCAAAGACCTGTTGCTGCAACCAGCACGCTTCCGGAAGAAAAAAACCTACAATCGGGCCTTCTCTGGGGCCGCTCCAAGAATCTGGAACTCTCTCCCACCCTCCATCAGAAGACTTCCGTCCTTCGCACACTTTAAGAAGGAGACCAAAACTTACTTAATGGGAAAATACCTCATCTAATGAATACTTTACAATCACCTCATCGACATGCTCCACCCTCCACCTCGGCCTTGTCCACGGCCTCCATGGATGATACATTTTTCTGCACTCCGGGGCATCCCCCCCAAGAGCTGAGCTGAGATTGCGTGTATATTATACCTACATGCCTTCATTTTTATTTGCTTTAATTTTTATCCCACATGTTGCTTGGACCTCAGACAGCATGCACCTCCTATATAATGTAACCTCCTTGTATATTTTATCTACCTGCTTTAATTTTTATCCCACATGTAGCTTGGACTTTGGACTGCGTGCTCCTCCCGTATACTGTATCCCTATCTCTCCCAATTTGATCCCTCCCGTCCTTACACCTTGTATTCTTCCCTTCAATCCTGTAAAGCGCTCTGATACCCTCACAGGTCTGGTTCGTGCTCTATAAAACTATAAAATAAATAAATAAATAGGAAAAACGCCCCACGGCCTTGAGTGACTCAACCGATGCCGTCCAGGCATCCGCTAGATCCCAACTTACCTCTACAGCCAGTGCTTGCCTTCAGGAAGCCTCCTTGCCCAAGCCTACAGCAACTTCTCTGAACCGAAGGTCGTGATTGAAAAGCACAGGGTCCCCGATGTCCTTTTTGCACCCTGAACCCGGCTGCCCCAGTTCCACTGGTGGTGCAGCTCCTGCACTGGTCGTAGACCCCTGCAGTGCCGACCTTCTTCTTATTTCTTTTTTTTTCTTTTTAGTTTTATAATATATAGCGCAAACTAGACCTGAAGATATCGGGTATCAGAGCGCTTTACATTGCACCAGTTTCGTTACACAAGGACACATTCATTTTTGTTAGGCACAGGGAGATTAAGTGATTTTCCCAGAATCACAGGATGTTGAGCGTCTTTGCTGAGAATCGAACCGGGTTCCCCAGCTTCCCTGTCGACTGCTCTAGCCGTAAGGCTACATCCTCTCCCCTACCTTAACCCGAGTAGCCTGCTCACAAGCAGCCCCTAACCGAAGGACCCCTTAGCCCCTTTGGCTAACATAGGGCCCCTGCACTTGGCCACCCCAGTGCAGCTGGTGGTGCAGCTCGAGTGCCCAGCTAGACCATGGGGAACCTTGGTCCTAACCTCCAAATCCCATTCGTAAGTCGTGTATTTACCTGAGAAACCGCTAACACTTTTTCTCCCATAGGAACCCATGTAAAGAGATTTTTTGCCTAGAATGTTCTAAGTGTTGGACTAATGTTTGTATGGAGAAAAGATAACTAAGCTGCAAAGTATAAAATTCTTACTTACCTTGTATTGTAAGATCCTTAAGGGTGGTATCTAGGCATACCACCCCAGTACTCAAAGTGGGAAACTGTAACGCCCTGAACGTCTCAGGATCGTTTAACAGACACGACAATGAGGACGCAACCACTTGTGAAGGGTTAGTTCTTTTAATGAAGGCAAATAAAATACAAAGAACAAACAAAAGTTATAGTCACTGGAATCCTCCAGGCTAAGTACGTTACCAGCCCACAGCACGGATGGTCCTAACCGTCCTCTGCATATACGCCGATCCCGGCGTATGCCAACAGAGGGCAGAAATGAAATGGCCGACAATGCCAATCGGTAGGCTGTGAGGGGCACGAAGAGTGTTGGGGAGAATCGAGGAGTCAGGGAAACACCCAGCCGGGGTCTCTACCTGAAGGGAGCAGCCGCTCAACCTCTTCCTCAGACTGCACCGGGACGCGGAGTCACCACCTGGTGATGCGTCACCGATACCCCAATCACAAGCAAGAAGACTGAACCGAGAGCAGCCGCTCGATCGATCCTGTGGACTTCCGAGTCTGTAACGCGGCAAACACCTCCTGGTGTGCGTTACAGCTGGCAGTCCCTGTGTCTCTGGTCGGGCTGGGAGTTACGACTCCAACCAGCAAAAGCGCCACTGCGCTTGGACTCAGCCGAGTCAAAAAGCGAAGCTCAATGGTTGACCGGTAGAGCTTCCGGGTCCTTCACAGGTGACGATGGGGCAAGACACGGCCCAGGGAGTAACGACTCGACCTACCTCCGTTCTTGCCTTACTGGAGCACCACTCCGGAACACTGCTCTTCACGAAGCAGGTACGTCGGTGTAAACACAATATCCGACAGCCTTGTACCTCCCGGTTCCTCCCTTTATAGGGCGTGTTTTCCTTGAGTTATGTAACAGCTCTCCTGTTTACATAAGGGCGTGTTTCCCTTGAGTTATGTAACAGCTCTCCTGTTTACATAAGGGCGTGTTTCCCTTGAGTTATGTAACAGCTCTCCTGTTTACATAAGGGCGTGTTTCCCTTGTATGACAGGAATTCTTGACAGAAACATCCATTACAAAGCAGACATTGCATCGCACTGCTTTACAACGCAACTGTTACAACGCAACTGCCTTTACATCGCATGCCATTACAACGCATTCCATTACAACGCATGTCACTACAATGCATGCCATTACAACGCATACCATTACAATGCATGCCATTTCAACGAATTATAAGGTAAGTAATGGAGATTTTTTATTTTTAGGGTGGATATGAAATTTGGGGTAGATGGGAATAGTAATTTTTACCCCTACGCTATCCAAAACTTTCCCTACTGTTGCACTTACTGGAGTGGGAATAGTAATTTTTACCCCTACACTAACCAACACTTTCCCTACTGTTGCACTCACTGGAGTGGGAATAGTAATTTTTTTCCCTACACTATCCAATACTTACCCTACTGTTGCCCTAAAAGTATCATGTGTTGTAATGGTATGTGTTGTAATGGAATGCGTTGTAATTGTAGTTTTAAAAAATTTGTTGTAATGGCATGCGTTATAAAATCATGCGATGTAATGGTAGTTGCGAAGAAAAAATCGCGTTGTAAAAGCATGCGTTGTTATTGTTTGCGTTGTAACATAGAATATTCCTCAAAGTAATCTAAAACTAACTAAAAGTATTCTAAAAGTAATTATTGTATAATGCAAACTGCTTTCTGAATAAATACCAAACCGTAACTATTGCAAAATTCTTTCATAAATACATTTCATTGTGAAATCCGCATTCCAGGTATAGTTTAACAAACCTGTACAAAGTCCTGCTTGGTTGTAGAAATAAAATACAAGTATAGCTTTTTTTATACTTACCCAATTGGTCTGGATTCAGTCTCTGAGTGTGTGCATCAGTCTTGCTTGGGTGAATACAATAAATGCTTAACACCCTCTGGATAAGTCTAGCTGTTCGCCCACACTACCACAAAGAGAGCTGTTAGAACTTACCTAATTTAACCTCTGCTATACCTCTGGAGACTCCCATGACTCTGTGCACACAATACCTTACTTGGGTATAGTACATACAGAGCCAGCTTCCTACAAGAACACAAGTAATTTATCTTGTTTTTGCACTATAGTGGACCTTACAATTACTTCTTTGGATACATTTGTGCGTCAAGACACACTCAGTGGTGGATAGCTCCAAGTGCAACCGACATGCATATATAGCTGCATGTGCTGTTAAAGAACCAAGCTCACAGTGTCTTTTTGAACCAGTTCTTTGAACCTGCAGCACTTCATTTGGTGCATTTGAAGCATACTCTGGCTGTGTGTCTGATTACTTTGCGGATGTACTCACTTTGAATCCTAGGCCAATCCGCCACTTTCATGGTAAACATTGGAATACAAGAGCTGATGTGCTGTGTTAGAAATGAGGGGACTCTGGTTGGCGCAGGCAAGTACCAGCGACAAGCAGGGACCCTTTACTTCTAGTCAGGGCGAAGGATGACTCCTCAGAATAACCCCTGCTCACTCTCTAGGTGCGTGGCGCGAGCAGTGAAGTCTAAACCTCAGACGTACACGGTTAAGCAATTGCAATTACACATACAGTAAACCCCTTGCATGCACAACAAACGGACACCAATCAGGTTGTATACAAAAATAAGGCTTTTATATATCTTCAGCAGAATTAGTACAAGGCCCAGTAACGGTGAAACTGTGGGGCCACAATCTCTGTGCATACGGAAAGTTCTTTTTATACGGAAAGTTCTTAGGCGGGTAACAAGGTGAACTGCGGCAACCGGGAAGCACGCGGCAGACGACAGGGAAAACAGAACGTTGCGGACCCTGGATCCAATGCGAGCTCGCGGTCGAGTTCGTAAGTACAGTACCTTGTTTTTTTCCGCGAAGGCGGGTGCGGGACTTCAGCGGCTCGTCATTAGAAGGGCGAGGTGGCATCCGGGGCTAACACACTTCACGAGGGGGGTCTGATCCTTCAGGCTCACGGCAAGAGCGGGCTGTTACAGGTGGCAAGTGACCAAAGCGGGGCAGCCGAGCATGAAGTCTGCGTCCGGGCCGTCCAAGGCTGGAAGATGCTCACAACGCCGATTCCGGCGGGAGGGGTGAAGGTGCGCAGCGAGCCTCCGGCGAGCGAGGTGACGGGGCAGCCCAGCACGGCGTCGGAGGAGCGGCTCAGATCGAGCAAGGCTCTTCCCAAGGCAGGGGCGGCTAAGCAGTCAGGTCACGGCTCAAGGAGGGGTTGGGGGGCACAAGGGTCACGACTCGGGCGAGGGAAGGTACACCCTAGTCCAGCGGCGGGCGAGTGAAGGTCAGGTTGAGCCCAATGCCCAGGGGGCAAGCTCACTTCCAAGCCCTTGGAGATCATTTTGAAAAGCACAAGTTTCTTGAAAGTAAAATAAAGCAAAGTCTCTAGCAAAAGGTTCCTCTTCTCTCCTTTGGCATCAAGGTCACCACTACAGGCCAGTCCCCCAGGATAGGGACAGTCTTCCTCCTTACAGCTTTCCCGGTGCCTCCTCCTCTGGCAGAGATTCTTCTTGGGTCAAAAGCGGATCTGATTTCTTAGGAGCAGGGCTCCTACATTTATACTGCATTTCTTTTGTTTTCCCAGGCCAGGGGGGCCCTTGCCTAGTTCAGTCCAGTTCTGGAGCACTTTGTTGACGCGATGCAGGCTTCTTCTTTCAGAGTGCAGGGCAGAGTGATCAAACGCTCCACAGGGGGCAGAGCCGGCATTGTGGTGGCAGAGCACAGTCCTATTCAGAGTCCAGGTGTACTCCTCCCACCCATCTACCTGTCAATGTTTCTATTCACCACCAGGTTACCTAGCCCTGCCCATCTGGGTTCCCCCAGCCCTGTCACTCACGCAAGCCAGACAGCAGATACAGATCACGCAGAGGCGGGCTGAAATGGTTAGGCAAGCAAAGGCCAACTTTCTAAAAGTGGCATTTGCAAATGCAGAATATTAAAATAAACCTTACGAAAAGATGTACCTTATTATTCCGAGTTCAGGCATACTAAACTCGATCTTCTACCATGTTCCCTGGGTCGGTTAGGATCATAGGATGTAACAATCCTATGCCACGCATATCAGGGCTTGTCCTACCTTATGCTTACAAAGCACCCTGCCCTTGGGCCTACCATAGGGGTGACTAACATGAAGTTAAGGGAAGGTTTAGGGACTGGCAAGTGTGGGCACTTGCCAGTCAGCATGTCAGTACCAGACTGCACGCGGGTTCTGCAATGGCAGACCCTAGACACATTTTACCAGGCCACTTCTGTGAGTGGCACAACCTGTGATGCAAGCCCACCAGCGGCATTTGTATTTACACGCCCTGGCACTCCTGGTGCACTTTACTGAGGTCTGCCAGTAAACCAAATAATCCAATCATGGAATCCAACCAACGCATACATTTTACATAGGGAGCACTTGCACTGTGGCACTGGTTGGCAGCGGCACAGTGCGCTGAGCGGCCAACACCATAAAAACACATGAGGCACAACGACAAAAAAGTGGAAGGGAGACTCACACCAAGGTGCCAGGTCTAACATGCTGCAACATAACGTTTTTGTTAATGAACCTGGAGCAGACCAAGAGTTAGCATACATGTGAGATTCTTCTCATGTCACACCCTGCCTCGCCGAGCCATGGTACGCATTAGAGAGACTTAGAGAGCGGGCATGAGAATATAAGAGCACTAGAAATGCACAAGTGCTTGAAAGAATGTGGAACTGTAAGTACAGTATGTGCAACAAAGTGGTGCAATCCAGCGAAACCACTAATGACTGGGCCATTGTCAAACAATGGGCCCAGCGAAGCAGGCCAGACTGGAATTAAGAATTAGCCCCACCATAACTGTCCACACCAGCCCCACATTGTAGGAGGCAGTGACTGGGGTGGGGCCATTGGGTCAAGGCAGCTCACCCTACACTGTAATCAGCCCCTCAGCCAGCAACCCACAGCCTATATACCATAGCAACACAATATACAATCACTTAAACCTATTTTGACATGTACTTGTGTTGGCCATCCGTTTACTTATTAATGTCTGACCTCCTCAGATGTGTCTGTAAAGTTGACCCTTTGTCCTGAATTTTGGCCCTTTATCTTGAAATTTGACCCTTTGTCCTGCATTTTTACAGTCACTGCCCAGAATTTGCCTCCATGCCAGGTGCTCACCCTAGTGTGTATTTCTTTTTTGTGGCAATATGTATTTGCTTCTGGATGTTTAAGTGCACCTGAATGTGTGTGCCCATCTGAGTGTTCATCAACACATTCATCCATATGCGTGTATCTTTGACCATGTGTGCATATATCATTGTATCCTGTTGTATTGACCCAGTGTGCATGTGTGTGCGTGTGCATGCTTTTGTGTATATATATCGTAAAAAAAAAGTGACTGGTTGACTTTGCCAGTGCTTGCTTTATTAGTGGCGCAGCCAATGTTTGTTTTATTAGGGGTCCAGCCATACTTCTCAAATGTAGAGTACTCAGGGTGTATTCACTATCCACCCCATTTCCCCAAATATTATGACCAGATCTCGATTGCTGCTGGATAATACTCAGGGCCACTGGAATTATGCAGCAGGAGAGCACCAAATTATGTGGCAGGGTTGAGAAAATTATGCGTCAAGGCAAGGCAAATTATGCGACATAATACAACACATTTTGTAATAGTATAACTTAATTATTTTGCCTTTTTATACTTGGTAATACGGTCTTGGCATTAGTGGCACCTCATTAGTACCTGTTTAACACCCACATATGACAAATCAAGCTTTGCAAAGGGCCTTCCACCGCGTAGCAACACGAGGTGCTGCATTTTTAATAACTTTTGAATCGTTTGAGCTAGAAACAAAAAAACTTTTGTTGAAATCTGCAGATTATGCGGCAGATGATGGATTATGTGGCAAGCGCAGCAAATGCATAATTATGCAAACATCACCGCGGCAGCACAGTCGCATAATTCCAGTGAGCCTAATAATCCTTTTGCCAATGGTTTACAAGCTCTCTGTGGTACCAGTAGTAGCTCTATGTTCTGGAATATTGAGATGAGCTGCGTCTAGGGTATTTAGAATCTTTATGGTTAAATAGATGTTGGGAGTTGGACAGACTGTTGCTGGAAGCCGGTGCTGCTGGTGGATGGGCATTCACGGTGCAACTACCTAAATAAACCCCGGATTCATCACACACAAGACTGAGTCTCTTTTCACACTCTCCCCCTCGTCCCCTCCCTCCTCATGTGGGCATGCTGGGGCCTGTCTGCTTTTCCAGACATACACAGCGTCACCCCTCCTGCTGCCCACAGCTGGACCTGTGCCAGCCTGCGAGTCCAGCCAATCATCCCGTGTCTGGAGCTGGACCAGTGCAATCAGGGAAATCAATGGACATTTCACCTGCTCTTGCTGCAGAAGTGGAGAGGGTGGTGGTGTGAGACCAGGCCAGTAGGGGGCGCAGTGGTGCGCAGGAAATCAACCATCTTTGATGAAAATGGGATGGCATCACTGGATTTGAAAATGTTTATTGCATTTCTAAATGTTCATTTTACCTCCATTTCACAATTTGTTTTGTAGAATTCCATATTTCCAGTTTATATTAAACACCCTGAATGTATATGTTTCAAGCTCGCCCTTCAGTAAAGTGGCAGGGACGGATTCTCAACCGGCTCATTAATATGCATGAAGTAGGTCACAAATTGCGAGCCACTACTATTGGCTAGAGTCACACGCAAGGTGGACTGCTGGGGTCCATGGACACCAAGTCTGTGATTAATGCAGCCCGTTTTCCAAAGATGAAAATTGGATGCATTCACAGAAAACATTTTACAACCATTTTTCGGAACAGGCGGTGGTCCTAGGCCACAGCCCGCTCCTAAGGAACGTTTTGTTCCCCAATGCCAAAGAGGAAGGGTCTCACTGGGGCCCCTTCCTGGTTGCAAATGGCTACCACCTTCTTTGATTTTGGGGCAAACTAATAATGTTTTGTGACTGGATTTCAGTTGCAAAATATTAATGCATGCCATTCCAATTGGGTATTTGGAAGGGATGCCCTTTACACCCCCGTTCAAATGCGGATTCACTATTTACTCACAAACCCAAATTGCCATTACAATTAGGCTTTGCGCATTTCAAAATTACATTTTGCAGTCACAAAGGATCCGATTTGACCTTTGAGACCATAAAATTGCTTTGTACAAGAGGGCAAGGGTCAGCTGTCCCATGCCTCCGGACAATGCACAGTTCACTATCAGACTGCTAACTGCATGAAGCAAGTTCAAGGTTGAATGAAGCATAAACTGGCTCTTCCTGAACAGTGATAAGGCAGAAATACTCATTTTGGACCCGTTTTACCATTCATGTGTCCCTTTTTCTTGACCAAATAGGCGGTCTGTCTAGTAAGCCAGTCCAGAAGGTTCACCACCTGGGTGTTATCTTCAACAGCAACGTCACCCCAGGTGAACTCAGCCATAGAATGTGCATTCTGGCACTTACGTCTAATTCAATGTACCATCACTTTTCTCAAATTCTCCAAGACTGGGTTGTATGCCGAAAAGAATCATCTGTGTCCCGGCCTAAATATTGTTTGCAAAATGTTGTTAAACTGGGAGTAGATTTTCTATCATCATCTCTAAAGGGGTGATTTGTTTGTAAATGATATTTGGGACACAATGTCTTTGTGAGATTAATATTTGCGCATCCCTTCACAAAGGGGTAGTGGTCCCCTCGGGACCCCTTCCCGTTTGCGAGTGACTTCTGAGAAGGGTGGTAAACTGAAAGTGTTTTGTGACCACAATTGCAGTGACGCTGCATCGGGCGGGGCCATTCTATCGGTAGGTCCATGGTGACAAGGATTGTTGCATAATTGCAAATTAGACCAAATTTTATTTATCTTCAATATTAGGGCTATGTTGGCTTACTTTAGGAGAATTTATACTTTTCTCCCTAAATTAGTTGGGTGTTTGATACATGCTTTATTTCACACAACATAGAAATGTGCAATAACACTATAATTTTGTGAAAGACAGAGTATGCAAACTGACCAGTGGTGAGAATGGAAGGCGCGAACACCTGCCCCTGTATTGTGTAGAAACTGAGCGGATGCAAACTTTGCACCTTCTTGCAACAATGATCAAAGTCACTGAAACACTAGGATGTTATGAGGCAGAGGGAGACAAACATCTGATACAGCAGGTATTTTCAATCAAAAACTTTCTCGATTACCCTATGACAATTCCAGAATCAACACTAAAGATGGCGTGCTGTGGGGTGAAAGGGGTAACAGCCTTAATCCCAATAACATTCTCTCTTTTTAATATCGAGACGTGATTTTGTCGGATATTGCGTTAGCCTTGTGACAAGATCCAAGGGAAGGGTAAACAACCTTTACAACGCAACTTTTACAACGCTATGCTATTACGACGCATTTTTTACAACGCAAAAGCTTTTACAACGCATGCATTTACAACGCATGCTGTTATATGGTAAGTACTGTTACAACGCATACCATTACAACGTATACTATGAAAAAGCTTTTACAACGCATGCATTTACAACGCATGCTGTTATATGGTAAGTACTGTTACAACGCATATGCTATTACAACGCATTTTTTAAAAAAAAGAAAATTGTGTTTTTTTAAAAATTTAATTAATATTGCATTAATTAAAAAAATACTATATTGGAGAATATGAAAGAGTAATTAATGATTATAAATTAATTATTAATTAAGAAAATTTTAAAAATGGTAGCAGTTTTACAAAATATTAATACTTGAGTATTTTTAAGATATCAAAGAGTATTTTTTTATTTTATATGAAATTAATAATAATTTAATAATAAATGATTTGTATTATGAGAAATTAATACTTGAGTATTTTTAAGATATCAAAGAGTATTTTTGTGAAATAAATTAAAAATAAATTAAATTAATAAGAAATGAAGTGTATTGTGAGAAATTAATGCTTGAGTATTTTTAAGATATGAAAGAGTATTTTTTGTTTAAAAAAATAAATAAATTAAATTAATAAAAAAGGAAGTGTATTGTGAGAAATTAATACTTGAGTATTTTAAAGATATGAAAGAGTATTTTTAAAATTAAATAAAAAAAATATTAATTACATAAAAAATGAATTGTATTTTGAGAAATTAATACTTGAGTATTTTTATATTCATTTCTATATGTTAAAAAACCTAAAATTAAAATTATTATAAATTAATAATATAAGAGCATATAATATTAAATACTTTAAAAAAATATATATATAAATTAGGATTATGAAAGATTAATACTTTAGTATTTTTAATACTTCTTATGTTATGTGTATTGTAATTAAAAAATTTATTTTACAATTAGTAATAAAAATGATTAATACTACAATATTTTTAACCTTATTATATAAAGTGTAATGATTGATAAAAAATATATTAAAAAAAGTTAGAGGACTTTTGTAGTATTATAATAAATATAATAATAATATAAACTTTAATAAAAGAGAAATTGAAACAAATAACTTTAGAAAAAAACTAAAATATATTTATTACATTAAGAGTAATTAAAAATGTTTTTTTAAAAAAAAGGACACCAATAAAAAAATAGTCGAAAGAAAATATAACTTACTTTAAAAATAATTCCCACGCTTTTGCATTGAAGTCTATGAGCTTATTTGTCCTTCATTTATGTTGGCAGCTTCAGAATATACAACCCGCGGAACATGAAAAGAAGGAGCAGAAAGAGCAGAAAGCGCAAGTATGGATGGAAAAAGAATATAGAGTCGAGGTAAGGAACATATTTAGTAATTTTACATTTAAAAATAAACATTTTACATGATAAAATAACATTTTTTAAAAATAATAACAGTGTACAAATAATTATTAGAAATGTTTTCTTTATTGCAACACACTTAAAAAATATAAATAAATTTTTATTGATTTTTGAAAATAATGCAAATTTTTAAAAAATCTTAGAAATAATTTATTTACATTTATAAACATTTATTAATACATTATATACATAAAGTAGTCCGCGATAAACATCAATGCGCACGATGACGTCATGACGTGAGCGTCGACGTAATTCGCCATTTTGAAGACCATCGGTGGAGGAAGCAGCAGGAAGCTGAACTGCGCCCAGGTAGGAACCAGTTTTCACTTTAAACTATAGATTAAACCTATAATAGTGATACATATATAGTAAGAAAGGAGTAAGGAGAGGTTGCGGAAAAACTAATTGATGTTGTAACTGTTTTAAGTCATGTCCACATTTATGTTATTAATGTATGCCTATGTCGGGTCGCGCAAAGGAATTGCTTCATTAAAAAAATTTATGTAACTTTAAAAATATTTTTAGTTACTGCTCACAAAGTTTATTTTAAAACTTCGGAACCAAAAATACTGATTTATATCTTCATTGCAATGTGAAAAAAAAATGGAGTTTGCGTTAAATTTTGGAAGAAAGTGAATGTTTACAAATTGGTGTTTATGCAGCAATGTGCATTTTGGATAGTGGCTTAACTTTTACAAAGTGGAGTATTTTGACTTTTGGTGATTTATAAGGTCGGTAATTAATAAAGAAGGTTTCAAAAATTAATCAACTGGCGTTTGGTTTTAGAATCTTTAGATCAATACTATGTAATAGTGCTTTTTTTCACATTGGTATTTTTGCAATAAATGAAGATTTGGAAAAAAAAAAAAACAGACCCGACTTGTAAATTTTGACACATTTTTGTAAAAAATTTTGTATGCCAATTGTAATTTACAATTAATTAAATTTGAAGCAAAGCAAGAAAGTAAGAACAAAACAAATTTTAGAAAGAAAGAATGTTAGAAAGATTTTCCAGGTAGTCTATAGCCACACACAACGAAAATTGTTGTACAATAGCCAATAGTCTCTCAGACATCTCCTTAGTTTTGACAGTTACTCGTGGGTTTAGACTACCTGCAAGTGTTTGGGCTATTCTCATTTCTTGAAACTTTGCTCCTTCTTCAAAGTTTCCAAAAAAGAGTAGAAGTTTGGATGAGGTTTGCCAATTGTGTGGTTGAAGGAGTTATGCCATCCCTCAATGGCATTGTTTGTTTTTGCTTCTCCCTCTAAATAGCTCGTGTAGCAGTTCCACCACTCCACATGGAATCGTGGCTTCCTCCTGCGACCCGATCTGCTTAGGTGCCCAATCCATGTGTCTTCGAAATAATTTAGAATGGGTGCCAATTTCTCTTCGTTACTAGTATAATAAGCAGATTCTATAATTGCAGTGTAGTACTCGTCCACACTATCGGGAGCAACAAAACAAAGTGCTGTTAATTTTTTTAGTTCAAATTGTAGTTTGCTATCACGAGAATATTCTGCAACTAGGGATGTTTTCTGTAATTTACGCCAAAATGCCTGGGAAAAATGGAAAAAACATCCCTGAATTTGGGTATCCGTGTACGTTTTATTGATCACATTGATCATGCTCAATTCAAAATCAATAATTATTTTCCTAGGACTTTGTGATGTTTTACTTTTAATTACTGATAAAAGTTCAGTGTATGTTGCAGAAGTCTTATCCGGTAGCAAACTATATACTAAGGGGATTACACTATTGTTAATTTTGGCATGTATAGTGTAAATTTGAGTGAAAGGATGGGGTGTACTTTTAAACGTCCCATCCATCATCCAAATTTCACTACTTTCTAACTTTGCAAGGTTACGTGGGGTACTAAAAATGAGAATTCGTTTCTGAGGGTTTTCGTTGTCATGCAGAAGGAAAGGTTCATCAGAAAAAGAAATAGAAAGATAATGTGGAATTCTAATGTCAGAGAAAGAATGTGGTGTAGATAATTGAATGTTACTTGTCTGCTTTTGTCTTTGAATAATTCTTCTCAAATTAGGAATTATAGGCATGTTACTAGCAACATGACTGGGGACATGCTGTGCAACCTCTCTTAAAATCGAACCAGTGGAATCATTGGAGGTGCTTGCAATAGCCTTCATTTCGTTCACTGTTTCTCTTATTTGTACATCCATTGCAGAGGCAGAGTGGTTATGCTCAGTTGTTTTAGCAACTAAATTATCAAGAGTAACCGCTCTGCCACTGCAATGGGTAGTGTAGTATTGCACACACCTCCAATGATTTCTTGGAAAACGTACTCTTTCCTTACTATATATGTATCCTCCATGGTTTAATTAATTTTTTCCCTTCCTGGATTTGATGTACTTCGCTGTTTCAAGACTAGACATTATCTGAAAAGAAAAGAGAAGAAAAATAAATTAGGATGAAAAAGTAAATGCTATACCTCTAATCTTCACTTACAACCTTCAAACACTTTCCCTACTGCAGCACTTTCCTGGAGTTAGAATAGTAAATTGCACCCCTACACCATCCAACACTTTTCCTACTGCAGCACCTTCCTGGAGTTAGAATAGTAAATTGCACCCCTACACCATCCAGCACTTTCCCTACTGCAGCACCATCCTGGAGTTAGAATAGTAAATTGCACCCCTACACCATCCAACACTTTCCCTACTGCAGCACCTTCTTGGAGTTAGAATAGTAAATTGCACCCCTACACCATCCAACACTTTCCCTACTGCAGCACCTTCCTGGAGTTAGAATAGTAAATTGCACCCCTACACCATCCAACACTTTCCCTACTTCTGCACCTTCCAGGAGTTAGAATAGTAAATTGCACCCCTACACCATCCAACACTTTCCCTACTGCAGCACCTTCCTGGAGTTAGAATAGTAAATTGCACCCCTACACCATCCAAAACTTTTCCTACTGCAGCACCTTCCTGGAGTTAGAATAGTAAATTGCACCCCTACACCATCCAATACTTTCCCTACTGCAGCACCTTCCTGGAGTTAGAATAGTAAATTGCACCCCTACACCATCCAACACTTTCCCTACTGCAGCACCTTCCTGGAGTTAGAATAGTAAATTGCACCCCTACACCATCCAACACTTTCCCTACTGCAGCACCTTCCTGGAGTTAGAATAGTAAATTGCACCCCTACACCATCCAACACTTTCCCTACTGCAGCACCTTCCTGGAGTTGGAATAGTAAATTACACCCCTACACCATCCAACACTTTCCCTACTGCAGCACCTTCCTGGAGTTAGAATAGTAAATTGCACCCCTACACCATCCAACACTTTCCCTACTGCAGCACCTTCCTGGAGTTAGAATAGTAAATTGCACCCCTACACCATCCAACACTTTCCCTACTGCTGCACCTTCCTGGAGTTAGAATAGTAAATTGCACCCCTACACCATCCAACACTTTCCCTACTGCAGCACCTTCCTGGAGTTAGAATAGTAAATTGCACCCCTACACCATCCAGCACTTTCCCTACTGCAGCACCTTCCTGGAGTTAGAATAGTAAATTGCACCCCTACACCATCCAACACTTTCCCTACTGCAGCACCTTCCTGGAGTTAGAATAGTAAATTTCACCCCTACACCATCCAACACTTTCCCTACTGCAGCACCTTCCTGGAGTTAGAATAGTAAATTGCACCCCTACACCATCCAACACGTTCCCTACTTCTGCACCTTCCAGGAGTTAGAATAGTAAATTGCACCCCAACACCATCCAACACTTTCCCTACTGCAGCACCTTCCTGGAGTTAGAATAGTAAATTGCACCCCTACACCATCCAACACTTTCCCTACTGCAGCACCTTCCTGGAGTTACAATAGTAAATTGCACCCCTACACCATCCAACACTTTCCCTACTGCAGCACCTTCCTGGAGTTAGAATAGTAAATTGCACCCCTACACCATCCAACACTTTCCCTACTGCAGCACCTTCCTGGAGTTAGAATAGTAAATTGTACCCCTACACCATCCAACACTTTCCCTACTGCTGCACCTTCCTGGAGTTAGAATAGTAAATTGCACCCCTACACCATCCAACACTTTGCATATAGTTGTAGCTTCCTGTAGTAAGAAAAAAAAATTCGTCTAACTGAAACTCAAATTTTATATCTTTTGGTGTTATATTAACAAAAAAAAAGAATATGGTTTGTCTAACATATTGATGGTTTTAATACAATGATGCTTAAAAATACCTTGTTTTTTGGAAATCGGTTTCCTTGTGGAGGCTTCTAGAGTGGAATTGGCCTGGTGGCTGGAGTTGTCAGTTATGTGAAGGACAGAATCCTTGAACAGAGTGACAAATAATTGTCTGGAAAAATAAAAAGATAGAAAATGAAATAACCGAACGTAGTTGATAAATGCATATTTTGATTAACTTTTGTAAATTAAGACATTGAATATTATTAGTAGTACATAACACTTTCCGTAATGCTGCACCTGCATGGAGTTGGACTACTAAATTGGACCCCTACACCATCCAACACTTTGCGTACTGCTGCACCTTCCAGGAGTAAGAATAGTAAATTGTACCCCTACACAATCCAACACTTTCCCTACTGCTGCACCTTTCTGGAGTAACAATAACAAAAGGAATGACTATTCCATTGTAGAATTTATTACATTGAAAATTTAAAATACCTTTTTTCTGTGGCGGATTGTTTTCTTGGTTCTTGGTTCTGCTGGCTGCTGGATTAAGTTATTTTTTTATGGATTTAATGCAAAAAGATGCAACGGTATGACTGTGGAAATATAAATAAATAATAAAAAAAATTTACTTGGGCTACGTTGCATAAAAAAAAAAAAAAATAGTTGTAATTCAGATAGTTTATTTTACTCTATATCACATAATAAACTTTTAATGCTGCTGCATAACAAATGAGTATGAGTAACAAACGGTAATGCTAAACATAATACACTTTCAAGGCATTATTAAATAAGAGTAATAAGGGATACCCCTACATCATAATTGCTTTTACGATGCAGTGTGAATGTGTGAATAATTAATATAATCTCCTTTACCATACAACATTTTTGGTTATGGAAAAAATTTATTAGAATAAAAAAAACAATTGCAATTTAAAAACATTTACCTTCTCAATATAAAAGGTGTGTCGATTAGGTTGAGGTGAAGGACAATTAGGTAGAAGAGTTCTTGAATTAGGAAAAATATCAAGTTTCTGTTTTTGGAAAAGAAAGTAGATGATTTTAGTTGTGAAATATTTTTAGTGATTTAAAAATTATAAATAGTTGATTTTATAAGTTAATTTAAATTTTATTAAAACATTGTTTGTAGGGAAAGAAAACATGAATTACGCTAAAACATGGTGTTAAACTATATTAGTAACTTACTAGTAGTTGCAAACTATCAATGCTTTTCAAAAAGATTCTAGTGTTCTGACGTTGGAGGTCGCAGTGGAGGTCTCAGAGGGTCAGGTTTTGACGTCTGGTCTCTCTGGTAGTTGATAATCAACTGATTGTAAAATGGTGTCTTCCTGGTATTTATAAGTTTTAGTCAGTGTCACTATTAATTTTTTTAAAAACTGCGTTCGTTGTGGTTTTTAGTATACTTTAATATTCTGTGGAAAATTATCATTTAAAAAGCATTTAAAAATGTATTGTTTACATTCATTTGCTCCGTTTTGGCATCTATTTTGGAACATGTCTTTTACTATTGTTTTCATAGAAAGTGTTGTAGGACAAGATTTACCAGTGAGATGGATAAAATGGCGCCTATGTTTATGTGTCTTCTGTTTTACTCTGTTTACTTATTTTCCGATATATTCATGATAAAAATGTGTATGAACTGTTGTTTAATTTTTCGTTATGTGTTTTAAACTGTGAAATGTGCGAAAACGGATTTTTGGGGGAAATGGGAGTATTAATTTTAATACCCGAGTATTAATTTTAACACTCGAGTATTAATTTTAATACTCGCGCATTGATTTTGTCATGTATTTCAGTTAATTTACGTACAGTTGTTCTCCACATTTTAATACACTTCCCCACCCTAAAACCCCTAATTTCCCTGCATCCCGTGCCAGATTTTATTGTACTTTTTAATAAAAAATAATTTTTTTAGCGTTGTATTGGTATGCGTTGTAATGGTTTTCGTTGTAATAGCACTTTTAAGTATTTTAATAGGTGTAGCATTGTAAAAGTATTCGTTGTAAAGTAGTGCGTTGTAGTAGTGCTTGCGTTGTAAAAAATGCGTTGTAATGGTAGGCGTTGTAATAGCATGCGTTGTAACGTCATACATCCCAAGGGAAGGGATGTTCTTTCCCATCTCACCCTGCTCTCACCAATGACCACAAACACTAGAATACGAGAGGCCAAGAAGAAGCAGGGGAAGGGGAAAGGATAAGAGAGAAAACAGAGACACAGGACTCCACGATCTGTCTTTTCAGGAGATAATGGATCGCGACAAGATATAGAGATTGCTTAAGTAACTTGTCAATGGTACATCAAACATAACCGCAATTGTGAAATTACATATTATTTAGCGCAAAGCCATGACGCAAGAGAAAAGCTTCCAGAGTGTGTTTTCTTTGTTTACTGTGACGCACAGCGCGCGTAGCGTACTGATGTCAAAGTAAGCGATGAGGAAGTAGACAGCATCACTAAGCGCTGTCCTCTTTATTTTAATCAGTGCTCACGAAGCACTACTCTCACCTCTCATTCCTTACCTCGCTGTTCAAATGTACACGGCCTGATCCAACCACTGCAATTACCGGTCTCTAGATACCCTTATCAATGGGGGATAAAGATATTGACACCAGGCCTTCAAGATAGTTCTTTTTGTATTCTTAAGTGAGATGAGTTAACTAGTGGCATGCTGTGTTAATTTGCTTTGGATACTAGATTACATCTGGGACACCAAAGCTAGTTAGTGATGTTAGTACATTTTTACTGCTATTCCAGACATCGTCAATTGGAACATCACAGAGTGACTCATTATTTCAGAATGTGATACATTTGAGGTGAATAGATGAGGGACATCTGATGTGGTAACATTGGGGCATATCAACAAGGGCAATATCTCTGCTTTTTTGGCTTTAAAAGCCAAAAAAGCAGAGATAAAACTAGCACCCTATCAACAACAGGGTGCTAACATGCAAATTGGCATGTTAGCACCCTTTTACTCTACGCTTCCCCTTGCATCTCTAATGAGATGCAAAGGGGGCGTTCCAGAGTAAAATAATAGGAGAAATGTCGCTTATCAAGAATATCGCTAACCCTGTTAGAGACAAAAAAAGCAGCGCTAACCGCGGTTAACGCTGCTTTTTTACGTCTGGTATTTTTCTGACTTAGCCATGATATCCTATGGAAGGAGGATATCATGGATAAATTTGTCTGTCCCTATCAACAAGCTAACGTGAGATTATCGCTGGGTTTCCAGCGATAATCTCACGTTAGGCAGTTAGCGTGAGGATTTTTATCGCTATTGAGATAAGCGTTGCTAATAGCACGCTATCTCAGCGATAAAAATCCATGCTAGCCGGCGATAATTATCCTAGCGCTAAGTGCGCTCAGCGATAATTATCGCCGGTTGTTGCTGATATGCCCCCAAATGCCTGATAAAGAGCAACATGTTTTTAATTCAAGACAAATGAGTGGGAGATTTAGAGGATTATGTTTTAAATAAAGTGTATAGATATCAAGTTGAGAGTGGATCACTGGTCCTGAAAGAACCAAAGTTAGCATCAACAGTTCATGAACTGTTAAGAAACCCTCAATCACGTTTATCGCAAGGTGGTATTGCAGCGGTATGTTCGATTATCCGCTAGTGCTTAACAACGTGACAGCATCATCATTGGGTTATTGTGTGCTTCAATAAAGTGATCACAACACTGATTATGTGAGTTGAACGCCACATACAGAAGGAAAGGATTGAATCATGATGTGTAGGTCAATCAGAAATGTATATGCGGGCGATGACGTGTGTACGTGACATGCCAGACAACCAGTATCATGGAATTTGAATATAAAGAGATTAACTTGGTTGAATTGTTATATGTCCGATGGTCGATATTTTCGCAATAGGGTGTGTTCAGACAATGTTTGCTAAAGAATTTCAGGAAGGAAATGTTGTCTATTGCACATTTTTATACCAGTGCAGATTAGAGATCAGATACAGTGCTATATTGACTTAGTTTATCTCAAGGCAAATGAGTGGGAAGCTGGAAGGTTTACGATGACCTTTGAAATAAAATGATCATACCTTAGATCAAATTGAATAATGCTTTAAACATTAGTACTAACACAAGTTTGAGTAGCTACTAGAGACTTTAGGGTCTACACAACATACTTTGCTGAACTCTAATATGCGAAGGAGTGAGGCCTTTTATATTATAAATAATTTGTAGACAAGATTTCTTGCAAAGAACAAGAAGTAATGTAAATGTCTTAATTATATAAGGGTATTAAGTTTAATATATCTTAAAGGAACGATTTATGGGCACTGTAGAGTGATGTTAGTTCAATGGAAAGATGGTATTTTGTTCCCATGAAATTTATTGATGATTGTATTTTACAGCAGTCCCTGTGGCCTGCTACTAAGATGTTATTCTATTTCCTCATGCACAAAACAAACACAGAAGCAAACATGGGGGGAACATCTAACTGTCTAGCAAGAGTAGGTAACTAACTGCTGACATGCCCTACTTTTATGTTTTTAACATTCATTGTTTGGAAATCGATTTGTGTTTTTGGCATTAATGTTAAGGGCATAAAGATGGTGCTGTTTCAATGTCTGTTTTAACTCCATATGAAAGAGACAGACCCTAAGATTAACGCAAACACAAACATCAAGCATGCTATAGAGTGCAACTGCCTTTAACATCCAAACGTGTCCAGAGTAGCGATAAAACATTCCAAACCATTGCGTCGATCAATCTAAATAAAACAGGACCTTAAAAAGCACCAAGGGGCAGATTTTCAAGAAAGTGACGCATCTATAGAGATGTGTCCCTTTCCTTACGCCACCCTGAAAAATACTTGCGCCACCATGGATGCACCGTATTTACAATACGGCGCACCATGGCGGAAGGATTGACAGATGCGTCAGAAATTCTGACGCATCTGTTGGGGCAAAAGTCACGCATTGCTGTAGTCGTGTCGCAAGCACAACGCAACTCCAGCAATGCATTTTGTGGCCTATTCCCACTATACTGCGTCACTCCTTACGCCTGCTTCAAGCAGGCGTAAGGTTTTGACACAGTGGCGTCCTAAATGTTACGAGGCCTTCCTGCGTGGGAACGCCCACCCTGCATACATTACACCTGACGCAGGTATAATGTGACGCAGGGCTTTACAACGTGACGCATCTACCTAGATGCGTCACGTTGTAAATAGGGTGCATTGTTTGCCCCACCGTTGCACCAAAAAAAGTGACGCAATGGCAGCTCAAAGAGGTGCAAGGGGCTTGTAAATCTTCCCCCAAGTATGCGGGCCACATTCTAGGCATGCATATGAATCGCATTTTTTAAAAACTTTTTCTGGCATTCTCCTAATCAGGAGACTATAAGCACATACTTCTCCATTTGTGTTTGACTCGGATACTTGGATCAGCTTTCCATGGGGACAGAAGCCCTGCACGTCTCTGGGATCAACCTCGCCGAGGAACAAATACAGCAGCTCCTCTTCTAAAAGGGTCAGTGTCCTACAGCACTTGCATGGGGTGTCACAGTGTGGGAGGTCAGGGTGACGAAGCGTCTCAGCAGAATATACCTAATACACGTTTAGCATTAACACTTAGCACTGCCGAGGACAAGGCGCCAAATCTCACTTAGCCTGCTGGCATCCAACCCTACCCTGTGAGGAATGGGAGAGGGTGGGCTCTACGTCTGTGAATGATGGATGTCTGGCCTCACGCAGGGATGCGGCCTGCAACTACCTAAACGGTGATGTCGGCACCGCCACTGGCCTAAAGTGGATAATCCCATTGATTTCCACGGCACTGGAGGGTTTTAGAAAGGTAAGCCCTGCATCAGGTGTCACATGCAGAAAAGTCATTTACTACCCGGCTTCCGGCTCCTTGTCCAGAGCGAGGCGGGGTAGGCAGCCTGGGACAGGTAGCTCAGACTTAAATACAATGATTTATTTAAAAAAACGACTATATCTCTAAGTAAATCGACATATTTAATATTTTTTAGGAATTTCAGAGGGGCACAGCCTCAGAGCCATAATGGAGAAACCACCTCTTATAAAAAGACATTTATTGACTTGAAGATTCATCTCTGGCTATAAAAAGACATTTCTATGAAATGTCCACAGTTCAGGGATTTTAAAAGGTCTGGCAGATGGTCAGCTCTATCTTGTTGTTGGTTATATGAAGCTTTGCCGCTGAAGGGCGACCAGTGATCTGAGAGGTTAGTGCAGGGTGATATTTCTGCTACCTATCGAATGTGAGGCCATATTATTAAGATCTACGTTAAATAATGATAACAGGCCCTTGTGAATTCCAATAGAAGCCCATGTTCACACCAGAACATTGACTTCTATGGGAATTCACAAGGGCATATTATCAAGCCCATTATCGCCGCTTTAGCGGCAGTTTGCTGCGGCTAAAGTGGCGATAATTTTAATGCTGATCTTGATAATATGCCCCGTAATTTTACAGCTCTGCTTTGGGTTTAGTAGGTTTTGCTGGGTGGCAGCTAAGCATGGGCCCAAATACTGCTGCAGCCCACAGACCCATGGGAAAATGTTGATGCAAAACGTTGATGTCTCCACATTGCGTTCCCTGGGCTTCAGCAGGCTGTAACAACAAAAAGAGGAGCAAGAGACTAGCACTTAGAAAAATGTTTTTTTAAATACTGCTGTTTGTACCATTTTAACGAAAAAGCATTTTGTCCATATTTTGGCGGTTTTCTCATTTCCCTCCAGCGGAATCCACAAACTCTAGGTACCTTTAGAATCCCCAACATGAAGGATACCTTTGCTGGAAAAAAAGTTATGAATTCTTAAGCACAAAGTGCCCTAAACATAAAGAAGGCCCAGCCCCCTCTGCCTACCCCATGGAATAAAAGCTACAGAGGAAGGAGTCTGCAGGACAGCATACTGCCTTCTTCGCCTTCTGCTTGAGACTGGCACATCTATGCCGGCGACCCTGACCTACAGACTCCTCATCCATCCCTCTATGGACACTTTTTCCATCTACATCTTTGTGATGGACTCAAGACTTTGGCAGGAAGTCTCTTCTCTCTTCACATTGGCATCTGGGACTCTTTAGATGGAGCCATTTGCAGCCTTTCATCATTGCAGGACAGATGTCCTTTAGGAGACATATCTACAGTGGGGTGGTCTGTCTCCACCTCTGCGACAGTGCACCCTGCAAGTAGTGGTCAATAGTTTAGTGGCAACTAGTCGGTCTATTGCAGCCGCAGGGGAACAACCTTTACAACGCATCTTTTACAACGCACTACCATTACAACGAAACTGTTACAACGCGAGTGCATTGACAATGCAGGACATTACAACGCAAGTCTTTACATCGACTTGCACTAGATGGCGTGCTAACATTAAAAATAGTGTAGTTTACTATCCCAACACCTTCCCTACTGTTACGTGGACTGGAGTTGGAATAGTAAATTACACTTTTTTAATGTTAGCACGCCATCTAGTGCAAGTCGATGTAAAGACTTGCGTTGTAATGTCCTGCGTTGTCAATGCACTCGCGTTGTAAAACTTTCGCTGTAACAGCATGCGTTGTAACAGCATGCGTTGTAACGTCATATATCCGCAGCTGCAAACCTGTGGTTATGCTTTATGGGCCTACTGCTCTGCCCAGGCCTTTCTTTCTTGGTCTATAATTCCACTGCCTGCGTCACCGATGTCACAGAGTGCCCCCTGGCATCAGCGCATTCACACAAAGACCATAGTGCAGAGGTGGAATGATTCTGCATGAATGAGCTAAGTTGTGCCTTATACGGTAAGTCTGCATAGAAGTGTGCCTGAATGAACATGTGGTTCTCTAAGTGCTGAATTCTTGAATGGGCAGTCGTCAGTGTTTTGTCCATATAGCTCTGCCTCCTAGACATGTCATATTACTTGGCACAGACCTGTGGCCGGGGTCCCAACGTTAAATGGAGCTGTCCATCCTGAGGGTGCATATCAGAGAAAGCCAGACTTATCTTTGGGTGTGTCCTTTAACTCTAAAGAAGACATCATAAGACATCAGCCTACACTGGAAGTATATGGATTGTTATCATGGGTACATCAAATCAAGCCAGATTTGTAAAGCGCGGCTAATCACCCGTGAGGGTATCCAGGCACTGTGGATCGTGACCAAATATATGCCTAGCTGGCTCAGTCCTTTAGCCGTACATATGCCATATGGATATTTTTCTCCCCGACATACCTGACCTTTGACCTAGAAGTTCCATCGCTAACCATTCCGTTACACATTGCTATTGTTATGTATGACTAAGACTTCCGGTTTTATAGTATTTCTTTTTTTTTTTACATTTACATCTGAATTTATCCCTATTTATTGTTTTGCCATCATATCATATTTATCCATAATTAATTTCTGTCTTGTGAATAAATGAAGGCATAAAATTATACATTTAAACATTTATTTAACTGATAAATGTGCACTCATGCTCTGAGGCCTTTTGTGTTTTAGCAAATTAAGCAGCCAAATATAAAAAAACAATGCGGCCACAGGTAAATATAATCAGTTTACTACAAATATATTTGGCATATGCCTCTAGTAGCTTCTCAAAATGTGCAAATATGTAATGTTGGGTGAAAATATTTCTGAAAGTTTTCAGGTTTCAATGATGCATAGAGTCGTAGTTGATGAATTATTAATGTGGCACTTGAAGTGAGTCTACCAGGTTACTTTGAAATGTAATTAATACTGTAAAGTCATTAATGCCACAATTTCATATGAGATGCCATTCATTTGAATGTGGATGCTGTAATGAGTGTTGTGTTCATTTGCTCCTTCTCAGTCCCCCTCCCAGTCAGTGTCCCTCTGCAAACCATCTCGCCTCTTGTTTCTGTGAAGCATCGAGTGGATGACATCAAAGGTTCAAAATGGACTATTGTGTTAGGAAGTGTGTATTGTGAGCAAGGCTTCCATCTAGTACCCAAAGTACCATGAGGCAGATTTACAAGCCCTGTGCGCCATTTTTGTGCCGCCGTTGCGTCACTTTTATGACGCAGCGGCGGCGCAAAGCTAGCGCCATGCTGCGACAGATTTACAACGTGACGCATCTAGGGAGATGCATCACGTTGTAAAGCCCTGCGCCACATTAAACCTGCGTCAGGTTTAATGTATGCAGGGTGGGCGTTACGTCGAAAAAGCCTAGGAAAAGTGACGCAGTGAAATCTACGAGATTTCACGCAGTCACTTTTCCGACGCTGGTGCGTCAAATCCTTCCGCCTGCTTCAAGCAGGCGTAAGGCGTGACGCACCATGTTAGGGATAGGGCGGGTTGGAACAGTGCTGGAGTTGCGTCACGCTTGCGACACAACTTCAGCACTGCGCCAACCTTACGCCAGCAGATGCGTCACGCATCTGCTTGTCTTTGCGCCATGATGCACCACATTGTAAATGCGGCGCGTCTGCAATGGCGCAAGGGCAAACTTGCGTGACGCATCTTCCCTGCCGCATCCCTGCTGATTTGCAGGGATGCGCCAGGGAACGAAAATCTGCCCTCATATTCCTAGACTTCTGCTGAAGACATGTTAGTTTTATGAGCCATTGTTTAAGAAATGTTTTATTCTGTGCTGATCATCTCTGGAGTGCAGCTGCTGTGAGAGTAGGTGGAAAATTTCCCTTGCCTTAAGAAATGGATTAGTGCTAAATAATTCTCTGTTTTTCAATTATTACGTTGCTGTTTCTGATTTGCCAATGAGACCCTACCCTTGATCACACCATGTTTAATCAGCAGAATCCAATATTATGAGGTGTGAATTGTTTATAAAGGCTCTTGGGCTTTAGTACTAAGGGGCTCTTTCTTTCAAAATATTGAGGGCTCATTCCTTTTCAGTTCTATGCGAGGGTCATATTTGTGGCTGTTGCTGGGATGGCATTTCATTTTCCTTCTGAGACTTTTTTTCTTTTGTGTATGCTGTTTGCATCTTCAGGAGTTTGACTCTTGGGGTTTTGACTACACATTTTTAGTTAAGGATAAGTTGTATGATTCTGTATTTCTGCAATTGACCCTTTGTGGCATTCTTATGTATTCCTTTCTGGACCGCATCTACTAAAAAATACTGTAATAAATCTTTTTTTTGCCTACATTTTGATCTTGAACTCAGTTATCAGTGTTTCCTCATTTATTTAGTTTTACTCTTATGAAATAAATGTGTTTCATGAGGAGTGTAGTCTCTAACAGCTAGATCTGTTGGAGATTTTGGAGCCAAATTAATTTGGAAAGAACTTAAGGTTTTTCTGAATATTGGGGATAAGATGATTATCGGTGTTCGGCTTCCACGCGCCTTTATTTAAGAAAATGTGATCCTGTGTTTTTTAACTGCCCATGCTGTCTATCTGCTCAGCTGTTGACCTAGAAGATAGTAGACACCTTGGAGAGTCACTCACAAGAAGGCCAATTTTCAGTATTTTCCCCTTTTGCAAATAAAGGTAGACAAGAAACACTTTTTTTGTGGCTGTATTTATCTGTAAAAATCAGAAAAAACATAAAACAGCGAGCCTTATGTATGACTTTGTGATCCCCCCTCAAATGGTGACATACCACATGACTTGTGCCTGAATGCTACGTATATTCAATGCCCCTCAGAGGACCACCCACACCTTTGCACTCCACATGTTGGGCCTCCAGGTTACTAATGCATCTAAATTACCACTACATGTCCCAGCATGCTTTGAGTACTGTAATAGATTATACAGGAATAGCACGTCAGCGGCAGTAATATATTCTATAGTCACTTAGGGCTTGATGTAGATATTGGCGGGCGGGTTACTCCGTCACACCGGGGACTGATTTCATGTCTGCTGAAATATAAATTCCATAATATCCTATGGGATTTAAGATTTCGGCGGACAGGATATCCATTCCTGTTGTGATGGAGTAACCCATCTACCAATATCCATATCAGGCCCTTAATCCCCACCCCTTCACCCCCAGTGCCTTGAGACCCTTACGGGTGAGTAGTCATAAGTGCTGGTGTTGACAATTAAGTGTAGTGACGAGTATCGGATACCACCGGCTCAAATTAAGCAGTGGTTCCTGCTTTGACACACTGCACCATGTTCGATTCCGGTGGTATTCCGGGCCCTTTGTCACACTGACATATCTCAGATATGTACAGCATGCATGCATGGGTGTTGTGACCTGTAAAGCACTCTTTTATCAAGCCTGCAGCCATCTTTCTGATGAATGCTCACCAGGGCTTCCAAGTGCACCAATCGCTGCTGTGAAAAGCCTCACACTCATGCCTGGCATTGTAGGAGAGACTTATGAACAACCTGTTCATATGAAAGTTTACATTTCTATATCAGTTTGAAGGACGTTTGTACACTGTCCTGTGACTTCAGATCCGGCACGTAACTGCCTTGTTCTGTTTTCATCACATGATGAACTTTGATGGGTCCCGACGTGTGAAAACATGTCCACGACTGTCCTATGTCTGCTCTATGGCATTGTGCTCTTTGGGCTGCTCGGAGTCCCCTCTCTGCCAAATTATATATTTCAGTGGTTGACTTTTCTTTTGTTAATAAACTATTTCAGACTTCAAGTTGGCATGTGAGCAATTTTCCTTTAACTGAGAGTGTGTGTGTATGTGTGTGTGTGCACGCGCAGGTGAGCGTGGGTGTGTGATGTCATTGGGAAATCTCATTACGGTAGTTCGCTATTAGGATAGCTCTGCCTGTTACCAGTATTAAATTACTAATTTAGACTGGGCACTTTGCTGGTTTCAAAGCTCTGTGGTGTGGTTACATGCATGAAAATGGGTGAGAAAATTCTCTATTTTTTTTTACACCTCTGTCAGATCTCCCCGGGTCTCAAATTGTCAATACCTGCTTATGTGTGTCATATTGTGTACAGGTGAAAAATTCAAGGAAGGCACGTTGTGGTGTTATAAGTATGTATTACAGCCTCTTCTGCCCATCACGTCCTCCCCAACATAGAACTGTACGTAATTGAATCAAAAGTTGGTCGCACTCTGATCGTCACACCAGCAAGTTGCCCCAAGGAACTGTGGTCAATGTAGTGGCGACGGCGAGTACGCCTATGCCACGGTGTATGTAGAAAAGTATGTGTCGCATTAGCCATCCCTGGACACGTGTTTCGAGGTAGTTGCCTCTCGTCAGCAGGGAGCAGGTCAGTGTAAAGGGGCGCCGCGTGGACTGCCAAAATGTAATTAAAACAGGTAGAGTACCTCTCATGGCGTGCAGGTGCAGGTCCAAGGCTCGTCAGCCCGTTGGCTCAAGGGAGCCGTAATAAATGAATCAAAAGTTGGTCGCACTTTACTCGTCACACCAGCAAGTTGCCCCAAGGAACTGTGGTCAATGTAGTGGCGACGGCGAGTACGCCTATGCCACGGTGTATGTAGAAAAGTATGTGTCGCATTAGCCATCCCTGGACACGTGTTTCGAGGTAGTTGCCTCTCGTCAGCAGGGAGCAGGTCAGTGTAAAGGGGTGCCGCGTGGACTGCCAAAATGTAATTAAAACAGGTAGAGTACCTCTCATGGCGTGCCACTACATCTACCAGGGTTCCTTGGGGCAACTTGCTGGTGTGACGAGCAGTGTGCGGCCAACTGGATTTGTTATATAAAGGCTCCCTTGAGCCATTTGGGCTGACGAGCTCTGGACCAGCACCTGCGCGCCATGAGAGGTACTCTACCTGTTTTTACGTTATTGGCAGTCCACGCGGCACCCCTTTACACTTACCTACTCCCTGCTGACGAGAGGCAACTACCTTGAAACACGTGTCCAGGGATGGCTAATGCGACACATACTTTTTTTCAAACACTGTGGCATAGGCGTACTCGCCGTCGCCACTACATCTACCAGAGTTCCTTGGGGCAACTTGCTGGTGTGACGAGCAGTGTGCGGCCAACTGGATTTGTTATATAAAGGCTCCCTTGAGCCATTTGGGCTGACGAGCTCTGGACCAGCACCTGCGCGCCATGAGAGGTACTCTACCTGTTTTTACATTATTGCAGTCCACGCGGCACCCCTTTACACTTACCTACTCCCTGCTGACGAGAGGCAACTACCTCGAAACACGTGTCCAGGGATGGCTAATGCTACACATACTTTTTTTCAAACACTGTGGCATAGGCGTACTCGCCGTCGCCACTACATCTACCAGAGTTCCTTGGGGCAACTTGCTGGTGTGACGAGCAGTGTGCGGCCAACTGGATTTGTTATATAAAGGCTCCCTTGAGCCATTTGGGCTGACGAGCTCTGGACCAGCACCTGCGCGCCATGAGAGGTACTCTACCTGTTTTTACGTTATTGGCAGTCCACGCGGCACCCCTTTACACTTACCTACTCCCTGCTGACGAGAGGCAACTACCTCGAAACACGTGTCCAGGGATGGCTAATGCGACACATACTTTTTTTCAAACACTGTGGCATAGGCGTACTCGCCGTCGCCACTACATCTACCTGAGTTCCTTGGGGCAACTTGCTGGTGTGACGAGCAGTGTGCGGCCAACTGGATTTGTTATAGAACTGTACGTAAAATACCTCGGGCAGATTTACAAGCCCCTTGCGCTGCCAGTACGTCACTTTCTGTGTCACACTTGCAGCGCATTTCTCTGCCCCATATTTACAAGGACAGGAAAAGCTACCCTGCGTGCCTAGAAACAGGCCGGGCCCAGAGTTAGTTAGATCTATCGTGGGCGCTATATACTCTGACATCACCAATCAAATTCACAAAGTATCAATTCTGGCACATCCACCCATCAGAGCCACAGTCACTGCTGACTACACACCTCTGACAACCCAACCAGACTGTGATGAGAAGTTGTTGTCGTTTCACAAAGGGTTAGGCTGTTGTTCATACAGTGTGTGGTATTTGCTGCACCAGCTGGTGGTAGCAGGAGATGAAGTTGTCATTTCACAAAGGGTTAGGCGGTTGTTGATATAGTATATAGTGTTTGCTGTTCCTGCTGGTAGTAGCAGGAGATGAAGTTGTCATTTCACAAAGGGCAAGCTGTTGTTGATCCGGCGTGTGGAGTTTGCTGCTCCTGCCGGTGGTAGCAGGAGATGAAGTTGTCGTTTCACAAAGGGTTAGGTTGTTGATATATTGTGTGGTGTTTGCTGCTCCTGTCGGTGGTAGGAGGAGATGAAGTTGTTGTTTGATAAAGGGTAAGGCTGTTGTTGATACAGTGTGTGGTGTTTGCTGCTCCTGCAGGAGACCAAGTTGTCGTTTCACAAAGGTCTAGGCTGTTGTTGATACAGTGTTTGGTGTTAGCTGCTCCTGCCGGTGGTAGCAGGAGATGAAGTTGTTGTTTGACAAAGAGTTATGCTGTTGTTGATATAGTGTGTGGTGTTTGACTGCTCCTGCTGGTGGTAGCAGGAGATGAAGTTGTTTTTTCACAAAGGGTTAGGCTGTTGTTGATATAGTGTGGGTGTTTGCTGCTCATACCGGTAGTAGCAGGAGATGAAGTTAGACTGTTGGTGATATAGTGTGTGGTGTTTGCGGCTGTTGACGGTGGTAGCAGGAGATGAAGTTGTTGTTTGATAAAGGGTTAGGTTGTTGTTGATATAGTGTGTGGTGTTTGATGCTCCTGCCAGGGACAGCAGGAGATCAAGTTGTTGTTGTTTCACAATGGTCTAGGCTGTTGTTGATACAGTGTTTGGTGTGTGCTGCTCCTGCTGGTGACAGCAGAAAATGAAGTTGTCATTTCACAAAGAGTTAGGCTGTTGTTGATACAGTGTGTGGGTTTTACTTCTTCTGCCGGTGGTAAAAGGAGATGAAGTTGTCATTTTACAATGGCTTGGGTTGTTGTTGATACAGTGTTTGTTGTTTGCTGCTCCTGCCAGTGGCAGCAGAAGATAAAGTTGTAATTGCACAAAGGGTGGGCTGTTGGTGATATAGTGTGTTGTGTTTGCTGCTCCTGTCAGTGGTAGCAGGAGATGAAGTTGTTGTTTGATAAAGGGGTTTGGTTGTTCTTGATACAGTGTGTGGTGTTTGCTGCTCCTGTCGGTGGTTAAAGGAGTTGAAGTTGTCGTATCACAAAGGTTTAGGCTGTTGTTGATATATTGTGATGTGTTTTTCGCTCTTGCCGGTAGTAGCAGGAGATGAAGTTGTCATTTCAGAAAGAGTTAGGCTGTTGTGGATACACTGTGAGGTGTTTCCTGCTCATACCGGTGGTAGCAGGAGATGAAGTTGTAGTTTCACAAAGGGTTAGGCTGTTGTTCATATAGTGTGTGGTGTTTGCTGCTCCTGCTGGTGCTTTCAGGAGATGAAGTTGTTGTTTAACAAAGAGTTAGGCTGTCGTTGCTATAGTGTAGGTGTTTGCTGCTCATACCGGTAGTAGCAGGAGATGAAGTTGTCATTTCAGAAAGAGTTAGGCTGTTGTTGATACAGTGTGTGTTGTTTGCTGCTCATGCCAATAGTAGCAGGTGTTTGTTGACTTGTTGATTGTAATTGGCCTGTTAGTTCAAATGAGCCTTTTAACTCCGGACTACTTGTAAAAAGGGCCTGAGCGGTAAATTGTGTCATACAAGGTGTGCTGCAGGCAGTCTGAGGCCTGTGCAGTTGGTACGGACGTAGGTGTCTCCACTTGGTTGTGCCATGTTTTGTGGTGGCATTTCAAGTGTCCTTAGATCACACACACACCCCGGACGACCCAGATAAATTGGCAATGACGCCGGTTCATTAAAATGGTTGCTTGCAGATGTGACTTTTTGACATCCGATGACGTCACAAGAGTAACCCCTTCTCCCACCCTCAGCCCTTCTACCGTCTCATATTATGTTCTAGAGACTCAGGGAAGAACAAGGATGGAAAATACAGAAAAGAAACAGGGCTTTAGGCTTTTGCCTTCTTGGCATCAGTGACCGATTAGTGTCAAGGGCAGCACCATGGCTACTGAACGCCAAGCCCAGGAAGCATCTACTAAACTTTATTGATGCCCACACATCTACCCTGAGCCAGTCATCCCAGCCGCGTGGGATGAACCCAGGCTCGGAAACATTCGGTATTCTAGTCTGGCACTGTGACCATTACCGCCCTTGTACATCCTGGGGAAGCATTCACTCATCACACCCAGGGTCACCGCAGGGGGGCTATCACAACACACATTGTAATGTATTACACACCAATGCATCATGTGATCTTTGCAATCACCGCGCAAGGTCTGCACTCCTTGGTTGGCAGATGGGCACAACAGTACCACAACACCATCCGTTTGAACCTTAAAGGAGCCCAGGTTCACAGGGACTGTCTGTGACCACGCAGGTGTGTCTTCACACTATGATGGGTTACACACCAATGCACCGTGTGATCTTTGCCATCAGTGTTTACGGTCTGCACTCCTTGGTTGGCAGATGGGCACGTCAGTGCCACAGCACCATTCGTTTGAATCTCAAAGAAGCCCAAGTTCACAGGCACTGGTCTGCAAATGATTGGGTGTGTCTTCACACTGTGATGTGTTACACACCAATGCACCATGTGATCTTTGCGATCACTGTGAAAGGTTTGAACTCCTTGGTTGGCAGAAAGGCACATCAGTGCCATAACACCATCTGATTGAACCTCGAAGAAGCCCAGGTTCACAGGGAATGGTCTGTGACTGCGCGGGTGTGTCTTCACATGTCCACGTCAGTACCTGGCCAAGCACAACCTGCAGGGACACCGCATCCCAATCATGGATGCATCGACCAATCATAAGCTTTAAATCCCTCCTAATTCATTCTTTCCAATAGGTCAAAGTGATGAATGTGAAATAGGGATTTCTGATCCTGCACATGTGAGGTTAAGCCCTGCATTGATCCCTCAAAGACCTCAATCTCCAAAGGTGACCCCCCAGGAACACAGAGAAGAGATTGCATGAGTGCCCTGGTGTTTAGAACACAGCCTCGTGGTGTTGGGGGGAAAACGCATGCATCATCGATTGAACGTGCTTAGAACTATACATCAGTCCTCCACCGGGTCCATCTGTTTCCCATGATACTGGTATCCCCTACATACTCTGTGAGCGGGCGGTCATCTCATCTTACTTTAATTAAGGTTCAAACATTGAAAGGTCTGGATCGTCATTTCAAAATTATGCTACTTTCTGACAAAATCGACTTAATTAGAAATATATATTTTATTTAGCTTTTACATCAACGTACAATAAATACATTCTTTAAAACATCTACATCTCATACATTGAGTAAAAAAAAAGAGTCATTGGTTTCTGCACAAAAGAGCAAATAAATTGAGGAGAAAGAAAATGGAGCCCCTGCATTCAGAAACCCTGACATTGTCTCTTTATCAGTCTTCAATTGCAGTTTTGAATGTAATGTATAGCTATATCACAAGGGCAGCTATTCATACATTTTGAATGTTTTTTTTAGTGCTCATGTTTTTTAAAAGGTTTTGACACTTCCCAGCGCCGGTTGTATGACATAATTTCGACAGACAGAAAATCGACCTACAAATATATCGCAACAAAAATATCGATGTCAAGAATATCGACATCCTATCTACAACATGGTAAGTACAAAAATATCGAAAATTAAATATCGATGTCAAAAATATTGTTATTAAAAATATCGTTTTTCTTTTACTTTAAAAATATATGTAAAATAAACCAAATTATACTTACAAATTAAATAAACATAATTAAATATATTGTATAATATTTAAAATGTATAATTAATATATATAATTTAATAAAACTTTAATTAAGCATATACATATAATATATAATATATATACTTACTTAATAATTAATTTTAATAATAATTTCTGTAACGTATAAATTATTAAATGTTTTTAAAAATTACTAATACATCTATACACATAAAATAATAACATTAATAAATATTTAATAATTACATATAGCAAATAATAATCAATATTTTTAATGTGAATAATTTGTATTATTAATGATATATTACAATAGCAAAAATAATACAAAACATATGAAATATCAGACACAATAAAACTACTAGTCCAACTCCAACAAAAACAACAGTAAGGAAAATGTTGGATACCGTAGGGGTAAAAATTACTATTCCAACTCCAAAGAGTGCAACAGTAGGGAAAGCGTTGGATAGCGTAGGGTTAAAATTACGATTCCAACTCCAGAGAGTGCAATAGTAGGGAAAGCGTTGGATAGCGTAAAGGTAAAAATTACTATTCCCACTCCAGAGAGTGCAACAGTAGGGAAAACGTTGGATAGCGTAGGGGTAAAAATTACTATTCCAACTCCAAAGAGTGCAACAGTAGGGAAAGCGTTGGATAGCGTAGGGGTAAAAATTACTATTCCAACTCCAGAGAGTGCAATAGTAGGGAAAGCGTTGGATAGCGTAAGGGTAAAAATTACTATCCCCTTTCCAGAGAGTGCAACAGTAGGGAAAGTGTTGGATAGCTTAGGGAAACAAATTACTATTCCAACTACAGAGAATGCAACAGTAGGGAAACCACTGGATAGCATAGTGGTAAAAATTACTATTCCCACTCCAGTGAGTCCAACAGTAGGGAAAGCGTTGGATAGCGTAGGGGTAAAAATTACTATTCCCACTCCAGAGAGTGCAACAGTAGTGAAAACGCTGGATAGCTTAGAAGTAAAAATTACTATTCCCACTCCAATGAGTGCAACAGTAGGGAAAACATTGCATAGCATAGGGGTAAAAATTACTATTCCCACACCAGAGAGTGCAACAGCAGTGAAAATTCTGGATAGCGTAGGGGTACAAATTACTATTCCCACTCCAGTAAGTGAAACAGTAGGGAAAGCGCTGGATAGCGTAGGGGTAAAAATTACTATTCCAACTCCAGAGAGTGCAACAGTAGGAAAAGCGCTGGATAGCGTAGGGGTAAAATTACTATTCCAACTCCAGAGAGTGCAACAGTAGGGAAAGCGTTGGATAGCGTAGGGGTACAAATTACTATTCCCACTCCAGTAAGTGAAACAGTAGGGAAAGCGCTGGATAGCGTAGGGGTAAAAATTACTATTCCAACTCCAAAGAGTGCAACAGTAGGTAAAGCGTTGGATAGCGTAGGGGTAAAAATTACTATTCCAACTCCAGAGAGTGCAATAGTAGGGAAAGCGTTGGATAGCGTAAGGGTAAAAATTACTATTCCCACTCCAGAGAGTGCAACAGTAGGGAAAGTGTTGGATAGCGTAGGGAAAAGAATTACTATTCCAACTCCAGAGAGTGCAATAGTAGGGAAAACGTTGGGTAGCGTAGGAGTAAAAATTACTATTCCCACTCCAGTGAGTCCAACAGTAGGGAAAGCGTTGGATAGCGTAGGGGTAAAAATTACTATTCCCACTCCAGAGAGTGCAACAGTAGTGAAAACGCTGGATAGCGTAGGGGTAAAAATTACTATTCCCACTCCAGTAAGTGAAACAGTAGGGAAAGCGCTGGATAGCGTAGGGGTAAAAATTACTATTCCCACTCCAGTAAGTGAAACAGTAGGGAAAGCGCTGGATAGCGTAGGGGTACAAATTACTATTCCAACTCCAGAGAGTGCAACAGTAGGAAAAGCGCTGGATAGCGTTGGGGTAAAAATTACTATTCCAACTCCAGAGAGTGCAACAGTAGGGAAAGCGTTGGATAGCGTAGGGGTACAAATTACTATTCCCACTCCAGTAAGTGAAACAGTAGGGAAAGCGCTGGATAGCGTAGGGGTAAAAATTACTATTCCAACTCCAAAGAGTGCAACAGTAGGGAAAGCGTTGGATAGCGTAGGGGTAAAAATTACTATTCCAACTCCAGAGAGTGCAATAGTAGGGAAAGCGTTGGATAGCGTAAGGGTAAAAATTACTATTCCCACTCCAGAGAGTGCAACAGTAGGGAAAGTGTTGGATAGCGTAGGGAAAAAAATTACCATTCCAACTCCAGAGAGTGCAATAGTAGGGAAAACATTGGATAGCGTAGGAGTAAAAATTACTATTCCCACTCCAGTGAGTCCAACAGAAGGGAAAGCGTTGGATAGCGTAGGGGTAAAAATTACTATTCCCACTCCAGAGAGTGCAACAGTAGTGAAAACGCTGGATAGCGTAGGGGTACAAATTACTATTCCCACTCCAGTAAGTGAAACAGTAGGGAAAGCGCTGGATAGCGTAGGGTTAAAAATTACTATTCCAACTCCAGATAGTAAAACAGTTGGGAAAGCACTGGATAGCATAGGGATTCTATAAACATAATAACCAATTAAATATTTAGTTATAAAAAAATAGCATATTAATAATTAATTTACAAAATATGTATTATTAAATACCAATTACTTAAATTAAATATTTATATAAATAACTTTAAATTACATCCCACACTATTCCCCCTTTAACACACAACACACTACACATACAAAATACACAATACATTTAAATATCAGTTTATCTATTATTTACAATTAATAATACATTCTTAATAATTAATATACTTATTATTTACAAATGTATACATATTAACTACCAAATTACAATTATTCACAAATTAATTATTAATTAACAATACATTAATTAGCAATAACAACAAATAACATGAAATAATAAATTATTTATATTTACTATATTTAACGTACTAATAACAATTAATTACCAATTAATAATTAATTAACAATTAATTATTATTAATTTACAAATAAATAACAATTATCAGTAATTATTTGAATTTAATTACATCCCACCCTATTCCCCTATAAACCCACAACCGACTACACATAAAAATTCACATAATTAATTTAATCATCAATTAATCACTTAATAAAATTAAGTCACCAATTAATTAGTAATTAACAATTAATTAATTAACAATACCAATAAATAAATATTATTATTAAACTAATTATAACTTATATAATTAACCAATTAATAAAATTAATTTACAATTAATAATTAATTAACAATTAATTAATCAATTAATATATTTAATTAACAATTAGTAATTAATTAACAATTAATTAATCATAAATACCAATTAAACAATACATAATTAATTAATTATAATTAAATTACTTCCCACCCTATTCCCCTATAAACCCACAACCCGCTCTGATACTAAAACGCTAAATTATATTTTAAATAATTATTAATCTCTAAACATTTATTTTTAAATGTATTAAAATACATTACAATAATCTTTAACATACAAATAAAATACATATTAAAATACATTACACTAATAAAATATCGATATTCTTGACATCGAAATTTTTGATTACGATATTACTTACATCTATATTAATGACTTCGATATTATTAACTTCGATAATACTTACCTTGGGGTCGATATTCTGTCCATCGATATTCTTGACTTCGATATTCTTTACCTACGATATTTACAACTCGATATACTTGTAGGTCGAAATTTAAAACTCGATATTTAGACTGCTCACCCCCAGCACCATCAGCAGTGGCCTTGAACAGGACAGTGAAGGCAGGAAAGCTTGGCGTGACTCATCTGATAATAATGTTGTGTTACGCAATTGTGACTTGAGCTGAATACTTTAAGTATGTACTGCCCATCTTCGCACAACTTCAACTTGCTGCTGCCATGTTGTCTTGTCCATGCTCACCTCTTCCTTGATCTGCCCTCTATGAGCCGTAGACCTTGGCTGCCAGGAGGTGAAAGTTTGCAAACCAGCTTTCTCAGTCAAAATTGTTCCTCGTTATTTCTCGTTTTTGTTACTCATGAAGGCCATCTGATAGTTCTCGTGATCTCAGCCACACCCTGCTGGTTCTCTTGGGGGGAGTTCACTCATGTGATTGGTACTAAAACCCTGTGTATAGATGTGTATATATTTGAGCTCTTGTGTTGGGGAGCCCTGTAAAACCCTGTGTACAGATGTGTATATATTTGAGCTCTTCCTTGTGTTGGGGAGCCCTGTAATACCCTTTGTATAGATGTGTATATATTTGAGCTCTTGTGTTGGGAGCCCTGTAAAACCCTGTGTATAGATGTGTATATATTTGCGCTCTTGTGTTGGGGAGCCCTGTAAAACCCTGCGTATAGATGTGTATATATTTGCGCTCTTGTGTTGGGGAGCCCTGTAAAACCCTGCGTATAGATGTGTATATAATTGATCTCTTGTGTTGGGGAGCCCTGTAAAACCCTGTGTATGGATGTGTATATATTTTAGCTCTTCCTTGTGTTGGGGAGCCCTGTAAAACCCTGCGTATAGATGTGTATATATTTGCGCTCTTGTGTCGGGGAGCCCTGTAAAACCCTGCGTATAGATGTGTATATAATTGATCTCTTGTGTTGGGGAGCCCTGTAAAACCCTGTGTATGGATGTGTATATATTTGAGCTCTTCCTTGTGTTGGGGAGCCATGTAAAACCCTGTGTATAGATGTGTATATATTTGCGCTCTTGTGTTGGGGAGCCCTGTAAAACCCTGCGTATAGATGTGTATATATTTGATCTCTTGTGTTGGGGAGCCCTGTAAAACCCTGTGTATGGATGTGTATATATTTGAGCTCTTCCTTGTGTTGGGGAGCCATGTAAAACCCTGCGTATAGATGTGTATATATTTGCGCTCTTGTGTTGGGGAGCCCTGTAAAACCCTGCGTGTAGATGTGTATATAATTGATCTCTTGTGTTGGGGAGCCCTGTAAAACCCTGTGTATGGATGTGTATATATTTGAGCTCTTCCTTGTGTTGGGGAGCCCTGTAATACCCTTTGTATATATGTGTATATACTTGAGCTCTTCTCCATCTTGGGGAGCCCTGTAAAACCCTGTGTATGGATGTGTATATATTTGAGCTCTTGTGTTGGGACCCCTGCTAAAACCCTGCATATATATTAGAGATCTTCCTTGTGTTGGGGAGCCCTGTAAAACCCTATGTATAGATGTGTATATATTTGAGCTCTTCCTTGTGTTGGGGAGCCCTGTAATACCCTTTGTATAGATGTGTATATATTTGAGCTCTTCCTTGTGTTGGGGAGCCCTGCTAAAACCCTGTGTATAGATGTGTATATATTAGAGCTCTTCCTTGGTTTGGGAGCCCTGTAAAAGCCTGTGTATAGATGTGTATATATTTGAGCTCTTGTGTTTGGAGCCCTGTAAAACCCTGTGTATAGATGTGTATATATTTGAGCTCTTTGGTTGGGGAGCCCTGCTGAAACCCTGTGTATAGATGTGTATATATCTGAGCTCTTCCTTATGTTGCCTTATGTTGGGGAGCCCTGTAAAACCCTATATATAGATGTGTATATATTTGAGCTCTCCCTTGGTTTGGGAGCCCTGTAAAACCCTGTGCATAGATGTGTATATATTTGAGCTCTTGTGTTGGGAGCCCTGCTGAAACCCTGTGTATAGATGTGTATATATCTGAGCTCTTCCTTATGTTGCCTTATGTTGGGGAGCCCTGTAAAACCCTATATATAGATGTGTATATATTTGAGCTCTTCCTTATGTTGGGAAGCCCTGTAATACCCTTTGTATATATGTGTATATACTTGAGCTCTTCTCCATCTTGGGGAGCCCTGTAAAACCCTGTGTATAGATGTGTATATATTAGAGATCTTCCTTGTGTTGGGGAGCCCTGTAAAACCCTATGTATAGATGTGTATATATTTGAGCTCTCGTGTGGGGGAGCCCTGTAAAACCCTGTGTATAGATGTGTATATATTTGAGCTCTTGTGTTGGGAACCCTGCTAAAACCCTATATATAGATGTGTATATATTTGAGCTCTTCCTTATGTTGCCTCATGTTGGGGAGCCCTGTAAAACCCTATGTATAGATGTGTATATATTTGAGCTCTTCCTTGTGTTGGGGAGCCCTGTAAAACCCTATGTATAGATGTGTTTATATTTGAGCTTTTGTGTTGGGGAGCCCTGTAAAACCCTGTGTATAGATGTGTATATATCTGAGCTCTTCCTTATGTTGCCTTATGTTGGGGTGCCCTGTAAAACCCTATATATAGATGTGTATATATTTGAGCTCTTCCTTATGTTGGGAAGCCCTGTAAAACCCTATATATAGATGTGTATATATTTGAGCTCTTCCTTGTTTTGGGGAGCCCTGTAAAATCCTGCATATAGATGTGTATATATTTGAGCTCTTCCTTGTGTTGGGGAGCCCTGCTCCACTGGTAATGCCTGGAGGTCCTCTTGTCCCAGATCTGTGTGATTCCCAAACTGCTTCTTTTTGTCCAATAAACACTCCCAGACCTGACTAGAGGCGTGAGGTGGAGTTTTCATGGACGCTTTTGTGTTGACCACACAGTAGTTAATACTGACTGGTTACACGCTGATGTTCGAATCACACAGCACTCATTAACATTTGGCTCACAAGGGTTATATGCTCATTTGCAAAGAACGCAGTACTCAGTGAGGTGTCACGCCCACAGGTTATATGCACATGTGCAAGGCAGACAGCACTCACATCGCTGGTGCCATCTTCCAGCTCCTGGCGCCCGCTGTGACGGCCTACCCCTACCTGGCACCGCGACGCGGGCGGTGCGCTCCCCGCGACTTCTTGCTACTTGCCGACCTCCTCCGGTGCGGCCTCACGGCTGCCTGAATTGTGTCGCTGCTGCGACTGGGGGCTTTTCTGCTGCTCTTCCACTTCTGCCTACCAGCCGCCCGCCTGCCGCTGCCACCTGGCTGACAGCGTTTCACGGCCATCACCCCACCTGACGCCTGGCCCGAGGCAGGGACATCTTAAGGATTTTGGGGGCCCTGGGCCAAACATATTTTGGGGGCCCCTGTTCAGAACAGCTTTGGATTTATGATCCAATTTGAGCCCCTGTTTCCCACACAGTTTACGCTTCCTCAGCTGCGTTAGCGATCCTATTTGCATCATAGGCATTAGCCTATATATTCCCGATCTAAATGGACGCGCAGCTGACAGCGGAAGGATTTAGTGTTTCCTGCCCTGCTCGTAGTTTTTTTATACTTTTTAAAATGTATATGTGTGGCTGAATTACTCTGTGCTTTCGAACAATTTCTCCTACCTACGAGCACTTGCACTTTACTTGATTCTGCTTGCCTACACCTCCTCAGCTGCTACGATTCGCATCTAGTTTTTCCTCCAGTCCTGGTCCGCCACGGCTGATACGCCGATTGTGCGGAGGGCTGGGGCTACTATCTGGCTCCTCACTTCTGCCCACGCAGTTTCCGCTTCCTCAGTTCCGTTAGCGGTACAGTTTACATCATAGGCATTAGCCTATATATTCCTGATGCAAACGGACGCGCGCAGCTGACAGCGGAAGGATTTAGTGTGTCCTGCCCTGTTCGTAGTTTTTTTAAATACTTTTTAAAATGTATGTTTGGCTGAATTACTCTGTGCTTTTTAACAATTTCTCCTACCTACGAGCACTTGCACTTTACTTGATTCTGCTTGCCTACACCTCCTCAGCTGCTACGATTCGCATCTAGTTTTTCCTCCAGTCCTGGTCCGCCGCGGCTGATATGCCGATTGTGTGCTGGGCTGTGGCTACTATAAGGCTCCTCACTTCCACCCACGTAGTTTCCAGTTCCTCAGCTGCGTTAGCAATCCAGTTTGCATCATAGGCATTAGTCTATATATTCCCGATGCAAAAAGATGCGTGCAGTGGGTGCGCAGCTGGCGCGTCAAAGGCACACCAGAGGTAAGCCCGTCTGCGCCCGGAGGCGTCCGTCGCCACCATGCTGCCCAGTTCCCCTCCAGTGAGTTTCTTCCACTATATTGCAATAGGGAAACACTGCTTAGCCTTAGGCGGCTACCATTATGTCAGTGTACAGAGGCTGATCCGAGCTTGGAGGTAGACTTTCGATGCAATAAGTGCAACTGGTCTCTCCTCCAGCCCAGGAAACCAACACCCAAGATCCTCCCACGCAACAATAAGTGTAAAACCAATAAGAAAACAAAGGACTTAAAGGCCACCGTTTTAAATTGTCGCTCTATGCAAAAGCATGAACCACACATTTATGGTCTACTTTTAGACGAACAGCCTGATCTTTTATTTCACACTGAGACCTGGCTGTCTGAAGCCTCCAACCCTACTATCACCTCGGCCATCCCTACGGGTTAAATAAATCCTTAGGAGGGACCGACTGAGTGGGAAGGGGGGTGGTGTCGTTATAATTTACAATCAAATACTAGACTGCTCTCCCACCCCAATGGAAAACATCGAGGGCGCAGAGTCCTTAGACTTCCACTGCACCTTCTTCCCCCATCATAGCATAGCTGGTTTTCTAATTTACAGACCTCCCAGTGCAATTGGAAATGTTATTACTACGCTTAATACAGCCACCACCTCCCTGGCCTTAAACTACAACAACTGCCTTATTCTGGGAGATGTCAATATACATATGGACAATGGAAAAGACCCTGAAACAATTTCCTTGGAGACGCTGCAGGCCTGCAACATGTTTCCATCTATTTCTTCGGCCACCCATGAGAAGGGCCATACCCTAGCCAAATCTTTCACAACTTTGACATATCAGTAAGCCTAACTCTTCCCATTATCTGGTCGGACCACCTCCTATTAAAATTCGTCATTCCCAACTCTGACACAGCCCCTCGGGCTAACGCAGGGGTAGAGGATCCCTAATTACAGGACGTTCCATAAAATATCCATCCCGATGTTAGCAGACGCCCTCGGTCATTCCTCACTGGAGCTGTCTGGCTGCCCCGACTCGGACGCCCTCTCAATAGATTCATGGCTCCGAACTAATATTGATGCACCTGTACCGGTTGTTTCCTGCTCCTTAAAGAGTTTGGCCCCACCAGCTCCATGGTTTAACGATTCCCTCAGATCTAGCAAAAGAAATTGTAGAAAAATGGAACGTAAATGGCGTAAATCCTATCTACCTGTGGACAGGAAGGTGTATAAAGAGAACTTAAAAGCTCATTACATTCTCGTGAAGGCAGCCAAGAAAAACGTCTTTCAAACCAGGATAGAAAATGCCCAAAATAAGAGTACGGTAATCTTTAGCATAGTTAAGGCTTTTACCGCCCTGAAAGCTGGCACAAAGGACGGGCCATGCACGCAAAAATGGTCTAAGCAAATAGCTCAATTCTTCCACAAAAATATCCCCGTGATCGAACAAGCCTTCACTAACATCTCAGAGGAAGAACTGACCTTCTACCTTAGTTCTAATAGCAAATTTCACCTCTTGGATCCTCCATCTTTACTAGCTTTCCCTGAGTTTCAGCTTGAAGAGTCACTGACCCTTCTCCAAAGCATTAAGTCTGGCTCTCCTACCGACCCATGTCCAGCGAATATCCTGAATCTATTAGCTTCCACCATAAACCCCACTGTAAACCAGCTCTTTAATGCTTCCCTCTCCTCAGGCAACATGCCGAAATTATGGAAGAATGCTAAGATTCTTCCACTGATAAAAAAGGCTAACGCCAAACCGACGGACCCTGCCAACTACAGGCCAATCTCCCTTCTTCTGGCCCTCCCAAAGTATTAGAGAAGCATGTAAACAAGGCCCTCCAAAAACACATTGAAGATGGGAAGCTCCTTCATGTGTCCCATTCCAGTTTTAGGGCTAACTACAGTACGGAGTCCGCTTTTCTGGAAGTGACTGAATTTCTCAAAGGTAAGCTGGACCAGGGAGGCAAGGCTATTCTGATACTGTTCGATCTGTCGGCGGCCTTCAATACGGTCCCAATTGAGAGGCTCCTGGAGAGACTTGCTAACATCCAGGAGCCTTAACATGGATGTAATCCTTTGTGGCAAATGGATCTCAGGGCATCTGGCTCCCCCTTTCTCATCCCCGGTTCCGGCCATGAATGTAGGTGTCCCTCAGGGCTCCATTCTCGGTCCTACCCTTTTTAATATATATCTATCCCCCCTTGCATTTCTGGTAGAGGAAGAGGGTGCAAAAATTGTTTCCTATGCTGATGACACTCAGCTGATTTTTATGTGTTAAAAAGGAACCAACTTTGACGGGGCAATGATTAGGTCTTGCCTCACAAAGGATTTTAACTGGCTTAAGATCAATCAGCTGATGTGCAATCCTGACAAAAGTGAAGTTGTTTTCTTTGGTAATCCAGAAACGCCTGACTGGAGCTCTTGGTGGCCAAAAGATCTACCGCCCCCGCCCGCGGAAAAGGAGAAAGTCAAAAACTTAGGAATTGTCATAGAAAAGACAATCTCCATGCGCTTTCAAATCCAAAATCTAACTGGCGCTTGCTTTGGCATACTCCGGATGCTAAAAATATTCCTGCCACTGTTACCGCTTGAGAGCAGAAAGATCGTGATGCAGGCTCTGATGACATCCAAACTTGACTATGTCAACAGCTTGTACCTTGGTCTTCCCAAATCCCTTATCCAGCGCCTACAAGTGGTACAAAACGCGGCGGCCAGAGACATCCTGAGACCTAAACCCAGATCTAGTATGACCCCTATTCTCAAGTCTCTACACTGGCTCCACATAAAAGAATGGATCGACTTCAAAGCGAGGACCATCTTCTTTAAAGCTTTCCACGGCTTAGGAGCTGTCTACCTAAATAAGCACGTTAATCGCTATACAACAGCTATACCCCTAAGATCTTCCAATGCCAACCTAGCCATCATGCCTAAAAAATGCTGTGCCCGCACTGGAGGCAGATCCCTCGGCTTTCTAAGAGCAAAATTTTGGAATAGCCTCCCTGAGTCTCTGAGACTAACCACAGACCTACTCTCTTTCAGGAAGAACTTAAAAACCTGGCTTTTACTAACTGATGGGTCTTTTACGCACGTTTTCCACCCGCTGTCACGCGCCAGGACACTCTAGTCTGAGTAGTTGCGCGCTTTATTAAATACACTATTTCATTTCTTTAGGTCCCTGACAGTGCAAAGGAACACTCGTTCAAATTCTAAGGGCCTTATTTATGAGACCTTGCTTCACTTTTATGCCGCCAGTGCGTCAATTTTTGTGATGCACCGGCAGCGTAAAAAATGTGCCATGTTGCTCCCTATTTGCAAAGTGACGCATCTAGGCAGATGCATCACTTTGAAACTCCTGCACCACATTATACCTGCACCAGGTATAATGTATGCAGGGTGGGTGTTGCCATGCAAAAAGCCTTGTAGAAGTGGCGCATTGAAATCTATGAGAACTCAGTGCGCCACATCTAGGACGCCATTGCCTCAATATCTTACACCTGCCTAACAGCAGGTATAAGACTGATTCAGGCCCTTTCGGACACATTGCTGGAGTTGTGTCTATTTTCAGACACACCCCAGCAATGCATCACTTTTGCGCCTACAGATACGTCAGAAATACTGACATATCTGTAACTCCTTGTGACATGATGCGTCGTACAGTAAATATGACGCATCCATCATGTAGCAAGGAGGGTGCACTAAGAAGTGACACATCCCTGTTTTCACACAGCGATGCATCACTTCTCATAAATAAGGCCCTAAATGTGTTTACATCTAATATTCAGGGATAGTTATGTGTGTTTTCAATATTGTAACACAGCAGCAGCTCAGCAATATTACTGCAAATAATCTCTGTGACGCCCTCCCATTTCTTATATATAAGGCCTTGTTTTGATCTAAAAGAAACTTTTTTATGTATATTGCATGAAACATAAACACATTTCTCTGCAAAATGGCTATACTAGACTCACAAATAAGGTACATAAAAAATAAATTAAAGGAAAACAGTATTTAAAACAATCTGTTTAAGAAATATTCAAGGTCATTAGGGCAAAACTCTGGAGAATGGAGCTGACTCTGTCAGGAGGCCCCCTGAAATCCTGGGGCCCTGGGCCAGAGCCCACTTTGCCCATGCATTAAAACGTCTCTGGCCCGAGGCACTTCATCTACCGCGGCGCATTCTCCACCTGTCAGCGCCAGCGGCCCTGCTCGTCACTTGCCTTCTCCCCTGGGGGTGACCTTTCTGCTGGGCTCGGCGCCGGCGAGGGACCGACCCTGAGGGCACCTCGGCCATTTATTACCTGGACACAGTTTCTTGTGGCCGCCGCCTGCCTCCTCTGATTGATGCTCCTCTTAGCTGACTATCTCACGCCTCTATCTCCTGGTAGGTCCCGCTATTGCCGGTGGCGCAGTGCGGCAGAGCTGGGGTAACGCATGTTGCACCATGGGATCTGGGCCTTCTGGTCTTCGTCCCAGCACCCACCACAGCCCGAAGCGCTGGCAGCCCCCTAGGTGCCTCTTCCAGGCCACGCGATTCAGGCTGTGCACTCCTCTTGACTCCCCGTCTCCGGCCACTCCGGCGTGCACGAGCCTGCTGGTGTGCTTCCCACGGCCTGTTCAGATGCTGCTTCCCCCTGTGAGCCTGGCTGGCCTCCCGGCCTCTTACCTACTTCATCGCCTCCTGGGCGCTGCTGTTGCTGTCATCCTTGGTTCCGATCAACTTCTTCAGCCACACTTGTTGGGGGCCGTGACTGCCGCTTTGAATTACTCTCTCCCTACGGCAGCGGCGCCCTAATCCTCTCCTACCCCGCCTGGTACGGCCGCTCTGCCCTTTTGTGCCCCCAGGTCTGCGCCTCATCATGGGGAAAATGGATCCGAAACAGCCCAAGATTGCATTTGACCTACGCCGGCAAACTCGCCAGGACGGTGTGGTCACTGAGGTTGGCGACACCACTTCTCAGGCTGATGCTGTCCCAACGCGGGAAGATGGCTTGAAGGCCATCATGTTAGACATCACAGTCACGGGCATTTCTCCTCAACTTGACCAACTGTCAACCCTTCTGGACGCTGTTAAGGCCGTGTTGACTCGCATGACACTCGCCTCCTGCAGGTTGAAGCGATGATTTCGGAGGCTGAAGATGCTGCCGCACGGGACCACCACAAGCTTTTACAAATGGATAAGGTCCTCGAATTAATCAGAAACAAGAATGAGGATTTGGAGGCGTGTTCCCGCAGAAGCAACCTTCGCATCACAGGCGTACCTGAATCCTCCAACATCTCCAAGATGGAAGACTTTGTGGAACAGCTTCTTTGAGATATCTTTGGTGATGTCCTCTCCTCTGTCTTCATCGTTGAGCGTGCTCACCGCTCCCTCGGCCCTCGCCCGTCTCCAGGCCTGCCGGCACGTTCCATCATCGCCAAATTGATGAACTTTCATGACCGTGATGCCATCTTGCGGGCAGCCAGGGAGAAAGGCGACATCCGGCACCAGGGCAACACCTTGGCATTCTATCCTGACTACACGAAGGCGGTGTAGGCAGCTCACCGCAAGTTCCTCCCGGCGAAATGGATTCTTCAAAAACACGATGTCTGGCCTACCCTGCCAAATTGTGGGTCCGGCAGGGCTCCAAGGTGCATGTCGTTCTGGAGCCTAAGTCTGCGCTGTCCTTTGCAAAGACTCTGGACAAAGCTTCGCGCTCTCCCCCTACTGGCTCCCAGACCACTGATGTTGGCAACCTGAGTGACAATGACTGACTTCTCTGACCATTTTTAGCTTGCTTTCCATTTCGTCTCCTTGTGCACTATTAGCTATTTTGGGCATCGTTAACATCATTTCCTTTGTTGGATACAGGACCCCTCCCTGCACTGAGGTGCCTTCCCTCTGCCAACTTTTGCATGCAGCCTGCTCTAGACATGTGTCCCTTCATCCTCCCATTGTTGTTGACTCGACTCCCCCTCCTGCTCCTAGCGGTTCCCAACCACCACCTCACTGGACTTGGTATTCCTTCTGGCGCCCCGATGCCTTCTTCATATTAACTGCTGTCTGCAACACCTCTTGGCTTGGCCACCCTGTCATCATGGGCAGGGGTGTTTGCTGAGTCGAGCCATGCCTCCACGGGATAATTCCCTTTGTTTCAGTCTCCTTTGCTTCCCGTCCGAGTTGGGGTTCCCCTGGGTGGGTGGGTGTGGTCTCTCAACCTGATTAGGGGGTTGGTGTGGGTGGCGGGGGGGGTTGATCTCTTGGGTTTGTTGCCTCTCCTTCGAGGCTTGTTGTTTTAGTTGTTTTGCGATTTCTTTTGCATTTTGTTCTTTATCGCATCTTCCTTTCTTCTGCGCATCCCTTCACAATCACATCTGATTCCATACGTGCACCAGTCCACATCCATCATTCCTCTTCCTGGCATAGTACCATGACAGCCCTTACGCTTTGGACCTGGAATGTCCGCAGTCTCAACGACCACTGCAAGGCCCGCCTAGTGCATGCTCACCTCCTCCGTCATAATAAAGTTGACATATGTTTCCTTCAGGAAACACACCTATTGCCCGCCACTGCCGATAGGCTTCGCCCTCGTCACTGGGGCGAAGCTCACTCCTCCTTCTACTCTTGCTATTTTCACAGGGTGTCCATTCTCATGCGTAAGAGGCTCCCTTGGCACACATCTCAGGTTCTTACTGACCCTAAGGGGCGCTTTGTCATCCTGCACGGCACCCTTATGGCGCAACCTCTGACCCTTGCAGCGGTTTATGGCCCCAACTCCGATGACCCTGACTTCTTTGCTCAGCTCTGGCGACACATCTCATCTATGGGCCATGCAGCTCTACTGTGGGGTGAGACTTCAACATCGCTCCTTCAGTCACCCTTGACCACTCTGGGTCCCATGTCTCACACCCACGTGCCACATCCCTCTTTCATTCCATACTGTCTGACAACTCGCTGCTTGATACATGGAGGCACACTCACCCAGACACGCACAAAGGTACGTGCTTCACGGGTTCTGCTGGCTGCTGGTCCCGCCTGGACCTCTGGATTTCCACCCGGGACGCCTTTTTGTGGGTCACTTCTGTTGAACACATGGGGCGCACCCTTTCTGATCATGCTCCTGTCCACCTCAGCCTGCTTACCCCGCACTCCCAGAGGTGCGCGTTCACTTGGCGGCTACCCTCTAATGCGCTCCGCGATTCAGTTTTTTGTGACAAAATCCAAACTGCGATCTCCAATTACTTTGACCTCAATGCTGGCACTGTGGATTCTCCTTCCACTTTATGGGAGGGCTTCAAAGTGGTGATCCACGGCAAATGCATCTCTAAGCAGGCTGGCGTCCTTCACTCCATTCGTGGCACACTGGATCGCCTGATAGAGGAAATCAAAGCTCTCGATTCTTCCCATTCACTCGACCCCCCTCCCGACACCCTTGCGAAACTCCGGTGCAAGCTATCTGAATTTCATGACGAGGCCATCAGGGTACTTTCCTTTCTAGGTAGAGATGCGAGGGCGCGTCGGTATGGTGAGGGAGATCGCCCGGGTAAAACCTTAGCCAACCTTCTACGGCCACCCCACACGGCCAATTATATTACTGCACTTCGTGATGGTGGCTCTGAGCGGGTTACCTCACCTGCTGAGGTGGTGTCCAGATTTACCACCTTCTATTCTCAACTCTACACCGCAGGGTTTGCTCCTTCTCATGATATTCTGGACCAATATTTTGATACTCTTGAGCTTCTTTGGCTCAGTAACTATCATCAGGAATAACTGGACGAACCCTTTTCCAAGGAAGAGAATTTGGCGGCATTATATGGTTTGCCTGGTGACAAGGCTCTGGGCTCTGATGAGCTGCCCGCCTCTTTCTACAAGACGTTCACGCCCCTCCTCATTCCACACCTTGCTGCCATGTATAATGACTCCTTCGAATGCGGTCACTTTCCTCCATCGCTTTGCGAGCCCCTGCTAACACTCCTCCTGAAACCGGACAAGTCCCCTGAGCTTCTTGATTCTTATCACCCACTGTTGCTCATTAACACTGACAATAAATGAGGTGTGTAGGTAACAGGATACGCGCTGATGTACAAAACACACAGTACTCACTGAGGTGTGGAGCTCACAGGATACGTGCAGGTGTATAAAAACACACAGTACTCACTGAGGTGTGGAGCTCACAGGATACGCGCTGATGTACAAAACACACAGTACTCACTGAGGTGTGGAGCTCACAGGATACGTGCAGGTGTATAAAAACACACAGTACTCACTGAGGTGTGGAGCTCACAGGATACGTGCAGGTGTATAAAAACACACAGTACTCACTGAGGTGTGGAGCTCACAGGATACGCGCTGATGTACAAAACACACAGTACTCACTGAGGTGTGGAGCTCACAGGATACGTGCAGGTGTATAAAAACACACAGTACTCACTGAGGTGTGGAGCTCACAGGATACGTGCAGGTGTATAAAAACACACAGTACTCACTGAGGTGTGGAGCTCACAGGATACGCGCTGATGTACAAAACACACAGTACTCACTGAGGTGTGGAGCTCACAGGATACGTGCAGGTGTATAAAAACGCACAGTACTCACTGAGGTGTGGAGCTCACAGGATACGTGCAGGTGTATAAAAACACACAGTACTCACTGAGGTGTGGAGCTCACAGGATACGCGCTGATGTACAAAACACACAGTACTCACTGAGGTGTGGAGCTCACAGGATACGTGCAGGTGTATAAAAACACACAGTACTCACTGAGGTGTGGAGCTCACAGGATACGTGCAGGTGTATAAAAACACACAGTACTCACTGAGGTGTGGAGCTCACAGGATACGCGCTGATGTACAAAACACACAGTACTCACTGAGGTGTGGAGCTCACAGGATACATGCAGGTGTATAAAAACACACAGTACTCACTGAGGTGTGGAGCTCACAGGATACGTGCAGATGTATAAAAACACACAGTACTCACTGAGGTGTGGAGCTCACGGGATACGTGCAGATGTATAAAAACACACAGTACTCACTGAGGTGTGGAGCTCACAGGATACGCGCTGATGTACAAAACACACAGTACTCACTGAGGTGTGGAGCTCACAGGATACGTGCAGATGTATAAAAACACACAGTACTCACTGAGGTGTGGAGCTCACAGGATACGTGCAGATGTATAAAAACACACAGTACTCACTGAGGTGTGGAGCTCACAGGATACGTGCAGATGTATAAAAACACACAGTACTCACTGAGGTGTGGAGCTCACAGGATACGTGCAGATGTATAAAAACACACAGTACTCACTGAGGTGTGGAGCTCACAGGATACGTGCAGATGTATAAAAACACACAGTACTCACTGAGGTGTGGAGCTCACAGGATACGTGCAGGTGTATAAAAACACACAGTACTCACTGAGGTGTGGAGCTCACAGGATACGTGCAGATGTATAAAAACACACAGTACTCACTGAGGTGTGGAGCTCACAGGATACGTGCAGATGTATAAAAACACACAGTACTCACTGAGGTGTGGAGCTCACAGGATACGCGCTGATGTACAAAACACACAGTACTCACTGAGGTGTGGAGCTCACAGGATACGTGCAGATGTATAAAAACACACAGTACTCACTGAGGTGTGGAGCTCACAGGATACGTGCAGATGTATAAAAACACACAGTACTCACTGAGGTGTGGAGCTCACAGGATACGCGCTGATGTACAAAACACACAGTACTCACTGAGGTGTGGAGCTCACAGGATACGTGCAGATGTATAAAAACACACAGTACTCACTGAGGTGTGGAGCTCACAGGATACGTGCAGATGTATAAAAACACACAGTACTCACTGAGGTGTGGAGCTCACAGGATACGTGCAGATGTATAAAAACACACAGTACTCACTGAGGTGTGGAGCTCACAGGATACGTGCAGATGTATAAAAACACACAGTACTCATTGAGGAGCAGAAGGCACGTGTCCCTCTCTGTGGTGTGCGGATCCCGGGTTCTACACGTTACTGGAGGTGACGCATGCCTTGCCTGCACAATTCATCTCTATGAGCGCTTTCATGCACCAAGTGTACCCTTTTATGACTGCCACCAAGAATGTGGGCTGAGAATGCAGCTGAAACAATCAGCCGCCCAATTACTGCAGAAGATGGAAAGACATTCGCTGGCTACATCCTCATTTTATGTTTCAGTGCAATTTATTTTCTGGACTTCTGTAAAGAAAACATCGTTGCAAGAGGCCTAATTAAATGTCAAGAACCACAGACAGGGGAATGGAGGCAAGGTTGAAACATAAGCCTTTCTAGGAAAACACCATCGGAAGTGTGTAACTGGCTGCGCCCTGTCAGGGGCAAAACAGGACCGTACACAAGGCGCTCAGAGCCCATTCAAAGCCCTCGAAAAACATTCATATTGAGTGTGTAGGAGCTGTGAAGTGGAGGCACGTGGCATGTTGGCACCCAGCTCAGAATCAAACATAGCACCAGTACACACAGTACTCACTGAGGTGTGGAGCTCACAGGATACGTGCACCACCTTCTTGCCGCCCAGCCCATCCTCCAGCCAGCACTACCACACATAGGTGTGCCTGTTAACTACATTCAAAACCTCTATGTAAACCATGCTAACAAGTGTCCCGGATTAAAGAAAGTTAGAGGCTATTTACCTGGCCACTGGGTAAATAGTGAATGTTTCTGCAATTTACCCAGCTGCTGTATAAATACTAGAAATGATTTACTATTTGTCCAGCAGCCTTGAAAATGGCAGAGAAACTACACTATATACCGGGCCGCTGGCTAATTGATAGTGATTCTGCACTGATCGACTTGTGATTGTGCAAATAGCAGAAAAACGTCACTATTTATACTGCACTGATTCTGAACTGATCGGCTGGGGGTCGTACAAAAAGCTGAAATATTACACTAGTTACCCGGCCACTGGTTAAATAGTATAGATTCTGCAGTGTCTGGCTGGCAGATGTACAAATGGCAGAGAAACTTCACTATTTACTCAGCCGCTGGCCAAATAGTAGAGAATTTGTGCTGTGCGACTGGCAGCGATGCAAATAGCAGGAAAACTTAAATATTTACTTGGCTGCTGGCTGAATAGTAGAGATTCTGCGCAGTCCCGTTGGCAGACGTGCCAATAGCAGAGAAACTTCAATATTTACCCGGCCGCTGGCTAAACAGTAAAGGTTCTGCACTGTATGGCCAGCAGTGGTCCAAATCACCGAAAAAGTCACCATTTACTCTGTCGCTGTCTAAATAGTAAAGATTCTGCACTGCTTTTCAAATCCTTCTCCCCTCCTGAGGCTGCCAAGGGGGCCCCTTCCCCTTTGCAAATGAGTTAGCACCCTAGTTCGGGGTCGTTAGCTCAACAACAGCAATTGCAATCACAAACTATCAATAAAGTCCTTTTCAAATTGGAAAGAGGAAAGAGGAAATCACTTTTAGGAACCCTCCTATTTGCAGTTCAGAAACTATCTAAAAAGTCCTTTTATTAGTCTATATAAATTTCCTACTTATAAAAAGGGTTTTGCACATTATGATAAGTACTTTTGTGGGCACCGACCATGTGATTATACAACATGAGGCCCTTAGTGCTAAAATTGACTTAGATGTAGGTACTTCTCAATCAGGGTTTTGTAGAGCGTGCTCCTCACCCGTGAGGGTCTCAAGGCGCTGAAGGAGGGGGGAGTGGGCAGCTCAGTTGGGGTCACTCAAAGAGCTAGGCCTTGAGGTCCTTTCTGAATTGATGCAGTGTCGGAGGGGGAGGGGGGCGTTTGTTCCCGGTCGTGGCTGCCAGGTAGGAGAGGGATCTTCCCCCTGCTCTAGTCCTGTAGACACGGGGGACAGTGTCTAAGGTAAGGTAGGCTGAGCGGAGGTTTCTTTTGGGGTCGTGGAAGGAGATTCGGTCGTTGAGGTATGGGGTCAGGTGTCGTAGAGAGCTTTGTAGGTGTGTGTGAGCAGTTTGAAGGTTATTTTTCTTTTGGTGGGGAGCCAGTGGAGGTTGCGGAGGTGTTGGGTGATGTGGTCATGTGATGGGATGTTGAGTATGAGTCTGGCTGCGGCGGTCTGGACGGTCTGGAGTTTGCAGAGGAGTTTTTTGTTGATTCCGGCGTAGAGAGCATTTGTGTAATCCAGTCTGCTGGCGATGAGTGCTTGGGTGATGGTTTTTCTGGAGTCTGCGGGATCTACTTGAACGTCTTGTGAATTACATTTCAGATTGTTTATGTGCAGGAATGGGTAACATCCTGCACATAAACAATCTTCCCATGCAACACAGGCCCCCTTGCACTATGGTGCAAGAGTGTCTGTGTTGGCGATAGGTGGGTAAATTAGCGGCAGCACAGAGGGAAATGCAGGGCTGCACCGTATCGTTGTAAAAACTCTGCAGCCCTGCGTTTCAGAAGTAGCGGAGCGCTGCAATATTGCAAGGAGGCTAATGCCGCTCTCCGCCACTTCCTCGTAAATATGCCCCCTCAATTCCAATCTCATGTCAGAAGTTAGACAAACTATGGGCCGAATTTAGAGTTTGAAGGACAGAGTTAACTCCGTCAGGATGGTGGAGGGCAAAACCTCCGACTTCCTGAGGGACATCCACCTGCCAAATTTAGAGTTGTCTGCTGCTCCTGTGGACAACTCTCTACATTGGCAGGAACTGCTGTCATGGCTGCTCCACTCTATGCACGGGACATCTGAAGGACAGTAGAGTCAGACAGGATAGTCAGCTAGAAAACAATTAAAGACATTTTTGTTTTTCAAAAACAAACTCCCAAAGCAGGAGTTTGTTTTTGAAAAATAAACAAACTAATGGTCCCACATGCTGGGAGTTTTCTCTCAGGGGGACAGCCAGGTTTATTTCTACACATGGTAGATGGTATAAAGCCCTTCCTTCAACGGTCCCTACTCTGTTGGGTCATCAGAGGAAGTATACTGTTGAGGAGCCACAAGCAAAGGAATGGGCAAAATTAATTGAACTGGACGTCATTGGAATATGATTGAATTTTCCCAGAGAATCATAGAAAGACATGTAGGTATCAAAGACACAGAAGAAAGACACTCACAGAGATTTCTATTCATTTACTTAATTACAAATATTGCAAGGAATAAGACACTGAATGCACAGAGGCCTTTTGTTGCCTCCAATCTTGTGACGTACTGATCGATCATTTCACAGTTCCACTGGATCACGCATTTTCCAGACTGGAGATGTGTATCCAATACTGAGGTTTCAGAACTGTCAGGATATCTTTTTCTGGCTGTCGCTCAGACACAGCCTTTGTGCAAGGTGACGGCTCTCGCAGCAGCAGCAATAGTGCTGGATCCAAGCAGAAGAATCCAAAACAAGGACACCAAGAAGCACGAGATCACAGCGCCTGTCCTCAGTCTTTCTGAATAGTCATCAGGCACAGACGAAAAAGTAGCTCTGCTTAGAAACTTTTACACTTTTAACAAGAGAAACCTATCACCTATCCTTTACTTCTGCCATCTAGCCTATGTAGTCACTCAGTAAGAACTAATAGCAGCCCCTTGCTCAAAAGGACCGCAGAGAATTGTTTGGGTAGCCTTTTCTCCATTCTCCCTCACTTCAGATCTGGGTCTTTACCCTCTGTCCACAGGGATGCAGTCAATACACGCCCACTGTGTAGGGAAGCTGTATCTACTCTCCATCACGTCATCGAAAATGCATCCCACTGCTCCATGTACAAATTCTTTCATCAGACAAGGAGTACTACTAGTACAAACGTATGGGCAGGTTTCTAAGGGCTTGCACTGCCCTTGCGTCACTGAAGGAGGTGCAAGGCAAGGTAAGCCCTTGAATGGATTTACGGAGCCGCACAGAGCAACCCTGCATGGCTCCGCCAGGCTTCGTAAATCCAGAACAACACAAGGCAGCGCAAATCGTTGTCTTGTGTTACCCCGTGTTGAGAAGGCATTCCATGGGTAGAGCATAGGTGCTGCCATGCTTCCACATATGGAGTTTGATGCAATCCCAGATTTACTAAGGTGAGTAAACCTGGGATTGCGTTAAAATGATATGAAATATTTGTAATGCTGCTTGTTACTTTCTCTTTCTATGGTTGCTGCATTCTGCTGCACACACAGAAAGAGGAAAATGCCTCAAAGGATTGTTTTTGGAAAATCCTTCCTGCCCAAAAACAACCCTACTCAGAATGCAGGCACTATGGTGCAAGGGTGCTTGCATTGGCGCTAGGCAGCATGCAGGGCACCAGCGCAGGGAGAGACTCTAGAGTGCACTCTAGAATCTCGCCCCATAATGCTGTGCTGGGCCTTTGGTTGGCATTGTATTTTTGCCCGTAACTTTGCATGGAGTGGTCTTAGGAGAATGGGACCACCACTGAATCATTCAGCATGATGTGCTCTTTGTGTTCTAGGCATCTGCTTGGTCCTCCCCCTAGGTTAGGGGGAACCCCAAAATGGTTTGACTGGCCATCATTCCCATGTTCCCCTACCCCTAGTCGTTTGGATTCTGGTTCTCCTGTTTCACAGGCTCCCGGTCCTGGGCCATTTCATTCTCCTCATTCAAATTCTCATCCATCAGCCCTCCAGTTCCTGCTTCTCTGAGTTACCTAGTTCCCTCATTAGTGTGCACCTAATCCTTTTGATACAGGTCACCTTGGTCCATGTAGCCCTGGTCTTAGTACTGATAATCCCTTGTCTGGCCCTCATTGCCCTAGTCTTCTTTGCTCTTGTCCTGTTGGCTCTGGTTGCCTGGCCATCTCTTTATAATTCTTCAGGTTCTATTCTCCAAGTCTTCCTCATTCTCAGTTTGGTTTTAGTTATGGTACTCCTTTCTCTGGCCCTCATGTTTCAGGTCTTCTGGTGCTAGTTCCAGTGGCCCTGGTATCCCTAGCCCTCCTAGTCCTCCTGCCCGATCCTACTCCTACTACTCCTCCTGGTGCCCTGGTTTGCCTAGTCTACCTTGTTCTTGTCCTTCTGGCCATGGCCCCCCCCTCTATCATACTAATGGTCCTATTGTGTTCCTCTGGCACTGGTCCTCCTAGTTCCTAGGTTGAGGGTCACCCTGGTTCATGTAGTTTTTGGCACCCTCGTTTACGATCCCCCTGAGTCTGACTCTCCTGGACTTTCCGATCCTGATCCCACTGGGCCTAGATTTCCTCATCCTTCATAGCATGGTGGTGGATTAAAGAGCTGTGAGGTAGATTCAACCCTACTGAGATTTGGTGCAACGTGTCAACGGGGAGTTCCATGGGTGGTACATGGGTATTCACATGCAACCACCCAAGGTTTTTGACATGAAAACCCTATCCACTACCAACAGTAGGCAGGGTTGTGCACCTATTTTAAAGCACACCTATAATTTTTCTAACGTTTCCTACTTTGCATTTGTGCAGCACTGTACAGGACACATCTGAAGTGGAAAAAGTTTTCAAGTTTGTCTAGGCATTGTGTTTGTACTGGAAGGGTACCCTTCCAGGACAAAACATATGCTAGATATGTCGTAGACACCCTTGTACAGTGGTGCCAAGCTATGTGTGTTGTGCTCTGCAGCTGGATTGTGAGACAGTGCTAGGGAGAGAGCAGAATAATGGCGTATGAATGAATGAAACACATTTACAGAGCACACGGCTACTCAGCCAGAGTGTCCTGGCGCTAATGGTCTCAAACTAACAGACCTGACACACACACCAAGCACCGAAAAAGCCAGGTTTTGAGAAGCTTCTTAAAAACCGTCAGGTCAGCTGTCGATCAGAGAGAAGCCGGGAGTTGGTTCTGCACTTGAGCTCCCAGAAGCCTGAAACATTTGCCCCATCCTGGGCAAGGCCAATTCTGGGGATGCAGGCCAGGCCCTTGGAGGAGAATGACCTTCAGAACGCGGTCGTTACACCGCGGTATGTTTACATCGCGGGCATTACAACGCAAGTCGTTACAACGACTTGCGCTGGATGGCGCTCCAAGCTAAGGATTCGTATGATTTACTAATCCGACGCCTTCCCTGCTGCAACGTAGGCTGGAGTAGGAAGAGTAAATCATAATATTCCTAAGTCCAGCGCCCTCCAGCGCAAGTCGTTGTAATGAATTGTGTTGTAAAATACAGCGTTTTGAATGTGTGCGTTGTAATGTCATACATTCCCCTCGGAGGATGACCTAAGGGATCTGCCCGACAAGTAGTGGCTGACTCTCGCGCTGAGATAGCCAACGCCCTTACCAATCTGTGTAGAACGTGTGCTTTCCTGCTCTCTCTCTGTCATGCAACACAGCACAGCAGATTTGGGTGTTGTGCTGCATTGCGTGGCTTTTTTCTAAACTTGGGCCACTACGTCCAGACAAACTTTAAAACTTCTCACTTTGGATGTGTGCTTTACAGAGCAGAACATATGCAAAGTTGCAAACGTTTGAAAAATAAAAGCATTTCTCCAGTTTAATGTTAAAGTCAAAGAGGAGTTTGATTAGATAGGGCTTTGCATCAAAAGTCATGGGTGGTTGCATGGGAACACCCACATACCCCCAATGGAAGGACCCCTTGATGCAAATTGAAGCAAAGCGGCATAAAGCGGCATAAAGCGACACTGCTTGTTATTTTAATGCAACGTTCCAGCACAAAACAAATTTTGTGCTGGTGAGTAAATTCCAAATAAACATTTTGCACTGGTTTGCGTCACTTTTGCTCACAATGGGGCACATTTACAAGCCCCTTGCGCCACTTTTGCGTCACTTTTCCCATGTTAAAAGTGACGCAAAAGTGGCGCAAGGGGCTTGTAAATCTGCCCCATAGTTACTAAATCTGCCTCTAAATATTATTGCAACTTGTTGAAACTGCAGCCCATATTTCCTTTATTGTAATATAAACGTCATATATTTTTCTGGAACATCAAGACTGCTGGGGCATCACCTTTTTGTGAGTGATTCATGTGTCACCTGAACTCGATGTTTATAACCCACGTTACAAGTCAACACCCAAAAAGCAGATACTCTGTATTTCGGCGGGAATGTGGTTGTATCCGGTGTTTAGGTTCCTTGACATTGACAAGGATTGCCTATCTGCTCTTCATTGCCCAGCCGTAGAAAACGAGGATGATAACTAAATATAACTAACCCGCTTGCGGGAATGGTAATAGCATTCTACTTTACACTAAAAAAAACTCACTAAAAAAAACCAAAGTTTAATGCAACATTATAGTTGGGTGTGGTAAGAATATGTTACTTTACATTAAAAAAACTCAGAAATTCACTAAAAAAAACAAAGGCCGAAGTGCTGTTGTTGTTAGGTGAAAATGTAAGGTAAAACGTAACATTTTAAACTAAAAAAACACTGAAGTTTACCGGTTATAGTTAAATGAAGTAACTATGAGATGGGTATTCATAAGGCAACCCCAAAATAATCCCTTCCGGTAAAAAAGCGCTTTGACAAAGTATGGAAAAGCGTCTTTGATTTCTGCACTGTGGTGGGCTTACGGTTCTATATCACTGGTTCTTCTAAACCCCCAGCGCGGACCAGAGTCACAGAAGAGTGCAGCCCGCGGTGCGTCCATTAGGGCGTTGGGGCGTAGCCCCTCCGCTCGCAGCTCCCTCGGCGTCTTTGAACTTAAGTAAAATGAATCAGTTTACTTAAGTTCAAAGACGCCGAGGGAGAACTGACAATCATGTCAGTCAGCATGATGTCGGACCGCCCACCCCCTTCAGAGTCTGAAGGGGGTGGGCGGTCCTGCGTCATGTTGACTGACATGATTGTCAGACGGACCAGGGGCAACAGGCAGCAGCGAAAGTGCGCATGAGTGGGGAAGGTGACCGAATTTGTGGACCGTGCCCAGTCATGCGCACTAGTGTCTGCTCTGGCTGGCACATGCCCATTAGGAGAGCGAGGGTTGAGCAAAGGCTCAAACCTCGGTCTCCTAATGGGCAGGCGGGCGAGCAGTAACCGTGCCCTAAGCCAATCCTGGTGCTGCTGGCAGCGCCAGGATTGGCTGAGAGGGGCTGTAGGCGCCAACAGACCTGAGGCGGCGCGGAACTGCTCAGGGCCTCAGGTAGGATAAGGCTTTTTAAATTTATTTTAACACTCCCCTCCCCCAACCCCTCCCCGCGCCACATTCCCCTACGAGCCACGACTGACTGACACTGTGTGGGAGTATGAAGGTGAAAGTACAGAGTGAAGAAGAACTGTTTGGAGGCCGGATGGTTTTTGCACAAAACTGCTACAGGCAGAGCGAGGACGTTTTCATGATGGAATGTCAAGGCTGCCCGGGGGGACACGCAGTGGCCCCTCATCAGGGCGGCCGCCTTAGTGCCACAGGAAGGCACTGGATTCGGCCTCCTAGTCTCCCTGGGCTGGGACCAGGGGGACTTCCGGCCGGCCACTTCCGGTAGTGGGAGGGGGGACAGGGGTACATATACTGTCCCCCGCCCACTGGGCAGCCTCTTGTCCGCTGTGTCTGCTGGGGCGGGAGTGTGCCAGTGCCAAGAGGGTGCGGGTTGCCTGGTTAGGGCTGATATGGATGGGAGGGAGCACTAATATGGACAACCACAAGAGCACATTTTACAGTCATAGAAGGTTAAATCGATAATTTGATGGCATGGTACCAGTTGCTTCAGTTATGCGCGTTATCCTTGGCAGTTGTCAGCGAACATTCAGTATGCAATGTGGGTGGTTAGCCTGTTGTCATGCCTTTCAGAAGTGTTTTAGCTCAGACATGGCCAAGCATGGGTTAGATGCCTGTGGTCTGCCCTGGGATTCACGCTCACAGGCAGGTGGAGCGGCAGAACTTAGAGGGGCTTGGGTCCGACCTCTGGTTTCAGGTCAGATCCTGGTAGGTTCACTTAGTATCCCGTCCTTGAGTTCGATGAAACAGGTCCCTGGATTTGAGTAACGATAACGTGTAATTGCTCCCGCCCTTCAGTCTTGGCTGGCAGCTATGCAGGTTGCTGAAGTTGTTATCCAACTAGGGCGATATGGTCCATATGATTGGGGGAAACCCCTGGGTTAAACACAATTGGGGCTACAAAGTATTAGTAGAACACTTGGCATTCCCAGTATTCATAAAAGAGAGGTATTTATACGCCGGTTCCCCGCTGGTTCACTCTTTCCAGTCTGCTCCCTGGTATACTAGCAGAAGTTTGGGAGGGCAAGGCTTCACATAGGGTGGTGACTGATGGAATGCTACGGACATACTCCAACGGAGTGAAAGAGGAAGTAAGGCGGGCTTGTCAACTCTTACCTCCACCCGCATTGGCACTTCCAGGCCAGAGTGGCTGGTTCAAGGTATCGCTCTTCAGCCAGGTTATGGTAACATTGGACCAACGCCTAATTATAGGTTTCAGGTCATACCAGTCAAAAATCCACGGGGAGTTTAGAAAGGATGGGGGCACCTGTCCTGAAGGGGCATGCTGGCCTCCGGCCTTGTATGCGCTAAGACTCGTTTTGGCTGGACTTGGGAGAAGCCCGGTAATCAGCATGTTTGAAGTAAAAAGGCCTACCTTGGTGGGGGGCCCTGGTTGTGACGGTGGCTGTGGAGGAGTTACAGGGCGATCCAGAGTCTGCAGATACCAAGGGGTACTTCATGCAGCAGCACAGCTTGGTGCTAAGCCAAGGATACCCAGGGATGTCTTAGCGTTGTCCCCTGGAAGAACTACGGTGCCCCGTTAGTCCTACAGCCGGTTGTGGGTCTGAGCAACCGGGGGCTGCCTGGAACTCTCCGCCCACCTTTTGGGGGGCGTGAGTAAGGGAGTGGACTGGTGGTCCACTGATGGGAGGGGTGGCCCCTCCCAAGTATTGGTAAACAACGATTGGCGACGGCCACGGTGTAATTTGGATCATCAGACGGGCAGGCGGCATAGGGGTTGGCCTGCCCTGGGATCGCCCGTAAGATAACCCACCATGTTGGCATATTTGTTACGCAAATAAACCTGCAGCCATTTTCTCCACTAACAAAGGTGTCGTGTGGTTTATTGATGTATTGTGCTGCATGTAACTGACTACTGTTGCCGATATTGGCACTATGTCTCACAACATCCCACTCCTTTAAAGCAAAGGCAGCGCTGCATGAAGGGGCAATGGAATGCACTGACCTGGGAGAGCTGCGGTAGCCTCGGCTGCCACGTGCCGGTCAGTGCATTCAGTCAGCGCTTCGATGCTTGCTAGACAATGTTTGGATTTACTCTTTATTTTTCGAAATTTTAAAAGAGGACAATACTCCTGGAAAGAGTTGGAGACGCTGACGTCTCTCGATCACTGCGGTTCTTGATGGCTGCTTCTGCTCCACCGACACTTTAAAATGTCGCCAGGCTCCACTGCGTTAGGGCACGACTTTCTGTGCACGTTCTGCACCGTCGAACATATGTTGCCATTTGTGTGATGATCCTGCACAGACCCGTCTCGGAAGGGATCCCAGAGGGTGACCTGGCTTTGCTTCTCTGCATTCTCTTACTCTGTCGTGCCGCCCCCTCTCTCCCGCTCCCTCCTCTCTCTCACAACCCCTCTCCTCCTCTACGCTCCTCTTGCCCCAGGAAGCCTTCATATTGGTGCCGGTCGGGGTGGAAGCAGCCTTCAAGAGGCTGTCCTGTGTCTATGTTGCTTCTGGTGTGACCCGTTCTGCCCCCTCTCGCTCCCCTTGCTCTTAACTCTCTCTTCTCTCATGCTCCCGCTCATCTCCTTTGTCTCACTTGTAGCGGTCTAGTTGTGGTCACGTCACGTTGACGTGACGTAGGCGGCCATGTTGGCGCCGGGGTGTGCGCGCGGCTTCAGCGCGCTGAGCAGCGACAGGGAGAGAGTGCCGGCCGGCGCTCCTCGGTACATTCCATATTTATACTAATAAATATAGCGGTGTCCACACAACGTGCCTCGAGTGATCATTGATAACATTACAGTGGCGACGAGGTCGGGACGGAGACCGGACCGACGCGGGAACATAGGAGAAGGCAACACTCCACGTGGCCCCACGAGGCGAAGGAAGACACGCAAGCAGGTCACAAGGCCAAAACGGAACACCAGACGGGCCTGCCTGGAGCGGTGGAGTCACGGGGAACGTCGGACGATCCGAGGTACGGAGCAACCGAGGAGCGTGGCAGTGCCACAGCACAGCACACGAGCTGCATATAAGCCACAGGGACGAAGCAAGCCGCAAACGGCCAAGAGCACACGCGCCACCTTCACACATCTCCACGCACCGGGAGCGCTGCGCTGGCTACTAAGGAGGAGGAAGTGGGGTCTAGTAATAAGAGCCCCCAGAGAATCAAGCACACAGGGAACAACAACAACACCCCAGGCAGCCCCCCGAGCAAAGCCACCGACGGAACGAGCGCCAAGGAAGTGAAGATGAGTACCCCGGCAGGGTACGCGATAGCACCCGTGCAATTCCTAACGAAACCCGGAGACCCACTGATGAAATGGGAGGACTGGAAGGAATATATAGACAACTTCATAGGGGTCCTGGAGGACGAAAATGAAGAGAAGTTCACTCCTCAGAGAAAGAAACGCATCTTGCTACTAAATCTGGGCCCAGAAGGACTGAGAATATACAAGAGTCTAGTACCAACGAAGAGAGAAGACACGGACGACGATGTGTATGCGCATGCGGTGGAAGACTTAGATGAGCGATACCGCCCCACCATCTGTGTTTCAGTGGATAGATATAACTTCCAGCAAAGGAAACAAAAGGTGGGGGAATCCATCGAAGAGTATGTAGCAGCGCTGAGGAAGCTAGCAGCCCCGTGCAAGTACGCACTGTGGGAAGATGAATTCATAAAAGACCAAGTGATCATGCACACCACTAGTGCAAACGTGCAAGACAAGCTGTGGGCGAGCGGGGACACCACACTCAAGGAAGTAATGGTCATAGTGAAGAGGGCAGAACTCTCGAGGAGGTGCGCCGAAGCTACCAAAAAGGAGGCGGTCACTCCAACCATGGTGAACAGGATACAGGAGGAAGATCACCGCAAGGACCAGAAAAACAAACAACCCACGGCCAAAGGGACTAGCAGATGGCAAGGGAAACAAGCGGACAGCGTGAACAAGAAAACGTGCTACAGGTGTGGAAGTTGGTCCCACGAAGCCCACGACAGGCGCTGCCCGGCGTTCCGAGCCAAATGCCTGCACTGCGGCATCATGGGGCACTACGAGAAGGTGTGTCGGAAGAAACAACAGAAAGGAGTGGTGAAATACGTTGACCACAGCACAGAAGACCTGGAGGAAGCCCCAGAGGAAGAAGTGGTCACCGTCTTATGTATATACGATCAAGTATTGAGCGTAGACGACAAGAGATCAACCAAACCAGTCCTAGAGATGTCCATGGGCGGCATCACCATTTCAGTAGTGGCAGACACCGGATCCCCATTTACCATTATACAGAGAGCAGTGTGGGAAGGACAGTTCCAAGCCAAGTTAGGCCCTGATCTGGAGAAACTAGACATACGACCAGTTACCTATAATGGGGATCGCATTCCCATGCTAGGCTTCCGACGTCTACTGTTCGAGTTCAGAGGCCGATCAGCGTGGTGCAAACTGTATGTGGCCGAGAAGGGACCCTCCGTCCTAGGATGGTTAGACCAGGGCGACCTAGGCATAAAACTTGACCCAGGAGGGAAGGAACAAATCCTGCTCACAGAACAGGAGGAATGGCCGGACATGAACAGATGGAAGAAGAACTACCCAAAAGTGTTTGGGGGCACTGTAGGGAAAATGGAGAAATTTCAGCATAAAATAGTGCTTAAGGACGGAGCCACACCAGTGGCACACAAAGTGAGGAATGTGCCCATTGCAGTAAGGGAAGCCGTCCAGACAGAACTCCAAGACCTGGAGAAGAAGGGCATCATAGAACCCATTACCTGCGCCGAATGGCTGGCGCCCTTGGTGGTCGTGATGAAACCCAACGGGAAGGTCAGGCTCTGCGTGGACCTGAGAGAACTCAATAAAAACATAGTGGTGGAGAAGTTTCCCCTTCCCAAGATAGAGGAGATGTTGACAAAAACCAGAGGAGTTCAGTGGTACTCCACCATTGACCTTACATCAGCTTACCACCAGGTAGCTCTACACCCGGACAGCAAAAGCCTGACATCGTTCATCACCCCGTTTGGGTGTTACAGATTCTGTCGCATGCCGTTCGGGCTAGCCTCAGCGGCAGCCGTCTTTCAGAAGATGATGCACCAGTTGTTCAGAGACTGCAAAGATGTACAGTACTTCCAGGACGATATCTTAGTGATGGGGAGAGATAGAAGAGATCATGACCGAAAACTTGACAAAGTACTACAGACACTGGAAGCCAAAGGTCTCACGGCAGAGTGGTCGAAATGTCGGTTGGGACTGCAATCGGTAACCTATTTAGGCCATGAAATTGGGCGACAGGGGATCACACCCAAGACGGAGAACGTGAAAGCTATCGCTGAAGCACCGCCCCCCAAGAACAAGGAGGAAGTCAGATCGTTCCTGGGGATGGCGGAGTACTATAGTAAATTCGTGGTACACTTCGCATCCAAGACCTACAACATGAGGAGGCTGACCAGGGAGAGCACGGTGTTCCAGTGGACACCAGAAGCCCAAGCGGAATTTGAAGTCATCAAAAAGGGAATCCTGGAAGCCATACCGCTCAAGGGGTACGACCCACAAGGCGCCACCATACTCATCACTGATGCCAGCGACAAGGGGTTAGGCGCTGTACTCATGCAAGACCGAGGAAGAGGGGACACGGAGACAATCAGCTTCGCCTCCAGAGCACTGACGGAAACAGAAGGCAAGTACAGTGTCATCGAGAAGGAGATGTTAGCGGTAGTGTGGGCCATGACGAGGTTCCGGCAGTTCTTATGGGGTACCCGATTTCGGCTCAAGACTGACCACAAACCGTTAGTGAAGGTATTAACATCGTGCGGGCACGCCAGCGCCACACCCCGGATATCGAAGATGTCCTTAAAACTGTTGGAATTCAGATATGATGTGGAGTACATCCCTGGAAACAAGAACCGAGTGGCGGACTACTTGAGTCGAGCGGCGGCCATGGAGCCGGGAGAAGAGGACCCAGCGGACAGAGGAGAGATGGTAGCTCTCGTAGAGGACCAAGAGAAGATAATCAGCATACAAGAGTGGACCGAAGCCTATGAAGAAGATTCCGACCTTGTGGAAGCAAAAGCGCACATCACACAAGGGTGGCCTGACAAGAAAAAGGTGAAACCCAACCTCAAACCATTGTATGAAGTGAAGGAAGAACTGACCGTAGGAGACAAGGGCATATTCATTTACCGGGGAGACAGAGTAATTCCCCCCACGAAGCTCATCAACAAGCTGCTGGACTTATTACACGAAGGCCACCTTGGCATAGGAAAACTCAAGGCCAGATCGAAACAGAACTACTGGTGGCCAGGTATGGACGTAAGAGCAGAGAGGCATGTCAGAGAGTGTCCCCAATGTCAAGGGGCCGACAAAACATTGAGACCACTACGTCCAGCCCTTGGAAAATTCGACACTCCCTCAAACCCGTGGGAAGAGTTGTCAATAGACATTCTAGGACCGGTGCTGGATGACCAGAGCATACAGAAATACGTGTGTGTCCTCATCGACCGTTATTCCAAATGGCCAGAAATAAAGGTGAGCGAATCCATGGACACGGAGAACATCCTGGAGTTTCTATCGGAAACATTCACCCGAGAAGGAATTCCCAAGTCCATCTTAAGCGACAATGGACCACAGTTCACGTCGGAAAGATGGAAACAATTCATGGGTAGAAATGGCATCTCGGTAAAGCACACGGCCATATACCATCCGGCAGGCAACGGTCTGGTGGAACGATTTAACAGAGTGGTGATGGGGGCCATACAAGCGGCCATCACCTGTAATAAAGACTGGAAGAAAGCGTTGGAGAACATGGTATGGGCCTACAGAATAACGCCCACAAGCACGGGGTACAGCCCGTTCCAAATATTGAGAGGTCGCGAACCCTTCACGCACGACAACAGAATATGGAAGGAGAAGGTGGTGACCAGTGAATGGTCCCCGGCGGTAGTAAGAGCAAATCTGGAGAGAGCACAAGCCACCTACACCAACAACTACAACAAGAGGAGGAATGTGAAGGACACTCATTTAGAGAGAGGAGAATGGGTGAGAGTAAAGCTGGCGACCCTACAAAGGAAGGGAGACAGTAAGTACAGCAAGCCGATGCAGGTTAAGGAAGTCTATGATCGAGCGGCCCTGCTCAGTGATGGGAACGTGTGGTCGCAGGACCGCATGGCCCGGTGCAACAAGATATTGAGATGGGAACAGTGGGGTCCGGAAGGTGAAGACATGGAAGACCTGGATGAAGAGAACAAGATGGGCGGAAGTGAACAAATGGGAGAAGCAGGTGCAGGAGAGGAGCAAGAAGGCGTGTCAAGGGGTGAGACCCCAGTGGTAGAGACGGACAGGCCGAGTGGCAATATGAACAGCGGAGGAGCGATGAGTGGAGGAACAGAAATCGAGGAAACGCAGAGCCAAGGGGCTCGAGGGAACATTGGTAAGGTGACCAGGAGCGGAAGGCAAGTCGTAAGGCCTTCCAGGTTCCGAGACTTTGAACTAACCTGCGAACTGTAAGTGACTTATTTTTGGTTTGGTAAAAGGGGGAGATATGTAGCGGTCTAGTTGTGGTCACGTCACGTTGACGTGACGTAGGCGGCCATGTTGGCGCCGGGGTGTGCGCGCGGCTTCAGCGCGCTGAGCAGCGACAGGGAGAGAGTGCCGGCCGGCGCTCCTCGGTACATTCCATATTTATACTAATAAATATAGCGGTGTCCACACAACGTGCCTCGAGTGATCATTGATAACATTACATCACTCGTTCCCTTCTCAGTGGTTGCTTGCCCTGTTCTCACCTGCCTCTTCCCCGGGCCTCTCCCCCTTTTAGTCCTGCTCCCCTAGACTGTATTCTCTATCCCTCATTCATTCAGTTCGCCTCCCCCTCCTCCCTCTCTTTACTCCGCTCCCTTTCCTAACCCCTCGCTTTCCTTCTCTCACTCTCTCTGCCCCGGCCCGTCCGCCCTGGCTGCTCTGACCGGCTTTCCACAATCCCACTGCATATAGGCTGTACCTACAGCGCAAACAGTCTGGGAGGAAGGTATTGTGCCGTCACAGTGTCATAAATAAGTGCACAGGTAAGCTCTCAATCGTTGTTTCTCATCTGTACCCGGACATATTCAGTCTCCATCGGCCCGCGAAGGGTGTCATAATGCTCAGATCTCACCATATCTGTGTGGTGTTGTGACCTGATACAATATTGGGATTCCGCTTGTCTGGCGAACAGGCTAATTGAGAACGTGGTCCAAATACAGGCAACCAAATATACTTTCCTTGAGATGGGTGGATTGGAGGCTGTCTGGAGATGGCTGGATGCTCTGGAGATTCACCGGTGGTGGAAGGATACATAGATGGATGAGTGGGCAGAAGAGTTACAGGAGAGTGTGTCCGGAAGGATGAGTGAATGTATACACGAATGAATGGATGAATGCTCCAAATGATGCACAAATGCGTGGAAGATTTTCTAGTGAATGGTAGGCCTGGGCAAAAATTTCGTTCCGTTCGCGGAAATTGCGATAATTTGACATTTTTGCGTTCCGCGGAGAGCGCGAAAATGTCAAAAATTCCGGTTTCCGCAGCTTGGCGATAATTTGTTTCTTGCTCGCGCTGTAAAATGATACATTCTCACGCGCGCGCGATCGCCTTACCTGAATCCCTGCGTTCGCCGACAAGTTTTCTTGATCCGGTCGCGTTCTCCATGAGATGTTGTATTGTTTTTAGCCATTTGCGCTGTCTCGCGACAGTTCGCGCCCGCAGTGACGTCATGCGTCGCGCGATCACGTCTTTCTTCTCGCGATCATGCACCGCGAGAACAACTCAAAACAAGATGGCCGCGCCCGCAAGCAACCACATGGGTAAGTTGGTGACCCGCAACCATGCAGAAAATCTCGCGAACATGCCGGAAAAAAACTTCCGCATCTTCGCGATATTTCTGCTTGTTTGCGATAATTTTAAACATTCTCGCGATAATTTGCGAAGGTTAATTCCGCAAATTCCGCCCACCCCTAGTGAATGGATACATGGATGGGAGAATCTCTAAAAGAACAGATGGAGGGATGGACAGATGAACACAGAGGATGACAAACATGGATGAATTAATGGGGGATGATTGGGTGAATGATGCATGGGCTGAACACCTCTTATGTCGGCCGCACTTGCTCGCTAAGTAAAATTCATCCCCAACTTTTATGCCTCACCAGTTTCAAATGTCACCAGCCACCACTGGAAGAGTGTGTGTCACAAATGGATTGCACACTGGCGATCATTGCTCTTGTTCAGCCACATCCATCAGTCTAGCATCGACCAACGTCTGGATTGCGACCACTTTAACCAGGTCATCCCTGTGTCAATAAGAACCCTGATTGACCACGAGTCAAAGGTTTTCTTGACCGATGGTCTCGCTGTGAATCTAAAGAGGATAGGAATAGCCTCAGGGATTCTTAAGCATTGTGCACCCTACATCCCGAGTAACCCGGGCCTTGAGGATCCCATACGCAGCTGGATGGATCCTACAGAATGCATTGCTACCGAAATCCTCCAGAAAATCCTAAAATATGGCAAGGGGCAATGGGTGGTGCAGGCTGCAGTAGCCTCCCGAAGAGGGTCCTGGCACTTATTATGTTTACAAATTAAGCACTGGCGCTTGAAAATTCACCCTATACGTAAAGGTGGGGATCCGACACAACCTAACAACTGATTGCATTAATCGACATCGAGGACAAATATTTTGCAGGTTTGCTGCTAAAAGACCTTGCATGGGGGCGAGGAACGAAGGCTAGTCCCCTGACAGGACTCCGTCAACAGCGGTGCTGCATATCAAACTTGAGGGCGACCTCCATGCTCATGGAACGCACCACCCAGACTCACTCACTCCCGTATGTGTGCTTTGTAGATTTCAAGGCAGCTTTTGACCTGATCCTAAGGCAGCTTAGATAGGGAAATCTGCAACTTTGGGGTCTCCCGCCACGGCTTCTGAGAGCTGTAGAAACCCATACACAGGTATAGGGTCAAGGATAAAGGTGGGCGTTGGGAGCATTCGTGCAAGAAAAGTCGCAAGCACAGAAGGCTTCAAGCAAGGATGTATCCTGGCGCCCCTGCTTTTTAATCTGTTCATCTCTGATCTCGCTGAGGCCATGGATAAGGCATCCTCTCATCCACCGAAACATGGGAAAAAGCCTCGCTCCAAAGTATGATACGCAGATGACCTGGTGTTGCTAAACCGAACAAGAGTATCTCTGTAGAGGCTGATAAGTGCACTTTTAGAATATAATACATCAAATAAGCTGGAGGTAAATTTAGAAAAGACAAAAATGATCATTTTGGGATAAGGCTGATTAAACTGGACTCAGATGGGCGGGACAAACATCGAAAAAGTTTCAATATACAAATATCTAGGTGTCAGATTAGAATCAAGAGGCAAAAAGAGTCCAATAAAAACAGAGCCCATGCCCTTGAAGCTGCCTTCCTAAACTCAGTGAAAAGTTGTGGGGTCCCAGTCTGGAACCAATCCTTGCCGTTGCATCACCGGTTTTATCATATGAAAGTGAAATCATGCTGGGAGGTAATGCCAAGCTGTGGGATGCTTCGATGTGGAGAATATACAAATGTGTCTTCCAACCACCTAAATCAGCCTCGCCTGGTGCAGGTTCGTCCGGTTGTCAGCCTTGATAGGCAGTCTGTGGCCAAGCAAAGACAAAGGGGCAGATGTACAAGAAAGTGCCGCAGCGCGGCATCGCGGCATCGCAAGCCCTTTGGCTGTGCCAAGCTGCGCCACTTTCAGGAAAGGAATGCAACATATTTACAATGATATGTCGCATTCCTGTGCCCTCCCCTGCGCTGGCGCACAAACTGCAGCCATGCGCTGGTGCAAGGCAGTACCAGCTTTTGGGCAGTGCGAGCGGTGCCACCACACTGGGTGCCAAGGTCAGGGGGCACCATTTGGGCTCTGAAATCGGTGTCAGTCGCATTGCCCAAAAGCCTGCACTGTTGAACATCAAGCTTTCTTTTCCAGGAAATGAAATAAAAGGTTTTGCGTTAACATTTCAGTATGCCTTCTTGCCGCCTTGATTGCTAGAGCCAGTCTAGTCAGCTCAATTTTGTGTAATTCACTTTCAGTTTGTGAATTTAAACAAAGTAAGTTGTAGGCAGGGCTGGCTCTGTGGCAGAGCAACATATAGTATAGTTTTAAATGCACCTGCTGACGCATTCCTTGCTTACAGCAATTTTCTGGCAACAATAAACATGTCAGGATAACTCAGGTGATTAATGTTTTTTCTGCAGAGAGAGATCAGAGATCGGAACTTTCACTTGTGAAAGTTGTGATTTATTGTAAGGTAGCACAGAGGGTTAATGTGCCTGCTACAAAGAACGTGTACCATGCAGATCTCAAAGAACAGATCATGTAAATACGTCTATTGCTTTTGTCAGAGAGATCCTATTCTTACTTGCAGTTTTTAAGTTAAAATCCCTGTATAGAACAGTGAGCAATTGCATGGTATAGGTTAGAGCGTTACGATTTTATCCCCAGTCTTTTATTATCCTAATGTTGCAAAATGGGTAGATAGGGGCAGAAATCAATTCTTATTATTAAAGAGAACCCCCAACCACGGTGTTCAGTTTTATATTCTAATTTTGTCCTTCTCTAGACCAAGCAGTCTTAAACTATGCTGCCTACAAGTATGGATGACATGACTCCTATTGGAATCCTCTGTCTTATGTAATGTTTCCCATACTGATTTACACATGTATAATTGATTCAGTGGCATAGCAAGGGAGGGAGGGGTGGTCCGCTCCAGGTGGCATGAGTTTTGGCCGCGGCGGCTTCTCCCACTCTTACCTGCCATCTAGGGGTTGCAATCCCCTCTCCCCCACTCTTCAATCGACTGCAACGGGTGGAAAACGCAGTGACCTCCACGGGCAGCCAAAAGACTAGCTACGGTACTGAATTGATTGTCTCTGTATAATATGTGTGATGTAAAAAGCTCTGACACCCAACACTAGTATGTGTGTTGGTATAAAACTAATTTAATGAATCTGTGAGAAAGTAGTTATGGAGACTTGAGGTGCACTGTTGAAGGGTGGTAGTGAGGAAATCCCTGATGGAGGTGGTCATTGGGGGGCGCCAACAAACATTGTCGCACAGGGCGCCACCAGCGCTAAAGCCAGCCCTGGGTGCAGGCACCCTTGCACTATGGTGCAAGGATACATGCTTCATGGGGAGATTGTTTTTGTGCACGAAGGGGCACTTTCCTGCACGAAAACAATCACTACAGGCGTTTTCCTCTTTCAATGCGTAATGTAGATTCCTCGTAAATCTAGAAATGTATCTGGTTCCATGGGTGTTGCGTCGGAACACCCACAGCAACACCCATGGAACACCTCTTTCACGCAAAGTGCTGCGTGTGGATAGGCCATATTTACAAGGACATGAAAAGCCACACAGGTTGGCTTTTTCTGTCCTTGTGAATATGGGGCAGAGAAATGCGTTGCCAGTGCGTCACAAAAAGTGACGCACTGGCAGCGCAAGGGGCTTGTAAATCTGCCCCAGAGTGCATTGCTCAAACTGTGCCGCAAGGTTAGAATAGCAAGCCCCAGCACACACTCAATAGCATAATATGGAATGCGCTAAAGAGTCCCGGAGGTAAGTGTGGTAAATATTTAAATTACCTGTACTATTTTTTATGCGGTAAAGTCTAGTAAGAATAACTCAGTAAAAATAACAGGCAGAATCCGTGGTATTAGAGGTTCTGAAAAGGACTTTATTCCTTACAAAGGAATTATGGTTCGAACCAGGCAATCGTATTCCATCACCACGAAGGTTCAGGAAGGGATAGGCAATACATTATTGACAAGTAATGATATATATATGAAATGCATTACATTAAGACAGATGCAGGAGGCGTAACAGCTGATAATACAGATAAGAATACACATACGTAATGAAATAGGCGTTATAATAGGCGTATACTAGAAACGTCATTTAAAATGATGTCACAAGTGGGTGGATCCATAAGAGAATCCTGCAGTGTCAGCAGAAATATTTAGCAGAGATGCGCGCGCAGCCGCATGACGTGTGATTGACGTGCAACTAGAGGGTGAAGGGGAATTGACATTTAGCTCTACATGTGGAGACAGAAGTCTGGGGGGTTAGGTCAACCTAATCCCAAATCGTATCTAATATCTTTGTTTAAGGAACTGTTTTATCCAAAAGGAAAGGTCTCTCGGACGGAATCTATTCTATACTGACTGTTAGTGCATGTACAAGCGTCTAAGTGTCTACATGAGATGCGAGGGGGCAGGAATCTTCCATGGTAACAGGGGCTATGAATTACTTGCATGAAGACAGTGAGGCCGGGCCCTTTGCTCGGTAGCTGGAAGGATGTTTACCTAAACCACTAGACAGGAATGCATTGGATGAGGAGCGGAGCAGATAACTTGAAGGCTGAATACAGTTTTTGGCAGGCAACAGGCCGCGTCAGGCACCGTTAGCCGCGCAGGAAGTAAGACAAAGTTCATGGATACAGATGCAGGTCCAGGCTGGAGCATTTCAGAGGCAGAAGCAAGAAAAAGCTCGATGGCAGAATTCAGGGCCTACCTTGCCAGAGCTGGAAAACGTGAAAAGTATACCATATAAAGTCGGTGGCAAGGCATACTTAGGAACGGAATATCTGGCCCATTCATGGCAGATCTGAAAGAGGACATGTTAACGTTGGACACAATTGTATTTGCGTCTTCATAGCTTGAAGTGGAGGGAACATACATGTACTTGTAGCATGTACATGGAGCCGTTGGGGTCTAAGATAGGGGACATAACTGATCATAAAATTCATATTTCCTCATTCCCTCCTTGTCCCCTACGGACCCTTCATGAAATATCCATCTTCATTAATCCATCAATCTGTTCATATAACATCATTTGTTCTTCTTTCTTCTTCCGGGATCTTGAATGAAAACTTGAAGGCGGGATACACGATGTGGCACACAGACCACAAATCGCTGGCCCACATTGTAGACACAAGCAGCAACTGAATAGTATGAGAAAGCCAATACCTAGGAAGGATAGGATCCTCCATCCCCAGGCTGACAACACGCTCCAGAACCAACCGGACCAAGTCCAGGTGCCTGGATTCTGGTGTATCTGGCTTACAATCTTATGAAGGCGAGTTATGGCTTTATATACTGACGGCGCGTTTTCTGGTATGAAAACACAGCAACTTGATCCGATGACCCTACAAGCTCCGCCCCTATCGGCCAGGATGACGTCAAGGACAAGACGATTTTGAAGAACAACAATCCGCATCGCAGACTGCTCCTCTGTTAAGTTGCCTAAGGCGGAAGTAGTTTCATTCACTACTGCTTCAAGGGTTCTAGTTAATCTACGTATCAGCTTACTATTAGTGACTGTACCTATGTAGGGAAAGAAACCTTTATTGAAATCTGTGTATTGCTCCCATGCCGTTTCAGTGTAGTCGACAATCGGGAGATCTCTCTGCTGTCTGTTGTGTACTAAATGGGTATTCCTATGGTAATCAGGCGGGGCTAGTAAAACAGGTGGCAGAAGGAATGCAATGTAACAGGTACCATCCCAATCTAGAGGTAAACGTATATATGCGGTCTGGCCACATATGAAGTAGGAATGACGAGAAGCTCTAAATGTAGACTTGCCTTGATCACTGAATTCGATTACAGTGGTACATTTACTATGGCCCATGTGCATTGAACCATTCTTTCTTACACATAATTCCCCTTTAACTGGAAATACTGACATAGCGGGCAAGATTGGTACAGCTTCGGATTCAACATTCAGAATCATGAGGTTAAGTGTAAAGTTACCTAATCCATATACTTCATTTTCTAGATCAGTTCCTGTTCTTTTGGGAAGTCCCTCCTTGTTAGGGTGGCAGACTTTAAGTAAAACTAGGTTCAGGTTTCCCCATACCCAGTTGTCTTGATAAACTACTGAATTTGAATCTAGGGAATTAATCAAACTAAACCATGCTCCACAGGAGCCATTGTGTGTGAATGGATACGGAAAGAGAGGCAGAACTCCCTTGTAGTTCTGATAGGGAGGGAGTCGGCCACATATCCAACAATTTGTAGCATTGCTGGTCTGATGGGAATGATGTAACATACTAATGAATGTGTTGTTGCGCAGCGCAAATCTATAGGACAACTCATGCGGAGGTAATTCGCTAAAAGAATGTTCGGCAGTAGCATTGAAAGCACGCTTGGAAATAAGGTAATACATGTGTAATAGTATACTTGCAGCGATGATCAGAAGACTTAGGAAAAACATAATTAATAATGTCACTATACAGTGACTACGAAGTGATTTACAGTACGCATGTTTCTTGAGCTGTTTCTGTCTATTTCTCTCTCTATTTCGGTCTAGAGGATACATGTCAGAGACAAATTCAACCGATTCACCTTGGAGAGGACTTAAACAATCAAATTGTCTGACTTGCTAGACCTTAGTTTCAGTTTATAATTCTCGCTCTCAGTCTTTTCAACCAGGGGAAGTTTTGAGTCAGTCTGTGAGGGAATGCAGGGCTGAAAGTTCAAGTCTGACGGTAGTCCATGAAATTTTTTTATATGGCTCGAGTGCAACCACCCTTTGCGTCCCTCAATCTTCACGGCTGTCCTTGTGGTCAGTAAAACGAGCTTGGGCGACTGCCAACGAGGTTCCAGCGGGCTCCTCCTGTCGAAGTTCCTTACAAGCACGAGGTCGCCCGGAACCACGTCATGGGGCTTCACCTCAGTGTTATCGGGAAAAGCTGCAGCTACCTGTGAACGACAAGATTGTAGTGCAGACATCAAGGAAGCCAGGTAATCTGTCAGCATATTACAATCAACATCAGTGATTTTACGAGGTATAGGCGTCCCCCACATATTTGGTGGTCTACCGAAGATCACCTCATACGGGGATAGCCCTGTTCGAGAGTGTGCTACCATTCTCATGTAAAAGAGCGCAACTGGTAAAGCTACTATCCAGTCGACACCTTTTTCTCTACATACTTTGGACAGTCTAATTTTCAGGGTTTGATTATGCCGCTCCACGAGACCTGCTGCCTCGGGATGTCGGACACAGTGGAATTTCCATTGATAGCCTAACAGAAGTGAAACGTGTTTCATTAGCTCGGATGAGAATGGCTGGCCGTTATCTGAGTACACGACACGGGGCAAACCATACCGTGGGAAGAATTCTCGAACTAACTGTTTGGCAGTAGTCGGGGCAGTGTAATCTGAAACCGGGTAGGCTTCTGTCCAACGAGAAAGAGCACATACAACTACGAGAACATATTTGAATCCTCGACATCGTTCCATCTGGATATAATCCATCTGGAGGACTTCAAAAGGGTGATCGGGAGGTTGAAATCCACCCTGCTCTACAGGTACGCCTTTACCTGGATTGAACTGACAACAAATCATACAAGTTCAGACTTTCTGTTTGGCTGCAGCTCGTAAGTGTTTGTTGAACCAAATGTGTTGAATACTGTCTAGCATAGCTTTCTCTCCTAGGTGCGCTGGACTATGTATTGTGTTAATGATGACTTGAACCATGGAGTCGGGAAGAAACCATATAGATTTTCCCTTCGTCATCCATCCTTGATCCGTTTGGATCCCTCCTAATTCAGTCCATCTCTTTATTTCTTCTGGTGTAGCATGTGTCTGTATGTCAATTATATCAAGGGCGGGATCCTTAACTGTCATGCAGTGTGTTGGTGTCGGAACTATTGTCTTTGTCGTGTCAGTTGTATGAGTCTGATTCTGAGCAGTCTGTTTAGCTGTTCTGTCAGCTAGGTCGTTACCCTGAGAAATGATATCGGTAACTTTTGTATGGGCTTTGCATTTCATAATAGATATTGCAGTAGGTAGATGAATTGCGTCTAATAAAGCTTGAATGAGAGGTCCGTGTTGGATGTGGGCACCGTGAGAAGTTAAATAACCTCTCTCTCGCCAAAGCACGCCGAAGTCATGGACGACTCCGAATGCATAACGTGAATCTGTGTATATGTTGACTTTCTTATTTTTGGCTTGAATACAGGCTTGTGTCAGAGCGATGAGCTCTGCTGCTTGAGCTGACAAGGTATCGATACAATTCGTTTCAATAACTTCAGTGTCTGTTGTGACTGCATAAGCGGCCACTAACTCTCCTGTACTTGTTCTCATGCATGAACCATCTACATACAATGTCAGGTCTGGATCTGATAATGGAATATCTGTCAAGTCCTGTCTGGGTTTCGTCGTAATAGTAATGACTTCAATACAATCATGTGCCAATGGGTCTGTTCCACTTAATGGCAAAAGTGTGGCAGGATTTAATGTACTACAACGTCTGATTTCTATGTGTGGCTGGAACAATGTCAATTCATAACCCGTCAGTCTTGCTATAGTCAAGTGTTGTGTTTGGGTCCGGTTCAAGAGAACCTCTACTGCGTGTGGTACTTGTACTGTCAATTGATGTCCTAATACTATGGAATCGCTTTGTCTGATTGCTAAAGCTGTTGCTGCGACTGATTTCAGGCACGCAGGAAGAGCCTGAGCTACGGGATCTAATGTACTAGAAAAATAAGCACATGGTTTGTGTGATCCTGCCTGCTCCTGAGTGAGTACTGACAAAGCAGTACCGTCGCGTTCTGTAACAAAAAGTGTAAAACGTTTGCTGTAACATGGTGTTGCTAAAACAGGTGCTTGACATAAAGCTTTCTTTAAGCTTTCAAAAGCTTGTGTATGTTCCTGAGTCCAAGGGAGGACAGTCGATGTCGCTGCCTCCTGTGTTGTCAACTGAATGAGTGGTTTAGCTAAAAATGCATATTGGGGGATCCACTGCCTACAGTATGAAGTGAGGCCTATGAAGGCCCGTACCTCCTTTTGTGTCTTGGGTGGTGGCATGTTTACAATTAACTGGATACGATCAGGTGTGAGCTGTCTCCCCCATTTGGACAGCAAGTGCCCTAGGTACACAACTTGCTGGGCACAAAATTGCAGCTTTGAAGGGGACACTTTGTGCCCCTTGTCGGCTAGGAATTGTAAAACCGTCAGTGATGCTTTTTCACATTCAGGTTCGCTTCGGGCGGTGATCAGCAGATCATCGACATATTGAAGCAGGGCAGTGTTAGCTGGCATGTGGATACTGTCAAGTTCTCTTTTCAGTGCTTGGCTATAGATGCTGGGGCTTTCTGTGAATCCTTGATGTGCGCGTGTGAATTTAAAACTTCGTCCATTTAAACTGAATCCGAACAAATATTGGCTTTCCGGATCGATTGGGACGCTAAAGAAGGCGTTCTTGAGGTCAATTACAGTAAAGAACGTTGCTTCTGAATCAATGGCTGTTAGTAATGAAGAGATATCTGGGACCCCGGGGTATTGTGGTACAATGCATTTATTTAATTCACGCAGATCAATAACTAATCGATATACTGGCGGTGCTTTTGGATCAGTTCGTTTAAGAATCGGAATTATCGGGGAATTACATACATTGGAGTCGGTTTCCACGACCACTCCTTGTGCAATGAGCTCGTCAATGATTTGCAGCAAAGCCACAACAGCATCTGGGGGTAACTTGTATTGTCGCATTCGTGGTAGTACCACTCCTGTTTTGAGTGTGACTCGATATGGTGTAATGTGCATGCAACCAACATCAGTGGGGCCTTGTGCCCATAAATGTGTAGGTAAATTCTGTAACCGGTGATCCATGTCTCTGGACACGTAGTGACCTTTAAAGTCACGCAAAAATAATCGTACTCCTTCCGGAGAACAACATATTATAGCTCCTAGAGCTTTCAATGTTTTTATACCTAACAAGTTTTCTGGACATGATTTCGTAAGCAATAGATCTGTAGTCCGTGTTAACGGACCGACTGTGAATGCAAGTGGTTGTGATACTTCGTTAATAGTGGGCTTTCCTGAAAAACCAAGGGAAATATTTTGTGAGCCTGAGAGGGGTGCCCCTGGGACTTCGTTGTGACTTATAGTTGTTCTGCTTGCCCCTGTATCAACTAGAATTTTTCTGTCTTTCCCTAATACTTTACTATGTACATAAGGTCCCTCTTGGTCTACAGGAACCTCAATAAGGGGTAAGCCAACTTCCTTCTCTAGGCTATTTCATGTGTATCGTTGGTAATCGGGATAGTCAGCTTGTGCATACTGGTACATCTGTTGTGTCGTTGTTTGTGTTGCAGCAATAGGCTGCGGCTGTTGTTGGGGTTGTGGTACGGTCTGTTGTGGAACTGGCATAGGTTGCGCATGCTGAGGTACTTGTTGTTGGACCTGATCCTGTCTAGGTGGACGTGGTCTCTCCTTCGTTATACCCGTAGAGATATTATGTTTCAGAACTGCGCAATCGTGTATGTAATGACCTGGCTGTTTACAATAGTTGCATGTCCCTCTAACAGGACCCGCTGAATCATTGGACTGCGTCGTACCCTTTTTATGACCGTCAGCTGGAACTGACTGAGCAACAAGCATTTTCATTTTCGTGTCTTTCATACGTCTTTGTTCATGTTCTTGTTCTTCTCTAATTCTATTGTGATGATATTGTAACATTTGTAACATCTGTGACGGTGTGTTACCTTGCCAAGTACTCTCGAATTTCAATACTCTATTCTTAACTTGGGGCAGGGAATTTTCAACTAATTTTGTCACAAACAGATGTGGATACGACTCACTATTTGCTTTTATGCCACTATTAATACCAAAACATTTTTCAAATCGGGAATAGAAATCACTAGTGTCTTCATCTTGTTTTTGTTTACAGGCTGAAATTGCACCCCAGTCTTCCTTTTTCGTAGTTAATAAACGTGGTAGTACCTGCACTAGTAATCCTGGTAATGCTGTAGTCCTTTCCCCAAGCCCTGAACCTGCAGCTCGGGCCTTTTCTTCGTTTTCTAATGCTGTCCAATCTATCTTTTGGTCTCCCACCTCCCATTCCTTTTCTTTGAGTTTCTCGTAAATACCGGCAGGCAATAAGACTTTTAATATTTTCATAATGTCAGGGTAAGTATACTCTCCCATGAGTAACATGTCTTTTATCTCACGGTGGAAACCTGCTGGATCTTTGTGATGGCTAGGTACTACTTTTTTCATTTCCAATAATTCAATTTTAGTTATGGGCGTGTACACAAACACGCGTTTAAAAATATTGTCATCACCTTTGATTGGGTGCACTTCGCGTAAGGGATTCTGTCTGTCTATATGATACGTTTTTCTTTCTTTGATGGGAACTGAAACATGTTCTGGGCATACGAAGACAATGTACTGGTTTCGATATTCTAGAATTTCTTTAATTAGATCAGTACCTGAACCTCTCCATTTATTCGTGAGTAATTCTATCAGTATATCAGGTAGGGGACCAGGATCGGAGTGTTCATTTTTATACAATATAAGGAGGTGTTGAATCATGTATATACCAGCTAAACGCTGTTCGTCTGGTGTGAGAATCAGAAACGTGTGTGCTAGCGCATCATCACTGTATTTTTCAGAACTGTCAGCCCATTGTACTGCTGACCTGGCTAATTCTTGTTCATCCATAGAATCGAGCATATGATACCCCCTTCGGTCTCAGAGTAATTTATCAGCAGCCTGGAATAGGTGTTCAGGGGACCTTGCATTTAACATAGGGGCTTGAAAATGTCTGTTGCATTCTGGACGGATCGGACGTATTGGATCATTAAAGTATCTGGTATTGTTACACGGTCTTCCCCTACCTACATAAGCTATCGTTTCTAATTGTCCCGTGGGCATTTCTGATTCTTCCTCCTCCTCTCCCTCTGATTCAGTTTTATCTGCTTCTACTCTGTTTTCATGTATTCGTTCTATTTCTTTTCTGATCTTTCGGCACATAGCTACTATACACTTCTGTTTATCATGTTTCCCTTCTGATATATTCTGACCCCATCTGGTAAGCACTTGCATTTCATCCTGATCTACCTCAGGCCTATCTCTGCTTCTGATCAAGCAGTTTATGAGGAAGCTTAACAGTAGTTTCTGTATATCTACTTTCTGGTATTCCATGGCCTTGTCAATACTTTCAGGGCCTTGTCCTGATTGGACAAAGTGATATATATCGTACAGATGAGCAACCATTCCTGGTAGTGTCATTAAATATGTGGACGCTCGTCGTATACGTAGTGATGACAGCAGCATTCTGTCATTTTTACTGGGCACTGGATCATATCTACAATCCGCAAGATGTTCCTTAAACCTATCGGATCTTGCTGTTTGAGGTGTATGTTGATATGCTAAATCTCTGAAGGACAATTTATTTCCTTGCGGTGGCGTGGAAAAAATTGCTGTCGCACCTCCTGTCGCACCTTCTGAGGTGCTAGGCATGAAAGGATTTGTTGGATGTAAGGTAGAAACTGTAGATGCAGGAAAAGCGGTAGAAACAGATGGACCTATTGGAATGTGCGGAGGAGTTTGTTGTTGCGGAGGTGGGGGCGGATGATCTCGGCGTTGAGCACCATCGACAGGCGGTGCATGTGGTGGAACATTAACATATTCAGGAGCTACATCGTCTAAATAGGAAGAAAGGAAAATATCTTTTGCGGTCTTGGGATTTGCTTTAATCGGGAGTAATGGGGGTGGCAGATCTTTCGGTATTTCCGGGGTGGCCTTAGGTAAACCCTCGGCCAGAAGAGGATACATACCATTCATAAGAGTGTTTCGTTGTCTGTCTACTTGTTCTGTTTTTACTCGGATACCTTCCTCAATTAATATATTCTCTCGGGCTTTATTTGAGTTCTCCCTACTTTTCTCTTCTTTTCTGAGCTCTTTCTCTGTGCGTCTATGCGATTCTTTACGCCATAACTCAATGGCGTCTTTCTGTGACTGTCTGGCTTTCTTTTTCCATAATTCTTCTTCTACTCTCATGATGCAATCTGCATCCCATGTCCGAGCTGCGGGCCACCTCTGACTTTCTGCTAGATCCTTGGTGTAGTCCACCCATAAATCAAGATATAATACAGCATCTAGGCCATGTTTATGGTACATAAAGTACCCTGGAGTGTCCCTAGGTGGAATGGGAACAGCTTCTTCGAGTACTCCTTTTCTAGTTTTGATCTGTCTTAATTTTGAAAAGAACGGCATCCTTAAATCTTGCTACTTGATTCTTACTCAAACTGGACTTGAACACAATTAATACAATAAACACAATAATGAACACTCATTCATACCACAATTTTTAAACATATTAAAACATTTAACATTTAACATTTAACGAACAATGATAATTAGAAGAAAACTAGTTACTGACATAATACTAATACTAGATAATACTGGATTATATACAAGACATACTAGATATACTGCTAAACAGTACAGATACACTGCTGAAACAGTGCAGACCGGATCTGTGTACCCAAACCCGTCTTGACCGGCACAAACTAATGTGCACGTCTAAATGCCTCCCCAGCAACGGTACTCACCGGGTAGCACGGAACGGAAGGCCTCGGAACTGAACTGGACTGGACCGGACTCGACTCGACTCGGAACTTCGGAACCTGGTGGGCCTCTGTATACCTCGGATCTTGCTCTCTCAGCTAGGCTCTGGTCGAGACACTTCGCACTTCTCACCGCCTCGTCTGGGTGTTGATCGCAGCCTCAGTCACCCCCGCTTGGCCGGAGGGAGATACAGGAAATCCTGCGGGTACGCGTAGTTGTCCGTCCAGCTGTGGCAGGAGACCGGGCCTGCAACGCACCTCCGGCGCGTGAGATGGGAAAGCGTCCCTATTCGGGCGCCAAGCCCGATACCTACACGCAAGCTTGGGGGATATATGTATCCAGGAAGTATGGAATCTGGGCACAGGCCAAAAAGGGGTTTAAAAACACACACATTAATGCTCAGTCCATGAGCAGACTCTTTGACAAAAATGCATTGGCTCATTGGTCTGATGCCCGGATGGTCTGACCATCCTATAATACCCCAGGCCAGCAATCATGACTCAAGATACGCAAACTGTAGACCATTGTACACTTGAGGGCCTTGCCAACACTGGACTTTTATTGGGGGGGGATCTGTAGAGTGCACAGACACTACAAGGAGTGCCCCAGCCCTATGTCGAAAGGCTGACTGCAGGAACTGATGGAACAGCCAGGTTTTTTGCTTTTTCTAAAAGTGGATGTGTCAGCCATTGTGTGAAGCTCAAAAGGGAGTTTATTCCAGGCGACTGGCCCTGATAGAGAAAGGACCGGCCTCCTATTCTTGCCCGGCAGATCTTAGGAGAATGGCCAACAGGTCTCCTTACTGAAGTGGCAATGTTGATCACTTGAGGCGAAATGTAGACTTGGTAAAGGGGAAAGTGAATCAATTTTGCGTCCTATGTCTGTACCCTGCATTACTAGAAACGTGTAGATGCCTGCTCCGGCCGTTGTTTGATGAACTGACGGTCTGCTCCAAGGGTCGAAGTGGGAAAAAATGTAGGAGAACTGTGGGCAGAGAATCAGAGGGCGGGAATAACCTGAGGGTTGGGTCACCGGGCGGAGTCAGAGGTGTGGCCAGAAAGAGCCACACATCCCAATTTTTTGTATTTGTTTGGCATTTTAAAATGTATTCAATATTTAGTTAAACCAATGGATACACATGTTTATTTAAGTTTAATATGAGTTATTGGTGTTAAAATACATTCACAAAGTGGGACATGTTTCCAATCACAGAATGTCCCAAATACTCTTATGAGTGGAACCAGGAGCCATGCCGTTTCTGTCATCAGCACTTCTCCTCCCTTTTTCCAGAAGAGCAGTTCAAAGAAGAATGGGAAAATATCCCAGTTTGCAAATGTTTTCCAAATAATTATAGCTCTGCTATATTTGCCACATAATAGATCGTCTTCTTCACAATCTGGTGATTTCAACAAAAAAATTGTTTGTAGCTGAAACAGATTAAAACTTACCAAGAATTTGACTTGTGTTGCTGCGAAATGGAGGTCCCTTTGCAAAGGTTGACTGGTCACTTTTCTCCCTGCTGCTTTTGCATATTACACTGGCACTAATGAAGCAACATCTTTGCAGAGACTTTTAGTCTGTGTCAAAATATCAAAATAATAAGGCACCAGAATATGAACTGCATTATGCTGCATATATGTTTTGCTACCCAATTTAGTCAACACTGTGCATAATTGTGTCCTCCATTGCTGCATAATTCCAGTGGCCCCAAAGCAGATGCACATGTTAAAAGGGCTTGTGCATGAAGCAGAGAGACCGTGAAGTTTGCGAACGTAGTTTGGCATGCGTGCAAATCCTGCATTGCTGATCCCTGGTGAGTTGCAGCTACTACTGCTGAAACAAGGCCAATGGCGGTACCAATGGGTGATGCGGACTGGCCTCAAGGGCCCTGTGAACTCAGTGACAGAGTCACTGACGCTATAGGGTGTGCTGCTTCGTAGGCATGTCTGCAAGACTGGAGGAGAACTTCAGCATGGATTGTGGTGGACAGGCCTTCAAGGTTAACCCACACTTGCCACCGCTAGGGTCCCCACCTGGTGGTGCTAAGACACCAGGGCTTCTAAGGTCCTGCGGGGCCTTCTGAGGTCTAGCATGGGAATGTTCTCCCGCAGGAGAGTGGTCTGGTGGACTGGTCATAAAGGATGAACCTGCTTATCCTGTTCCAAATTTTGTGTACCAATTTTTGGGTCTAGGAATTTGCACCTTTGCTTACAAGCTTACCATTGTGTATTCGCCTTGCCAGCCATTGAAACATGTTGTCTGATGACCCAATTTCTTCAAGCAGCGGGCCGGTCCAGGAGGTCGATGTTTTTGGACTAATTGATATGCTGCCTTCGCAGTTTGATGTATTAAGCACGATTTTATGTATTTTACGGGCTGGCTTTTATACGATGCTATATGTATTGTATCGCTATTTTGCAATTGATTTGTATTATAAAGATGATTTTGATCTGATCAGATCCAAATTCAGCAGCTCTGGCCATAGTACCACATCCTCTTCCCCACTGAACACCATGCTACCCCAATGAGAGAACTCGCACTGCCTTCCACTACAACCCAATTGTGCCCCGCTATAAACACCTGGATGTGACTCAGTTCAAATGATGCTCTAGACAAGAGTAATATTCTGCATGAAAAAAGTAACAACATCCTGGAAAAAGTAAAGGTGCAGGATTAAGTAAAGCATGTGAAATGTAAGCAGGAACAACATGTTTACCTTAACGCATTTACACTCATTATTCAGAAATCAATACACGTTTTTGCCTGAAAAGTTATGGACATGACTACAAGGCCCGGAAGGGACCCGTTTTAATGTCCATTGCTTATGTAAGCAGTATGGGTTAAAAAGATCACATCCCTGAACACAGAGCCGTAGAACTCATTTTATAAACTAAAATAAGGAAAACAGCTGATAAGGATCACATTAAACGTTCTCAAATGCACACATCAGCAGAAAGCCCAGAAAAGGAAAGTTGCGCTTCACTGGCAAACTCTGTAAAATGAGGCTAATGTGTTGGGTGTGAATAAAACCAATCTGGCCACTTTGCGACCACTCTGTCTTGCTTTATTTAGTTATTTCGTTATTTTTCGTATTTTTAACTTTTTTTTCTTTCCATCCCAAAGGCTACACTTTGGAATAGAAAAATGTCAGAGAAAGACAGCATTTCCAGCAAAAGTCCTTCCTTCTGTTTTGGGTCTAGTTCACAGGGGAATGAATGAAGGACGGGGGAGGAAAGAGCCATTTCTTGAAGCCACGGTTTTCATTCAGCAGCGAGACAGAGACAGAAAGAGAGGGAATGAAAGGAAGAGGAAAAGAGAGAGAGAGAGAGAGAGGAGGGGGCAGCTGGCAGTAGCAGAGCAGGACAAGTGGACACTGTCCTTATCTTCTCTGGGAAAGAAGGAAGAGACAGAGGGGCATATTATCACGAAACGGCGTTACAATTATCGCCACTTTAGCGGCAGAAAACTTCCACTAAAGCGGCGATAATGGGCTTGATAATATGCCCTTGAGAATTTCCATAGAAGCCCATGTTCTGGTGTCAACATGGGCTTCTATGGGAATTCTCTGCGGCATATTATCAAGCTCATTATCGGCGCTTCAGTGGCAGTTTTCTGCCGCTAAAGCGGCGATAATTTTAACACCGTGCTTGATAATATGCCCCAGAGTTATTTTCCTTCTCTGCCCACACCGCCCGTTGCTAAATGGCCACGAAGGGCCAAGCCTTATCTATAGGCCTCAGCTAGTTCCGCCATCCTGGTACGCATTTTGAAAATAAAATAGTAGGGAAACGGATTCTATTGAATTGAAAAGTAGGAGCACTTCATGCCCTGCCGATCCCACCCATTTCGAGCACTGGTCCGGTAATGTAGGCAGGCCGTTATAGTGGCCCTAAAATTGGCCAATATAGAACTGACGGTCAGTTTGGTTACATTTATGTCTATCTTCTTGGGCATGCTTAGGTCCCTGCCGAAGGAGGCCTGAAAGATGACATAACCCAGTAGGTGTAGTGGTGGTAGTGTGCAAGGCGCTATTTTCCCCAAATGCGCTTACTCCTAGCGTTGTTTTAAGATTAATTTTGCCAAAGTGACGCCTTTATTTTGCAATTGGAACTGTTTACATTGGGCTTGCCTTCTTCCCACCGCTCTTACCTGCATGGCCCGATCCCGTCCCTATATCATTTTTTATTAATTATAGTTCCCATCAACTAAAATATGTGGTGGAATTCGAACCAGAGCGCCCTTTATGACAGGACTAAGACAATGCACACCGATAACCGCCTGGATACCCTATCGGGCATTATAAATCCCGATTGATTGATTGATATAAACGGGTACTTCTCAGCCGCCATGGCACTTTTCTTTTTCTGCACAGGCACAGCGGCACTAGAAGATTAAATCATGTTTAATAGTAATTTAGAGTTTTAAATGTAACCTTTTTTTAACTCTTTGTACTTGTCAGTATTTTGATTCTGGATTGTATTTATCGTGTGTGTATTTGTTTTGCAAAGGTTTTAATTAGCCGTGGAATAAAAATACATCTGAATTACAAACTCAAAAAAACCCACTTAAATTTACCAGTTATCGTTTAATGACGTAACTATAATGTGCGCACTCTCGTGCTCGGCTTATGCCCTCACATATGACTATATTGCAACACTCATGACATGCTCTATGACATCACTGATACCATCACTGATGACATCATTAATGACCTCACTGTGCATGGTGAGTGCCCATGTTATAGGTATTTCACTTAACTACAAGCCGGGTCCTGACTTGGGGGCATATTAACAAGGCGGCGCTATAAAATTATCACCGCTTTTGCGGCCGTTTTCGGACGAAAAGCGGCGATAATTTTATCGCCTTATCAGCAAAGACACGCTATCGCGTGTTTTGCTGACTTAGCGCCCGTTTCCAGCATGCCTAACTTTGCATCGCTAATGAGATGCAAAGTAGGCGTGGCTGTCAAACCAACCAGGGAAAATATCGCGAAGGCAGCTTCGCGAAATTAACAAGGAAGGGTAGCGATTATTTAAATCGCGTTAAGTATGCCTTAACGCAGGAATTTAACGCCTGTTAAATTCCTGACTAAGGCATACTTAACATGGGGTGTGGATTCTATTACTGGACCGGAGGCTTCGTATTATGCTTCTCTTTCTATTTATTGCTACCCACAGCAGCCAATGAAAACTTTTGTTATATGAAAAAACAACAACATTTCTCATGATGCATATAACACATCACTTCCTGCAGGGCCCCATAAGAGCCAGCCACACCGGAACCAGTCCTCTTTCTTTGCTGCTCACGCAGACAGTTAAGTTGACGGCTCCGATTTCATTGGAATTGATTTGTGGCAATGCTTTATACTTGATATGCAATTGTGGTAGCGATTAAAATGCTTACATTGTGTTCACGTTGACAACCGCTGGGAGTGTGCGGTAGTATCGGCGGGAGCGCCGGATCTCTTCGGCAACCTTCGAGTTGAAGTGTAGGGGAATCGCGCTGCGGCGCTTTGTGGCCACCGCGGAAGCGCGCGGTGGGGTTGGGAGCACTGCAAGCGACGAGCGGCCGAGGCGCGAAAGAGCATAATTTGAATTTGATAATAATTAGACGCGGCGCTCGGCTGCTTCGCATGCCCCAGGTAGCGCGCTGCGCTTCACTCCGTTTCAGCACCCGGTACCGCCCCGCCTTTGGCGGGTGCAAGATTATGACTTGTGGGCGCTGAGGCTTCCCTTGTATGCCCTGACGCCAGGAGCCTGGTAGTTTTAGTTTCGTTAGCGTTCCCACGTGCGTAGCCCAATCTGGTTGATTTTTAGTAGGATTTGGGCTACGCACGTCAAAACGACCCTGTTACTTTCATTTTTAGCATTTGAGCTGTGATTTCACTCGAAGAGCACTGCTGACGCCTGGCTGGCTGCAAAAACGACCTGGGCCCGGAGGGAGCACACCTCCTTGTATCTGATTTTGCTCTTTGGCTCCACTACGCCCGGTGGGCTGTAATAATTGTCTACAGCTGTTGCTGAGGAGCTAGGTACCGGTGCTGCTGTGCTGTGGGTTGGCTCCCCCCTTGGATTTTCCTCCCTGCTCTTACCTTATGAGCAAATACCGCTACAAGTGTGGTTCCACTATGGATACGTGGGTGCATTATGAGGAGGATGATGCCTTGTATGAAGAGGAGGTAGGAGGACCTGCCATTGAAGATAATATTGTTGAGGCCCTGGATGCTTCTGTCCAGGAGTCGGTCAACAAGGCCCTAGAAAAAACAGTTCCGGGAACTGTACAACAAGCCCTGGCGACGGCTTTAAAGCCCATCACTAAGCAGCTGGAGAGGTTTGCAAAGAAGCATGGCTTCCCTAAACAAACAGAAGGGATCTCAGGTGACTCCCGGGATAAGTCTTGGCCGCATTCGGAGTCCTACGAGACGCTTCCGCGCCCGATTAGAGAGCGTGAGAAGGTTCAGGACACTGACACAGAGTCTACGTCCACCTCTTCTGACACCCCGGATGACTCCCCTCCTAAAAACAAGGCCAGGAAGACTAAGCATGCGGAGCCCTCCCCGCCGGCTCCTACACCCTTTACCTTCAACCCCGCGGATATTGTGCACCCCAGATCATCGGACTGGTTACCGGCTCCTGAGGTGGCCGCGTACTTACACAAGAACTTACGCAAAGGGTTTGATAAAGAGGTGCGCAACAGGTTAAGGTCAGAATGCCCAAGACCAGATCTCTCAGACAAGGTGGCAGAGACGCCTGACATTGACCCCAGCATGCTTACTTTTCTAAAAAAGTTCGCCAAAGACCCCAAGAAAGGGATTGATCGCGCTTGGCGGGGTTGCCAAGACAAGCTCCTGGACGTGGTCGGGCCCCTGGAAAAATTTTTGGAGATGGCCCTGGAGGCACAGGAATCGGGGAGCACGATTGACTCCCACGTGCTAGCAGGCTGGACCCAACGGGCTATCTGCTTGCTAGGGAATGCCAACTGCGCGATATCTACCGAGCACAGGAAATCGATATTAATGCGCATGGACGCCAACCTTACAGAGCTGGCTGCGGCGGAACCTGGGCCATTGGCGGACGGTAACCTTTTTGGTGACCGGTTTGTCAAGGACGTTGCAAAGTACGTGGGCACGTTCACAACCCTGGACAAGGCTCAGGCCGGGATCAAGCGCGTTTTTCACGCCGGTGTTTTCAATAGGGCCGGACGAGGGCGGGGACGCTCGTTTGGCCGTCAGCACTCCCAAGGTCCCCAGCGAGGAGATTTTGGACACGGCAGAGGTGACTGGGATTCCACCCGTGGTGGTACTTTCTACCCCACCAGACAGCGCTTCAACAAGCGGCGCTTTAACAAAGGCTCCTATCGTGGAGGATTCCAGGCCGCCGATTCCTCAGGTGAGCGCTCCAGATTTACTTCCTCTTCCCTTGGGGGGGCGTATTCGGTATTTCTATCACAATTGGGCTCAGATATCACAAGACGCTTGGGTACTACAGACAGTTCATGGGTTCCACCTAGAGTTTTTTCAGACACCCAGTCAGGTGCAGCGCCCCAGGCAGCTTTCTTTTTCCCAACTCGAGTGCGCTTTTATAGATTCAGAAATAGACGGATTGCTGCAGAAACGCGAGATAGCTCCTTGCAAAGAGGGCCCTCGCGGTTTCTGCAGCAATATTTTTCTGGTGCAGAAGAAAGGAGGCGGTTACAGGTTGGTACTCAATTTGAAGGATTTCAACCACTTTCTGACTTACAAACATTTCAAGATGGAGGGCATCCATCTGTTGGCGGATCTACTGAAACAAGGGGACTGGTTGGTCCGTCGGGACCTGAAGGACGCTTATCTGTCCGTTCCCATATATCGTCCCCACCGCAGATTCCTTCAATTTCAATGGCGGAACCAGTGGTACGAGTATTTGGTCCTTCCTTTTGGACTTTCCTCAGCACCGTGGTGCTTCACCAAGGTACTGAAACCGGTCGTGGCCTACCTCAGAGAGCAAGGGGTTCTCATGATTATCTACTTGGACGACATGCTCATTATGGCGCAATCTCCGGAGCTAGTGGCTCGACACCTGCGCATGACCATTCATATTTTGCAGAATTTGGGGTTCGTGATCAACGAACCGAAATCGGTCCTCTCTCCCGCGCAGACGATAGATTTTCTGGGGTTCGTCATAAATTCTCAGAAGGCCCAACTCTGCCTTCCAAACTCCAAACTACGGGATATCAAGAAAGAGCTACGCTCGTTCCTGTCCAAACAGATGGTCTCGCTCAGGGGGATTGCCCGAATAGTGGGCCTCCTTGCGTCATCCATTCAGGCAATATTCCCGGGGCCCCTGCACTACAGGGCTTTCTTTTTCCCAACTCGAGTGCGCTTTTATAGATTCAGAAATAGACGGATTGCTGCAGAAACGCGAGATAGCTCCTTGCAAAGAGGGCCCTCGCGGTTTCTGCAGCAATATTTTTCTGGTGCAGAAGAAAGGAGGCGGTTACAGGTTGGTACACAATTTGAAGGATGCCTTCCAAACTCCAAACTACGGGATATCAAGAAAGAGCTACGCTCGTTCCTGTCCAAACAGATGGTCTCGCTCAGGGGGATTGCCCGAATAGTGGGCCTCCTTGCGTCATCCATTCAGGCAATATTCCCGGGGCCCCTGCACTACAGGGCCCTTCAACGCCTAAAGATCCAGCACTTACAGAAGGGCCTTTCTTACACGGATGTAGTCCCGCTTTCCCAGGAAGTGAGAGAGGAGATGCAGTGGTGGTTGGCCCACGTCGAGGCATGGAACGGCAGAGCAATCTTCGGCTCGTTACCAGAGGTGGTCATAGAGTCCGACGCCAGCCGTTGGGGTTGGGGAGCGCGCTGCGGAAATATTTCCACAGGGGGACGGTGGTCCCTAGAAGAGTTAAATCTTCACATAAATTGTCTAGAGCTCCTCGCGGGATCCTTTGCGATCCGGACGTTGGCTCCCAGGCAGATTTCGTGTTGCATCCTTCTTCGGATGGACAACATATCGGCAGTCCGGTACATCAACAAATTGGGATGCACGAGGTCCTCGATGTTGGTGGAGATAGCAAAAGCCTTTTGGCACTATTGCCTGACCAACCAGATATCTGTGATAGCGGAGTACATTCCGGGTCAGTCCAATGTGGTGGCGGATTGGAACTCTCGCCACCTCAAGGACTACAGCGACTGGCAACTTTGCCCACGCGTGGTTCAGTGGTTACAGGAAGTTTGGGGACGTTGCGAGATCGACCTCTTTGCCTCCAGGCTGAACCATCAAATGACGCGGTTTTTCAGCTGGAGGCCGGACCCTCTGGCGCTGGCGACAGATGCCTTGGCACAGGAGTGGACTCAGCAGTTGAATTACGCGTTTCCACCGTTCATCCTTATTCCCCGAGTGTTCACTCAGGTGATGCGCCAGAGAGCAGAAGTGATACTGGTGACTCCCTTGTGGAAGTCGCAGCCTTGGTTCCCGTTGCTTATGGAGGCGAGTTGCGACTTCCCCAGGAGGATTCCTTGGTCCTCGACCATGCTCCAGGGCCCTCAGGGGGAGACACACCCGATGGTTCTATCGGGGCACCTGTCCCTGATGGCCTGGAGACTTTCAGGCAGCGTTGGCAAATGCCAGGATTTTCGGACCAGGCTGCGAGCTTTATCAATCAAGCGTGGGCCCCCTCTACCAGGAAACGATATTCTTCAGCCTGGGGATGCTGGGTTCGTTGGTGCATGGGACAACATGTGGATCCCGTGGGGGCAGGATTACCCTATATTGTAAATTTTCTTTCGGAGAAGGCGTCGCAAGGTTTAGCGTACCGCTCGGTTAATAACTTCCGCTCCGCCATCTCGGCAGGCCACTCTCAGATCGAGGGCAAGCCTGTCGGGATGCATCCTTTAATCTGTAAACTCCTAAAGGGCATTAGAGTAGCCAATCCACCAAAACCAAAGTATTCCTCTTTGTGGGACGTCTCGCTGGTTCTGTCCCTCTTCAATAGTTGGCCGGACAACAATAAGTTGTCCAGGAAACAGTTGTCGGCCAAACTGGCCATGTTACTGTGCCTAGCAGCTTGCAGACGTTCCTCGGATGTTAAAGCGCTCGATATTACAGGTAGAGTATTTACTCCAGAGGGAGTTTCGTTTAATATTAAGTCTAGAACTAAAACCATGTCACGTAGTGTGGATTATCATGCTTTTCCAGATAATGCTAAACTTTGTGTGGTTCAATGCCTCAAGGCTTATGAAGAATGTACCAGGTCTCTCCGGCCTGATGGTGTGGTACAATTGTTAATAGCTCTGCAAAAACCGTATAAACCTGTTACTGCGGCTACCATATCCCGATGGCTGAAAAATGTTATGCAGGAGGCAGGGGTGGATACCCAAGTGTTTGGTGCACATTCTGTTCGAGGCGCCATGGCCTCTAAAACTTTCATGCTGGGTTCTACGTTGCAAGATATCATGCATTCTGCAGACTGGTCGTCTGAATCCACGTTTAAACAATTTTATTATAAACCGGTGGGTGATATATCCTCTGTTGTTTTTAATCAGCGTTAAACTAGCATAATACGAAGCCTCCGGTCCTGTAATAGAATCAAAAATTAGCTAGCATTCGCGCCAAGAATTTTCAATTCTATTAAGGACACGGAGGCGAGGATTATCCCACCCGGTTAAATTACTGTAATGTAATTTTTGCCCGCCCGTGTTGTGTATACTCTGTCTTTACAGAAGTTACGGGTTGTTTATTTCTGTTCTTTCAGGATCTGACAAGAAGACGGATTGATCCGGTGTACAGAGTGGCGTTTTCCCAGCTGGTCTGGTGTTCTTCCACGTTGGAAGCTGCTGTTGTTGAACTTTAATACTTATTGGACTTCTGTTCGGAGCAAAGAAAGAGGACTAGTTCCGGTGTGGCTGGCTCTTATTGGGCCCTGCAGGAAGTGATGTGGTATATGCATCATGAGAAATGTTGTTGTTTTTTCATATAACAAAAGTTTTCATTGGCTGCTGTGGGTAGCAATAAATAGAAAGAGAAGCATAATCCTCGCCTCCGTGTCCTTAATAGAATTGAAAATTCTTGGCGCGAATGCTAGCTAATTTTTGATTCTGTGGCTAAGACCAAAGACCCTATCATCTAGGATATCGCCGTTTTCCACCATGGAAAATGGCGATATCCACACTATCTCTGGAATCTTTATTGCCACAGCGATGCGCGTTGTTGATAACGCGCTAACCGGGCGATAAATTCCAGAGATAGCCGGCGATAAATATGCAAGCGCTAAGAACGCTTTGCGATATTTATCACCGGGCCTTGTTAATATGCCCCTAAAACTGATGCGTTTCAGCGTTTTTTTAGGTTTAAAGTATTGCTTTTAAACATTCATTTACAGCTACCCATTGCACCACTTTAACCTTTATTATTTTCAGTATATATATATATTAGGGGGGGGCATACCTCGCAGCACCCCTTTTTTTTTAATCCTAACCTCCCTTTACATCTCCCTCTCCTGAACCTTAAAATTCTGCTTACCTCCCTTTACTTCAACCAACCTTTAAACCCTCACATCACCCTGACTTTCTTCACCTCTACCCACCATTGAACCCTAAAATCACCCTTAGCTTCCTTTACTTTATCCACCTTTATATATATTTTTGGGAGCAACCACCCCCTGAATCCATTTAAATAAAAAATCCTAACCTACCTTTACATCTTCCCTCTCCTGAACCCTAAAAGTACTATTACCTCCCTTTTTCTCGACCCACCTTTAAACCCTAAAATGACACTTACCTCTAATTACTTACTTTACCTCTTCCTCACCGGACCCACTTTATTAACAAGCATTGGCATAGCCAATAGGTCTCGCCTTTAGGACCTTGTAAGTGTTTAGCCATGCAACAGTTGCGTAACTAAACACTTATAAGGTCCCAAAAGCGAGACCTATTGGCTATGACAAGCGGCCGTGCGGCCGCGAAAGTGAAATTAATCGCGGTCCAGCGCAGCGCGCGCGCCCGCGCACATGCACTCTAGCTCCAGGCTGGCCTGGTAGCACTTTTTGGAGCCCTCTCAATAAGTCTAGCCAGACCAACGCGTGCGCTGGGTCAGGCGAGACCTAATAACAAGCATTTGCAATGCAATAGGTCTCGCATTTACGCGAGTTTGAGCTACTGATATTGCAAATGACAATGCCTTTTTTTTTTGTTTTCCTTTTTAAAACATAACTAAAAGGCATTGTCATTTACAATGCCAAAAGCTTAAACTTGTGTAAATGCGAGACCTATTGCATTGCAAATGCGTGTTAGAACTGCTGGTGCTAAGCACCGGCAACACCCGGGCCATGTAAAGCCCTCCCGGTATTCATATCTTACTACGGCGCACACTCTTTATAGCAGATCTCGTCAGCAGGAAGGTGTGTTTACTGGAAATAATGCTAAATTCCCTTTCTAATTAACGTGGCGGAATCAGTTAAATATTCAGCGGTGTCTTCGAAAGGTGGGTAGGGCCGATTCAGAGCCCGCCACCTAGCGAAATGTTGCCACTGAAAGGCCGGTAGTGAGGACAGTATGTCATATGCAAGGAGGGCAGGTCTGGGGCAATGTTAATTATGTTAAACCAGTACCTCCGAACGGCGATGGAGGCTAGAGCAGACATCACAGGATAGAGAAGTGGCTTTAAAAGGCAGAATGGGCTGGGGCAGAGTCTGTCACGTGCCATGCTCGTGTCTGTAATGGAAGCCCGTTCCTTGTGACACCTTTGCCTCTGAACAGTGGTGTTGTGAACCCCCTCGGGGAGTTGTTGACAGTTGTTTATGATCCTTCCCTGTTTGCAGCTCTGTAAGCAAAGGGCTTCAAAGGAACAAAAGCAAGAGGAAAACAGTGACAGAGGTCAGGAATGCAAAGTTAACCACAGCAGAGAAATTAAAAGAAATCAAGAGAGAACAAGGCAAACGTGTCTGTGATTGATGAATACCTTTGAGAGATACCCATCTTTCTCATTCATAGGGGACTTGAAAGTACTACTTTAGGAGAAAACAATGTTCAGAGTATCCGCTTTAAAATATTTTTTAAAACCTGTGGGAGTAATTCATTGGACTACATTATTGATGCAAAGGAAGAAAAGGCTTTAGCATTGTGCTGTAAATTCAACTTCACTCTCGCTTCATTCAGTAAAACAAGCCAAGCCACGAAAGTGAAAGTTAAAGTGATCGGGCACAGGCAGAGGAGAATGCAACTTAATGACCCGTGACGGAGGAGACAGATGGTGGGTGTGTCTGCGAAAGTGATCAGGCAGTGCTTTTCAGGCTGCCAAATGGTGCGCGCGCCCGGCGCACATGCACTGTATTTGGAGGCCTGAAAAGCACTAGTTTGCACTTCCAGATCCCCCTTTTACAAAAGCTCTCGCGAGAGCAGCGCTAAAGCGCTAGCTCAGACGAGACCTAAAAAGGTATGTTATTGAAAAAAAAACTTACAGTACAGCGTGGTAAAGATACTCACATGCGTGGTGCTGCTGGTACTTACTTGTGTGGTAAAGACTATGTGGAAAAGGTCCCACATGGTAACAAATGTGTGGTAAAAGCTGATTTTGCAATGTCATTTTCACAGGCTCAAAACTAGGGGTTAGGTTAGGTAGGTTTTCGAAAACAGCTGAGAGATAAAATAAACACAAAATTATTCTTTTAAATCCCTATTTCTCAAATTAACCGCTCTGAGGGGGCGGGGAAGCCACACAAAAATGCTCAGAACTAGAGGTGGGTGAGTCATTTAGAGCTCGACCCTGACTCGGCCCCAGTCCGAGGACCAATAGAATTCTCGGGCCACAAACGAGCCGAGCTTCGCTGCAACCCCCCTCGCCTCCCCTCGCTCTCGCGAGCTCTAATGCTATTCTTGAAGCCCCCTCCCGGGTGCAGCCGAAGAGGGTCTTGTCAGCGCCGTGGGATATTTGCATTTTGATAACTCCATTATACTCCAAGTGTAGAGATCCCTGCAGCGCGGAGCAGCCCCCCCTCTGATGCATACCTGGGGGTGCAGCGCTGGTGGGTTATTTACATGCTGATAATGGGGTAATCAAAATACGAAAGCCTCGGGGGGCTGATCGCCTGCTCTGCTGCTGCATCACGGGGGTACCTTCAGCATCACGGGCCTCATGCAAAGCTGCGATGGCCCTGTGTGCCGTGGATGGAGGGAGGAAAGCGAAAGGAGGGAGACATCAGGAGAAGAAACGAGAACAAAAGAGAGGAGAACGAAGCACACAGTGACAAGCAACACACAACCGAGCTTAGGAGCAGAGAAGAGGAAAAGAACCCTGAGACTGAGGGCCAGAGAGGAGAAAGAAGCACACAGTGACAAGTAACACACAACCGAGCTTAGGAGCAGAGAAGAGGAAAAGAACCCTGAGACTAAGGGCCAGAGAGAAGAAAGTAGCACACAGTGACAAGCAACACCCAACCGAGCTTAGGAGCAGAGAAGAGGCAAAGAACCCTGAGACTGAGGGCCAGAGAGAAGAAAGAAGCACACAGTGACAAGTAACACACAACCGAGCTTAGGAGCAGAGAAGAGGCAAAGACCCCTGAGACTGAGGGCCAGAGAGAAGAAAGAAGCACACAGTGACAAGTAACACACAACCGAGCTTAGGAGCAGAGAAGAGGCAAAGACCCCTGAGACTGAGGGCCAGAGAGAAGAAAGAAGCACACAGTGACAAGTAACACACAACCGAGCTTAGGAGCACAGAAAGGGAAAGAGCCCTGAGACTGAGGGCCAGAGAGGAGAAAGAAGCACACAGTGACAAGTAACACACAACCGAGTTTAGGAGCAGAGAAGGGGCAAAGAACCCTGAGACTGAGGGCCAGAGAGAAGAAAGAAGCACACAGTGACAAGTAACACACAACCGAGCTTAGGAGCACAGAAGAGGCAGAGAACCCTGAGACTGAGGGCCAGAGAGAAGAAAGAAGCACACAGTGACAAGTAACACACAACCGAGCGAGAGAGTACAGAAGAGGAAAAGAACCCTGAGACTGAGGGTCAGAGAGAAGAAAGAATCACACAGTGACAAGTAACACACAACCGAGCTTAGGAGCAGAGAAGAGGCAAAGACCCCTGAGACTGAGGGCCAGAGAGAAGAAAGAAGCACACAGTGACAAGTAACACACAACCGAGCTTAGGAGCACAGAAAGGGAAAGAGCCCTGAGACTGAGGGCCAGAGAGGAGAAAGAAGCACACAGTGACAAGTAATACACAACCGAGCTTAGGAGCAGAGAAGGGGCAAAGAACCCTGAGACTGAGGGCCAGAGAGAAGAAAGAAGCACACAGTGACAAGTAACACACAACCGAGCTTAGGAGCACAGAAGAGGCAGAGAACCCTGAGACTGAGGGCCAGAGAGAAGAAAGAAGCACACAGTGACAAGTAACACACAACCGAGCGAGAGAGTACAGAAGAGGAAAAGAACCCTGAGACTGAGGGTCAGAGAGAAGAAAGAAGCACACAGTGACAAGTAACACACAACCGAGCTTAGGAGCTGAGAAGAGGCAAAGAACCCTGAGACTGAGGGCCAGAGAGAAGAAAGAAGCACACAGTGACAAGTAACACACAACCGAGCTTAGGAGCACAGAAAGGGAAAGAGCCCTGAGACCGAGGGCCAGAGAGAAGAAAGAAGCACACAGTGACAAGTAACACACAACCGAGCTTAGGAGCAGAGAAAGGGAAAGGAACCATGAGGCAGAGGGCCAGAGAGGAGAAAGAAGCACACAGTGACAAGTAACACAAACAGAGCAAGGGAGCACAGAAAGGGAAAGGAACCATGAGGCAGAGGGCCAGAGAGGAGAAAGAAGCATACAGTGACAAGTAACACACAACCGAGCGAGAGAGCACAGAAGAGGAAAAGAACCCTGAGACTGAGGGTCAGAGAGAAGACAGAAGCACACAGTGACGAGTAACACACAACCGAGCTTAGAAGCACAGAAGAGGAAAAGAACCCTGAGACTGAGGGCCAGAGAGAAGAAAGAAGCACACAGCGACAATTAACAAACAGCCGAGATTAGGAGCACATAAAACGAAAGGAACCCCAGGACAGAGGGCCAGAGAGGAGAAAGAAGCACACAGTCACAAGTAACACATAACAGAGCGAGGGAGCACAGAAGGGCAAAGGAACCCCAAGACAGTGGGTCAGAGAGGAGATAGGAGCACACAGTTATAAGTAACACACAGTTGAGCAAGGGAGCACAGAAATGGAAAGGAACCCTGAGACAGAAGGCCAGATAACAGAAAGAAGCACAGAGATCAGGTAACACACAACAGAGCGAGTGAGCACAGAAGAGGAAAAGAACACTGAGACAGAAGGCCAGAGAGGAGAAAGAAGCACACAGTGACAAATAACACACAACTAAACAAGGGAGCACAGAAGAGGAAGGAACCCTGAGACAGAAGGGCAGAGGAGAGAAAGAAACACACACATCCAGGTAACACACAAAAGAGCAGGGGGGCACAGAAGAGAAAGGGAACCCTGAGACAGAGACGAGAAAGAAGCACACAGTGACAAGTAACACACAACTGAGCGAGGGAGAACAGAAGAGGAAGGAACCCATAGACAGTAGGCCAGAGAAGAGAAAGAAGCACACAGATACAGGTAACACACAACAGAGTAATGGAGCACAGAAGAGGAAGGAACCCCGAGACAGAAGGCAGAGAAGAGAAAGAAACACCCACATCCAGGTAAAACACAACAGAGCGGGAGGAGCACAGAAGAGAAAAGCAACCCTGAGAAAGAGAGGACAAAGAAGCACACAGTGACAAGTAACACACACCAGAGTATGGGGGCACAGAAGAGGAATGGAACCCTGAACCCTGAGATGGAGGGTCAAGGAGGAGTAAGAAGCACACAGCAACAAGTAACACACACAGAGCAAGGGAGCACATAAGAGGGAAGGAACCCCGAGACAAAAGGCCAGGGAAGAGAAAGAAGCACACAAATACAGGTAACACACAACAGAGCAAGGGAGCACAGAAGAGGAAAGGATCCCCGAGACAGAAGGCCAGATAAGAGAAAGAAGCATACAAACACAGGTAACACACAACAGAACAAGGGAGCACAGAAAAAGAAAGGAACCCTGAGACAGAGGGTCACGGAGGGGAAAGAAGCACACAGTAACAAGTAACACGCAGCAGAGCAAGGGAGCACAGAAAGGAAAGGAACACTGAGACAGAGGGTCAAAGAGGAGATAGAAGCTAACAGTAACAAGGAACAACAACAGAGCAAGGTAGCACATGAGAGGAAAGGAACGCGGAGACAGAGGTTCAGAGAGGAGAAAGAAGCACACAGTGACAAGTAATACACAGCAGAGCGAGGGAGCACAGAAGAGAAAAAGAACCCTGAGACAGGGGGTCAGAGACGAGTTAGGAGCACACAGTGACACGTAACACACAACAGAGAAGAGAGCACAGAAGAGGAAAAGAACCCTGGGAGTGAGGACCAGAGATAAAAAAGAAGCAGTGACAAGTAACACACAACCGAGCTTGGGAGCACCGAAGAGGAAAGGAACCCCAAGACAGAGGGCCGGGAGGAGAAAGAAGCACACAGTGACAAGTAACACACAGCAGAGCAAGGGAGCACAGAAGAGGAAAGGTACCTTAAGACAGAGACCGGAGAGGAGAAAGATGCACACAGTGACGAGCAACACACAGCAGAGCGAGGGAGCACAGAAGAGAAAAGGACCCCTGAGACAGAGGGCCGGAGAGAAGAAAGAAGCACACAGTGACAAGTAACACACAACAAAGCACAGAAAAGGGAATGGAACCCTGAGACAGAGGGCCAGAGAGAAGAAAGAAGTACACAGTTGCTGAAAACTAAAACAGCGATATGGTAAGCATTCACTAAAGACATGAATTCTCTCTAGTTAAAGCATGTTTCTTGTCTTATGTTTACTAATGTCCGGACTCCATTTTGTATTGTCATGTCTCCACGTGCTTTGCACGAGAAGAGTCCCAACTTTTCGCTAGTTGCTCTTGTAATCTGCCTAGTAACAGTCTATAAATAGCTCCTTTGTCCGTCTGGCGCATGCCCAGACTTGACCACGTCTGTTATCAGTTAGTCCTTGTTTGACCATGTTTTCGCGGGCTCAGGAAATTGTTAACTCCACCCACATATTGATCCTTTATCGAAAATGTCCATAAATGGTAATGAATTTTGCTCTATGTTGTATCCACCCACTTATGAGCCCCTCTGTTGTGTATAAAAGGGGACCGTGTACGCAAGTTCTGTGTGCTACTCTATGCAATACTGAAGAGTGTTGTGTAGGTTGTATTCTGCGGGCCTAGCTGGGGCCTATACTCATCAATTGGCGCCCGTCACGTGGGGCTCATCGGCGACTCGGATGCTCGAAGGACTGGTCGTGACGAAGGTGAGGAATTTGGCCGGGGATGTGATCACTGCCAGCGGCGTCTTTTAGTCCTGGCATCCCAAGGTTTTCTTCCTTCCCTTCCGAGCTGACCATCTGGGTGGCGCCGGTCCTCGACTGAGACCTCTTCTGTCGGTTTGCCGTGTGACAGCCGTTTGGGCGAATTTTGGAACTTGGCAGTTGGAATCTGGACACTCTTGATTGGTAAGAACCGTTGTACGGTACTTGCTCCGAGTTTTGAAGCCTGGGTTGGCTATTTGAGTTTGATTTGTGATGACCGGTCATATTTTGTATTGATTACTGTGAGAATATATGTGTTGCAACACATATAGGCAGGTAATGTGGAGATATTTCTCCGGAGTTGGTTAAATTTGAACGGCGCAAAGTTTAAGTGCCATTTTTGATAATACTGCATATTTTGCATTATTTTTGAGCATGCCTGCTTTTAGCGCACTCCGTAAGTGGTGCTGCTGCTTTGGAAACCTGTTAAATCTCGAGGAATCTGCTCCAGCCCCCCCAGAGGGGACTCCTAATAGGGATATGTATGTGAAGCATGGTCTTTCCTCTATAATGTACAGCACAGTGTGGAGGAAATACACCAAAAAGGAACCTGAGTTACGATGGCCTTTGTATGGATTGTTTGATATGCGTAAGATTGAGTATGTGGAACAGTGTATGTGTAAACGGCGTGCTCGGCAAGATATGTTTGAATGTGTACGTTTATGGGTGAAGGAAGTGCGTGAGCGAGAGAAACGTGAGAAAGCGCTGATTGATAAAGAGCAACGGAAAAATGATTATGTGAGAGCACAGGAAGCGAAGCGTCGGGAGGAAAAGGGAACTGGCGGAGAGACAAGAGAAAGAGCGTAGGTTGCAAGTCTCGGGTCAATATGCTGTCCGCCAGCCACTTTATCCTGTCCTTACTAATCTCGAAGATGATTTTCATTTATTAGATCGCTCTCCGCCCCCTTATGTTGGCGCGTCTGCCCCGAGGTCACAGGATTCTGGATCGGTTTCGGATAAGGTAGACACGCGGTCCATGTTATCAACTGAGCGTATGGGTGAGCTTCGGAAACTTTCTTTTCGCGCGCTTAAAGGCAAGCTATCTCTTACTGAATTAATGGAATTTTTGGAAATGTTGGCAGGATAGAGAGAAGTTGTATTTTTTTGGACCTTTTTCTGAAGAAGTGGTTACTGCCTTTCGGAAATATTCTGATGTTTTTGAGCCTGAAGATGTAGTATCAGATTCTAAAGCATTACGTAACGGTGTCTTTTCTCCCTCCAAGGTACCCGATGCGGTTCGACGGCTGTTTACATTGCGGGACGCGATGCTTGAACTTAAAGAGAGAGCGCGCCAAAAGACAGGGGAGAAGGAGAAATCGGATTCACACGTCGGCGGAAAACAATCATCTACCTCCGATTCAGATAAGAGCGAACTAGTGCATGCTAAACCAATGCGAGAGGCGGCACCTTTGTATGTTCCTCCTAAAGGAGCAGGAACTAGTCTAGACATGTCTTCCCCCGATGCTAGGGGATATTTTGTGTATAATTGGGTTTATACTCCCTGGCATAGGACTGATGTTATGGCATTAAAGAATGCATTGCCTGACCCCCGCAAGAATCCAGCGGCCTTTTACGAAGAGGTCGAAGGGGCCTTGAATTCTTGTACTATGACTTTAGCAGATATAGATTTGTTCTTTGGGCTCATTTTACCACCGGATATGTGGCGATCTGTGCGGAAGGTGGATGATCAAGCCGCTTTTAAGGCTAAATGGTCTGAGATTGAGGATGAGGATAGGGAGAGAAAACCCGCGCGAAAAACCGCCCCAGCTTATTTTAGATCTTCCTGCTGCTATCTTGACCAAGTTGAAAACGATTATTCCCCCTAAAAAGATTGACTGGAATATGTTAGCCTCATGTAAACAGAAGGTTGATGAATCAGTTTCAGAATTCTTTACGCGCTTTGAGGAAACATTTCATGATTTCAGTGGTCAGTCGCTTACGGATGATACGGGTCGATACCTTTTTGTTGATAAATATGTGGCGAATTTATTACCGGGAATAGCAGCTCGATTAAAGGCGAGTGAAAGTTCTTTGTCCACCTCGTCTCCGGCATCTCTCCTGACTATGGCTCAGTATTATGAGCGTCAGGAACAAGAAGTGAAGGGGAATGAGGAGAAGAAATCGAAAGATTTGAAAACTAAGGTGATGTTAGCACAAGTGTATGGTTCGCCTCGTCGGGGTGTCGAAAGAGGTAGAGGAGGATTCTATGGTCCCCCTTCGGGTCGGTCAGATGTTAATAGAAATCAATGTGCGTATTGTAAACAGCTGGGTCATTGGGCCAGGGACTGTCCGGTACTATATGCACCCCGTCAGGGACGTGGTCAGGGACCGTCGAGAGGTAGAGGGGGTTTTTCGAATTTCAGAGGGAATTCCAATGATCGTGCTCGCTTTGAGCCTAACGTGCAGCAACCAGATAGACCTAACGTATTTGATCGGCAAAATCAGTATCAAATGTCTGGGAATGACTGTTCTGGGTACCATGATTCACAGCATGCGTAGGATTGCGTTGGATGGGGTTTGGAATCAGTTGAAGTGCCGGTTGATCAGAGGGGTCCTTATGTTTCAGCAAATGTTCTGTGTTCTACTGATCGGTTCCTAGTTGATACAGGAGCTACTCGCAGTGCACTGTCCAAACAATTGGTTCCGAGGGCTCCCCCATCTGGCTTAATGGTTACATCGGTAGGGTTTGATGGTACACTCTCTCGAAGCCCTCTATCCCGACCCCTTGCATTTCGTGTTGAACAACTTTCTGCACCTTGTCCGTTTTTGCTTGCTCCGAACACGCCTGACAACATTATGGGTCTTGATATGCTTAAGCACTTCAGAGCTACGATTCGCTGCTCCCCTACTGGAGTACGTGTGATATTAAACGATAATCACCCTATGACAGAACGGATGTGTGTGGTTGCAGAGGATACTGTATTAGCTTCTCTCCCTCGTACTTTGTGGGCCACTTCGGATACTGATGTGGGACAGATGGTGATTTCGCCTGTCCACATTCGTGTCCAGGAGGGTGCTGTGTTACCACACCTCCCTCAGTATCGTATTTCCCAGGAGGGGGAGGAGGCACTCATACAGATTGTGAAGGATTTGATTAAGGTGGGAGTAGTGGAGGAAGTTCCCTACAACGTCTGCAACAGTCCTATTTTACCCATTTTGAAGAAAGATACCGATACTAGGGTTTATCGTTTTATTATTGACTTAAGGGAGGTGAATAAGATAGTGATACCTCAGTATCCAGTGGTTTCTGATATCACGACGTTACTTACTCTGGTCCCACCAACGGCGACCACATTTTCAGTTATCGATTTGAAAAATGCTTTCTTTTCGATTCCTATTCATCCTGATAGCCGGTACCTCTTCGGCTTTACTTTGAATAATAGGTCTTATAAATTTTGTAGAGTCCCTCAGGGTTATACAGAGAGTCCTAGTATTTACAGTCAAGCATTGAAAAGACAATTGGATTCCTTTGTTCTGCCTGATGGTGTCGCCCTTATACAATATGTCGACGACATCTTGTTGGCGGCCGACACTCCTGAGCTGTGTGAGAAGTGTACGTTATCCTTGCTTTCCTTTTTGGCGTCTCACAATCACAAAGTGTCGAGGAAGAAATTGCAATTCTGTAGACCAACGGTGACTTATTTGGGTCACCTTTTGTCTAAGGAGGGGCGTGCACTCACACCAGATCGTATTCAAGCAATTTTGGACACGCCAGTACCTTCCACACAGAAGGATGTGCGTGCATTTTTGGGTCTTGCTTCTTTCTGTAGGCAATGGATATTGGGGTTTTCACACATAGCTAAGCCATTGTTAGCACTGTTGACAAAAGATACCCCAATTCCTCTTCCCTGGTCAAATGAGTGTGAAATTGCCTTTCAGCAATTGCGACAAGCTCTTTGTTCAGCACCAGTGTTAGGTACCCCTGATTATACGAAGCCTTTTACATTGTATGTGCACGAGAAAGATAGATGTGCATTATCAGTTTTAGTGCAGATGCACGGCGACAAGCAGCGCCCTTGTGCATATTTTTCGGCTGTACTTGATCCTGTTGCCCGAGCATTGCCTGGTTGTTTTCCCTCGGTTGCGGCGACAGCTGTGTCAATACGCCAAAGCGAGGGAATTGTGTTCTCATAAGCTGTTGGTATTAGTTCCCCATGCTGTTGATGCTCTGCTTAATCAGACAAAGACGCAGCATTTGACCAGTGCTCGTTTAACGGGATATGAGTTGACGCTTTTGGCTCCTCATATTACGTTAAAGAGGTGTGCAACGTTAAATCCAGCCACATTGTTGCCGTTCCCGGAAACTCAGTCTGAAGCACGAAAAGCACACAACTGTATTCTTGTGACTGAGGAACAGACAAAGGGTCGTATTGATCTCCAGGATACGCCCTTTACAGATGTAGATGGAGAACTATGGGTGGACGGATCATGCCTGAAGCTACCAGATGGTACGACTTCAGCAGCGTATGCAATTACCACATTACAAACAATAGTGGAGACAGCACGCATACCGCAGAAATCAGTTCAAGCAGCGGAACTGATAGCATTAACACGAGCATGTGAGCTCAGTGCAGGATTGTGTGTGAATGTTTATACAGATAGCCGCTATGGCTTCGGAGTAGCGCACAATTTTGGCCTACTCTGGAAGGAGAGAGGGTTCCTAACGTCACATGGAGCACAGATAATGTATGGGGAGTTAGTTCACAACCTTTTGACTGCATTAACATATCCAAAGAAGATTGCTATAGTTAAATGTAGTGCCCATAAAAAGGTGGTTGATAAAGTTGGAAAGTTGGAGAAGGGAATGCTTTTGTAGACCGGGTGGCACGAGAGACGGCGATGCAGCCTGGCTCTACTGCAATGTATGTTGTAAAGTCACAGGCAGAAAGATGGCACGATGCTAGGAGAGAAGTGCTGGAGATACAGAGGACCGCTTCCGATAAGGAACAGGAGCAGTGGTCCAATGATGGAGAATTAGATGACGAAGGGTGTTGGAGAAGTAAGCAGATGGATAAATGGAAGTTACCCACAGCTTTTGTACAACCTATGGTTCAGATGGCACATGGACTAGCGCATGTCGGAGCTTCCGCAATTGTCAAATTACTCACACGAGTTTGGGAGCATCCGGAGATCGCTAGTACGGCAAAGAGGGTAGTGCAGACTTGCATGATTTGCCTGAAGTATAACCCAGGAAAGGGTACACGGACTCCAGCAGGAGGATTTGCAACACCTACTGCACCCTTTGAGGTTTTGCAGATGGATTACATTCAGCTTGAGCGCTGTAACAATCTGAAGTATGTTCTAGTAGTGGTTTGTGCCTTCAGTAAATGGGTTGAGGCATACCCTACGAAAGACAATACTGCAATGACTACAGCCAAGATGCTATTGAAGGAGTTCTTCCCTCGATATGGTGTTTGTAGATTGTTGTGGAGTGATAACGGACCTCATTTTATAGCAGACGTTATCAAGTATGTCCTGAAAGGACTGGGAATTACCCAGAAATTCCACGCAGTGTTTCACCCACAGTCTGCGGGATTGGTTGAGAAATATAACGGTACTTTGAAGCTTAAGATCGCTAAGATCCAAGCTTCGACTTCTTTGACTTGGCCAGACGCTTTACCGCTGGCATTATTGTCAATTAGATCGATACCGCATTCTCGGACCGGTCTCACACCCTATGAGATCGTGTTTGGACGCCCAATGAATATTTGGGGTCCACCGAAACAGAAGTCAGTGTATGATGTACCTTGTGTAATGATGAATGATCATCTGGCACAGTTAACGGATAATTTGGTTTCTATTCATCAACAGGTTCGAGAAGCGCTCCCTGGTCGGTCCACAGGTGAAGGACATAACCTCCGGCCTGGAGACCATGTCATGATCAAGGTGTTTGAAAGGACGAACAGTCTGGAGCCGAGATGGGTTGGTCCTGAGCAGGTCTTGCTCGCAACGAGGACAGCTGTGCGAGTCTCCAATCGGAAGAACTGGATCCACTCCTTGCACTGTCGCAAAGTGCCGCCTGGATTAGTGGAGCCTGCTGTATTGACCGACCATCGAGAAATCCTGACTGCAGAGAAAGGCCGTGCTGTGGAACCGAACGACACTGAGGAGCTCTTCCCGGACCAAGCGATTCCTGGAGGAGGAAGATATCTATCATCTCAGACCGAGGAAGTGATTTCTTTTCTGTATCCAGATACGTTGTCAGACCGGCCCTTAGGTTAGTGAAACGGAGAGCCAATGAGGCAAGGGGGGGGGATCAGCCCTGCATTAGTGTAGTGACACCCGTCTTGGCCCGCTGGTGAAGAAATCAACGGCTGCCTAAGGGGAAGAGTTCTGACAACCTTTTAGTTTCAGGAAGATATTGACTTTTACTACAAGATGGAGAAAAAGAAGATTTTTTGTGCGACAAGCTTTATTATCATTGTAGCTATTGTTGGTATAACCACGTGGTTTGTTGAGGATGTGACTCCTGCCCGTGAGTTACTTGTTTTGACTACTCCAGTGCCTGAGGAGCACTACTTTTATACCCTTCCGTATCAAGAACTGAAGCATCGTCAGTCTTATTTGAATAATACTTTTATCCAGATGTTGCATCATACCCATGTTGCTACAAATGCTACGAACTGTTGGATATGTGGTATGATGCCAGCTCATCAGAAGAAAGGAGGAACGCCGTTTATACCTCTTCCTTTCTCTCATAATGGCTCTTGTAGAGCATGGTATACTTTGCTTTTTGCCACACGGAAACCTACAGTGGGACGACTGCTTTTTAGACTTAACAGGGAATGTCATCAAGACAAAGAAGGCTATCCACGAGCGAATGGGACAATATGGGAGTGGGAAGAATATCGACCAGACAATGAATCAATCCCCTATATCTTCACGAACACCAGAGACACTGCTGGAAATGAACAATTTGTGATTCAAGTGGCACAAGCTCAAGCGGACCTGTGTGTTCAGAGTGTGGGTCATATTCCTGTTGGTGTTAGTGACTGTATTATTGTGTTGAATATAGATGGATTCAATAATAGTACTTTCTTAGCTTCCCATAATACATATTTCGTATGTGGGAATAAGGGTTATTATCGCTTACCAGCCGGCTGGTCCGGAGTATGTTATGTAGCGTTTTTATTACCCCCTGTATTCTTAGCGCATGCATCCTATCATAAAGATTTGAAGTTATTGAACAATGTAACTGTAAATAGGTATAAACGTACTCTATCTATTGATGATGTTGACCAAACTGACACTAGCTTACAGCAGTATGTTGATTTTAACTTAGGATTGTTTTTCTTTGTTGGAGCTGCCCTAAATTGTAGGAAGGTTCGACGATTAACAAGAGTTGTAGAGGCTGTAACGAATCAAGCTGCTGTTGCTCTTGGGAATCTTACGGAAGAATTACAAATCACTAGAATTGTTGCGTTACATAAATCGTATGATAGTAGATGTTATGTTAGCAGACAGAGGTGGAGCATGTAGAATTATCGGAAGTAGTTGTTGTGTATTCATTCCTGACCACACGCCATCAGTCTATAACACTATTAATAAATTGCATAAAATCGCGGCTGAGATTCATACAGAAAATGGCACTTGGACCTTTTCTGGATGGTTTTGGGCATTGATTACTACATGGGGATGGAAAGTTTTAACTGGTCTCTGTATTATTGTAGCAATTCTGTTTTCCTGTTGCATCTGTGTTCAGTGTGGTCCTTTACTCTGTTCTTTATGTGTGTCATTCTGTATTCCTGATAAGAAAGCTATTGCCAATGTCACCTATCAGAAAAACTTAAACAAGGAGGTGGAAGAGATGATGAAAATTGACATATATGATGATTATCCTAATAAGCCGAATGTCTTCAGTAAATGCTGAAATGGTCGTCTGTTGAAAACTAAAACAGCGATATGATTAAGCATTCACTAAAGACATGAATTCTCTCTAGTTAAAGCATGTTTCTTGTCTTATGTTGACTAATGTCCGGACTCCATTTTGTATTGTCATGTCTCCACGTGCTTTGCACGAGAAGAGTCCTACCTTTTCGCTAGTTGCTCTTGTAATCTGCCTAGTAACAGTCTATAAATAGCTCCTTTGTCCGTCTGGCGCATGCCCAGACTTGACCACATCTGTTATCAGTTAGTCCTTGTTTGACCATGTTTTCGCGGGCTCAGGAAATTGTTAACTCCGCCCACATATTGATCCTGTATCGAAAATGTCCATAAATGGTAATGAATTTTGCTCTATGTTGTATCCACCCACTTATGAGCCCCTCTGTTGTGTATAAAAGGGGACCGTGTACGCAAGTTCTGTGTGCTACTCTATGCAATACTGAAGAGTGTTGTGTAGGTTGTAGGACCACCCTTAAGGGTTAATAAACTCTGTCTTTGTATTTGCAGTTTCCGTGCCAACTTCCTTCTAGCTTTTGTTACAGGAGAGCGAACCCTTGTATTCTGCGGGCCTAGCTGGGGCCTGTACTCATCACAGTGACAGGTAACACACAACAAAGCACAGAAAAGGGAATGGAACCCTGAGACAGAGGGCCAGAGAGAAGAAAGAAGTACACAGTGACAAGTAACACACAACAGAGCGAGGGAGCACAGGAGGGGAAAGGAACCCTGAGACTGAGGGCCGGGGAGGAGAAAGAAGTACACAGTGAGAAGAACACACAACAGAGCACAGAAGTGCAAAGGAACCCTGAGACAGAGGGTCAGAGAGGAGAAAGAAGCACATGGTGACAAGTAACACAAAACAGAGCAGGGGAGCACAGGAGAGGAAAGGAACCCTGAGACAGAGGGTCAGAGGGGAGAAAGAAGTACATGGTGAAAAGTAACACACAACAGAGCAAGGGAACACAGAAGAAGAAAGGAACCCTGAGACAGCGGGCCAGAGAGGAGAAACACGCACATAGTGACAAGTAACACACAGCAGAGCAAGGGAGCACAGAAGAGAAAAGGAACCCTGAGACAGAGAGGAAAAGGAAGCACACAGTGACAAGTAACACACACCAAAATATGGGGGCACACGAGAGGAAAGGAGCCCTGAGATGGAGGGTCAAAGAGGAGAAAGAAGCACACAGCAACAAGTAACACACACCAGAGCAAGGGAGCATATAAGAGGGAAGGAACCCCGAGACAGAAGGCCAGAGAAGAGAAAGAAGCACACACATCCAGGTAACACACAACAGAGCGGGGGAAGCACAGGAGAGAAAAGGAACCCTGAGATAGAGGGTCACAAAGGAGAGAAAAGCACACAGAAAGTAGTAACACACAGAAGAGGAAGGGAAGCCTGAGACGGAGGGTCAGAGAGGAGATAGAAGCTAACAGTAACAAGGAACATACAACAGAGCAAGGGAGCACATAAGAGGAAAGATACCCTTGAGAAAGAGAGAGGGCCAGAGAGGAGATAGAAGCACACAGTAAAAATAACTCACAACAGAGCGAGAGAGCACATAAGAGGAAAGGAACCCTGAGACAGAGGGTCAGACAGGATATAGAAGCACACAGTAACACGCAACACACAACAGAGCAAGGAAGCACAGAAGAAGAAAGGAACCCTGAGACAGATGATCAGCGATGAGAAAGAAGCATACAGCAAAACACAACACAAAACCAAGCAAGTGAGCACATAAGTGGGATGGAACCCTGAAACAGAGAGGAGAAACAAGCATACAGTAACAAGCAACACACAACAGAGCAAGAGCGCACAGAATAGGAAAGGAACACTGAGACAGAAGGCCAGAGAAGAGACAGAAGCACACAGATCCGGGTGACACACAACAGAGCGAGGGAGCACAGAAGAGGAAAGGAACCCTGCGACAGAGGGCCAGAGAGGAGAAAGAAGCACACAGTGACAAGTAACATACAACAGATCAAGGGAACACAGAAAAGGAAAGGAACCCTGAGACAGAGGGTCAGAAAAGAGCACGAAGCACACAAATACAGGTAACACATAACAGAGCGAGGGAGCAAATACCAGAAAAGGAACCCTGAGACAGAGGTCCACAAAGGACAAAGAAGCACACAGTAACACACAACACACAGCTGAGCATGAAAGCACAGAAGGGGAAAGGAACCCTAAGACAGAGTGTCAGAGAGGAAAGAGAAGCACACAGTGACAAGTAACACACAACAGAGCGAGAGAGCACAGAAGAGGAAAGGAACCCTGAGACAGAGGGCCGGAGTGGAGAAAGAAGCATACAGTAACAAGTAACACACAATAGAGCAAAGTAGCAGAGAAGAGGAAAGGTACCCTGAGACAGAAGGCCAGATAACAGAAAGAAGCACACAGATACATGTAGCACACAAACGAGTGAGGGAACACAGAAGATGAAAAGAACCCTGAGACAGAGGGCCAGAGAGGAGAAAGAAGCACACAATGACAAGTAACTCACAACTGAGCGAAGGGAATACAGAAGAGGAAGGAACCCCAAGACAGAAGGGCAGAGGAGAGAAAGAAACACACAGATCCAGGTAACACACAACAAAGCGGGGGAGCACAGAAGAGAAAAGTAACCCTGAGACAGAGAGGAAAAAGAAGGACACAGTGACAAGTAACATACAACAGAGCAAGGGAGCACATAAGAGGGAGGAACCCCGAAATGGAAGGCCAGATAAGAAAAAGAAGTACACAGATCCAGGTAACACACAACAGAGCGGGGGAGCACAGGAAGAAAGGAATCCTGAGATGGAGGGTCAAAGAGGAGATAGAAGCAAACATTAACAAGCAACACACAACAGAGCAAGGGAGCATATACTAGGAAAGGAACTCTGCGACAGAGGGCCAGAGAGGAGAAATCAGCACGCAGTGACAAGCACACACAACAGAGCGAGGGAGCACAGAAGAGGAAAAGAACCCTGAGACAGAGGGTCAGAAAATGTGAAGGACATCTAACATGGGCTTCAATTTGAATTCTATAGAGCATATTATCAAGCCCATTATCGCCGCTTTAGCGGCAGTTTTCTGTCGCTAAAGCGGCGATAATTTTATCGCCTGGCTTGTTAATATGCCCCTAAGTGAGGGAGAACACAAGAGGAAGGAACCCAGAGACAGTAGGCCAGAGAAGAGAAAGAAGCACACAGATACAGGTAACACACAACAGAGCGGGAGGAGCACAGAAGAGAAAAGGAACCCTGAGACAGAGAGGAAAAAGAAGGACACAGTGACAAGTAACACACACCAGAGTATGGGGGCACAGAAGAGGAAAGGAACCCCGAGATGGAGGGTCATAGAGGAGAAAGAAGCACACAGTAACAAATAACATACCACAGAACAAGGGAGCACAGAAGAGGAAAGGACCTCGAAGCAGAAGGCCAGATAAAAGAAAGAAGCACACAGATACAGGTAACACACAACAGAGCGAGGGAGCATTAAAGAGGAAAGGAACCCTGAGATGGAGGGTCATAGAGGAGATAGAAGCAAACAGTAACAAGTAACACACAACAGAGGAAGGGAGCACATAAGAGGGAAGGAACCCTGAGACAGAGGGTCAGAGAGGAGAAAGAAGCACACAGACACAGGTAACACACAACAGAGCAAGGGAGCACAGAATGGGGAAGGATCCGTGAGACAGAGGGTCCATGAGGAGAAAGAAGCACACAGTAACACGGAACACACAACTGAGCAAGGGAGCACAGAAGGGGGAAGAAACCCCAAGACAGAGGGCCAGAGATGGGAAAGAAGCGCACAGATACAGGTAACACACAACAGAGCAAACAAGCACAGAAGGGGAAAGGAACCCCAAGACAGAGGGGCAGAGAGGAGAAAGAAGAGCACAGATACAGGTAACACACAACAGATCAAAGGAGCACAGAAGGGGAAAGGAACCCCGAGACAGAGGGGCAGAGAGGAGAAAGCAGGTGGAATGGTCATAGCCGTAAATGTTTTGCTTGTTTCCCATTCACTAATTCCTCGGCTAAGTCTCACCCCAGGAAAGATGGGTGTGTTGTGTGTGTGTGAGTGTAATGCCACAAGACCTGTTCTGATACAACAGAGCGTGTTGGTGTAAATTACACTGTGTGCATTAGCATCCGCAGCACTGCCTTTATTTTTGCAGTTTTTAGGTTTTGCCTGCACAGCGTTTGTGCTGTGCTTGAGAAATCTACTGTTTTTGATATAAACTTAACAAGCATTGGCATAGCCAATAGGTCTCGCCTTTGGGACCTTATAAGTGTTTAGCCATGCAACAGTTGATGTTGTTGCACCAAGGATAATGTGCTGTATAACTAAACACTTATAAGGTCCCAAAGGCGAGACCTATTGGCTATGCCTCAGTACCTCACAAACAAGAACAATGTGACGCAACAAACTTGAAGCTCTCTATAAATAACAGATGCGGGATGCGCCATCTGAAACACGCGGTATTAATCAGGGCACAAGTCCTGAGGGTTGAAGGGTGAGGGAGGGAACTCGTGGAAGGTAGGAGGGAGCCGGCAAAAAAAGTTGCTAAGCAGGCGTTCTCCCTACGTGGGGTTTATAGATTGAACTACTTTATGGAAGGAGCTCCGAGCAGCCTTCTGTCAGGAGGCCCTGGCAGGGGCAAGTTATCCCCTTAGCAGGGAGTTTGGAAGGAGCTGAAATAAGGAGTGAGTTCAATGTAACTGTAAGCTCACGATCCAGTGACTCCAAGAAGGGAGCTTGCATCTGAAGGGAACTCAGGGTCTCTTTAGACATGTGAGATCACTCTTATATTAAGGTAGGAGGGCTCACACTTTCCTGGTCGCTCAACAACTACGTGCTACACTGGAGCCCTCAACTGATTGCCTGTGTTAGTCCTAGACTGTGTTTAAATACGCACACAGCCCGAAGGAACTCCCTATGCCAGGTACACATATTCATATTCGCCAACGTGCACACACACAGGCATGCAAGGCACACCTTCAAACACGCTTCAGACATAGCAAAACGTCTGAACACTCGCCCCTCACACAAGCAGTCACACTGAAACCGCCCTGCAACTGACCACCGTGCACAGCCACACGGGTAAACAGAAACCTCCATTCACACACACAAAACTCAAGAATCCCTCCTTTTCATCAACATATGTGTTACAATGAATGATGGTGCGCAGACAAGTCTTGTACATAACGATTGATGATTTATTATTCAGATCCAAATCACATGTTACAGGTTACAGGAAGATGTTCTGGTCCTTATTTATACCCCACCAGGAGCAGCGTCCTCACTGCTCAGCCCCTTCTCACCAACTGATTCACCCTTCAATCCAAACCACCCTCAACATTCTATCTGACCTCATCATAGGCTGAGCAGGCAGGCAGAGAACCAGTGTAGGGAGAGTGCATTGAGAGTAAGCACATTACAACACATCTCCCCCCTTATAATGATTGAAAACAATCAAAATATGTTATGGTGAAAAAAAACACACAACTCAGCACAGGAGGATGCATTAATAGCAAACTAATTAAACATCACCCCCCCTGCCATAATGATCATATACATTCAAATGCATGGAAATAATTAACACACATTTGGTAGAAAAGAAAGATGCATAACCAAAACATTAAACACCATCCTTCCCCCTGATAATGATCATAAACAAATTGCAAGGCTAGCATGAAAACTCATACTACAACTATGGGTACAAAACACAACACCCCACAACGTACCCACTGTGCCTCATACCAAGGCACAAGACTGCGGCAGAACAGGGATCTACAACCCTAAACTGCACAAACTATGGCAAGACAGATCTACCCCTAAGACTGATCTAAGACTGAAACAGAACAGGGATCTACAACCCTAAACTGCACAAACTATGGCAAGACAAATCTACCCCTAAGACTGATCTAAGACTGAAACTAAGCAAGTCCAGGGCATTTTTAACCCCAACATTCACGCAACACACTACGGGTAATCATAACCCAAGACAAAAATGCAAGGCAATCTAAACTTCAAGACGCTCTCGCACAAACTATGGGTATTCCATAACCCAAAACCATTTAGGGTATCCTTTAACCCTATCCAAAAACAGGGAAACCTTAAACCCAAGACACACCCAAAAACACTCACGTGGGTGACTCTAGACCATTTATGGTATCCTTTAACCCTATGCAAACACAGGGTAACCTTAAACCCAAGACACACCCAAAAACACTCACGTGGGTGACACTAAAACAATCCCAAAATTCAGCAAGCTTCCGGCACCAATGCACACAGTCACAGACAAGTGAAGCAATACGAGTAACAAACCCCCCAAAAAAACAGTAGCCATGACCAACCCACACAACCCACAATGTGGACATCCCACTGACTTGACAGAAAGACATCACCCCACAATATATTGGAACTTCAAAGAACTGTAACACCCCCTTGAAAATGGCGCAACACAAATTTAAATAACAGTATGTGTAAAAATGTCATAAAACAAATGAAAACCCTCGTTTCAGTAACGATTTCTCACCCAAACCCAAATGCTACATAAGCATGAAGACAACGAAAATCCTTAAATAAGGCAATAGGCATTAAACAAAAACAATAAAGATGTCACACACGCAACGATTGGGAAAACAGTCAAAAATAACCGGTGATAAACTTCTTAATGCGAGGCTCACCAGTCCTTTCTATGACACGGAAAAGAAAAGAAAATCTTCCAAGTGTCTCTGTTCCCTGGTAATGTAGATAATTACCACAACTCCAAAAGGCTCTGACAGTTCCTCCGATATCAGCATTGCTGAAAAATGCCATTGATTATTTCCGAACACAACTCCAACACAACGTAATGCACGTAGCAGGAAAGTCAACCAAACTCACCCTCCAATCTTAAAACGGCAATACGTAGGCAACGACGCATCGGGTGGCTCACGGCACGTCGCTGCATGCAGCTTACGGAAAAGGAAACCAGCGCACCCAGTCCAGAATGTTGGAGAGGATCCATGGCAACATCACAGCTCGCAGTGAAGAAGGTAAGACTGCGCGCGCTTGGCACCAACACGCGCTTCATTTTAAAACTCCCACACACGGTTAAACTGTCACTTAAAATAAAACCCACTTGAAATTGAGATCAAAATACAATTTCACTCCATTTTGTCCCAGAGTGTATATTCCACCAAAACACTCTTCGGTTCAGGCGCTGTTAAACATCTTTACTTGGCACGCTGTTGGATAACTAACCAATAGCTGGCAGTTGATCTTCTCTTTAGACTCTGACAGAGAGTCATACACCGGGACTCGATTTGTGCCAAAACAATAACGATGCCCCACAGTTCTTCGAATCTAACGGTGAAATCCAATTGATAAGGGTCATCTAGTGAAACTGAAATTGTGCCCAAGATCAACCAGCTCAAAAGTAAAATCTCGTGCGCCGCCAATGTAAAATCATGCCAGCTTCATTACAGGGCAAACTCCACATACCCCAGAACAGGAGCAGGCTTCACGGAAAAAAAAAAAAAAAAACTGCAGGCCCAGGCTAGAGCTGACCGTTCCAGATGGTCAAAAATGTCCTTTGGGGAAACACTCAACCAAGTCCATCATCTGGCACATCCACGATAGGGCTGACCGGTCTTTTGGTCACTGGTGGGGCTTGTGGAGTGCAAGATTACTTCTTCTTTTTTTTTTTTATGCGCTTCTTCAGTTCCAAGTCCATCCAAGGTTGGCTCTTAAATTTCACAAGTCCAAAATACACGCAGGTTCTTTAAATCGTCGCCAGTGTTATAATTATATAAAGGTCCGGTAGCCAGGTTAAGTATAGGTATGCTGTAGGTTTATTCTCAAGTACAGCCTTAGGTAGATTACTGGAAGTCCAAGTGATGCCCCACCAGGAGCAGCCTCCCTGCTGCTCAGCCTGCTCACTCCAACTGACACTCACAGCCTCACCAGGCACCCAAGCATTCCACGACATCATCAATCATCCAACATTCCAGACCTCTCCAAGCACACTAACTCTCATTCTGGCTGAGCAGTAGGGAAGAGATACATAGGCAAAGGGGAACGGCAAACAGTAGATTATAACAATATGCATACATCAAACACCCACATTTACTATGACACACTCGTACACACACACACACACACACACACACACACAGAATAATGCACACAGATATCTTACACAGACACGTGCATGAAGAAGCATACTGACAGTCACATGTAAACTGGCAAAAACATTAGTAAACTGACACACTGAAATAGAACACCAGCTACCGATACAGAATCACACACATGACGTGTCCTAACTCGCACAGGCAAACACACAAACACGGAATAGTCCTCACCCACACAAACATCATTGTTTACAAAATAAACCAGCAATCCCATTTCCTCGCTTAGACAAATAATTAGGGATCTAAGCATACCTACAGCAACATATCATAGCCGCGCTCACATGTGTACTCACAACTAAAACCTACTCTTATATAGGGGTGGGCGGAATTTGCGGAAGTGACTTTCGCAAATTGTCGCGAAAATGTTAAAAATCTCCGCAAACACACGGAAATATCGCGAAGATGCAGCAGTTTTTTTCCCGCCCATTCGCGGTATTTTCTGCATGGTCGCGGCTCACCAACTTACCCATGCGGTTGCTCGCGGGCACGGCCATCTTGTTTTCACTCTTCTCGCGGTGCATGATCGCGACAAGAAAGACATGATCGCGCGACTAATGACATTACTGCGGGCGCGAACTGTCGCAAGACAGCGCAAATGGCTACCAACAATCCAACATCTCGTGGAGAACGCGACCGGATCGGGAAAACTTGTCGGTGAACGCGGGGATTCAGGTAAGGCGATAGCACGCGTGCGAGAATGTATTATTTTACAGCGTGAGCAAGAAACAAATTATCACTAAGCTGCGGAATGCGGAAATTTTGATATTTTCGCGCTCTCCGCGGAACGCGAAAATGTCAAATTATCGCAATTTCCGCAAGCGGAACGGAAATTTAGCCCAGGCCTACTCTTATACCAAGAAGACTGAAACACACATTTTCAAGAACACAGACGTTCACTGAACAAAAACACGTGCTCTTTCATTCACACGTATACACATACACGTTGCACACAATCATGCACACATTGATTTAAACAAAGTGCTTATAAACGCCCATGCTCACTAACACATAAAGATCTTAAAGAGAAGAACAAAGCGATGCATAGCAACATACATAGATACCTACTATTGCACACCATCCATCCATACCATTATACACATCTGCGGCCAGGCACCCTCGCGCACGAATACAAAACACACGGACAGCCACAATCACTTCACAAACACGCGTACGAACACATGCACTATTCTTTGCTCAAAATGCCCGGCCCGGCACTCTGGTGACGGAGAGAGAGACAGAATATGTGCGCGTGAGAGTTTGAGGGTGATAGATGGAGAAAAAGAATGAGATAGAGATGTCCGTTCTCTCACACAGTTCTTCACGGGGCACATGGGGATCGTTATTTAGAACAGAATTGTTCCCTATGCCGGCCCTCTTCTACCGGCCCGAGGTGAGGGTTCGAAGGTTAAAGAAGGGTGGTAAAATGTTTTCTCCGGGCTTCACAACAGCAACACGTGGGAATGCGAGGTCCAAGCTCCTCCAGCAGGAGATTCTAATGCATCGGAGTGCACTGCCTCGGCAGGGCTTGGGAAGTTATCCCCTTAGCAGGGAATTTGGAAGGAGCTGAAATAATGAGTGAGTTCAATTTAACTGGCAGCTCACGATCCAGTGACTCCAAAAAGGGAGTTTGCATCTGAAGGGAACTCAGGGTCTCTTTAGACGTGTGAGATCAATATCAGAGAGAGAGAGAGAGAGAAAGCGAGAGGAGAGAGAGAGAGCGAGAGAGTGAGCCCGAGAGTGCTGCGTGCATGCACGCGCAGTCTGGTCATTTTCAAGCACTACACTCGTGCTTGTTGCGTGCCCCTGCACGCTCCCGCAGGGTTTGTATGCCACCACAAGCATGAGGGTGTGCTTGAAAATCACCAGAGCAACCGCTAAAGGTCCTCCTATTCAGCGCATGCGCGCTGCGTAGGCGAGACCTAAAAACGGCTTACATCCCACACCCTCTCTTTCCTGGCTCCTCTGCCTGCTACTTCTTTTTACTTCATTTCTATTGGCTGTGCTAGCATATTTTCCTGCATTAACCAATGCTTGTTCCTCTTCTGCTTCTCTTATCCGTTTCTCATATCTGAAATACTTTTAACATCCTCTTTGGTGGAACTATTTTTTAATAAACCTTTGTATCAGATGTATATAGCAACTTATGGAGACATTAAGTGATTTGTCCAGAATCACAGGCTGTTGCTATGTTGAGACTAGAACAGGGATCCCCAGCTCTTGAGTCGGCAGCTCTGGCCGCTGCGCCACATCGTCTCCACTTCTGTGATACTTGTCAGGGAATATTCCTTTCGTCTTACATTGATTGTTGGAAACAGATCATTATTCAGCACACCTTTTTTTGGGTGATATTTTTGTTGACATTTTTTTTACACCTCTGTTTGGTCAGACAGCTGAACCTGTGCCAGAGGAGTGTGCACACACACTCCTGCAATGCATATAACCCATGATGCCCACAACTGAAGTTCCATGGATGTCGATGCATGATTGATTTAAAAGGAAGAGAAAAGGCGCCATGCTCTGATAAATTCGTGCTCATTCTCGAACAACGGAGTCAGACACCGCGTCAAATCGGCTGAGGAGAATATCATATCAGAACAATCTACGTGAACATACGTCACATTACCATCATAGCGGTCCTACCAGTGCAGCCCTGATCCCTGATTTACCCAGTTGTACAATGCCCGAAGGTGCAAGCTTAACTCCTGAAATTGCTGAGTCATGAACACTTACACTGTGCAGCCTAATGTATACATCCTTGCAAACTTTCAGAACAGTGACCAATTTGTTTTTAATGACTATTCCAGCAAATTAATAGTTTGCCCTCAACACTCTCAAACAAAACACAGGAATGCAACATTGAATGGCACTTAGGTGATTATTGGTTGTTTATTTAGTTATAATAAAACAGTGAGTAGAAGGCCTCATTTGTCATCTTAGTAGGAGCTAGCTCCTCATGCCTGTTGGTCTTTCTCCTGATGAGACCCTTCGAAGTCAATACGGCATCGAAACACATCAGCTTACTTAAAAAACAAGACAAGGAGACCCATCCTCGGGGTAAGAACAAACATAAGTGAACTCAGAATATAATCCTGATTTCACATCCATAAAGGAAACTTTGAAGAACCCCACTTATCTATCTCCTATTTATTTTGTTTTTTAAGTTCAATTATTTTATTATAATTGGAGAGAAAGAAATACAATCAAGGTAGACTGCGATGCATAGATGCCAAAACTAATGCGTACATGTAAAAAATTCAATATAGATACATAACCGGAAATATTCATAGTAGATTGATGATGGAACAAAGTTATTATATAAATATGACCAGATACATATTGACAGAAAGCAAATAATGCAAAGCCACCAAACAATACTCATCATCTCAAAGTAAATGGATCAGATCAAATACCACCATATAGAACAGTAATGTCTTGTGTGGCAGAGTGTGTATCGACTGATAAATAAGATATACCCCAAGACGGTATGAATCGAGAGGGGGAGGGGAAGAAAAGAAAGTAAGGATAGCAGGGGGTGGGGGATATAATGGGACATCTGCTTCACTTATACTGATAAAATCAAGAAAGGGATCCAAAAGGATGCTGAGCCACTAGACCCCGAGCCTACAAATCCATGTAGTTATCTAGGGAAGGCCCTACAGTGCTAGTGATTGGGGGTGTACACTGTTTGCTCCCTATGAGTGTATGAGCTCCTCGAAGATAAGGCTCCCATGCCCACCAAGTGTTATACGACAGGAGATGAAAGGATTTCCATTCTGTAAGTATGATTTAATTGCAATGGATAAGAGCAAATCTAATAGTTCGGAGCAACTGCAGCCCATGGACCCAGCATAATCCTAAAAAAAGAGAGAATGATGGGTGTATTAAAGATAGTAGATAAGTGCTTCTGTATAGGGACCTAAAAGGAGTCTAATAGTGAGCATTTAAAAAAGAAGTGTTGATGAGTGCCCGGTTCTAGATTACGATTCCAGCACAGATCATTCTCTCGCAGCGAGCAAGAGTCCACTGTAGGAGATTAATTGTTAAAAAATTGGATAGAATAAGCGATGGAGCAGTTTTATTACGAAGGGATAGTTTCCCAATCAGCTGCCACGTATCATGGGAAATGTGTTCGAAGAGATCCTCCTCAAAGTCGCGAGGCCATTTATCACAAGTAATTGTGGATTGTGAAGACTGTGGAACAGAATTTTGTTTATATATTTTGAAAGCTATTTGGCCCAAGCGTAGCCACAGGGTAAGAAGTGAGATAGCAACAGTCTGTAGAAAGGAGTACTTTAGAGAGTTCAACTATAAGTTTTAAAATAATATAGAAATCCACGTTGCTAAGGTTACGTTTTTTAGCCAGGGAGCAAAAAGGAAGAGGGTCATGGTTAGTATCATATAGTTGGTATAAGTTACAATCTGGGAGATTGCATCCTCCATATGCAAGTGGTTTCCTAAGACACTTGTAAGAAATTCTAGTTCTCTTATTGCTCCATAGAAACCCCGAGGTAAGTATGTCAATTTGATAGAAGAACGATGATGCAAGTTTTAAGGGAAGCATAGAAGATATCATACCAATGATTCTAATATTAGCCTTGGGTTGTGAATAAAGAGCCATGACCATATCAAAAAAGGAGTTGCCACGGTTCTGTGACTCTAGAACCGTATGTAAAAAAGGCCACGACACCTTGTCAAAAGCCTTTTCGGCGTCATGGGTGATTGCTGCAGATGGTAATGAGGAAAGGTTTGGTTTTTCTAAAGTGTGAATAAACGTGCAAATATTATCTCTTGCAAGCCTACCCTTAACAAAACCCGTTTGGGAGCCATGAATGAGGTTGAAGATGTGACCTTCCAATCTATTTGCTAAAATTTTCGTGAAAATGTTTGCCTCCATATTCAATAAATAGATGGGACAAAAGTTCTTTGGATCAGAGTGATCTTTGCCTTCCTTGGGTTCGACAACAATAATGGCTTCAGTGGCCGTACCCGTAACTTTGCCCGACAGAACATAGTGGTCAAAAACCCCCGTAAGATATTTGATGATCGAGGGATTAAACATCTTATAAAAGGTTAGCTGTCCAGGCCAGGAACTTTTCCAGAATGAGTAGCCTTAATAGACCTAATAATCTCCTCCATTTTAATTGGTTTACCTAAATTAACTTTTTCTTCATCTGATACAGTAGACATAGGAAGAGAGCTGAGAAATTGCTGGCAAGATGGTTTAGTACAATGCATTTGTGTGGTATATAACTTTTCATAAATTCTCTAAAGACTTCAACAATCTCTTGGGTATGAAACTTTTTTAAGCCAGTTTTATGAGTAATGTGGGTAATTTGTGTGGTGTTAGTATCACGATGTTTGAGAGTAGATGTTAACATTGACCAGCTCTATTTTGTAACAATAATTGACGTGATTTCTGAGCGTGCACCCCAAGAAAGGCTCTTTTGCTAACTATGGAGTTAAGAGAATATTTGAATTGCTCAGTATCCTGGAGAAGAGATTTATTGCTAAAATGTTTCTAGAGTTCCTGTTTTCCTTTAATTTCTTTACATAAGGATTGGAGAGCTCTCCTAATGTCGCCATTGCTGTTTAGAATTTTTTTTAATGATGTGAGTATCACTACGCGGAGTTCTGCAGAGTTGAACAAACAAAAACTCTGCGCTGAACTCTGCTCTGTTCCATCTCCTCCCAATTAATAAAACAGAAACCTCACATACCTTTGGTAAAACAACTAGTAACTCCTGCCTTATATGCTAAAATGCATATAGTCATCTCACAAAAGTGAAAATGAAAAAACAGCAAGCAGTGAGAGAGGTGATGATTTCGGGGTCGTCCCTAACCTAGGGAGAGAACCAGGCAGATGCCTTGAACACAAAGAGCACATCATGGTGAACGATTCGGTGGTGGTCCCATCCTCCTAGGACCACCCCAAGCACAGTAATGGGCAAAAATACAATCCCAACCAAAGGCCCTGCAAAGCATTATGGGACAATATTCTAGAGTGCAGTGAATATTATAGTATCCAAATTAAAAACATTCCTCAAGGGGCAGGCTCTCAGGCTCAGCTGAGAGCTAATACTATAATATTCACTGCATTCTATAATCTTGCCCCATAATGCTTTGCTGGGCATTTGGTTGGCATTGTATTTTTACCCATAACTGTGCTTGGGGTGGTCCTAGGAGGATGGGACCGCCACTGAATCGTGAATCTGAAGCATGATGTGCTCTTTGTGTTCAAGGCATCTGCTTGGTCTTCCCCCTAGGAGGTTCCCCAAAATCATCACCTCTCTCATTGCCTTATATTTTTCAAAATTCACGTTTGTGAATTGGTTTTATGTTTTTTAGCATGGAAAGGAAAAGATGTTTTATCAAAGGTATGTGGGTGCAATAGCTAACTCTGCTACGTGTCGGTGTTTTTGCATGAATTCCGTGTTTTCAATGTAAAGTGTAATTAACAAATCTCTGCAGCCTCCGTGAACGCGTCCCAAAGTATTATCGGGGGATAGTTAATTTTTTTTGTTATGTTTTGTTTTTTATCGGCATTAAGTCTCATATACAGAATACAGTTTTACACCTTAAATCAGATCACAGTACTCTTTCTTGGTTACAGTTATATCTCAGTCAATTTAAGCTGTATGCATCCAATTTGTAAACACTGCTGCATATTATATAAACAGTGGAATAACACTTCTAAGAATTGTTGTGCGTTCCAGTTTCGCTGCTTCCAGATTCGCTGCCAATAAGTCGTAGAACCGATAATTCATTTTACTTGAAGAATCAAACAATCTCATTATTGAGTTCTTTGACCTCAGTATCATCTTCCAAAATTTCAGTATTTAGACGCCAAGTGCGGCACCGTTTTCTATCTGTAATACTAAGAATGGATAACGAAAATTGCTGCATTGTCAGAGACAACTATTAGATGAATCGCAACATTCGTTGTAGTTTTTAAAAGGGAAGCGCCAACAAGAAGGTAATCGATACGAGAAAAGCTTGAATGGGATGAAGAGGATGTGAACTCACTATCCATAGGACTATGGAGTCTCCAGACATCCAGAAGATGATGATGAACACAAACTAAGTAGTTGTTTATGTGCCTTGGGAGGTCTAAATTCAAATGCGGAGTGCCTAACTAAAATAGGATCCAAAGGAAGATTAAAATCTCCTCCAACAATTGTTTTAGAATTTTGAGGAATATCAGCAAGTTTAAAGTTGATCGCACACCAGAAATTAGGGTCATCTGTGTTTGTAGCATATAAATTCATGATATATAAATCCTTAGACCCTTTATTCATTTGTGTAAGTAGCCATCTCCCGTTAGTGTCATGTTCAGATGAAATTATAGATAAGCCAGATTTTATAGAGAAAAGATTTATAACCCTGTTTTTCTTCCAAATAGCTTCCGAGTGTGTTACATCCAACACCCAATCTTTTCTCATAAGAAGAGCTTCTTTAAAGCCTATCTAAGGGGCATATCTCCAAGACAATTATCGCCGCTTTATTCGGCCGAAAAGCGGCGATAATTGTAACGCATATCAACAAGGGAACGCTAACAGGCTTTAGTGTGTGTTTCCTTGTATTATCACCCATTTCACTAACGCCTTGCATCTCATCGCTAATGAGATGCTAGGTAGGCGTTCGCAACTGAAATTCAGCAAAAATAGTCGCTAACACAGCTCCTCTCTATCAACAATGATATCGCTAACCCGCCTAGCGACATGAAAAGTTGCGCTAACCGCGTATATCGTCGGTTTCTAACACCTGCTAATTTTCTGACTTACCTATATGTATCATGGGAGGTGGATTGTGAAGCTAAGTCCACATCTCCCTATCAACAATGTTTTCCCTATCGCTGTTTTTTGTCGCTGGAAATCCAACGATATTGATGCTTTTCGCCGCTATTGCCGGGATTTCTATTGGCGATGCGTGTTGTTAATAGTGCGCTAACCGGGCAATAGAATCCGGCGATATACGGCGATAGAAATATTCACGCTACACGCGGCCAGCAATAATTATCGCTGCCGCTTGATGATATGCCTCTTAGTCTCTTGGAGTAAAATTAAATCAACAGACAGACTCTTACAGTAATTTAAAATCTTAGCCCTCTTAACCGGGTGATGCTGACCCTGAAAGAGCACTGCGTGTGTAGTTGCCTTCCAAAGGAAATTTGGAGCACAAAATCACCTCCCAGTGCCCACAAAATGTTCCTCTGTGTTCGGCCGTCCAGGGGTGGTCGAAAATCAACCGTCATACATTACATCTGGATCGTCCGCAGCGGAGCTCAGAGAAAGGTGGCCTTCTTCACTGCGCGTCAAGCTACGCCCTTTTGTTTTAAAACTTGAGACTGGTTTATTGAAAACCATAAAGACTGCTTTCTGGGATTTTGTTTTTTCAAACAACATTGTTTTATATGTGTTGAATTATGTATCACATTTGCTCACACTGATAAGTAAACCTTTTGCATAATTCCCAAAACTGAGATTTTTGCACACAAATCTAAATTGTAGATGTTGCAGAATAGTCTTTTTTAATAATGGTAAGATGTGCGGGTTAATCTTCTGGTGTGTTAGAATGATCAGCCCATGTCATTTCTAGTCAAGCGGGAGTGCAGCATTGATTTATGCGCGCATTCAGGATTAAAGCTTGAATGCTTGATTAAGAAATATATGTCTTGGCATTAAGCAGGCCCCAGAGGTAGCTTTTGTTGGGAATGCAACAGGAGCAGAGCACATTTATTGAGGTCAAGTGCACGCTCAAATCTGTGGAATTAACATGCATGCTGCTTTTTCAAGCACAACTGAAAATTCGAGACAGAAAGCGCTCTCATGTCTTTGCGTATCCAGGGATTGGACATGAATGGGCAGAAAGCTGCCCGGCAGAACATCCCACTTAAACTGATGAAGCACCAGGAGAGGAAAGCTAGACTGAGACACATCATGCCTTGATTTTGTTACATACCTGTGCTGTCTTACAGAACTCTTGGGGCATATTATCAAGGACGGCGTTAAAATTATCGCCGGCTTAGCGGCAGAAAACTGCTGCTAAAGCTGCGATAGTGGGCTTGATAATATGCCCTTGGGAATTCCCATAGAAGCCCAGGTTAACACCAGAACATGGGCTTCTATTGGAATTCTCCAGGGCATATTATCAAGCCCATTATCGCCGCTTTAGCGGCAGTTTTCTGCTGCTAAACCGGTGATAATTTTTAACGCCGTCCTTGATAATATGCCCGTCTTGTTTTTACTGCACATATACTCGCTGGGTACCGAAGAGATAAACATTTGTATTTCCGTATTCCAGAAACTGAGATACATCGTGATGGGCAGCGGTCCCACATAAGCGAGTTAAGCATGTTAATAGCCCAGGCGGGCGAGTTGGCGATGCAGCGCGCGCAAGGTAAATTGTTTTATTTATTTATTTACTTACCATACTCCATTCTGCCGTATGTTGGAGTCTACTACCTCCACCCTACCCCTCCCCCGCCTCACCACCCGGCAGCCCTCCCTCAGCGAGTCGCCACTGCATGGAACAACTGCCTTTAGCCAATCACATTGTCAACTTTAGTTGCTAGGAGCAGACCGTTCCTGCTCTTATCCGACCCGCTGCTCGCAAATACGTTAATTGCACTGGTGTCATCAATGTGAGTGTACGATGCCACGCAGCTGCGACCTACCCATCTTTTTAACTTTACAGTAAGTCTCTGCACCTCTGCCATTTACAGTTGTACTTATACCTACAATTGCTACAATACTTTAGCATGTGCTCTGCATCCGAAACACACAGCAACCCTGTAATCACTAGGCATACATCATTTTGCCGTGGAATCAGTTCTCCGCTATTATTATTGTGCAGTTTTTTCCTTTGTTACATGTTGCTGACATCAATTTCACTTTCTCTCTGTATAAAGGCTTTAAAACGGAGGATAGAAGGGTGTGTATGTGTGCGTTTGTTCTAAAAGGGGTGTGGCCATGATAAAGGACAACATTACAACATTCTCTACCTCCTGCCTGCCACAAACCACTCCGGGTAAGCGGTAGGGTGGGAGACGGCGTGTCCGGCACGCAAAAGAGGACGTCCAGATGGTGGGGGAGGCCTAGATAGACCTCCCAGAGTCCTCGCGCACAGGAAGTGATGCACACTTTGCGCGCCGCACCAGGCTGGGGGGGGGACTCCTCCCAGGGTACCTGACCATAAGGGGGGTTCCCCAGTCGCACTAGAGGGCTTCCCTCTTTAGTGGCCCCCTGCAGGGGCCTCGGGCATCTGCATAGAACCACCATGGGCAACACTACCCACCCCAACACACATAGCATGCATGCCAATAAATAAACACACCACACATTTTTTGGTGGGGTAAAACTGCTGCAGGTTTATTACATACACCGTTATGTAATATGGTGGGTTATCTTACGGGCGATCCAAGGGCAGGCAACCTTCTGGGCTGCCTGCCCGCCTGATGAGCCAAGCAGCACTGGGGCGAACCCCATCTGTGCTGCCCCTGCTGGTGATCCTCTTCCCTCTCTGGCTCTGGTACCCCCTATGGTGCCGCGCAGAGGCACCCTTCGGTACCCATTTGCTTCCAGATCGCCCTGTAACTCCGCCACAGCTCTGGAGGCGGCCACTGTCGCCGCCCGAGCCACCCACCAAAACAGCTATAGTCTTGCCCGCTAACTCTCCTGTCTAGAGCCTCCTGCAAATCTAGATGAAAGAGAACATCCCTACTGGTTATCGATGCCCCATCTATATCCCAATAGCCCTAGACGTTAGCTTGGATCAGCTAGTGTCTGATGAAACAAAACGCCCTTTATGCCTGTGAAGTTGTGCTAAGCACTATTCACCTCACGCGGCAAAGTTCCACTGCGTCACATGACTCAGACCCGTCCCACTATGGGCGGGACAGTTTCAGACACCCTGGCACACGATGCCCCACCTATTTGCTGATCACACTGGCAGTCGCCCATCTAGCATCGTGTGTGACTGGACACATGTGTCTCCCATCTCTGGGACAGCAGCTCACATGTTAGAAGACCGTTCCTACCCCCGCTTGCCAGCTTAGGCGTTATGGGCGAGGGGGATTATGCTTAACCCTGGCACGGTCTCTTTACTTGCTAAATCCATGCTCACAGGTATGTCCATAACAGGCGTATGAGACAATGAGCACGGCTGCCCTCCAGCACTTGCCCTGCATCCCTCATTCCTTATGGGAATTTAGAACGCTCAACTACCTCTGGTGAAGCCCCCTAGGCATACCCACTCAGAGAATCTGTCTGATTCGATACAGGGCGCACTGTCTGTAATCCAGTGGCTAACACTTGATGTGGGAGATGCCACACACTGCCTAGGTCATGGGAACCTTAAGGAGCACACTAAGTGGGACTGGCTCCACCCAGCTGTAACGCTCCTACTGGACTGAGTCAATGCGGTCCAGGATGACCTTTAAACAATCCGCGTGGTGTACTGCCACAAACCGTATTGGTCATAAGAACCTTAAGAAGCACACAACTACCACCTGGGCGTACCCCTCAATGAGACCGGCTCCACACAGCTGTAGGCCCGAGAGACACAATATTCAACCTATTTACTGGATTCTGCCACTTGGTACCCTACTGGTTGCAGCTCTGTGTTTTTGTGAAGCTCGCGTACCCCCGGGGCATGAAGTCGCTGATAACCGCGTATGTTACCCACTCGCTGATGTATCGCTAACTGCCCTTATTAGGGTAGAAGGAATGCTGGATGAATCCTAAGGACTGTGGACTTAATACTCCAACCCAGTTTGACCCCAAAAATTGGGACAGGCCAAGGAGTAATCATGCCCTTCAAGGTACATCTACCCCAGCAATGGGACACCGGTCGCAGAAGATGCCCCTTCTGGTCTCAGGTTCTAGCCCCTAGAAGGATAACCAGGGAGCGGACAAGTCTGTGGGAACCAGGGGGGACATACTGTGCAAATACCTGCCCTTTCCTGAATATTGGGACCCCAAAAGGTCTATGATACCCTGTCGCCCTTTGGCACTAACGCAGTGTTAACCAAACTTTACTGCGCCACAGCACACTTGTTAGCTGACAACTACCACCACCCGCCTGCTGCCCTGGTTAAAGCGCGGGTGAATATGTCTTAACTGAAGCTATCTGATACCTGCCCTTGGCTGCAGACAAATGCCCACCCCGTGAACATGGTACCCGATTCTATAAGGTGCCCGCAGGTGTTCCCCATGAAGGCCCTCGTAGCCAATTGCACAATGCAGTCATTATTTTGCAGTGCCTCTCTCTGCGTTGAAATTTCCTGAGTAAGTGTAAAATTATACTTTCCCACCATTGGGCAGGAAACCGGTGGCAAAGGCAGACTGTTAATTTGTGGCTTCTGACATTGCCGCTGGATAAATACTTTAACAATGCTTGTTAGTTGCATAAGATAACTGAAATCACAATTCCAGCTTCGCTGCGTAGCATATTGAACATGCCTCCATTCAGTTCTGGTGGCACCTTAACGTGTTGAACATTGCATGGATTGTCTCCCTTCGATGAGCAGTAAGCTTAACCACAATTGGGACCATTCCACTAATCAACTTCCGCAACAGGCAGACAGGTCGCCTGCACGTAAGCCAGGTACCGAAAGCGGGAGCCCTTTGGAAACGGAATAGCGGCGCACAATCCCCGCGTTGGAGACATAATTGACCTTGTTGTACTGCGAACGAGGCACATGCGGAGACAAAATAACTATTCCTAGCAAAACAGAGCCTGTCCGTAACTTTTGCCTATATAGGGACAAAAGATGAACCATGATATTATCACTGACCAAGTCTGTGATGTCCTCTTCGCTACCTCTGGCATATTTCTCATAATTCGCCATATATGACTGACACCGCAATCTCATCCTGTGCTTTGTGTGATCTTGGCCCACTTTGGTGTGAGCAGAGCCCCGTGAAGTATGCTTGGGTTCTAGGCCGGTAATGCACAAGTGTTAGGTGAGGAAGATGAAACCATACTTGCCGAGCCCCGGCCAGAACCGACAACCATTTTACCATTTGTCATCAGTAGCACATTCATTAAGACATTGAGAAGGGCCACATGCATAACACCTAGTGGCCAAAGGACCTTGCTGGCCAAGCGGCGAAATCTTCACTCAATGCAATAATACGAAACAGACTTCTCACGGTGCACGCCACCCAGGCACCAAACAGGACACCGAGGTTTACACCGAACATCCCAACTCCAAAGAAAAGGCACCACCAACCCAAACCCCTGCGCAAGTCACTTACCGAGGCACCGCTGAAGGATCCACCCATGGACAACGCCCCCTGCATGAAGCTTGAGTGCCCCCTGAGAATAAAGTAGGCTGTGGTTCTCCAGACACTGCACTTGACCATGCCCTGTAACAGCCGTGTCCTTCCCAGACACCAATGCTGGCACTGAGCAGGGGTGCACATTCCTACTAATCTTACACAACTGCCACTGCTCCACTGATGCCGCGCAACGTGCTCCATCTCAGGAACCACCGAATGGAGCCCCTTGGTAATTCACGGCTGCACTGCGCCCGCTATAGCTATTCACTGGCATGGTGGACCAAGAGACCCACCATGGCCCCTCGGTACAGAGCCGACACCGGGACCCAAAACTGGCTTAAAGTTCCCAAGTCGCCTGTATGGCGCCAGTGCCCCCAAGCTGTCTCCAAACAAATGCAGCTACTGCATTGGCAGTCTCGCCGCGCTAGCGGCATCCCAAACCACCGCTGCCCGGCCACAAGCCCTAAACTGCCTCCACAAAGAAGGAGGACTGTAAAGAAATCCCTTGGAGGCCACACCGGCAAGAGGCAGCGAAACAAGGAAACATGCTGGAGCGTGGGCAACCAGCTCCACGCCGGGGATCGGGCAGCGCTACCAGCTGTGACATAGAATCATCGCCACAACCTGCAGAAACAGTGCATCCTGCAATGGCGATTGCAGCAGCCTTCCTGAATGAGTTAAACCTATGATGCATAAGGATGCTTTGACCACCTTTGGAATTGCCCACATTTAAGAATGGTCCCGTGATTTGGCGCTAACCAAGTACAAGTTTCTTGTTATTCTTCTCAACCTGCGAGAGCAACACTAACACCAACGGTCGCACTACCGACCCACTGCGCTCCGCTTACTGACCCCAGTATGCCTCCCTGCATTACTTCCCCATGCGCCGCTTGGGCCATGTGTTCCACACTTACCACTTCACTAAAAGCTTTATTGTGATCTAAGCAGAACCCACTATATGCTAAGTTTTAGAGTCACATATTATTTACAGTAATATTAGTGAGCTGCTGCTGTGTGATCGTGATGAAAACACATCACCATCCCCGAATATTGCATGAAAACACATTTAGGAATTGGAAGAGTGCGTCCGTGCACTGTCAGTAAGTTTTCTTATAGTGGGCATGAAAGGGCTGGACTAATTCAAAGCTGTTCCAAACAGGAGCCCCCAAATAAGTTTCTACCAAGGGCATCTGAACTACCGCATGTGCTGTAGTGCACTAGTATGCACTCCTGACCTCAAACCTTCAAACTGCTGTGTTAAACGCGCCAGAGCCCCCCACGCATCCTGAAGAAGGCTGTGCATTGGAGAAGGTTACACCTTCGTGACATTGGGCTGCCCAATGCCTTCAGCCAGACCATAGGACCACAGGACCATGCATGCCATGTTAATATGAAATGCCCCCAGCATTAAAACCATGTGTAAGGAACCGGGAGATTTCAGGTCAAGCTAACCCCAATCCTGCGAGGCAAGACCCAGCCCACAGCTGTGCCTAATTAACAACCCTCCCGCTTCAGACACGACAGAAAGATAACAAGAACCTCGCACTCCATGCCTGCGCCCGCAGATTAACACCACACATAACGAACCAATGGCCTGAGCTGGGGCGATGAGATAGTTATTGAACAACCTCATTGCGGTTTTAACAGCGTTTTACATGACCGCATGCTGCATTACAGACGGTACCAGGAGATTACGAGAAGTCCAAGCCTCCCACCAGACTCGCACCCGGTTCTCCAGCGCCCCAGCATTAAGTCTATCGCCCTAGCCGTTAGTCCAAACAAACGAGCAGTAACAGAGCAGCAGTTTGCATTCCACAATTCAGCTGAATATATGTATCCCAGTATAAAGTGAACTCAATCCAATCCCAAGGAACTAGGCCCTGGGTGAAATTCACGCTCCACTCACCCAGGCCCTGCTGCGGGGAGAAAAAGAGAATAAGGCAGATTCCCGAACACTGCAAGCTCACTCCACCTGACCCCAGGCTCGCCGCCGCGGGTATGACAGGCCTCCTGTGGTACAAAGCTCGAATCCATGCATTGCATGGTGAGCGGGCCGACTTGAATTGCTGTTTCTGTCATAGCCTATAGATTTATGATACACGTAACATCATACCTACAACAAGTCTGCACTATTTGCTACGTCAATGGTCGCTAGTTGCAAAAGCTAAATAAGCAGTAACTAAGGCTTATATATGATAAATATTAAGTTGCTGCGACCGGACCCGCTAGCATCACCTGCCGGTCACACTGGGTTACCCACTGGAGTGGGGGGGCGCACCACCCTCTGCCACCTCTAACATGCCCAGTCGGAACCGTGAACTCGACAGTAGCACCCACTATGGTAGCGCAGAGAAGCGGGCTATAAGCAGCCAGCCGGGAGGCAGCAACCCTGCCCACGGATCCAGGATCCACAGATGCAAGATGCGGTGACGCTCTCCCCGCAAGACCCACTACCTAGAGACTACGATGCTGGCACCCACAGGTAATCCTGCACCTGGCAGAGACCAGTGACGGCCAGGGGCAGCCCTTCCCCCCTGGGGGCAGCGACACGCTCGTTAAGGGGTTGGAGGCGGCAGGGCCGTGGGGAAACCGTAGTGCCTCGAATACCCAATTGGCCCAAAGCCCGTATCGGTGCTTAGCATGGTGAGCAGGCCGACCAGCACTTGGCTGCTTCTGTCATTGCATCCAGATATATGATACACGTAACATCACACCTACAACAAGTCAGCACTACGCATAGGCTAAATAAGCAGAACATAAGGCTTGTAAATAATATTGAAAAGCATCCACTTAAAGTATGACAAAGTTGCTGCTCCTGAGATATAAAAGAGATGGGCAATCCCGGTGGAAAATGCAGGGATTTCCCCTCTCTTAAAACGCTCACCTGGCATGCCGTCAAATTGAACTGCGCGCATTCAAGAGGAGAACAGTTCAATGATCAGAATCAGTGTCTCAGGGCTCTTAGCATTTGCACATGCTCCCTGTTGTGAGAGGCAACATCCCCTTAACTGTCCCCCTCCAACAGTCTCAACCGGGAGAGAGCAGTGGTTTGGGCTGTATGATTCTTGATGTCCCCCAACATGTGGCTGGTAGCATCAATCTACCGTAACCACTGCTAGGGAAAAAGGTAGGAGGTGGTGCTTAGAGGGAATGAGAGTCACACACGACGCAACGACCGCATGTCCACAAAGCCTGCAGCACGACGACGGGACAGACGACCCAGAGGGCGTGTCCGGCGCACAAAAGAGGATGTCCAGATGGTGGGGGAGGCCTATATGGACCTCCCCCAGTCCTCGCGCACAGGAAGTGATGCACACCTTGCGTGCCGCACCAGGCTGGGGGGTGACTCCTCCCAGGGTCCCTGACCATAAAGGGGGTGTGGGGTGCCCCAGTGTGGAAATTTAGCTTGCAAACTGAACATTATCTGCGCCATCTTGCCTCTCCTCAGCGCCACGCACAGCGAGTACACGACAGCCATTTTAGGCACCCCACTCTCTCCCCCGCTCATTGTCAATCGCCAGCACGTTCCCCTGGCGCTGCGAGCATCCCCCGCGCGCCGGCCACCCCCGCTCTCACATACACGGGCCATAAACCCTCTCATTCTGCGCGACCCTGCCATGGAACCACATCCCACGCCTGACCGACATCCCATACATGGTCATGCCTCTCTTTGATAACCCCCTTCCTCTGCGCCCCATTGTCCGAACCGATCCCAGGCCATCACCTAGCCCTGCGGATGAAGTTTATTGCCCCTACTGTAAGGGAAACACCCCACATCAAAGGGATTACAGTGGATCAAAGCCCCTACCCCCTGAGACCCGGCCGGTTGCACACACCCCCGGGAATTGGGGGAATGTCCAGCTGCGTGATAGCCATCTCCTACTGTAGATGGGGTGGGGACTTCTACTGTAGATATGTGAGGGAACGAGCTTGAAGTGGGGGTTCCAAGGAATGTCTTTCCGTACATCAAAGTCTCAATAAGAATGTACCATGTGTAATAAAGCAATAAACCTGTGTATAAGAGGCCAGGCCTCAGAGATGCAGTTAGAGCACCTCGTGACGATACCTTGCTGTCTGATCTGATGTGTTCTGCTCCGACGGAATAAAACTCTGTTTCCTGCCTTCCAGTCTCCGGCGCCTGCCTCTTTCATTGGTAAATTATCGAGTGGTATGAGAGGCGATTACCGCCGGGCAATACTTGAAGGGTTATCGACTGAAATTGCCGCTACCATCTAACACCAGTGGCACTAGACGGCTGGCCTCTTTAGTGGCCCCCTGCGGGGGCCTCAAGCAGCCGCATTACCGTTGCCTACATAGCCCGGCAGCCACACGTTGGTCCTATTAGCTCGGGATCGACTGAAACTTGCAGAAGTCTCTGGGGAGACAAACGACAACATGTAAATGTCTATGGCGAGGCAAGAAAAACCAATGGTTCATATTATTCGCAAGATTTTCTACATAGAGCACCCCCACTCTGGCACGCGCACACTGCCCCGCGTATGCCACCTTTGCGAGGGCCAAGCCTACCCCGCTGGGCGAAAGGACCCCCGGCAGATGCCCTGCGCGGCAAAGTGCAGCCTCGCACAATTGACCCCCTGCCCTAAAAGTTGCCCTACAATGCACTGGCCAGATAGCCCGAGGGGGAGCTAAACCCTTTGGTACCACTGTGCAGGAAACCTAAGGCTGTCCATCATTCACAAGACGCTGCACCACTACAATCATGCCGCACTAGCTTGCTCCCGAACCGCACACTTCCCACATGGTCCCCCAAAAGCGGAGCCCCATGAGACCTACAACCCGCGGCGACCTATGCGCCAATCATCCGCCACCCCCGTCCTTCCCTGGAGAGGCAGCGTGAGTGCTCCTTCCCTCAGGACTGCATCGGGCCTGGGTGTTACACCCCCGCCCTCGTCTATCGCGGTGGAGCGGGAATAACCAATTTACTGAAGCGCTATACATGAGTAGCAACTGCGTTAAACGTCTGACCCGGGGTAATCCAGTAACCCGCACCAAGAAACCTAGCAATCGGTGCTAGCCGAAACTATTAACCATCATGGCGGATAGCAGCAATTGGTGGTGACAAACCACTAGTAAGACTTCCCGTAATGGCCCACCGTGGCATCTGCAGCGGCATCTGGTGAATTCGGGGGCGCCAATGAACTGCCCAATGGCACTGTACTAATCCCAGGGTCGGCCCCCACTATTGCTATTCAGAGCCGAAACCGGCCACACGCGTCCCCCCCACCATGGGGAGGCTGCGGACACTATAAATTGACTTCTGCAGTCGCGGATGATATGGCGATGAGCCCTCCCTCGACAACCATAACAAAGGCGCAAAACAAGCCCCACACGTCCTCCCCTGTGGAGGCAGTGGAAACCACATTCCCCCGGGCCCCTACTCTAGCCGGGGCCTGAGCACTACCGCCGCTCTCCTCTACCGCAGCGGAGCGGGTAAACAAGTAAGCATTGCAAGCGGGACACAACAACCATTGCTTAACCATCACAACTCAACCTAAGCACCCATTGGGCCCCCTGGACACTCGCTGCCCACGTGGCTGCCGGGAAGGAGAAGGGGGGGTGATGGGTGCTGCAGCGCCGACAATAGCGTGCATCACAAGGCCCCTGGGCGGATAAGATGCGCCCCCCCCCCCGGACCCACAAGTTAAAAATCTAGCCCCCGTGGCCTCCAAAACCTCGACTGGGTCCTTGACGTAACTGCGGGCGGGAGTGAACTCGCGCACCACCCCCCCAACGACCACCAGGCCAACTGACCCCTTGACGCAATTCGCCAATTTGCCTGCAGTGCCCGGCCAAATTCAACGTGCCTTCATCTAGTTGGTCAGGCCAACGGGCCTTGAGTTAACCTCCCAGAAAGTCACCAGGCAGGGTCACGGCACCCACAACTCCAGCCAAAGGGGGGGACGGGGTGGGAATGAGGGGTGTGGGGATGTCGCTGATCAACCTCCGGGCCGTGGCCTCGTGCAGGGCGGGTGACTACCACTAACTTCAATTCCCGCATCGGCGAGAACGATTACCCGACCATCCAGAGTGGACCCGCACGACCTCCACTCAGTCCCAGGATCAAGCACAAACGACGCAAGACGACCAGTCGAGACGGCGTGTCCGGCGCGCAAAAGAGGACGTCCAGATGGTGGGGGAGGCCTATATAGACCTTCCCCAGTCCTGGCGCACAGGAAGTGACTCACACCTTGCGCACCGCACCATGCTGGGGGCGACTCCTCCCAGGGTCCCTGACCATAAGGGGGATGTGGGGTGCTTAAGTGGCACTAGAGGGCTGCCCTCTTTAGTGGCCCCCTGCGGGGGCCTGTGGCATCCGCATTTGTTCTAAAAGGGGCGTGGCCATGAAAGCTAATACTTTCCCAGAGCCATGGCCTATGCAATTGAGGGTGTGGCTTGAAACAGCTAACCTGAAATCTTGCTCTTTCCCTTGCATGCCACCGGACTAAGGTTATGGTTCCTCTATGAGCTTTCTGTTACTGAGATCTGGGGTAGTGGTCTTCAGAGTTTTATAATCGCCGACGTAATCCCCTTCGCACCATCTTATCCCTCTGGGAATTGAATACTTTTTTCTTCCCTCACATCTATAAGAAAAACTCCATCTCTGTATTTCATACATCATCACCTCTTTCCTCGTTTCCACCTTTTTCTCACTCTTTCTAGCGAGTACTTCCTGGCATCTTCTTCACTTCCTTACATACACAAAGGACCCCCTCGCCTGCAAGCACTGCATTTTAGCACTGTAAATGTGTTGAGAGCTGTGTTCCTCCTTCACACACTTTTGCACAGAATCACAATTATGATTGGCACTCATGACCTGGGGTTGCAGCAGCAAGGAGGTGGAGTTACAAGGGATGTGTCACACAGCAATATGTAGAGAGGTCACAGACTGGGTGAGCATGTATTCTGAACAATTTAATGCCCTGCCCAAATGCCCGACACTGGGAGACATTTGCAATGCCTTTCGCCCTCTGCTCCGAGGCTTCAAGCCTGGTGCGATATAAACAGCCACCCACAACATGAACTTGCACAGGTGACCCGGTTTATTGTATGGAATATTGTATGTCTTATATGCTTTATTCTCTTTCCCAGTTCTCTTCTTAAGGTGAGGTGAGAGCATTTAACTGCACTTTGCAAGTTTAGTTCATGAGCTTGCTCGAGTATGGCACGCGTATCGCGGCATGTTTTTTTCTTTGTCCTTCACCGTTTACCTAATCTCCCCACAATATATTACCACCAGTTACTGTACAATATATTGTCTTTCTCAATAAAAAAACCATAACACTTTTATAGAGTTTCAGTAACTTATATTGCACAACTGCTCACCAACCAAAATCTTACAACAACAAAAATCTTAATCACATAGGCGAAACCTAAAATATTTACCAATGCTTGTTAGATGGTGCGAACTCGACCCAAAGGTATTGGAGAGCTTTAGATGAGCACAGTTACATTACCCAAGGACACATTCATTTATGGTAGGCACGGGGTATGAAATGCGCATGAACTGTAAGCATGAAAGGTGTACCTATGCGTATGAGTAATTACACTCATAATCATTTACACAGCACTACTAATTTATTTTGTATTTAATTCTTTTGAAGGGCTACTCATCCCAGTGTAGGGTGTCAGAGTGCTTTGCATCACACATAAGGACACAATAAATCATACAAGTGACACATTAAATGTACAGGAAATGTTACATAACACAACAAGGGTTATAAGGTGTAGGAATCACACATCGCAGCAGGTGTCAACCCTGTGAGATATTTTAATATGCAGCTTTTTTTGTGACAAATTAAGTAAACTTAAAGAGATGTAATGTCACATCTGTCCTTGCTGCCAATTTATTTGAGCAGATTTAAATAAAATTTAATGATAGGTTGACTGTGCCACCCCAGCTTTTCAAGCACCGCCCCGTCACGACTCCATCCCCTTTCGTCTGCCACATCTTGAGCCCAACTTATGCATTTTCGGAGTTCGGGGCATATCAACAAGCGGCAGCGATAATTATCGCTGACAGCCCTTAGCGTGAGAAATTTTATCGCAGATAATTATCGCCATGCTTGCGCTGTATTACCAACGCATAGCGCAATGGCGATAATTATTCCTGTGATAGCGATGTTTTCCATGGAACATCGCTGGTTTTCCAGCAATGTTCCATGGAAAACGGCAATATCCTTGTTGATAGGGGTCTCAGCCCTATAATCCACCACCCATTGGCTAACATTGTTTAGTCAAAGGAAAAGCAGGCGTAAGGAAAGTAGCGATAACCAAGGTTAGCGCTACTTTTCTTATCGCTATGCTTGTCAGCGTGCCCATTGATAATTAGAGAAATGTCGGTTAGCTACATTTCTCCAGTTATTTTGAGACGGAACGCCCACTTTGCATCTCATTAGAGATGCAAAGGTGGGCGTTAGGGGAAAGGGCGCTAAGGCAAGGATTCACTCAATAGCATGACCTTGCTGATACAGCGGTAAAATTATCGCCGCTTTTCGTCCGAAAACGGACGCAAAAGCGGCGATAATTTTTTATCGCCGCCTTGTTGATATGCCCCTTCATATTTTCAAATAGTGGCCCTACCGTTGATTTGACGGTGGGGAATGGTGCTGGAGAAATGGGGGTGGGGCGGAGGGGGGCTACAGCGCCCCCTCATATTATGGAGGAAAAGAAATTCGGAGGGAGGATACCGCTGCCTTTGTTCTGCTGCTTGTTTATTCAAATATTCATCATGTGATGGCCTTTGTCAGGTCACCTGGACACCATGAGCGTGTGAATTGTGTCCAGTACTAAGCATACCCAGTGGAAATTAACACCAATAAAGATTCACAAATGAGTGTTTTTATTTTTATTTTATTGAGATCCATTCAAGTTTTCAAAATCATCCACATATCACAGTGCCAATACCTAGTGCTGCACTCCAAATCAATAAATACAGCAGACATATTCAGAAAGAAAAATGAATATACAGTCAGAATGAAAGACAAAATAGCGTTGGATTAAGAATCATGGGGCATATTAACAAGGGCTTTATCTCCGCTTTTTTGGCTTTAAAAGCCAAAGAAGCGGAGATAAAAATATCGCCCTATCAACAACAGGGTGCTAACATGCAAAATCGCAGGTTAGCACCCTTTTTCACTACGCTTCCCTTTGCATCTCTAGTGAGATGCAAAGTGGGCGTTCCAGAGCAAAATAATAGGAGAAATGTCGCTTCCTATTATCAAGCTTCACGCTAACCCTGTTAGAGACAAAAAAAAGCAGCGCTAACCACGGTTAACGCTGCCTTTTTACTTCTGCTAATTTTCAGACTTAGCCATGATATCCAATGGGAGGTGGATTACATGGCTAAACCCACCATGGGCTATCAACAAGGATATCCCTATCCTTGTAGTTTTATCGCTGCATTACCAGCGGTAACCTCCCAAAATGCCACTATCGCTGGATTTTTTTATCGCTAGGCGGTTAGCGTTGTTAATAACGCGATAACCAGGTGATATTATCCAGCGATAGCGGGCGTTAAAAAAATTAACGCTAAGCACCCTTAGCGTTAATTTTCCCCGTTCCTTGTTAATATGCCCCCATAAGAGACCAGAAACAATACTGACTTTCTTATTGAGAGCATCTAAAGTGTCTATAATGCATGAAAACGCAAATCGGGATAGAGTTTACAAATACACCAACAGGTGAAGCTTCTGATAGTATTTCCTCATATTAGCAATAAGTTCAAAAAATGTGATCTCCCCTTAATATTCGAAGTTCGATTCCCATACGTTTGCAAATTTCCTAATCCCCCCGTGTTGCTATTTCTTACCTGCTTCTTTTTCCGAACCCACTCACGACTTGTTGGAACCTGACATGATCGCCATCTTTGAAGCAGCAGAGACCTGGCAACCGCCATTGCGATATATATTAATTTAACCCAACACATGAGTGTATTTTGTGGCAAGGCATTGTGTCATAACATAGCAGGTTCAGTGAATTCATGGTATATCTGTGGCCCTCCTTTGCAGCTCCTTGGAAATATTGAAAGATAAAATCACCCTGGTGAAAAGTTTTAATGCACCAGGGTGTTTTTTTCCTGTGGACACATTAGCCGCCTCAAGCTGAGTTTTGCCTCTTAGAATTTTATTATTATCGACCAGTCAAACCTTATACATTTCTGTGTCCTGAGCTGCAAAAAACACTCAAAGTCCAGATCTTTCTTCTCCACGCAAACTACAAAAAATCACAGGTTTGTACTTGCTTGGGACATGAACGTCAAATGGAGCGCAAATATTTCTTCGGGACTCTTAATGAGGCCCTTTGAGTTATGTTTATGTAGAATGCTTTGTAGGGACAAATTTACAAAATATCTTGGTGTTTACAAAACCAGCAATTGTGAATTCAAAGTACCATTTTTTTTTCAGGAAAAGATATCCCACATCTACTCAAAATGTCCTGCAGCCCCTCTGCAGGACACAGAGACCCCCATCTTTAAAGAAGAGCAGCAGAAAGCAGCCCCCTGTACACTAGACAGTTTTCAGCCTTTCACTTTGAAGGAAATACACAGCTCTCTGGCTGAAGCCAAGTCTGGGTCCCCCTGGGATCTTTGCCCACTCAAGATAGTATCTCTTCTGGCTACCTGTTGCGCCCCCTTGATCCAAGAGATATTTAGCTGCTCAATAAAAACAGGCATTACCCCGACAGAGGGGAAGAACGCATGCGTACGGCCCATATTAAAAAAAATCAAGAAGAAGTCGTGGGTTCACACCCTGACGAAACACGTGTTGGCTGGGCATCTGATCACCCATTAAAACCACAAAGAAAGAAAACGCCATTTGACTACTGTTATAGTTGTGTATTTTGTGACATGCAGTAATTCAAACTGTTGATATTACCACGTGTGCACAGGTCATCTGTAATACTTAATCTTAGACCAAATATTCTAATTGCAACAATGGCGGGCCTTTCTTGCCGCACCTCACATCAGTTCCAAAAGCAATAATGGTCGTGCAATCAGCCCCAGACGCCAGCCGCTGAACAGCGTCACTGTGTTCTAGATCATCAAAGAATGAGAATAGATGGGGGTGCACGAATCAGAGAGTCCAACAGTCAGATGGTTATGGGTAAAAGTCTTCTTTATTCCAAATTTATAAAATACAAAATTCAACTAATATCAAAGATCCAGCCAACGCGTTTCATTCCCCCAAGGGGAACTTCATCAGGGCTAATATAAAAGTTTCCTGTATCCGTAAGTCTCCAATTATTCAAAGGACACAGTGTATTACACTTGTACCTGTCACTCCAAAATCCGATTCAAAATCTCCGCGTTTCCTCGATATGATGTTCGAACTTAATCTTAGACTCTGGTCTTCTTTGGGGGTTCAGGGTTATCCCCCCACCTGTAGCACCGTGCAAATTTGTTTTGGTACATACTTATGTACACACGAGGAGGTGCCACCGCATACCGCATACCGCATCACTTTAAACCCCCTGCGATATTTTTTTTCAAAAAGCAACGTTGGACCAACAATCTCTCAGCAACTATCGCCCGATAGCCCTGCCACCTCTTCTGGGTAAACAACTTGACGGCCTGATAAATAAGCAGTTGGGATCTTACTTTGAACTGAGGCAGGGGGTGGACGCAGGAAGATCTGTGTTACGGATACTGTCGGATCTTTCGGCGGCCTTTGATACCATCTCTCATTCAGGCTCTTGGAAAGGCTGCAGGCAATCGGTGTCCAGCGGATGGCACTAAAGTGGCTTCAGCATTTCCTGATCGACAGCAGACGGTCATCTTGGGTCCGTATTCATCATGCAAAATGCGCTTGGACAAGGGCGTTCCGCAGGGCTCATGCCTGAGTCCCACCTTGTTCAATATTTATTTGGCCCCATTCGCGAAGATTGCAGAGCACTTTGGCTTTGAGATCACATCATACGCTGATGACACCCGGCTGATGTTTACTATAGGCCAAGACCTGAAATTAGAAAGAAAAGTTTTGCTTCAGGAATGTTAGCAATCTCCAATTGGATGACTGAGAACTGCCTCCAGTTAAACCCAGAAAAGACGGAGATGCTGCTGCTTGGTAAAGCCCCCTCCATCTGATCGGATGATTGGTGGCCTCACCAGCTGGGTGCCATCCCCGTGCCCAAACAAACTGTAAGAAATCTGGGGATAAAATTAGATCACGCATTACTGATGAAAGACCAGATTGCAGCAACTACGAGCGCCTGCTACTACAATCTCCTTCTGGGCGAATCTTCCCATTTCTCCCAAGACTGTCCGTAGAAAACTGGTTCAGGCAATGTTGAAAAGCAGACTGGACAATGGAAATGCTCTCTTGGCAGGAGTCAGTAATACACTGCTCTCCGAGCTCCAGGCGGTCCAGAAAACGTCGGCCAGACTTATATTGAACCGTCCTGCAGGAACTCCCTCAGCTCCTTTTCCGGAAAGAACTGCATTGGCTACCAGTGACGAAGCGTTCCCGTTCCAAAATCTGGTGCCTCACGCACAATACCTTAGAAGGCAAAGGCCTGCTTTATCTCCAAAATAAGCTAACGGCTTACGTCCCTAGCCGCAATCTCAGATCCAGCAACCAAGCCCTACAGTGTGTCCCCCGAATCCGTCAAATACTCACTGGGGAAAGACCTTCTCGTATCTCGCCCCAGGATATGGAACAAATTCCCTCTAACCCTGCGAGAGACTCCCACATACTTTAAATGTAGGAAATTACTAAAAGCCTACTTATCCTGATTTTTCCTAGTACGCAGCTTCTTGTCAGGATCCGAGACAGCGCCAAGATCCCCCGGGTGAGACATACGCTATAGCAAGTAATATTAACATAACATAACATAACCATCCCATCACGTCCTTGCTTGTCCTCCCTCTAGACATTCGTGAGGTAATGCACAGATGCCTTGAGTCCGGTCCTGATGTAACAAGGCGTCTGATGGTAACAGACTGCGAGTGGCAAGTAGTGACCATAGGAAGGGTGCAAGTGGTGACCATAGGAAGGGTGTAAGTGGTGACCATAGGGAGGGTGTAAGTGGTGACCATAGGGAGGGTGTAAGTGGTGACCATAGGAAGGGTGTAAGTGGTGACCATAGGGAGGGTGTAAGTGGTGACCATAGGAAGGGTGTAAGTGGTGGCCATAGGAAGGGTGTAAGTGGTGACCATAGGGAGGGTGCAAGTGGTGACCATAGGGAGGGTGTAAGTGGTGACCATAGGGAGGGTGTAAGTGGTGACCATAGGAAGGGTGTAAGTGGTGACCATAGGGAGGGTGCAAGTGGTGACCATAGGGAGGGTGTAAGTGGTGACCATAGGAAGGGTGTAAGTGGGGATTTCTTTCAAGGTGCACTCTGAGGGCCAATTCACAAAGGTAAAGTTGGCCTGAATCTAACTTAGACCAAAAGTCTAACTTTACTACTTTTTTGGTATTCACAAAGGTAAGTTATTACTAGTAACTTTATTACTAGTAATTTTGCTAGCAGTAACTTTACTACCAGTAATTTTACTACTAGTAAGTTTATTCGTAGTAAAGTTACGAGCACTAACTCACCTTTGTGAATACCGAAAAGTAGCAAAGTAAGACTTTTAGTCCTGAACCTCCAGACTAACGGGATTGCTAGGGTTCGACAGCACGCTCGTGGACGACAGAATGTTTCTGCTAACATCCGAGATGTACATTTCACGACAGGTCACTTTCTTTTGTATTGCATAATGCACGGCAGAGTACTAAGCCACTACCCTACAAGGTTAGACTATCTGCTTGTGTGACGTCATAAGGTGCTGCTTCCACCCGTCTCTTATGGTTAGAAGGTCGAACTGCATGATGTCAGAATGCATATGATACTGCGCCCCTGCCCTGTACAGTTAGAACGTCTGCTTCTGTGATGTCATACGGTGTCGCTCCCTGCCAGTGTGCTTGAAAGGCAGCACACTGTGACCTCATAATGCATGTTAGAGTACTCTGCCACTACCAATCTATTCAGTTAGAATGTCTGCTTGGCTTGTGTGACGTCATAAAGTCCTGCTTCCAGCCCTCTCTTTATGGTTAGAAGGTCGAACTGTATGATGTCATAATGCATGTAATACTGTGCCCCAACCCTTTACAGTTAGAACGTCTGCTTCTGTGATGTCATGAGGTGTTGCTCCCAGCCGCCTATGTGGTTGGACGGTTGCACCCTGTGATGTCACGATGCATTAGAGAGTACTCTGCTCCTGCCCTGTACAGATGGAATGCGTGATTGTGTGACGTCATAAGGTGTTGCTCCCACCCTTCCTGTGTGCTTGGAAGGTCGCACACTGTGATGTCATAATGCATGATAGAGTACTCTGCCACTACCCTGTACAGTTAGAATGTGAGACATCATAAGGTCTTGCAACCACCCGTCCTAGTGTGGGTGAAAGGTCGCACACTTTGATGTCATGCCGCATGTGATATCCTTGCCTGCTTTATACAGTTCAGAGTGTCTTATTTCTGTTCACTTCGGTCCCCTGGTGGTCGGCTGCGGTCTGTCTCAAGCCCCCTGCATTGGACCAAGCGGCCTTCATTGCATTATCCATTCAATGTCTCTCTCCCGGGTCGCCATTAGCAGGCTGGCACCAGCGGGCACTGCTCAAACGATGCCACAATCAGTTTGATGGTCAGTCTGGAGCGACGGACCGTTCCTGTAACTGCTCTCCTGTCCCGAGGAGGAGGCCCGGGTACTACCAGGCCAATCAATGAACTGCTCCCCGCCAGGCCGAAGCCGGTCCTTTTCCATTCCGCATAAAGACCCCGGAGCGCCCGCCGCTTGCGGCCCAGCGCCCTCCACGCCCGGCTGGACAGATGCATTAACGCACCGAGGGGCTCTCGTCTCTGCCGGGGGCTGCAGAGTGAGAAGCGGCTGATTACACGCAGCGGGGTCAATGATGAAAGATGTACTTTATATCTTATAAGGGGGAAGAGATCGATTTCTGGAAGTGCTCAAGATCACTTGACCGCTGGGACTTTTAATTCCGTCGTGACCAGGGCTCTGGCTTCTGTTTCCTTGTGTGTGACTGACTTCCCCCTCCACACTTCTGCCAGAGCTGTCTAATCAAACACCCAACATTGGTGGGTAGGTTTAGGTATTGTATTGTGGCATTTACCCCTATGTGAGGCACTGAAGCACTACCTACATGGGCAGGAAGCTACGTCATGTGGTGTTGTCTATGTTTTGTGATCCTGTGTAGGAAGTGTTTCCATGTCTTGGGTGATCACTACCGAGGTGTTAACGTGTTACGGAACACAGGGCTTAGCAGGGTGGCGGATGACGAGGCTTGAGAGAGGGGCACAGTGTACACTTTTCAGTCAGATGCTTGGAGCTGCTCTACAAGTCCCTTTATGGTGTCTCTTATTTTCATCGTCTACTTACCTGGTTACTGCGCTGGTTTGTCCAACCTGATATTCCGTTTACAGCTTTTGCTCCTGCGCAGGCGCGGGTGGAGAGAGGAGTGGTGGGTGATCTGCGGGGATGGACGTTGTTGCGATCGTCCCATATCTGAAGGTCATTGTGAGATGCAAAGAAGCGGTCAGAGTGTGGTACCATCGACGGGGTCCCGTAATACGAGGGTACACACAGATACCAAGCGGGTGCCTGGCGCTGAAGGCGGTGTGCCATTTTGCCACCACCCCCCTTCCGTGACCCATGGTGTAATTAGTGATTACACTCCCCAATAAACTCGGTTCCTCTCCAATTAAGGATGATCTCTTATCATTCAGTGTTTTTTAACATTTTTTCACACTAATAACTTCTGGTCAGAGTGGGCCTTAGTGTGCCCAGACCGCCGAGGTTCACCACACACCGGTCCTGATGAAAGCCTGATTAACAATCACACATAGGCAGAAACATGTTGACCACAATTCAGGGATAAAACTAAACAATTAATTTGGTTCTTTAACCCACACTGTATTTTTATTCACGTCTGATTGGCAAAACTAATAAAATACCTTTTTGACACAGTCTGGACATTTTTAAATTCACTCTTCACCTTTCACAAATCACTTGTTACCAGCTCCGCAGTAATTCTGGCGTCGCAGCACACGAGGGTGGCACTCGGCCTCTCCTGGTGGGGCCCAATGATGAAGCATGTCACCAACTAGGTTGGTGAGTGAGGGTTTACTTAGGAACCTAGTGGGTCTAACTAGATTTCTACAAGCCTAATGGTTTTGTCTACATGCTTGTTCTTCGTCTATAATAAGGAACACTCTTCTGTTGATTTGTTCAGAGTGTGGTAGTAGTCGGGACCTGCAGTGGTGGACTAGACTAGAGTTGTCTGGTGACTGGCAGTGTGTGACAGCTCTCTTTAGTTACTCCGTGCCTGTTCAGCTAGTGATGCTGGGTTGTTGGCCGGTACAGTACTGCGTGATGGACACAATATGTTGAAGATGTTTATTGCGTGATTGTAAGTGAATTAAGTCACAGTTGTTTACTGTGTTATGGTACTTATTATTGTACATACGCATTATTGAACATACGTATTATGGCACGTGACATGGTACTGGATAGCAAACGCTCCATGAATAGCCGGGTAAACACCATCACCTCAGCCTGCTTCCACACAGTCTGCAGCTCCGCAAGATCTTCAGATGGCTCCCCATCAGCACCAGAAAAACTGTGATGCATGCCCCCATCACCAGCCGACTCGACTACACCAACAGAACCTATGCCGGGCAAAACCTCCAAACTCATGCAAAGAATCCAGACAATCCAGAACGCAGCAGCTAGAAATCCTCATACTGTGCAAGAGGACACACATCATCCAGCACCTGAAAGACTTCTACTGGCTCCCTGTCCAGAAGAGATGCCAGTTCAAGCTCTTGACCCACGCCTACAAAGCCCTCCACAACCTAGGACCACAGTATATGAACCACCCGCTGACCTTCCACCAACCTGCCAGAAACCTTCACTCCGCTAACCTTCCACTCGCACAGACTCCACGTATTCGCCACAGCCTCACCGGGAGATGATTCGTCTCTCACCTCGCCCTCAGAGTCTGGAATATCCTCCCTCTCCACCTCCCCATCTCTCACTCCCTGAACCACTTCAGGAAGGAACTCCAGATCTGACTCTTCGACTGAAACCTGCAGCACAGCGCCGGAAGATTCCCCCGGTGCGACAAGTCGCGCACTACAAATACCTTTTGATACATTTTTTGCTCTAGTCCAGAAGGGATATATATATATGAATTAACATTACTATATAGTACTCAGGCTAGCCATAGCCTTCTTAGCTGACCTGTGTATAAAAAGAAGTTTGCTGGTTGGACTGATGCACATCTGTGGGTTGTAAACTGTAGTTTGTACTTGAAGGTGCGATTGTCTCTCCGAATCCTACTCCGGGCTTGTGGGATAATGTAGTTATCTTGGATTTAGCCATGCTTTCAGCTGTCTTCTGAAGTGTATATGCTCCTGAGTGCTTCAAATCTTGACTGGTAGCAAGTTCCAGAGCTTTGTGGCTTTAACTGATATAGATGTGCATCCTATGGATTCCATACGGTAAGGCGGTATGATGATAAGTGGCACAAGCCTGGTGCACAGAGTTTTGTTTTCTTTTGCTATAATGTAACTTGTAGGTGCAGGGGCCCTTTTCCTTGGAGGCTCTGTAGACAACGCACAGTGCCTTGAACACTCTCCTACTTGCTATCGGCAGCCAGCGGAGTGATTGCAGAGTTGGAGTCATTCCTTCTCTTGGTGAAGGTGGAGGAGGAGTCTTGCTGCAACAATTTGGATGAGTCTTATTTTGTGTGTGATAAATGTGGGTGGCCATGGTGTAGGCTGTTGCCATACTCAAGCTTGGAGTTTACAGGTGTGAGGATGGCTTGAAGCTATAATTCATAGTTTTTGTAGGTATCCAATGTGTGGGAAGATGCGATTCAGTGATTTCATGGTGTAAAAGGTGCTCTGTGACGTTGTTGACGTGTGGTACCAAGGATAGGTCTGAATCCATGGTTTCTGTCATCGACTGATGTTGTTGGAGGGGCCTCGAGTTCTTTGAGCTATTTGATCGTAGTTTGGCGTTTTTGCCATGGTCCGCAAGCCATGATTTCTGTCTTTGCGGTGCTGAGCTTAGGTGGTTACTCATCACCATGTGTTTATGGCACAAAGGCAGTGGTCAAGGTTTACACTAGTAGAGGTCTTCCGAGCCATCCGTTTCTAGAATGATTTGCTTGTTATCTGCACAGTTGTAACAAGTAAGGTTGAATGATTTAATCAGGTTTGGTAAATTAGTTAGGTAAATTGTTGAATAATATAGGGGATATGATGGACCCCTGACAGACACCACACTGTTGGGTGTGAAGAGTTGATGCGAAAGCTGGTAAGTAAACCACACTTTGTTTGCCCCAAGAAGCAATCCATTTTAGAGCATTTTTACTTTTTCCAAGATTATGGAACCTTTGTCGTAGCATGTGGTGATGGAGAGTGCCAAATGCAGCTGATGAATCCAGAAGCAATTGGGAAACCGCTCCGGTCTTGTTCACTGTGAGGTTTAGATCATCCCAAATTAATATGAATGCTGACTCTGTGCCTCTGCCTGGTCTGAAGCTGGACTGCTGGTCCGACATTAAGTCATTTTCTTCTATAAAGTTTGAGAGTTGAATAAACACGGCTCTTTCAAATATTTTTCCCAAGAGTGGCCCTTATGATATACGTCTGTTGTTTGCTGGGTCGGATGGCTCAAGGTTTTTCTTTTTGAGGAGGTTTTCAGTTTGAGTGGGAATGAACTTCGTTCGAGGGACTTGTTGAGTAAGCATCTAGCTACTTTGCCCACACAGGTTGTTCAGAGGGTGTCTTTAACAATCTTTGGAGGTGCCACGTCTAAATGTGATCCTGATGGCCTGCTTTCAATTAAAATGTTGAGGAAATCTTTTTTGTGAGGGGATTGAAAGTATGTTGTGTTGTAAGATTGCTTTAATCTCTTTCTGTACTGGTTGGACGTATGTTGTGGTGTTGTCTATGTTCTTCTTAAATTCATTTTCGCTCTTTCTAATTTTCACATGAAACTACTATGGAAATTTTGTCCTAGACGTCTTGTAATTGTGGTGCATCTGTGTTTTGGCACTCAGGATTATGAAATTCTGCTAGAATGATGTTGTGTTTCTTAAAAGGGCAGTCAGCATTCAATTAATCAATCAGTGATTGTGAAGCACACTACTTACCTATGAAGGTCTCAAGGCGCTGGGGGGGAGGGCAGCTCCGTTAACGTCAGTCGGAGAGCCAGGTCTTGAGGTCCTTCTCGAACTGGTGCAGTGTCGGGCTCCATTGGAGGTGAAGTGGGAGTTCATTCCCGGACTTGGCTGCTAGGTAGGCGAAGGATCTTCCGCCTGCTCTGGTCCTGTGATAGCTGGGGACAGTGGCTAGGGCGAGGTCAGCTGAGCGGAGGTTTCTCTTGGGGGCGCGGAAGGAGATTCGGTCATTGAGGTATTGTGGTCCCATGTTGTGGAGGGCCGTGTAGGTGTGTGTGAGCAGCTTGAACGTTATTCTTCTTTGTACGGGAAGTCAGTGAAGGTTACGAAGGTGTTGGGTGATGTGGTCGCGTTGTGGGATTTCGAGGCTAAGTCCGGCTGCGGCGTTCTGGATGGTCTGGAGTTTGCAGAGGAGTTTCTTGCTGATTGCGGCATAGAGGGTGTTACCGTAGTCCAGTCTGCTGGTGATGGGTGCATGGGTGACGGTTTTCCTAGATTCGGGAGGAATCCATTTGAGCGTCTTGCCCAGTGCTCAGATGGTGTTGAAGCATGCGGAGGATATGGCGTTGATCTGGCGATTCATGGTGAGTGAAGAGTCGAGTGTGATGCCGAGATTACGTATCTGGTCCATTGGAGTGGGTGGGTTTCAGAGGGTGGGGGGGCCACCAGGTGTTGCCCCAAGTGGAGGGGGTGAAGCCGAGGATGTTTTCTCCCGGTTCAGCTTCAGGCAGCTGTTGCTCATCCAGGTCGTGACAGCCTCCATTCCTTCTTGGAAGTTGTGCCTTCTGGTATCGGGTTCCTTGGTGAGGGAAAGGATGAGCTGGGTGTCATCGGCTTATGCGACGATGCTGTGCAAGTGGTTTCTGATGATGGTTGCGAGGGAGGCCATGTAGACTTTCAAGATCGTAGGGCTGAGGGAGGATCCTTGTGGGACTCCTCATCTGACCACTGTCGGATCTGAGAGGAAGGACGAAAGTCTATTCTCTGTTTTCCACCTGAGAGGAAGGATCATATCCATTCTAACGCTTTTCCTTGGATGCCGTTGTGGTGTAGTCTGGTGGCCAGTGTGCAGTGGGAGACGGCGTCGAAAGCTGCTGATTGGTCAAGGAGCATGAGGGCTGCTGTGCGGCCTTGGTCGAGGAGGGCGGTCTCGGTGCTGTGGTTGCTGCGGAATCCAGATTGGGAGGCGTGTAGGATGTCATTGGTTGCCATAAAGTGAGCTAGCTGGGTGTTGACGGCCTTTTCGAGTGCTTTGGCTGCAAAGAGAAGAGGTGAGATGGGCCTGAAGTTCTTTAGGTCCGTCTGGTCTGCAGAGGGCTTCTTTAGGAGAGAGTTGACTCTGGTGCACTTCCAGATGTCGGGGAAAGTGGTGATCTCAAGGGAGCAGTAGATCATTCGGCGTAGGTAGGGTGCAATGAGTGTGGCGGCCTTGTGGAAGATGTGCGGTGAGCAGTGGTCAGAAGGTGCTCCAGAGTGGAAGCTCTTCATTGTCTTTAAGGTGTCTTCTCTGGTGAGATGGGTATAGGAGAGAAGGGTCTGTTGGGTGGTGGCATTGGGGCTGGGGGTTAAGGTGGTGCTGTGGTATTGGTCATCGAAGTTGAGGTAGAGCGTCTTGATCTTGTAGTGGAAGAAGGAGCTGAGTTTGTCGCAGAGGTCTTGGAAGGGAGGAACGTTGCTTGTTTTGCTTTTGGGTTTGGTGAATTCCTGTAGGATAGCGAAGAGTTCCTTGAAGTTGTGGACATTAGAGAGGATTCTCCTTTGGATGAAGTTTTTCTTTGTTCATTTGATGAGTTGGTGGTGTGCTGTGATGGCCGTTTTGTAGGTGGAGCGTGCTTCCAGGATTTTACTGTTTCTCCATGTCTTCTCCTGTCGTGGGCAGGAGTGTTTAGATTTGAGGAGATCTATGGTGAACCAGTTGGCTTTCTGGTTGTGTCGTCTCATGGTGTTCTGAAGGGGGGCAAGGGTGTCGGCCCATGTGGCGTAAAATTGGTTGAGGTTTTTTGCCGCTGTGTTGGCGTCTGTCGTAGTTGGGGGTAGAGTGCAGGTGAGGATTGCGGTGAGGTGTTTTTCGGGGACTTAGTTATGTGTGCGGAATAGTGTTGTATTTTTGTGCTTGGTATGGCTTTTTTATAGGCTCTGTTATTCTGGTGTAATGTGATTTTGCCTTTTTCATCTCATGATTTTGTCCACTTGTATTGTAGTATGTAAAGTTGTTTTTCATTCTTTTTATGTTGGCAGTAGTCCCTGTGGTGTTCCTTTTGTGGTTAATGTTAGATGTGGTCTTTATTGGTATCTGTTTGTCCAGTGCAACGGAGATCCGGATATGAAAGGTACATATGTGTTGAAGTTTCATATTTATTGCTTTTCTTTCGAGATGGGAGTTAAGTTTCTCGAGGGCTAGCGTTTTACCATTGTCTCTATGAGCATTTTTTGTTTATGGTTTTTTAGGTCTCGCCTGGCGAACTCAGCACGAAGTGCTGCTGTCGCCAGCGAGATCTATTGTTGCTGACTTGCCTGTGGGACAGGAGATGGGCACACGCAGGCTTTGGCGGATTTGAGTTGGTGTACGTGCTTGTAAAGATGCGCTTGCAATGATGTGTACGCGGCGTGCACATCTCCTGTCCCCCTTCGTCCTCAGCAGCCTCATGCACTTTCAATTTCCATTCCCCACGTCGGGGAGATGTTGGCCAAGGAACACGTGGTCAATATGAAAAAGAAACCCTGATGCAGGGACTGCGGGTGACAGGCGATTCGTTACACAAAGTTAGATTAACCCGTGCACTGCTCCCAGCAAGGGGGCCAGAGGTCCTCCTGCACGCAGCGTTAAAACGAGGAATACAGTCAGGTTTTTATTTTTCAATGGAAGCCTAAATATAGCGGCACAGCGCGGCATCTCCTTGGTGACCGGCGGCTCCACACCTCATCGTGGCTGCTGCTGGGAGTCCGGGCGGGGGTGGCGGGTCTTCTGGAGTCTGACCCAGGGTGTTGGGGGTCCCGGCTGCCACGCAGCTACCAGGCGGGGGCAGCCCCGGGGGGCCTGGGCCATTAACCGGCTGCAGGGGGCAGCGGAGTGCAGGGCTCCGACGCGCAGCTTTGTCCCGACTGGCTGGGGCTAACGCTCCTTAGGCTCTCGTGTCCTGCCCTGCGGCGGCCTCCTCCTCCTGCCAACGACTCTCTCTGCTAGTGCTCTTTCTCTGCTGAAGGGATGGGGAGAGGTAAAGTGGGAAAGAGGGGATGCGCCGACGGTCCTCGGGGACGGACTGACAAGTGGGGGTGACGGTCACGAGCGTGCAAAGTCCAAAGGGAGGCGCTCTCAGACAAGGGGGTTGGACAGCGTTGCGGGCGCGCACAACTTCTTCCACCTAGGGCTGGGAATTGGGATGGGTGAAGTCCAAGAAGTAGCTGGAAGGATAGAGGGGTTGAGCAAGGAGACGGGTCGCTCGGTGTGTGTGCACGCGGCATACATCTTTAAGTAATTCGATTGCGTTCGGCGAGTTAAAATAGTTACCCAGAAACGAGAGTATTTTTTTGTTGGTGCCAGTCTAATGAAAGCGTGTATTATTTTAAGGGAATTTTAGACACGTAGCTGTGCTTGTTGATTGCACTTATTTTTTTCAATTAAATTGTAATCCAAAATTAATAACAAAAGTGATACATTTACGTTGTTAAAATAGCTAATTATTAATGTGGTTTGAAGGCGGGAAATGCAACCGTCATCGTTAATTCAAATACAAGCTCGTGCGAAGTTTTATAAGTATTGTCATTGCAAGATGGCCTCTTACGGCCCAGGAAGGCTTAAGCACCTCACTCTGGGCCATATGTAGGTAAATTACATTTACCGATTCAAAAATACCGAATTTTACCGATTCGGTATTTATGAATCGGTAAATGTAATGTAGGTAAATTATTACCGATTCGGTAAATATCGGTAATTAAGAATCGGTATTTACCGATTCGGTAATGGCAACTGGCTTCCCATTCATTCCTATGGGCCTGGAGGCCCATAGGAATGAATGGGAAGCAAGTTACCATTACCGAATCGGTAATGGGGGAGGCAGTATCATGGGTGGCAGGGTGTCACATTGACATCATGTTGCACCCCTGATTCGTCCATGTGTGCACATGTGGCGCACATACATGCCCTTTGCACACTTCAAATTGCACAAAAATGCTTTTTTACAGGTATTCGTCATTTACCATCAACTTTTAGTTGGTGGTAAATAACGAATCCCCACACCAACGACACACTCCCCCTACATATCATTTCAGGATTCGGTATTTACCGAATCGGTAAAATTACCGAATCGGTAATTTTACCGATTCGGTAAATGACCGAATCCTGAAATATGCCCCCTACATACCAAAAGCCTAAATACCGGTCGGTAACGGGATATTTACCGAAAATCGGCCGTTACCGACCGGTATTAGGCTTCCTACATATGGCCCTCTGTCCCTTAAAGTACTTTGGGGACAACACTTCCATAACTCTTTCCAAGGTTGCGTGTGGGGAAATTTGCTGGGGATAGGGGATACAGTACAGCCTTTTGGAATAGCACGTACATGACTTCACATAACCTGGTCTATAATGTAATATTACGTTTTTTCCTAAACCACCCCATTTAAGAAAAATGCATGGATCAAGTTTACCTTTGCAATTTAAGAGTAGGGACGGCTCTGACTGTATTGTATTGCAATTTCAATTATTTTGCACTTCATGCTTCCGATGAGGTTAGGGTGGTCGACTTTCCATTATCACTTCACTTATACATGCCAGTATGAAGACACATTGCCCCATTGCGAGTTTGCGCTATTGGCATTGTAACTGACAATGCATCTTTATTATGTTTTGTTTTTTAAAACAAATAAAAGGCATTGTCATTTACAATGCTAATAGCTTAATCTCTTGCAAATGCGAGACCTATTGCATTGCAAATGCTTGTAATGACTTTGAATTGTTGTTGATTATGGGTGTGTTGAGCTTAAAGGTGATGTTGTGGTTGCTCCAGCTAATGGGGCAGTTGTCTGTCACTGTGGTCGGGTCCAAGGAGTCAAAAATTACACCGGGAGTGTGCTAAGCAGAGTGAGTTGGGCCAGAAACATTTTGCTTAATGTTGAAGACCAACGTTGATTGTGATAGCCGTGGTTGTGGTTAGATTCATCTTGTCAAACCATATGTTATGGTCCCCTAGAATGTATAGATTTGGGTGATTCAGATGCTTCTTGGTCACTGTATCTAGTCAGACATCTTTAAAGTTTGCATTGCGGGTGGTGGTCTATACTCGCTCCTGTCCCTTGGGCTGAGTGGTCGCTCCCCTGTGTCTCCTGCATCACTCGGTATCGTTGCTTGGCTGCCTATCTGCTAATTTGCCTCATTATTGCTGCCTGCTGTGTGCCTGGTTGCCGCGCTAAACTTTTTGCATTTCTGTAATTTAAAAGCGCCGCTTTTACAGCATTTGCGCATTTCCGCTGGGCTCCCCCCTCCGCCTCCATTTTGCCTGTGTTGTTGTTGTTGTTGTGCTCATCTCTAGCCCGCCCCGCCTCCCAGCTGAGACGCCCTCCCACTGACCAGAACAGCGCTCCAACACCGGAAAGCGCCGTGACTCGCTCCTGTCCCTTGGGCTGAGTGGTCGCTCCCCTGTGTCTCCTGCATCACTCGGTATCGTTGCTTGGCTGCCTATCTGCTAATTTGCCTCATTATTGCTGCCTGCTGTGTGCCTGGTTGCCGCGCTAAACTTTTTGCATTTCTGTAATTTAAAAGCGCCGCTTTTACAGCATTTGCGCATTTCCGCTGGGCTCCCCCCTCCGCCTCCATTTTGCCTGTGTTGTTGTTGTTGTTGTGCTCATCTCTAGCCCGCCCCGCCTCCCAGCTGAGACGCCCTCCCACTGACCAGAACAGCGCTCCAACACCGGAAAGCGCCGTGACTCGCTCCTGTCCCTTGGGCTGAGTGGTCGCTCCCCTGTGTCTCCTGCATCACTCGGTATCGTTGCTTGGCTGCCTATCTGCTAATTTGCCTCATTATTGCTGCCTGCTGTGTGCCTGGTTGCCGCGCTAAACTTTTTGCATTTCTGTAATTTAAAAGCGCCGCTTTTACAGCATTTGCGCATTTCCGCTGGGCTCCCCCCTCCGCCTCCATTTTGCCTGTGTTGTTGTTGTTGTTGTGCTCATCTCTAGCCCGCCCCGCCTCCCAGCTGAGACGCCCTCCCACTGACCAGAACAGCGCTCCAACACCGGAAAGCGCCGTGACTCGCTCCTGTCCCTTGGGCTGAGTGGTCGCTCCCCTGTGTCTCCTGCATCACTCGGTATCGTTGCTTGGCTGCCTATCTGCTAATTTGCCTCATTATTGCTGCCTGCTGTGTGCCTGGTTGCCGCGCTAAACTTTTTGCATTTCTGTAATTTAAAAGCGCCGCTTTTACAGCATTTGCGCATTTCCGCTGGGCTCCCCCCTCCGCCTCCATTTTGCCTGTGTTGTTGTTGTTGTTGTGCTCATCTCTAGCCCGCCCCGCCTCCCAGCTGAGACGCCCTCGCCCCTCCCCCTCCACTACCCATATATGACAACAGTTCCCGCGCGCAGCGTCCACGCGCAGCGTCCGCGCCCAACCCGCGCCGAAGGTGCGCCAAAGGTAAGCCCGTCTACGCCCGTCCGCGCCCGGACCGCGCCCAGCGCCAGACCCCCTGCCCCGCGCGCTGCCCAGCCCTCCCGCATTACCTACGATGCCACCACCCTCCTAGCCCTTAACCCCGGTCGCGCCCCCAACTGCGTCCAAGCCGCTCCTGGACAGACCCATGGACCTTTCTCCTGCTACTCCTGCAAATTCATCGGCACCGACAACATCTCCGCTACTACCACACCACAGATTCCCGACCCCAACCACCTACAATGCATCCTTCTCAACACCCGATCTTCTCCACAGACACGCCATTGACCTATGGAATCTACTAGACACCACCTCCCCGGACGTCGCCTTCCTAACGGAAACATGGATGAACGCTTCCTCCGCCCCAGACATCACCATTGCCATCCCTGAAGACTATAAGATCACTCGCAAAGACCGTACCAGCCACTCAGGAGGAGGAATCGCGATAGTCCATAAGAAATCAATCCGCATCTCAACCAGCTCTGACGCCAACCTCGCCAACTCCGAACACCTTCACTTCCAGATCCACATCGACCCCAAGACCACACTCAGAGGCACCCTCCTCTACAGACCACCAGGACCCCGCGCAAAATTCAGTGAAGACATCACGGACTTCATCACTCCACTCGCACTCCCCTCCAAAGAATACATCCTTCTGGGAGACCTCAACTTTCACCTTGAAAAGATCAACGACCACAACACCACCACCCTCCTGGACAACCTCGCCAACCTCGGACTTAAACAACTGGTCACTTCCCCTACCCACATCGCAGGTCACACACTCGACCCCATCTTCACATCCAGCAATCATGTCTCCTTCAGCCACACTACGGATCTCCTCTGGACTGACCACAGCTGCGTTCACTTCACCTACAACAAGCCCAAACCCACCAACCACCTCCAACCGACTCTGCAAAGAAACTGGAACAAAATCACCTCCGACCAGATCTCCTCATCGCTCCTTCTAAACACCCCAGCCCACTCCTCGGACCCAAACCTAGCCGCCGCCAACTTCACCCTATGGCTATCCAACACCGCAGACACCTTAGCACCACTGAAAAAACATCAAAGCAAACCTGGCAACAAGAAGGCCTCATGGTTCAACGATGATCTTAAGAAGTCCAAGAAACTCTGCCGCACCCTTGAAAAAGCGTGGAAAAAAGACCCAACCACCAACACCAAGGACGCCTTCAAAAACGCCACCCGCACTCACCACCAACTAATCCGAAAGGCCAAGAAAACAGCATTCAAGGACCGACTCGACAACAACGCCCACAACAGCAAGGAACTTTTCAACATCGTCAAGGAGTTTTCCAATCCCTCGGCCAACTCCAACGACATCACCCCCTCTCAAGCCCTCTGCGACTCCCTAGCCTCATTCTTCCACAACAAGATTGCAGACATCCACAACAGCTTCGACAACCAACCCGGGGCCCAACCCACCCAACCACATGCTGAACACTCTCCCCCCGCGAACACCCTTAACAACTGGAACCCAATCTCCACTGAGGACACCATCCGCCTAATGAACTCCATCCACTCAGGATCCCCCACAGACCCATGCCCTCACCACATCTTCAACAAAGCAGACTCCGTCATAGCACCGCACCTCCGAGACGTCATCAACTGCTCCTTCAACTCCGCCACCTTTCCGGAAACCTGGAAACACGCTGAACTCACCGCCCTTCTGAAAAAACCCACAGCGGACCCCACCGAACTCAAAAATTACCGCCCCATCTCGCTCCTTCCATTCCCGGCCAAAGTAATCGAGAAAGCTGTCAACAACCAGCTCACCGCTTTCCTCGAAGCCAACAAATCCCTCGACTCCTCACAATCTGGCTTCCGAGCAAAACACAGCACTGAGACCGCCCTTATCGCAGCAACAGACGACATTCGAACCCTACTGGACAATGGAGATACAGTCGCCCTCATCCTCCTCGACCTCTCTGCTGCCTTCGACACAGTCTGCCACAGCACCCTTTTACAACGCCTCACCAACATCGGAATACATGGAAAAGCACTTGGATGGATCACCTCGTTCCTCACCGGAAGAACCCAGAGAGTCCGTCTTCCACCATTCAAGTCCGAGGCCACCGAAGTCATCTGTGGCGTACCACAAGGATCCTCTCTCAGCCCCACCCTCTTCAACGTATACATGAGCCCCCTCGCGACCATCGCCCGCCAACACAACCTCAACATCATCTCTTACGCGGATGACACTCAACTGATCCTTTCTCTCACCAAGGATCCCAGCACCGCCAAAACTAACCTACACGAAGGAATGAAAGAAGTTGCTGAATGGATGAAACAGAGCCGTCTGAAACTGAACTCGGATAAAACAGAAGTCCTCATCCTAGGTACATCCCCCTCTGCATGGGACGACTCTTGGTGGCCGGTAGCCCTTGGAAAAGCACCCATCCCGACAGACCACGCACGGAACCTAGGCGTTATCCTGGATTCTTCACTTTCAATGAACAGACAAGTCAGCGCCGTATCTTCATCTTGCTTCAACATTCTTCGCATGCTCAAAAAAACATTTCGATGGATCCCCACCGAAACCAGGAAAACAGTCACCCATGCTCTAGTCACGAGCCGACTGGACTACGGAAACACCCTCTACGCAGGCACTACCGCTAAACTCCAAAAGAAACTCCAACGAATACAAAACGCCTCAGCCAGAATCATATTAGACATCCCACGCAACGAACACATCTCTGGTCACCTGAAAGACCTCCACTGGCTACCCGTCAATAAGAGAATCACTTTCCGACTGCTAACCCACGCACACAAATCACTCTACGACATCGGACCAGAATGCCTCAACTCAAGACTGTCCTTCTACACCCCCTCCCGCCAACTACGTTCCTCCAGCCAAGCCCTCGCCACCGTGCCTCGCATCAACAAGACCACCATGGGAGGCAGATCCTTCTCTTACCTGGCTGCTAAAACATGGAACTCACTCCCCACTCACCTTCGCCTTACCCAGAACCACCTGGCTTTCAGAAAGCAACTTAAAACGTGGATTTTTTGACAAGTAATCCTCCCCCCCCCCCTCCTTAGCGCCTTGAGACCCTCTGGGTATGTAGTGCGCTTTATAAATTCTCTGACTTGACTTGACTTGACTATATATTAAGAGGAATTATTAAGTGTTAGTTGGAGTGGGGTGACATCTTATCATCTAGGATTTGAAGTCGTCCAAGGTATGGTTTTTTATGTGTATTATTAGACATTTTTTAATGTATAACGGCTAGGCCTCCTCCAATTTTTCCAACACAATTTTTGTTGTTTATGCAAAAAGCTTGTGAGATTACTTTGTGACATGTGGGTGCAAAATCTTTGTTGTGCCGTGTTTCTGTAATGAAGTTGAAATCTGGTGTGATTTCTGAGACTAGATCAACAATATTGAAGCAATTTTTGATCATGCATCTAGCGTTCAGTGTAAGCATTTTAGTCGCTGTGTTTCTTTACACTTCATATCATAGTGCTTTGAGGAGGTTGTGTGGTGTAGTGTGGGAGGATGAAATGGAAGTTTAGTCTCGTTGCTGCTTGGGGTGGAGGGTAGCTGTTGGGTTAGTGAACTTTGAGGTTTGATAGAAGTGTGTGTGTCTGTGGTGTTTTCATAGAAGGCAGTGGTGTTGAAGCTGCTGTGTTGTACGGTGCTTTGGATAGGGTGTGGTGGGTTCAGGGCGGGAGTTGCAATTAGAAATCCTAGTCGGCATACGGGTGTTCCTTACCCTGGATTTTAAGTTTCTTCCTGGCAAGTGACATTGTCACTTGTTTGAGTTGTGGTTTTACATTGAGCGTGTTGTTTTTGAACGGTAGTGTGGTGGTTAGTTGTGTTGTTGATAGGTGAAGTGGTCTTTTACGGTGCACCCTAAGACACCCTAATCTCATCTACTGAGTTAGCAGTACAGCAAAAGTGGTATTTCAGGGTATGATGTTTAGAGGAGCCGTACGAGAGGCCATAAATAAAACTGGTGGGCAACCTACACCAAGAAAAATTCACAACATATATTTCCACATACTTTGCATGCTGGGAAATCTAGTTTCACTGTTCACATTATAATAAGGGGGTGCACAGTAATGCCAGACCAGGCGTTTGCCCCGCTCACAACATCAAACCTATTGGCATGCTTTTATCATCTGATAGATCTAAGTGAAACATGTGCTGAATGCCATGATGTCTCAAGTCACAAAGGGGCATATTATCAAGAGACATATCGCTGCTTTTTCGGCACATAGCGCCAAAAAAGTGGCGATTTTTTTAACTCACTATTTACAAGGACTCGCTAACAAGCTTTAGCGCGAGTTTCCTTGAGTTAGCTGCCTTTTTCTTTCTACTTTGCATATCAGCGATATTGATCGCTAATGACATGCAAAGTAGGCGTTCCTTACCTAATCCTCATGGATTTCGTCGCCAACACAACATCGCCCTATTATCAATGCGGGTCAAGCGATAAAAAAAGCCACGCTAACCGCGGTTATTGCCGGAATTAAACACCTGCTTCAAACTTGACTAAGCTATATTCACAATGGGAGGTGGATTGACATGTTAAGTCCACACTCCCCTATCAGCAAGGTTTTCAATAGCGCACTAACATTATCGCTGCTTTTCTCACGCAAATGTCGATTATCGCCATCTATCGCTGAAGTGTACATCGCCATTGTGCAAAGCGTTGCTAATACGCCGCTAACACGGCAATGTACTCCAGCGATAGACTGCGATAATGTGAATCGTGCTAAGCGCGATTTGCGATAATTATAGCATGTCCTTGATAATATGCCCCAAATTTAGGTTTGCACTAGCATAACATGTAAATGTGCTTTAATTACTTGAGCGACATAGGCGCACTCATTATTTTTGGGGTAACTAGGTGACACCAAGAGCACAATGCAGTTAACCACACAATGGTTTGCGGTAGCTTTAGTCTTGATTCCCATGAAAGGCCACAGTAGAACTATACTATACTACTGGGTTTTGTAACATGGGGTCCGCTGATAATCTTATAATCGAAGTGATAATATGTCCCAGAGTTTTTTGGCAGGGGCAGTGACATTGCAGGGGACCTTGAGTGCATGAAGTCAAACACAAAATCATCACAAAATGTCAAGTCCTTATTTAAAAAAACTCCACAGCAACTCTGAAATAGAGTGCTGTCATTTGTTTGATATTGTAGCTGCTGTTTCTATTCCCTCCACCAGCATCTCTTCTCTACCTTTGTCTCTCTCCACCCCTTCTCTCTTCACAGTCACATCTCACTCTCCTTTGCAACTCTTCACTGCCCAGTTCTCAGAGTGAAAGTCAGAGCATTTCCTGCCGAACACCTGGCCTACAGTGGGGCTGGTTACAAGCCCATGGCTTTAGAGCAGAGTGCTTACAGCAGAGTCATAATGCATTCTGGATCTTGTAGTCCTGTGCTGCTTCCATTGAACTAATTATCGGCCTGGGTGAAATTTAAATTAAACTGGAATAATTCACGCAATTTTGTGTTACCATTTTGCCACATGGCGTAGTTATGTTCTATTCGCAGTAAAACCTTACACCAAATGCGCAAGTCATTGTAAAAATGTTTTGCGAATAAACAGGAACGACAAAACGTGAGCGCCTGTTGTTACAGTGCTTTTGTTTACATACTTTTTAGCAACAACAATTGATAAGTAGATGTATTTCGCACTAAAATATAACATGACAGATTGTGTAATTTTTTAGTTTTATCATAATTTTGCGTAAATATGCAAAGACAAATTATGCAACTTTCGCACACTTCTTTTTTAGTTTGAAATGCTTTATTGAGAAAATTATGAAAAAGCAAAACAAAGAGACATCAGCCAATACAAATGAGATTAAACAATGCTGAGTTAAAGGTACAATAGGCCAATACTATCTAGTAGATAGACCAAAGATCATTTGATAGATAGACCATAAAGCATTTTTTTTTAAAGATTTTATAGGGAAGACGGGAGGGAATGAAAGAAGAAAAAGAAAAAGAAAGGGGAAGAAAGAGAACATAGGAAAAGAAGAAAAGGAGACATTATAAGAGAGGTAGGAAGCAAATATGGCAAATAGAACAAACAGATAAGAAAATCAGAAATAGATTATCAGATGAGTGTGGGAAGAGATAAGCAATATAAGAGATATGATAAGGAGGACAGAGCAAAAAATCACTCATGGAGGTTTGAAATTCTCAGAGGATAAATGTGAAGTGCGCATTGAAGCCATGCGATCAAGGTATGTTGTGAGGGGTAACCAAAACAAATCTCTATTAAGGGAGGGAGTGGAGGAGGCAGCAAAACGCACATCAAGCCTATGGTGGTGACAAAGAGAGTTCCACCAGCAGTTTATGGATAGGCTATTGAGAGATTTCCAGTTAAAAGCTATGTGTTGAAATGCCAGAGCAAGCATAAGGTCTAATAGACCAGAACAGTCTGAAGGGATATCTAAAGAATCAGAAAGGCTGCCTAAGAAAAGAAGAGGAATAGAGTAGGGAATAGAGATGGAGAATAGGCGAGAAACATAAGACCAGACCTCACACCATAGCTTAACAACAGGAGGGCAGAGAAAGAAAAGATGAAGGAGATCAGTATCAGAGGATCCACATGTCCAACAATTAGTGTCATGAGTAAGGGAAAAACGAGAAATAGAAACTGGGGAAAGATATAACCTGTGGTATAGAAAAAACAAAGATTGAGTCAGGGAGGCAGAGCGGGAAGTTTTTAAAGATCTGGACCAAATCTTATCCCAAAGAGCAACCGACCAGTCACATCCTAGATCTAACTCCCAAGCACATTCCAATTTAGATTTAGAGCGGTTCGGAGAAGGGGACGAGAAAAATTATAAATAAGAGAGGCTTTGGGAAGGGTGAGCAAAATTTGAAGGAGAGGAGGTTGGGAAATGGTAGATGACGACGAAGGTAGGGAATAATAAACGTCAAGAATAAGAGTCATAAGAACAGTGAACTTATGTAAGAAAGATTGAGGGCAGTGAAATAAGAGACGGAACCTAGGAAATGAGCATGGAAGAAACCCATCAAAGAGCTGTTTAACCCATATGAGACCCTTTGTTCTCCAAGAAGACCAATAAATAGGTCTATTGTTTAGGAGGATGAGCGAATTATACCATATAGGGGATTCTAAAAAGGATTCAAGAGTAATAGGGGTAGAACGGACCAAAGAATTTAGAAGAGAGGAGGTATACCTGAATAAAGGAAGAGAAGTAGACGAACTCTTGGCAGAGAAATGTGTGGTTTCAAGGAGAGAAAACGGGGAGAGTAGCGAGCGTTCAATAACAAGCCAAAGAGGATCAAAAGGAGAAGGTTGTGAGATAAGCCATCTAGAGGCCTGGCGTAAAGAGAAAGCCTTATGATAGAGACGAAAATCTGGGAAATTGACTCCACCATTCGATTTCGGTTTTCGAAGAATGGATAAAGCTACCCTGGACTTTTTATTCTTCCATAGAAATTTAGAAAGACAGGAGTCAATGCGTTTAAAGTGAATATCCGGAATGTGTACGGGAAGCATGGAAAGAATGTATATGAGGATAGGGGATATCATCATCTTGATCGAATCAAGCCGACCCCACCACGAAAGATAAAGAGGATTCCAAGAGGATAATAATTTATCAATACGGGAAAGAGCTATAGACATATTCAATTGAATGGATGAGGAGATAGAGTTAGAGAACCATATACCGAGATATTTAATTTTAGAGGAATTCCATGCAAAGCCAGTGGAGGAGAACTGATGGGGGAAACAGAATTTTGTAAGAGGAAGAATCTCAGTTTTGTCAGAGTTAATCTTATATCCAGAGACCTGCGAGAAGGAATCAAACTCAATTAACAGAGCCGGAACAGATTGCTCAGGGGCAGAAATAAATAAAAGAATGTCATCGGCATACGCAGAAAGTTTCAAATGCGTTTTGCCATACAGAAAACCGGAAATAGATGCATTGTTTCGAATAGACGTCAGAAATGGTTCAAGGGCGAGAACAAAAAGAAGTGGAGATAAAGGACAACCCTGACGGACACCACGCTGGAGAGGAAAATATGAGGATACATGACCGTTTACTAGAACTGATGCTTTGGGGGCCGAATAAAGTAAAGAGATAAGGGAGATAAATTTAGAACCAAAACCATGCCAACGCAAAGCAGCAAATAGAAAGGACCAATCCACTCTATCAAATGCTTTCTCAGCATCAACAGAGATAGCAGCAAGAGGGATGGGAAGAGATGTGACTTTATTTAAAACATTGAGGAAAAGACGAGAATTGTCCGAAGTGAGTCTACCCTTAACGAAACCGCATTGCTCCTTACCAATAAGGTGGGGCATAAGAGGGTCCAATCGTAGAGCAAGGAGTTTGGCAAATAATTTATAGTCCACGTTGACTAAAGATATCGGACGGTAATTTTTACAGAATTGAGGGTCACGACCTTCCTTGGGGATAAGGCAAATCGTAGGTTCATGAAAAGTGCCAGCCGCAGAACCGGAAAGAAAGAAAGATTGAAAAAGAGATAGGAGTTTAGGGAGCAAAAGGTCAGAGAAATGCATGTAAAATTCCACAGAGAAGCCGTCAGGACCCGGTGCTTTACCCTTAGTGAGAGTCCTTAAGGCACTATCAAGTTCAGTAATAGAAAGGTCATGCTCAAGATCGGGAAAATTAAGGTGAGGGGTGGAGGGGGCAGGGAGCCTTTCAAGATAGGATTGAAGAAGTGAAGCGGAAGGAGGAGATTCAGGGGTATAGAGAGACTGATAGAACAGTTGGAATTGGGTAAGAATGTCCTGTTCTTTATGAAGAAGTAGGCCATCTGAAGAATAAATGGAGTCTATAGAGGTGCACTCCTTACGAGTTTTAAGATAGTTAGCTAAAAGCTTACCCGACTTATTGCGACCCCCATAGTAACGAGCAATACTCCGAAGCAAAACTGAAGAGGCATTATCAGTAGTGGTTTTATTAAAATCAAGTTTAGCACGTATAAGATCTGGCAAAACAGAATTGTTAGAGGAAGTATAAAACTTATGCTCTAAAGATTTAATATGAGCCAACAAGCCTTTCCGTTTATTAAGAAAGTGCTTCTTTTTTTTAGAAACGAAATCAATAACAAAACCACGTGCGGTTGCTTTAAAAGAGTCCCAAATAACATGAGGAGCCAAGGAGGGGTCAGAGTTAAGTAAGAAGAATTCCTTAGCAAAGGAGAGAAAAGAAGAAGAGAAAAGAGGGTCCGTAAGAAGAGAATTATTAAATCGCCAGCGAGAGGACTTAGGAGGTGCAGGAAGAAGATCGAGGGTCGTGACAATAGGGGCATGGTCAGAAATAACTATGGGTTCGATAGAAGAGGATAAGAGGTTTTGAGAAAGGGGTTGAGAAAGAAAGATATAATCAAGGCGAGAGAGAGAGGCATGAGGGGGCGAGAAAAAGGAATAATCAAGAGTAGCAGGGTGTGAAAGTCTCCATGAGTCAATGAGACGTGACTGTGAAATGGTGTCGAGAAATTGCTTGTGTGATTTGTGAGGAGTAAAACGGACAGAAGATTTGCGATCAAGAAACGGATCAACAATCTGATTACAATCACCTCCTAAAATAAACATGGTATCTCTATGCTGAAAACATTTCGAGGTAATTAAAGGCCAAAAATTACAGTCAGGGTGAGTAGGGCCATAAACATTAAGAACAGTTAAAGATACAGAATTGATTAATAATTTAACTAATACCCATCGACCTTCAGTGTCAGTCTCTTGGGAAACAACCTTACATTTTAGTTTTTTGTGACATAAAATAGCAACACCATTTTTTTTATTAGAAGAGGGAGAGAACAAAACCGTACCCACCCAGCCTCTCTTCAACTTAAGCGATTCCGCCTCAGTAAGATGGGTTTCCTGTAAAAGGACTAAATCTGGGTTATAAGAAGCTAGGTGGGAAAGGATTCTCTGTCTCTTAATCGGGTTAATAAAACCTTTTACATTCCATGAAATAACTTTGAAGGCAAAAACAGTAAAATCATGAACACAGAAAACAAGCCATAACAACAAGAATTAAGAAAAAAGTGCCAATAAATGCGCGAGAGGAAAGGACAAAAAAAAGCAAAGCAAAAGATACGTTTAAAAGGGAATAGGAAAAAAGATACAGTAATAGTACAAGTAGAGAAAAAGTAGAAATAGACAATAAGGGAAGCAAAAGAGAAAGGGAGGAAGAGGAAGGGCAGGAAACAAGAAATACGAGAAAAGACAGTACATATCCAAAAAGGACGACTGAACGAAACATACCTGAAGGGGAGAAAAGGAAGATGATGGGGTTATGGAAGGATTCGACATGAATGACCACCCAAAACCAGGAGAGCCAGCCGCACCAGGGCGGGAAACGAGCAAAACGAACCACATGGGATGGAGGGAAGTACAACAGCCAGTCTAGATAAGAAAGAAGATAATGAAAACAATTATACTAAAAGCGTCAATGTAAAAGCAAAAGATACATGGAAGAAAGAATACATTTCAGCAACTAATGAAGAACAACGACAAGAGGGACAAACGGATGCCAATACAAGAACATTAACCAGAAGACCTGCAAGAAAAGGGGGAAAGAAAAAAGAAAATAATCAACCATTAGCAGAATTGGAGGTATCCATGCCAGCATTAGTTTGGATATGAATAAAATTTTTGAGTTCGGCAGGATCATGAAAGGTCCAGGTCTGATTTTGATGGGTCACCTTGAAGAGACAGGGATGGAATAAACCATATCTAGCACCAAGAGAACGAAGAGGAGGCCGAAGATTCAAAAATTCCTTCCTTCTTGCGGCAGTGATATTAGAGACATCCTGAGAGAAGAACACCCTCTGGTCCATCCAAGAGACCTGGCGCTTGGAACGAGCTGCAGAAAGGACCAGAAGGAGGTCAGTGAACTTCAAAAATAGAATGATGACACCTCGTGGCTTAGTTGAAGATGAGGAACGAGGGCCAAGTCTGTGGGCTCTTTGGATACTTAGAGAAGTAGTAGTAGGGATATCCAAAAGTTTCAAAAGAAAAGAGGAGAAAAACGCAACAGGGTCATCTCCTTCCAAAGATTCCGGCAGACCATAAATACGTAGGTTATTCCTACGATTTCTATTTTCCAAGTCCTCGGTATGTTGTTGAAGTGCGAGGACAGACTTTTCCAGTGAGGAAATACGTTGAGAGTTAGTGTGAATATCCGTAACCTGCTGTTCCATGGAGGATACCCGGCTGTCCATAGTCGCCCATTTCGCCTCAAAAAGCTGCATCTTTGGATTGGTCTCCTCCACAAATGGACGTAGAGCGCGAATTTCCTCCAGCAGCAGCTCCATAGAGATAGGAGACGGCGGCTTATCAGGAGGAGGAGAATCTTGTTTCAAGCGCTTAGACGATGTAGCAGAAGGAGATGGCTTATTTGAGGCTGATTGTGGCGGAGATGAGCGATTGGAAGCCGCTGTCGCCATTTGGTCTGAGGATGAAGATTGTTCTGCTGTTGGGGAAGAAGAAGAGGATGAGGGCGTAGAAGAGGTCTTCGATGGTACAAAGACGAACTTTGGGTTACGTAGCTTGCCCATAGAGACCTGAGCGTGTAGAAAGTGTGAAACTGGACAAAAACACCTGTGCACCTGGGCAGAATGGAGCACAGGGACCAGATGGCCGTCTTAATCGACAGGTGATACAGCTGGTACCCTCCACACCGGTCTAACTGCACTGCGCCTCGATGACATACAAAATAGTTGTAATACTATGAGGCTCTTACTGATCTCCAACCAAATCCATAAGGACTCCCAGTGCTTCAGTAAAAAACAAGGGTCTCCAAAGGAGCTGATACCAGGAAAGGCATCATATGGTGTCTAATGACATGTTCCCCTATCATATTTATCAGTAGTAACTCATTCCAAGGTGGTGTCACAACAACATTGCCCAATAGCAAGCATGGCTCCGTTGGAGGTTCGCTTGACAGGTAAAGTAAGCTCTGTGGTGCCTCAGGAGATTTACATAAGCGCCACAGCAAAAGAGTCCACAAAGTCAAATCTATTGCAGTGTCCAAAAAACAGATTATTAACTTCTCAGAAACATCAGCGCAGATGAAGAGGACTCAGGAAGAGAGCAAGGAGCAGCAGCAGAAATGTTTCCCTCAAGCGCGCTGGCATCTTGAGAGCGTCGCGAGAGAAACAAAATGGCGGACGCGCTGAGGCGATTAGAAAATACGCCGAAAATGAAGCATTCTGCAAAAAATAAACGTGTTCCCAGACCTCACCAGATGCGCCTCACATTCCGACTCCGAATACTGCCATGGAAGTCGGTAGCGGAGTAGAAAAAACCTCCGTAAGCATGTAGATTCGCCCGGGCGCGACGGAGCTCCGGATCTAAGCGGCCATCTCAGCCGGCGTCCAAGCCACGCCCCTCAACTTTCGCACACTTCTAACTGTTTAGACAAGCACACCTGAATACAATGGTTTACAGGTGAAAAGTTCAGAACTGGAGACGGTGTTCATAATGACCTGGATTTATGCGGGCACCCTAGGACACAGTGAGCTGGCTTGCTGCCAGCCGCAGCCACTTTGGTGCTCGTGCACACTCTTGCACATGTCCTTCAGTTCTGACACCTAGTTCTAGTATCAACACTTTCTTCTCTATTTATTTCAATGTTTGTATGGTTTTATGGCTAGGCCTTCTCCAATGTGGCCAATGCAATTTTTGTTAATTATGAAACAATCTGGTTGGAAGGCAGACAACACTCAACTGATTCTCTCGCTCACTGAGGATCCCTCCAACGCCAAAACCCACTTTTGCAATGCTATGACCAGCATAGCTACATGGATGAGAGACAACGGCCTCCAACTCAACTCCAAAGGGACAAATGATGGACGGAATGCTGAACAATGCAAACATTCACCCCCAGTCACAAAGATCTGGGATTAATTCATCATTCTTTTGTTCACCACGCCCCCCCAGTCTGGATTCAGCCATATTCAAGTCAGTCTTGACCCTGTTCCTCATGGGAACAGTCCAGCCCCAACTGCCATGTCAGGTCCTCCCTGGACTGGAAACAAGTATCCTGGGACCGGTTTGGGGGTTTCACCCCTCTTCAGCCAGGATAGCTTGAATCCAGTGGCACAGTGAGCATGGGCCCACATCTGGGCATACCCTTCCTACTTAGGACGACAAAAGCAAAAGGAACAAATGATGGACGGATTACTGAACAATGCAAACATTCACCCCCAGTCACAAAGGTCTGGGTTTAATCCATCATTCTTTTGCTCACCACGCCACCCCAGCTCCAGCTCAACTCCGACGAAACGAAAGTACAGATCTTTGGGAAGAACACCTCCACATGGGACCACAGCTGGTTGCCAGCAGAACTCAGACGTACACCCTTGCCAACTGACCATGCACGCAACCTCAGTATCATCCTCGACAGCCAACTAACTATGAAATGACAGGTCATTTCACAGTTAGTTGTTCCTTCCACAACCACTGCATGCTCCGCAGAATCATCAGATGGAACCAAAGCAACTCCAGAAAGAGAGTCACTCAGGACCTCGTTACCAGCTGCCTCGACTATGGCAACGCCCTCTAACCCGGCATTGCCACCCAGTTCCCCAGAAGACATCAGATGATACAGAACGCCTCAGCCACACTCATCCTGAGCCTCCCCAAATGAACCCCTGCACCCCCCGGCCTGAGAGACCTCCACTGGCTCCCCATCCAGAAGAGATGGCAGTTCAGGATCCTCACACTTGCCTACAAAGCTCTCTGTGGCCTAGGACCGTCCTACATCAACCATCGACTGAACTTCCACCAACCCTCTAGACACCTGTGCTCCTCCTCACTCACCCTCTCACACTCTGTATCTATTGCAGCTGCAGCAGTGGCCGCTCCTTCTCCTACATCGCTGCCAGTAACTGGAATGACCTTTCCCTCCATCTTGGTACAGCCCCCTCGCTGGCAGAATTCAGACAGAGACACATGACCTGGCTCTTCAACAGAGACACAGTATCCAGATATCCGCAGGGGTGACAGTGTTGCACTTTACAAAGGCTGTTTATTGACTGATTGATGGCTTTGTGCCAAGTGGGTGTCAGATCTTTGCTGAGCGAAGTCTCTGTATTAGAGGTGGCGACTTGTGGCCGCTTTGCAGTGCTGGGTTCACTGTCATTTGTGCACTTGTGAAGATCACAAGAAACATGTGGGATCCGACCTGTCTCAGTGGAGGGGTGCGGGGTCAGTCACGATGCGAGGTAGAATACTTCTGGAACCCACCCTTGTATCCACCGAGCTTCGGTAGCCTTCACTAGGAAAGAAGGGGGTTATCACCTTCGAATATTCCTACTTCAGCAACTGCATCATAAACCACATGAAGTTGACCATTTTTTGTAAAGCAGCTCAGCACTAGGGGTGGTCGGAACTGACGGAGTTTTACTCCACGGAGTTCTGCGGAGTTACAAATAAACACCCTGTGATTCTGATGAGTTCCGCTAAATGTCAGAAAAAATGCACGTTGCACTGCTAATGCTGTAATTTCGCGCCAGAAGCGCTAGCAGCGATGATAAATCAGCACGAACTGCACCATGCAGTGCGCAAGAGTGCGTGGCCATTCGAGTTGATTTTGGTGTTGCTCAAGTAGAAAATCTACTCAGTTGGCAGCAAATCTGAGAAGTAGCCCTTTAGCCGCAATCGCCCGGGTTCCAAATTTATGCTTGGGAAAGCCAAATCACCCTCGCAGTCGCATTTCTGGACCCTTGCAGGAAAATAATCTACCATGTGGTGATTGGCAGAATTTGGCCAGAACTCGGCATGACAGTAGTAACACAGAGTCACCAAATTCCGCCATTTTACATAAAATTATTTTTGAGGGGAAAAAAAGCAAAAATCCTATTAAAATGTTTGTGTGGGAAATGTTTGTGATAAAAATCTTTAATAGGCCGAAACGTTGTCCAACTGCACCTCGAGCAAAAAGGGTACTTTTGCAAAGTGCAACACTTGTTTACTTTGGATATGTTTTCTGTCGCACCTACTTTCCACAACAATCATCCGAGAGGCACAGCTCAGCTTTTCATCCTTCTGATGTGATAGGTTAAGTATGATTGTACTGAGGATTAATATTATTATTATTCATGTTTGTTACTTTTGCTGTTGTTATTACTATTCGGTTCTTCTTGTTTCACACTCAAAGCTAAAGTCCCTTGAAGACTTTTCTTCATGCTGGGATAGATGGATGGCTTGATGAGGACTTTAAGCCCTTTAAGCTGCAGCCTTAGGCGAGGACCGAACGCGAGGGTGTCCATCAAGGGTCCAGGATGGCCGAAGCCATGACAGAGTTTTAGGATAACCACTGTGTACATGATATTAAGATATTAATATATATAAATGTAACATGTGGATAATTAAGAGTCTGTCATGACCCCGCCCTCATCAGCTGGCTCTGGGTGTTGCTAACGTAAAACTGACAAACTCTCAAAGCCCCAAGAGACATATTATCAAGGACGGCGTTAAAATTATCGCCGGTTTAGCGGCAGAAAACTGCCGCTAAAGCGGCGATAATGGGCTTGATAATATGCCCTGGAGAATTCCAATAGAAGCCCATGTTCACACCAGAACTGGCGATCATTTTTAACGCCGTCCTTGATAATATGCTCCCAAATCCCTATGTAAATTCCCAATCCCAAAATCCACTCTTTAGGGTCACTGAACTCATGCGCCTCACCAACAAAAGATCTATAGAGCGAGAGCGGGTAAAGTCGAGCACCAGCTGAGGGCAGACTTGTAGTGGTTGCTTGACGGGGTGAAGCGAAGTGAAGCGAAGTGAAGCAGCAGGGCTAGGGAGCCACCTAGTGGGTGGAACAAATAACAGCAAAAGGCGACCGGTTGCCGTGGCGCTCTGCATAAACCCTTTTGCCTGGTGTGCTGAAAGCCCATGCATATTTTTGTGCTTCGATTGCATTGCGTTGCAGCATTTACATAATGTCTGCTACTCCTATGTTTGGCAGCTTAGAGCTGTTGCCGTCATGTAGTGATTGCAAGAATTTTAAAACAAATTATTTCTGTGATTGAAATTCAGATTTTATTTCTCATTTAGGGGCATATTAGCAAGGGCTGGCGATATAATTATTGCCGCTTTAGCATCCGTTTTCGGGCGATAAGTGGCGATAATTATATCGCAATATCATCAAGGACACGCTAGCATGTGTTTCTTTGATGTAGAGCCCGTTTTTTCACAGCCTCGCCTCGCATCGCTAATGAGATGCAAAGAAGGCGTGGCTGTGAAAATAACACATGAAAATATCACGAAGGCAGCTTCGCGATATTAAGAAGGAGGTGCAGCGATTAAAAAAATCGCGCTACCTCGGCCTTAACGCTGGAATTTGACATCTGTTAAATTCCAGACTAAGGCATACTAATACTAATGTTATCGCTGTTTTCCATGGAACATTGCTGGAAAACCAGCGATGTTCCATGGTAAACACCGCTATCGCTGAAATATTATCGCCATAGAGCTATGTATTGTTAATATAGCGTTATCATGGCTGATAATTTTCAGCGATAGCCGGCGATAATTATCACTGGCCTGTGTTAATATGCCCCTTACTTTGCTGTGTGTAGTTGGTCAGAATGCTCGACTCCGGTCCGGGTTCCAGAGGGCGTTCTGCACAGCTGGCAGGGTGGCTGGACAGCACGTGGCCTGGAGGGCCAACAACGAACATCTTTCAATGGCAAAAAAACACTTGTTTGGGATTCGAAACCCTAAACCTACTAATTCACAACGGAGAGCGCAAAGGATTCCTGGCAGAGATGGAAATGCCACATTAAATCCTTGACAAGATGGCAGGCAAATGACATTCTGCCACTCACCAAAACAAATGTCAGGCGGATATTCAGCCCAGATGAGGCCTCATGTCACACAGGAAAATACAAATGACTGATCATGAGGGGTAAATGCAAATGCCTGCAAGAACAGACCGAGGCATCCCCAAAATCACCCAGATCTCTGTTCTGGCACACCAGAAACTGGCAAGATGTCGTTTTCTTGCAGGAATGCCCCCAAGACTCCAGGCAGGGCCGGCTCTAGGGCGGAGTGATCGGTGCGACCGCTCCGGGCGTAGACTTGGGGCGAAAATGTATATTCTCATTTTAAAAGCACCTGCTGCTGCATTCCTGGCCTCCAGCAACTTTCAGACATCAATTAAAAAAAATTCAAGAAAACTAATCGTCTTCCTGGAGTTTGTCTAGTGGAAGTTTTGACTCATCCAAAGGTAGCGCAGTGGGTAAAATGCCTGCTGCTAAGAACGTGTAGCATGCAGATATCAAAGTGCATGTAATGTAAAGTGGGTTACTGCTTCTGTAAGAGAGATCCCTTTGTTACTTGTCGTTTATTAGTCAAAGTCCTAATATAAATCATTGAGCTATTAACTGTCATCAAAGAGCTGCATGCATTGCAAACTGCAAGGTATATTTTAGAGCTATATGTTTTTTTGCTCAGTCTTTCATTATGCTAATCTTGTGAAAAGGGTTCATTTGGGTAGAACACAATTCCTATTAATAAAGAGAACCCCTAACAATGATGTTACGTTTAAAATTCTAGATTTGTGCTTTCCCAGATTAAGGACTCAAACTATATTGCCTACCAATATCGATGATATGTCACTCCTACATTACACCTTGTAGTCCTGTCTGATACAACATTTCCTATACATTGATTTACACACTTATCATTGTCTCTGTGCAATGTGTGTGGTGTAAAGTGCTCTGACACTTTACACTGGTATGGGTGGTGCTATAAAACTAAATGAATCTGAGAGACAGTGGTTATGGAGACTTGAGCAGCACTGTTAAAGGGTGCTAGGAGGGAATCCGTGGCAGAGGAGGTCATTGGGGGGGCGCCAGCAGACATTTTCGCACAGGGCACCACCAGCGCTAAAGCCAGCCCTGACTCCAGCTGTATGATTTAAGCATTTATTGGGAGAGCACAGAGAGCCACTGTCAACACACGTCAGGCAGAATACTAATGCCTCAGACCATTCTAAATGACATCACATTCCACCATGAAGACCAATACCAGTGACATCACCACACATCCCCTCTTTTTAACCAAAGTATTCTTGTGCACATTGCCTAGACGGAAACTGCTAAGTATTTACCTGTAAATACAAAACCCACAAAAGTCTTAAAAAGAAATTAAGAAATGTAATTTAAACTTTAAACATAAAACTAAAGAAATGTAATTTAAACTTTAAATATAATTAAATGCAATATACACTTTAAACATAACACCATGAGCTATATTTCTCCCCCCTTTTTTTCAAATCTATATACTCTTGAAGAACAACTGATGTAATAAAATCATGAAGTTTGCTAGGTCTAACACAAACTCATGTGCTTTTTCTGTTTGCTAGAATTCTACCATTATCATTTTGGAGTTAAAATCATTCTGACGCTTACACTCAGACCTATTTTACCTATTTACACTTTTGAAATGTGCCACACAAGAAGCACTCCACCAACTCCCATTAGACAACTTTACTGCAATCTTTTGTATCTCACATATTCGTTGTGGCTCCTTAAATTTAGACAAACTTTATCTTACCAATATGGGATTTTTAACTCTAACCCAATCCCCAATTTTCAATCTAATTATTTCAGTACCATTTTTAGATTCACATCTTTTCTTATCAACATCATTCAATTTTTTGTCTGCTAGCTCCTACACTTGCTTCGTATTGCAAACCTCATGCAACGTTTTGGCCATCCAAAATGGACACAGCTCTGTGGAAGCTTTCCTACCCCTCATGAGCTCAAATGGGCTCATGCTCATAGCCACAAGGGGTGTTGTGTGTGGTATGACCACACTAATTCTTTTATGGCCTGAAGTACACACATATTACTTCTGTGGACTGATTGCACACAATCCACCAACACTTTTTTTTGTCCTCCTATGCCTTCTTTGTTCCAACTGAGACCTCCAAACTTCCTTCTAATTTGTGAAAATCCTGCACTGTTTGAAAGAAGCGAGGATGAAAGCATTCTGGTCAAAGCAGCGGGGAAATATTGGCTACCACGTCATTACCCAATGTGGCTGCAATCATCGGATTCCAGTAGAATTTATAGTGCCATCCTAGACTGGTTCTCAATCACTGACATCATTAATTTCCAGCCAACGTTTCAAGGGGTATCATAGCTTAGTCACCTTTTTTGATGCAGATCAGTTTGTCTCCATCTCATACACATAGAGAACCGCGTCAAGCCATTCTGCCTTTGATGGAAATGATGGGTAAATCCAATGTTTGCACATCAACCTCCTCCCTTATACTAATAAATACAATTCCAGCTTATTACCAGAATCAAGCTTAGCTCCGGTCTCAAGTAAAGACCCAAAAATAATTAGTTCAAGGATATGCAAGAGATTTATGACAAACACATGGGTGCCATCAACGTCAATGACCCTGCCTTCCTTACCGTGGATCCTCTTCAATTTCCATTGCCTTCTCAGGGACCAAAAAGCTCTATGAAGGAAAACTAAATGCTTATGTCTTAAGTATGCTGGTTTGAGCACTAAGGGTGGGCAGAGTTGGTGGAAAACCACTCTGTCTCATCCCAATAAATAAAACAGAAACCTCACATACCTTTGGTAAAACAACAAGTAACTCTATCTTTGCATGCTAAAATGCATATAAATCTCACAAAAGTGAAAATGAAAATATAACAAGCAATGAGAGAGGTGATGATTTTGGGGTCCACCCTAACCTAGGGAGAGAACCAAGCAGATGCCTTGAACACAAAGAGCACATCATGCTGAACGATTTGGTGGTGGTCCCATCCTCCTAGGACCACCCCAAGCACAGTTATGGGCAAAAATACAATCCCAACCAAAGGCCTTGCAAAGCATTATGGGACGAGATTCTAGAGTGCATAGAATATAGGAATTGCAAATTCACCCTATCAAAGGCTTTGGTAGCATTGAGTGTGATGATGGTGAGAGGTATTTTATGATCCACAACCAGATCTATTGTGTCTATAGGCTCATGACATGATTAAAACACCTCTTGTGTGATAGAAAAAGGAGAGGGAGAGAAAAGAGAAAGGAGAAAAAGGTTACAGAAGACCTATGTTTGTAAAATTAGCGATTAGCCATAGAAGCAACTTAATTCTGTATGAACATCAAAGGCCTTGATTCTGTTCCAGAGGGGCCAGAGATCGTCTACCTTTGCAACCTTGTTTTGCAAAATCTTTGTGATATCTTAATTCATCTTAAGCTTTTCCAGCAGCGCATCAGCTTCCTCGTGGTCTCTAAAATTATACATTTTATTGTTTATCATCACTCGCAGAGTGGCCGGGAACTTCAACTGGGAAGTTCCACCCATTCTCCTAAAGCCATCCATTCTTTTCCCTAGCTCCCACTGCCTACTCACGAGTTGCTTGCGAGACATCTGATCTGATATTAAAAGAGAAACCCTCTCCAGACAACGCTTCTACTGTGTTCAGAAGTTTGTCCTTAATGGAATACGTATGGAAATTCACTATATAATTCTGCGTGACTTTGTTTTGCCCGAATCCTTCCTAAATGGGTCACAATGTATCCTCTGGATGTCCTGCATCAGGGTTTCAACTGGTCCTTCCCAAACCCCACTGGATTTTAGCAGGATACCCTATAAATGTTTTTATGTCCCCCCTTCACTTCCTTCGGACACATTTAGAATTCTGATATTATTGCATCTTGCATTGTTCTCTAAAACTTCCAATTTATCTTGGCTTGTTTTAAGTTTAGACTTTAGAGTGATCAGTTCTTTTCTATCGCTCGTTGCAACTTCTTGCAATTCCACCACGGGTGATTCTAAAGCCTGCGTTCTTTGGGATAGGGACTCCAGTTTTTCAGCTAATCCTTCACCAAAACCTGGATCTCCTGATTCGCTTTAAACCTCTTCTGCAAGCGATTTTATTAATTGTTCCAAAGAGCCTGTGGAACAGAAGCAGTGGGGAGATGCGAGACAACCCCTGATTGATCTGACGCTTTAAGAGCGACCTACACCGACTGCCTCTGTCGCGGCCTCCCTGGCCTTTCCCACTGCCAGGCTTGTTTCCCGATCTCTCTCTTCATTATTGTCATCTTCAGTTAGGCATTGATATCTGTTTGGGCTCACAGGAATCTGAGACATTTCTGCCACACCCCCATTCTGGTCGGGTGACATCATATCGTCCTGTTGCAGGGATTCTGCACATACACAGAACTATGCGCAGGAAACCAGGACCTCGGTGTGTAGTGGTGTTGCAAAAAACACACCTTGGTGCCGAGAATCCCAATCCGACTAGCTATAGTGTCTCATTCGTTCTCTGTACTACAACAAAGCTACCAATGATTAGACATCCTAGAACATGTCACTCCGACCCTCTCAGAAATCGTGGGAAGAGGAACACTCTTTCGTTCAAACACTCATACTTGTCCACAACGTGAGTAAACAGAGACACTGTTTAGTTTAAAATGTTTATTTTAACTAACGTGTTCTATAATGCAGCACACAAGTCAATACTAGCAGCAAAATGCATAAGAACAATATAATCAGAATTGTTACAATTCCATAGAGCACAAAAGGGGAAATCATATTATAATGACAGTGGAAACAGGAGTTCAGCGCCTTAGCACCCTCCCCTTGCTAGAAGCTAGTTTATTATAATTATAGAAGACCTCTAGGCTTTGTCAGGGGGACCCCATACCGCCAAGTTCAGATGCAAGGATTTACATCCCCGGACAGAGACAGCTCTTCTTTGTTGGAATGATTTTCTCCAAGAGCCTCTTCATGCATGTAATGCCATGTTAAAGGCACCCGAGATTCAGCAGTGCCGCTGTGTTCCATGTTATGTCTACGGGTGTGGGACGGACCAAAGGGAATCAACAGCATACATTGTTTTACGACCTTGAACACGCTGTGCAGACGAGGAGCACAGTGTACAGTTAGATGTGTGAAAGGCAGACAGTTCTCATGTGAAAAAGTAAAAGCAGAGTGTTTACGAGAACAGAGCCATGTAGTAACGCGCGCAAAAGGCAGCAAATGTCGGCCAAGCATATACTAACTTATGCTAACTTTAGCAATGTCCGCAGTTAACCCCCTGTCCTCACTACAGTCCGAGGTGATGATCCATCATGGTGGGGTTGAGGTAAAAGATGCAGGGGAGATAGCCTGCTACTCAGGACTGCAGTTATCATTAGTGCAGCAGGTATAGTTGGATTGGGGGCAAAGAGTGTGAAAGGCTCACAACACCCCAATTATGGGGAGCAGTTTGTTTGGGATAATATCTGTTTTTGTTTGATGGATTTGCTGTGTTATAAGTATCATATTAAGTGTGGTTCATAAGCTATAGAAAAGTATTCCTTAAATCATTTCATAAACCCCACTCCCTGCGCGCAGCCATTTGCCTCCCCTCCCCATTCCTTGCCATAAAGCTTTGGAGGGGAGCCCGACCGCAGAGTAAAAAAGTTTGAAGACCTCTGCTCTACAGGGACTTGCCTCAACCTATTCATAAAAGATTTGGGTGTTGGGTATCTGGAGTGTTGAGGTGTTCTCGCCAACTCTCTTTGAAGTCAAAGGGATTCCCACTGGTGCAGAATCTCCCTTTACCCCATTCATAAATAACACCCACAGGGTGGCCAGATTTCAGTTGGAGATCCTCAAAAAGATTTGACAATTGTCTTCACCCGATCACTTTACAGCAGCCACTCACATACTGGTAATTTCAAGATTAGACTTTGGCACCAGCTTCCTGGCAGGACTTCCAACAATTCCATTGCTGCTCTCAAAGCTGTGATGCACCCAGAAGCCGAGTGAGCCGTGAGCCAACTCCCTCCACAGAGGGAATCCCCATCACAGCATGAATACAATTCAAAATCTGCAATCTAGTTCACAAAGCTACCCACACAACGCCAATCTACCAAACACAGGCCTTTACTAAACATCTCAGGAGGCTCACAAAACCTGAGGGGCCTGAAGTAATTTATTTTGGAAGTTGCTAAATTCAAGACCTCTCTAGCTCTGAAACAATCTGTCAGGCTTCTGTCTGCCCACAGAGCAAACTGTGGGCATTGGCCCCTAATCATGGTTGTGGAGGTGATTTACCACTGGGAACCTGGATTCCATCCTGCTAGGGCTCTGAAAACTGTGGTACGAACACCTATTGCACCCTAGACTCTCAGGGTAATGAGGGGAGCATCCACAGGCTTCAGAGGGAGGTAGTGTGGAAGCAACAGCCAATAAAACAATAGGCGTCTGTCCAGTTGAGTGCCTATTTCTGCATTAAAAGTACCTTGACCACATAGCGAAATAAGACCCGACACAGTGCAAATACTGTCTTCAGATTCAGGGCTGTACTACAGTTTGCCATCTTTAGGCCGATGCTACACCACTTCACAGTCCTCCCCCACTATGAGAGTTTCCTAGCCTTCCTAATCCCAGGAATGTAACACGGACAAGGTATGGATTAGGTATAGGTGCAGTCCACCAAATTTTAATCCAGTATAAAACTTGTTGCTGAGTCAGACTTGCTGGTTTTGGCTTGGTGACTGTACAGGATGTCTTCTGGGTAGATGGTCTATCCTTGCACATCCTCAGTGAGGGGGGAAAAGTTAAGTTTTTATGTTTGATAAAACGGAAAGCATAGCCACTACGTGTTAGGGAGACAGACTCATCTCACCCAGTAGTAACTAGGGGTAGATGGAGTTGTAAGGGTTGCACTACGCGCACTTCCACGGAGTAGCCTAAAAACTCTGTGGAATTTCATGGAGATCTGCTTCCCCCTCTGGCAGGTCGCAGACCTGGCTGGAGGCGCACAGTGCTTTTGTCAGTTTGTCACCCTTTCCCCTGAACCCCAGATTGCCTCCAACTATCACCAGCTTACCTCCTTTTTTTTTTAAAAACAATTTTTATTGGTTTTTACCCCAACTATTGCAGCATGAAATCAGCGTTACATACAGTAATCTTGTGCAAGAGAACAAGGCAACTTAGGACAGTACAGGAGAAAGTAGTTCCGCAGCATTGTCGTCCCTAACACCCCACCCCGCCCCCACTCTACCCCCACCCCCCCTGTCAGTGTGCCCGCATCGGACCCCCCTCCCGGCGAGACGCATAGCGCCCCGCGCAGCCAGGGAGCCGAACTCAGAATTATGGGACGAGCCCCATCAGTGTTCTCAAAAGGACCAAAGGCTGCACGCTGCCACCCACATGCATACCACCCCGCGGCTCGACTACTCTGCACATCTTTGAAGAAATTGTACAAATATCGATATCCCTCGGAAAATATTCAAGCGGCCTCCTCCCGAATCACCGGCTTACCTCCTGTCCTTCAACCAGCCTCTCGGCTGGTCTAGGTGCTGCTCTGCACTGGGCACAGTGCTGCCACCCCTCCTGCCACCGTGGCAGTGATCCACTGTGTTTCTTCTGTAATTTAACCCCTTCACTGTAGGACTCGTGAGGGCTGCGTGCACATGGAGAGTGGAGACCGGGATAAGCTCTCCACTCTCAAGGTGCGTGCTTGCGCAGTCCTCGCAGGCCCTGCAGTGAAGGTGTTTCATTGCAGAAGAAACTCGCAGATCAAAGCCATAGCCGCAGGAGGGGTAGCAGCACCGTGCCCGGTGTTCAGACAGAGCAGCAGCTAGAGCGGCAGAGAGGCTGGGTGAAGGTAAGTTGGGTGGAGGCAAACTCCACCATGCAAAAGAATAGGAGTGTTTGTTGCCAAACTCCATGCTCCCAGTGGAGGGCGGAGTGGGAAAAACTCTGCAAACTCTGCTGGCAGAGCGGAGTTAGCCGCCCACCTCTGGTAATAACTGCACTGGCCAGAATGCACTCCTAGTATAACTAGAGAAAAGCTATTGTGGTGAAATAACAAAAATCTTGATTTAGAGTAGGATGTGGCTGTAGGTTCCCATAGCCAGGTTAGGCCAAAGCAGTGCCTCCATTGGATGTGCAATGCAAGGCGAAATGTCCATGCAGTGTAGGCATGACACACTGGTGCCAATATTAGATGGAAAAAAACATTCCACCATTTTGAAACAGCTGCCACTCTGTTGTTAAATGCAAGACATGCAGCAGTCGGTTACATTCGAGTGATTTTTATGGTCTGGATTGACAGAGCAGCTGTCGCCGGACAATGATGTGAAAACCACTGGGAGAGGGGCTTTGGCTCCTCCCACATTTTAGGATCCAGGAGTACATGTTTTGATTAGGCAGAGGTTGTGTGCTTCCACAAACAAGTGCTTGCCCTCCATGCAGCTGTGATTGTTTGTTCAACTTATCTAGCTGCCTGAGGTTGAACTTTCAGGGCACACATATTACCTTGTCACACTGTTAAAGTGTCTTGGCTAGCTAGATAATTTATGCTGCTTATCTTTGTCAGCAGCACAGATGAGAGAGGGCAGTCATTACCCTACATAGATTTTTAGGTCTGGCTTGACAGTGCATTCATAAGTCAGACCTATTTCCATTGCCAATGCGTGTTTCTATTTTGAGATCTCTCTACAGGGTGTGACCAGAAGTGATGCTTCCACCAAGGATGGGGAGCCTTTGTAAGGAGGCAGTTGTTTTCCAACCCACGTATTTTATATCATCTATGGGGTGTGAATTGGTGAATGTGACTTACATTATCGGGCTTTGCAAAGTAAGAACCTGGCAAAGGTTAGAAATCATAAAACCGCCCATAAAAGGAAAGCCTTTGTTACGACAGAAACACCTTCCCACTTCCATTCAAAGTTGCTCCCCCTTGTCACTGCTCACCTATTTATTTACTTCAGCACACAGGTGTTCGGCAGCATTCCCTACCCACTGGTGTTTCGCTCCTTAAGGCGCATCTTGCAACTAAGTGTATGTTAAAAAAAAATAAAGCTAGTGAGTTTTTGGGCGAAGAGTTGGGAAATTTCTCCTGCATTAAAGAAGTAAAAAGTTTCCTTCAATTGACTTCAAGGGTGAATTCTAAATCTTTGTCCACACCCAGTGTAAACTCTTCCTGTGATAAGCGTCTATGAACCTTGCTCAAATCATACTCCTACACTGTTAGTATTAAACTTTTCTGTGATAAGCATCTATTAATGTTGCTCGGGTCATACTCCTCCACCCCTAGTATGAACCCTTCCTGAGATAAGTGTCTATGAACCTTGCTCGGGTCACACTCCTCCACCCCTAGTATTAACCGTTCCCTTATAAGTGTCAATGAACCAACCTCAGGTCCGACTCCTCCACTCCTCCTTCCCCTGATAAGCATCTATGAAGCTCACTCAGGTCATACTCCTTGACAACTAATGTTAACCCTACCCTGATAAGTGGCTATGAGCCTTACTCGAATCATACTCCTCTACCCTAATGTTACCCTTTCCATTGGAAAGTGTCTACGAATTGTGCTTGGGTCATACTCCCCCACTCCTAATGTTAACACTTCCCTGATAAGTGTCTATTTTTTGGGTATGACATCTCCACTTCAAATATTAACCCTTCTTATTGTAAGCACCTATAAACCTTGGGGCAGATTTACAAGCTCCTTGCGCCACTTTTGCGCCGCTGTTGCAACATATTTGCGCCACCATTGCATCACTTTGTGACGCAGTGGCGGCGTAAAAAATGCAGCCAATTTACAACATGACGCATCTAGGGAGAAGCGTCACGTTGTAAAGCCCTGCATCACATTATACCTGTGTCAGGTATAATTAGGCTTTCCTGTTTTCAGTTTTTATTTCTGGTAAATTCTGGTAGGGTTTTTTCAGTGTTTGCAAATGATTTCAATACTGTAAAAAAACTGTGGTTATCAGTGGTTACACATTTTCGTGCCATTTAAAACAACAGGAACAGTGTTTTTTCAGTGTTTATAAAACGTTTTCCTTGTATTATTGCTAGCTTTCCACACTAATATTGCATGGTATAAAGACAGTGTACGTACAGTGTATATGAGGTCCAAATACATTTTTGCAAATCAAACTTATTGTAGTACACCATACAATACTTCTTCAGTGAGTCTTTGGTCATGTGCGCTCGCACTTTTCTTCCGATGCAAACTTTTTTCTGTGAAAGGGCCATCTGAACATTGACCTTTGAGATGGGCAATGCCAAAACAGCCAGTACGCAATTTGCTAACTTTTGCCACCTACATAGATTTACATACCAATACTGGTGCACTTGAAGATTGCGATTCTGTGGGCAGGTTCTGCAACATTTGCGTTGAACTGGGCGTTTATGACCTCAGAGTTATTGAAGCGGTCAAAAATGAATAAGCACTTTTCAAACTACAGACAAAATTACCCTTTATGGAAGGGATCTAGAACTTGTACAGAGTATCACAGTGAGGTTTCATTGACTTCAAATGCGATGGTTGGTGAAGGGACATTTCTATGCATCATTGCAAGCCATTTCTCATACATTGTCAAATAAAAGTTCCTGAATTGCACTCTAACGTACTTTGCTTACGAAGTGGCATACACTCTAACATGGAACATAAAACCAGCCCCAGTGAAAGAATCAAACGCAGACAAAATATAAAATATTATTTTGATATTTCCTGATTCTCTGCAGTTTATAAAATAATTAAACAAGACCTAAAATATGCTTCTAAACCCTACATCTTTAGGCCAAAGACCACAAAACTGTAAAAAGCAAAAGGAAGAAGAGACAATATTTTAGTGGCATCCCTAAACAACAAAACTCAAGCAGAATAATGTCAGCGCAGCCTTTCTTGCTCCTAGCTTGTATAACAGAGTTACATTGCATTGGCCCCTTCAGGAAGAAAAAAATTGACTCTTTCACTCTCCCTTTCCTTTCTTTGAATGGCATTTAGTTTGTCGTTGTGCAGGTGTTTTTTTCAGTGTTGATATGTTTACACTGGTGAGGGCTATTTCCCTTTCGGTGGGGTTTTATTAGTTATTATAGGTTTAAACCTAAAACCGGCCAGCCTAGGTGTAATGAGTGCAGGGTGGGCGTTCCCACGCAGAAAAACCTCGTAAAAGTGACGCAGTGAAATCTGCAATATTTCACTGCATCACTTCTAGGACGCCACTGCATCAAAACCTTACGCCTTCTTCAAGCAGGCGTAAGGAGTGACACAGTACAAAAATGTATAGGACTAAAAATGCTCTGCTGGAGTTGTGTTGTGTTTGCGACATGACTCCAGCAATGTGTGACTTTAGCCCCAACAGATGTGTCAGAATTTCTGACACATCTGTCAATCCTTGCACCACAGTGTGCCGTATTGCAAATCCATGGTGGCGCAAGGGTTTCTCAGGGTGGCACAGGGAAAGTGACTCATTTCTACAGATGCTTTACTTTCTTGTAAATCTGCCCCATAGTTCGGTGGACTAACTCTTCCAGCCATAGTGTTAACCGTTCCCATAATAAGTGTCTATGAACCTTGCTCGAATGATAGTCCGCAACCCCTAGTGTAAACCCTTCTGATGGTAAATATCTATGAATCTTGCTCAGGTCATACTCCTCCACCTGTTCTGTTAACTTGTACCATTATAAGCTTCCGTGAGCCTTGTGTGGGTCGTACTTCTACAACCCTAGTGTTAACTCTTCACTGGTAAGTATTTATTAGCCTAGCTCGGGTTGTACTCCTCTAACCCCAGTGTGAACCCTTCTGATGGTAAGTATGTATGAATCTTACTCAGGTCATTCTCCTCCATGTTACCATGTCCTAAGCGGTGTCTATAAACCTTGCTTGGATCGTACTGCCTCAACGCTGCTCTTGAACCCCCCGTCAACGCCACAGCTGCTTTAGTCTCACACCACAATGTTGCTTGGACACGTAGGCATGTTATGGTTGGTAACGTGCAATTCAGGGACTGGTCAGCTTGACCCATACTGCCCCTTGAGGGAGCAGAGGGAAGGGCAGTGGCTGATGGTGGTATGCTGCAAATAGTAATCAACACAAGAGTACAATATTTTCTTGTGCTTTTTGCTATTTTTAAATTTTTTATATTTGTACTGGCTGATTTGAGTCATTCTTTTCCTCCAAGTCCTTTATAGCAGGTCCACTTCATTCCATTAGTGGTATTTCAATGGGGTGATTTCAAGGACTGGCAACAGGCTTCCAGTTCATTCTTTGAAAGACGTAGCTCAGTGTACCATGACGTAGCTCAGCCTAGGACAGTACTTTTTTCTCACCTCAAGTCACTGGCTCTTTGAAGCATCCTTTGTTCCCTGACAATGTGCTTGCATTGCAGTGCAGTAGGGATTGTGTTAGACCACCAGGCACTGGCAGTAGGTTGGAACCTCGTCATTAAACCTGATGGCACCAGATACTGGCAGCAGACGAGGGTCTCTGCATTATAAATGGGGGCCCAGCTACAGCCACTAAAACACACCTTGTGTCATTGAAATAATGGGCCCCAGATGCAGGCCAGAACCTCTGATATTAAAAATGACTAAAAGACCCAGATATTGACAGCAGACTAGAGCGCTTCCATCATTAAAAAACATATCCCAAAACACTGGCGGGCTTGATCCACAAAATCATTGAAATGAAAAGGTCCCAGGTTGGCAGCAGACTTGAACCCCTGCCAGTAAACTGAGGACCGAGGGTACTAGCAAAAACACAGAACCTTGTTAAAAATGAAGTCCCAGACACTGGCAGCAGCCCAGGACTCTGGCAGCAAATCACACCTTGTGTCATCACACCACTGGACCCCAGACATAGCCAGTACGTCCCCATCAATAAAACTGAGAGCCCCAGAGATTGGTAGGGTGCATAACGCGGGGACAGACAAAATAGTGACCCCCAAAGCAGGTGAGTGCACCTGTGAAGCCTGGCTGGCCTCTGGAGGCTGAAAACGAAAGTGTGGGCTGAGGGAGTTATGCTCGCCTGCTGGTTTTATTATTGAGGTCCGATATTACAGCACTGCTGCAAAACCGCCCCCAGTACCAAAGCCAGACCCCCATTCCAGCCTCCAGAGGAAATGCCCCGTGCCCGGATTGCCGATCCAGCCGTGGGTGTAAAAAAAAAAGAGGGTGTGATGCAAAACTAAGGGGTAATGAAGTGGCAGAGAGTGTCGTTAGCCTCCTTGGCTTACCGTCTCTCTCCGCCACTTCAGGATGGCGAGGCTGCACCATATTTACAAGTAAGTGGTGCAGCCCTGCGTTTCCCCTTGCGATGGTGCTAAGTTTAACACCATAGTGCAAGTGTCTGCGTGGAGGTGTCCCTCCCTACACATAACCAATCCTAATATGCAACTCTGTTACTGTCGTGTGTGGTGCTTTATGCAGCACACACGACAGTGGCAGAATTGCATCTTTTTAAAGGTTTGTTTATGTACAGGAAGGGACACCTATGGGTTAGAGAACAAATACTGCCAGTAGGTCTAAAAACAGAAGGTAAGAACGAGACACACATACAACAGACTAGGGCTTCCCTGGGCTAAGCAGGTGACAGGCTATAACTAGTCCCTGGTGACCCACGAAACTAGCACAGGAGTCGAAGATGAAGATGAGGACCACTGTGACACTGGGAAGGAAGCAGTGCTTGATTTGTAAAAAACATAAGTGCTAGTAGTCTCGCCTGGAGGCCACTGCAGCTACCACGAAGCATTGTCCCTACCAGCGCTGCCAGTGATTGTAACAACACAACTACTAACCATCACACTTATACAAGTGTGACAATTCAGACTCCAGAGTTATAAGAATGTCTTGTGCAGCAGGTAATAGTCATTTTTATGTATATTGAATTAATAATAACCTGTTGTTGTGCTCATCTCTAATATTAGCCAGACAGCGCCACCTTGTGGTAGACTGTCACAAGCACGTAGACAATTATGTGCCAGTGCCAAGCACAGGAACCACTGGCTCAAATTAAGCACTGAAAGGAAGGAGAGTGGATGGGAAATACAAATTCAGCAAAGGGGTAACCAAGTGAATCATAAGGAGCAGTAGGAGCAAGTGAACCGAACAGAGGCAAAACAGCAAACACAAAGGATTGACCGGGTGCAAACTAATGCAAGAAGTAGCTAAGAGTCACAACAACCGTGTTGCCAGGTAAGGCAGTTCAATGTGAGTGAGGCCTAAAGACTCTGAGTGCCACTACTGGACTGGAAGCCCTTTAGGGGGTGCAAGTCCTCTCGTGGCTGTAAGTGACTCTTGCAGATGTCCCCTTCCATGTTAAACGGAGTCATTTCCGTTGTCCTGTGTGTCACCTCTTCCAAGTCCGCCTTCTCTTATGCCTAACCATGTCCTGTGACTAGGGGTGGGCGGAATTTGCGAAATCCACTTTCGCAAATTATCGCGAAAATGTCAAAAATTATCGCAAACACGCGGAAATATCGCGAACATGCGGAAGTTTTTTTCCCGCATGTTCGCAAGAATTTCTGCATGGTTGCGGCTCGCCAACTTACCCATGTGGTTGCTCGCGGGCGCGGCCATCTTGTTTTCAGTTGTCTCGCGGTGCATGATCGTGAGAAGAAAGACGTGATCGCGCGACGCATGATGTCACTGCGGGCGCGAACTGTCGCGAGACAGCGCAAATGGCTAAAAACAATACAACATCTCATGGAGAACGTGACCGGATCAAGAAAACTTGTCAGCGAACGCAGGGATTCAGGTAAGGCGATCGTGCGCGCGCGAGAATGTATTATTTTACAGCGCGAGCAAGAAACAAATTATCGCCAAGCTGCGGAATGCGGAAATTTTGACATTTTCGCGCTTTCCGCGGAACGCGAAAATGTCAAATTATCGCAATTTCCGCGAACGGAACAAAATTTTAGCCCAGGCCTACCTGTGACCTGACACCCAGCTCTTCCAGTAGGCTATACAAGTCTGACAGTCAACAGGACAGGTCAGGGAGGGGTGGGGGGGGACGTCCATTGTTTACAGAGAGGGTTGTGGCTGAACCGTAATTTGACTCTGAGACTGAGGGAAATATTGAGGCCTGGCCGTGCAGAGGTCCTCTGTCGCTGAGCATTCATTGTCTTTCATATGTTCTTTTGTCCTCAAATGCAAGAGGAACGGTATTGGAATGACGTCTATGGATTGATCAGGTTGATAGCAGTTTAATCGACCTATTGATGACATCACTGACTGAAGCCCCATCTGAATCTTGCAGTAATCGCCTCAGTTGGCTGCCAAAGTATACCTTTCCTGCCACCCGTTTAAAGGGACGGTCCCTTGGCCGGCTCTGGGCTCCAGGAGGCCTGGTCAAGATTAACCCTTTTTCCATCTTTCCACTCACCGATCATTATCTAATCCAGTTTTCAATGTCTCCTGATTTTAATCAATCATCCCATCGGACCTCTTCAGCTAAACATAACGAGAGGGGAATACACTCCCTCTAGAAAGAGACCCAACCAGACTAGAAGGGGTGCTAGCTGTGTCTACAGACGCCACTCGATGTCTGGCACTTTTTTAGTAGGGAGCCTCTAAGTATTCTGGATTTAAAAATGACCTGTAAAGATTGTTAGGAGCCATCGCACAAGTCTTATCCTTCAGTGGTCCATAACTTCTTCAAGACAAGCTAGACTCCTGGCCAGACCAGCGGAAAGGTAACGGGGGCCACCCAGGAGTATGACGCTACTAACTATAAACAGCATTTAAAGACTTTTAGAAAGAACTCTTCCCAGCAAAAGCAAACTATGTGACTCTTTTCATTCTAGGCTCTCACAACTCAGCTAGGGAACTCTTTCCTTCTCTGAAGTCGTTTACACAAACCTAGCCGTGAGACAGGCCGGAGATTTGTAACGACAGCCCAGACAGCCCAGCCTTTAATGGGTGACATGAGATGGACCTATGTTAAAATCGAGCAGTCAGCACTTTGTTGATCACTGGCCCTAACCTCACCTCTTTTTCAGCCCCTCTGTGTCTTTTCAGCTGGTTGAGGAAGATGAGGTCAGAGCCAGGATGCTGAAGGCCAGGTCCAGCTCCCCAGATGTTCTAATCCCTAGAACTCTGCATCACAGATGTGTGTCGGCCACGGTCCCTTTTGTAACAAAGATTGTCCGTCTGTCTTTAGTCACTGGGGGCGTTATTTATGAGAGTCTTGTGTCACGTTTGCAAAGTGACATGCGTGATGCAAGCCTATAAGGCAGATTTATGAAGCCACGCAAAGTCACTTTGCGGGGCTTTGAAGAGCGTCATAAATCTGGAGTAAGGCAACGCAGCACAGATCGTTGCGTTGCCTTACCTTGAACAGCGGTGGGTGTTCCCACTCAAATCCCACGGTTTTTGATGCATTCACAGATTTCCCATGCCTGGCAACCCTGGGAACGCGCAGAAAGGATACGCCTCCCCAAATGTGGCGTAACAAGGAGAAATATTTTCCCTTCCCCCCATTTTCTCCTGCTTCTATGTGAACAGCACAAATAGAAAGAGGAAAACCCCTCTATGGATTGTTTTTGTGCAGGAATGTGCCCTTTTCTTCACAAAAACAATCGAGCCTACAACGCTGGCACCCTTGCACTATAGTGTAAGGGTGCCTGTGTTGGTGCTAGGCTGCTGAAACCGTGCCAGCGCAGGGAGAAAGGACAGGAATGCACTCTGGTGCTTAAATATGGTGCTTCCCTACCCTTTCCCTCTGGCACGGCGCGGTGCAGCAAGGGGACTTGTTGCATAGCGCTGCGTCAGTATCTCATAAATACGCCCCTGGGTTCTTCCAAGTGATTGGAGGAAAGATGGCGCCATGCCTCTCTCAAAAAAGAGCAATTTAGATACTTCCAGTGTGGATACACGCAGACCAATCACCTTGTCACCTGCTATGAGTAAAGTCACAGACACAGTGGTCTAACAATGGCCCATGCGGCTTTGGGTGGGAAAGAGGGCCAGAGCCCGCCCTGACTCTCACACTGGGTGAGTTGTGTATAGTTGCGGACGAGGGTGACACTGCTCCCCGATCCTATGGATTTGTCTGCAGCATTCGACACAGTCAATCATTAAACTTTGATCAGACTCTGTGTTGATTCAGGATTAGCAGATACTGCTGGCCTAGTTAACTTCTTTCCTGAAAATTATCTCCAATAAGTGGTGCGCCCCAGAGAGGGCTGTGAAGTGGTAAAGTGGAGGAGTGTAAAATTACTACAATTATTCTTAGCGAGAAGGGAAATGTTTTCCGAGTGAGGAGCAGCTGAAGATGTTTTTCTTTGAGAAGCACTGTTCTTAACGGCTGCAGCCTGAACATGCATCTCAGAGGCGGCTTCTCCACTATGGCGGAGGAGCGTGGCCCCCCTGCCAGCAGCCTTAAAACATGAAAAATAAAATTATATAAAACCAAAAACCAGATTTATTACCATTTTGTTTTTCTAGCAGTCGAATTTTTGGGGTGGGCCATCAGTGGGGGGGGGGGGGGGAAGGGGAGATTTGTGACAGGCAGGCACTGCAGGATGTGTTTTGCACTGGCATCAGTGCGAATGTGGGTTTGGCCGGCCATCTCAGGATGGCCGACATGCGCAGTGAAGCGGTCTCCAACTTGAGCTGTGTTGCCGGGGTAGAGACAGCAGACACAGTCTCCCAGTCTAACTGGGAGAGCAAATTCAGCAGACGGGGATTTTGTTGATGGGTAATCCTGCTTCCAAATGCAACAATAACATCTCAATAGCTCATTACCTCCCTCTCTTTCATCCTCTGAAATGGTTATGTCCACCTGGGAAGAGGTGTGGCGCCGTGGCTAGGGCGACTGACTCTAGAATCTGGGGATCACGGTTCAATCCCCAGTGCCGGTGGCAGATTAGCCCAGCACCATGTAATTCTGGGCAATAGCTTGCTTAATCTTCCCGACGACCCCAGTGCCTAGAGACCCTTACAGGTGATTGTTCGCGCTTTACAAATGTGTATTATTATTATCATTGTCGTGCTTATAGACAGGGCCACTGGATTTATGCGATTGTGCGGCTGCAGTGTTTTTTCGGATTCTTAGAGATGTGCCACATTTACCACATAATCCATCCAGCATGATCTGTAGATTTTACCCCCTAAAAAATGTTGTTTCTAGCTTAAGCGGTTCAAAGGTTACTAAAAGTGCAGCGACACGTGTTGCAGCGCAGTTGAAGGCTCTTTGCAAAGCTTGAAAGGTCACATTTCTGTTAATGAGGTGCAGCCAATGCCTAGGCAGTGTTAAGAAGTGTAAAAAATGAAAATATACTGAAGAATTACAATCATATAATGTGCAGCATCATTTGCCTTTTTTGCCGCACAATTTACTCAAATCTGCTGCATAATTTGACCCTTCCCTGCCACATAATTCCAGTGCCCCTGCTTATATATGGCGATCTTTCAGTGAACCTGCAGATCAGAGCAGTTTCTTCTTCCTACTTTCTTCGGCTTAACCATTCGACAGTCCTCTCTGACAGCCTTGAGTAGAGTTCTCAGTAGATGGGCTCAAAAATGTTCCTGTATCTCTAGCAAGAGTAATCCCACATTGCTTAGGGTCAAGCAGATGATTGTTTTTCAAATGCTCAAAAAATGCTCTCTTGCGGAGTGATTTCAGTCTTATCAGCTGCGGCGAGGTGTCCTCTCCAATTGTTACCTACTATGTGTAGCACCTCTCGTCACAAAGACCATGGGCGTAGGTAGAGCTTTGTAGCACTTAGGAGCACTGCTTTGAAGTGAACATCCAGTTGGGATAAATTAGTCAGCTCAGCATTTTCTGGACACTGAGGTGGGTGAAAGTGCAACTGGGCACAACTGTCTCTTTCAGCAATTTATTGCTGATGGCATCATGACAGGGTACAGAGGGGCTTCTTGAGAGGTGCTTGCACAGGATCGTCCTCTGCATGATAAGAGATGTGTACCCCTGCCCTGAGTGCCCAACTGTACTGTTGTCTGGATCCCTAATTCAGATTTCTTTGTTATAGAGGAACACAGATTATGCGTGTGCACCATGAGTTAGGCATGTCTCATGGATTGCAGTGCTGTTGGACTGGGTGGGGGGCCCAACGCACTACCTCCATAGTGTTGGAAGACTACCGCCCGCACTAGGAGTTAAGCAGCACACGTGTGGTGGTGGCAGCGTACCGTGCAGGGATCAGTAGCGAACAGGGCCTTTTTACCCCATGTCACTACAGGCTCACTCACCATCTTAAAAGTTCTGCTGCTGTGTGTTTTAACTTACCCTTGGCCTACACCAGGAAATGCTGAGTGCTGCATAGCGCAGTAGTGACTGCGTTAGTTGTATGTGTGCCTGGGAAGAGCACGGTTCAGGGTTGGTGTAGTACTGAGCAGGTTAGTAAATGTACTGGGTGTATGTATGCCTGAGAGGAATACATTACATGAGATATGTATTGCTGTGCAGTGTGTGCAGGGACAACGTGCGCTGGGTGCATCTATGCTTGTGTGAAGGACAAAACATGAAGGGGGAAGAGTTGTGCAGCAGTGTGTGTGCTGGCAGTGGTGTGTTTTGAAATAATACACCCCGGTTAAAGATAGAAAAGTAATTGTTCGAGAAATAATTCCCTAGGCAACAGTTGATCTAGTAAATATATAAGACCATAAATCTGGCATGATAGGAATAGACTCAGTGTACCATGATTTACATTACAAATTCATTTTATTTATACAATTAAATAAAAAAAACTACACAAAGTTATGTTGTTCGTTATGAATAAACATGATGTCGACAATGACAACACAAAAAGAAGACCACAGATTTAAAAACTGAAATTTGTTTTTACAATATCTCATACAGCCGGCACAGCTGTATGTACTTTAAGAACGATTAATATATGGAAGACTAGATAAACAGTGGATTAATGACATACAAACTTGCAAAGTCTATACTCAACTGTACAATGACAATGAAATAAATACACAGAATTAAATGGTACAATATGGAGGCTTTTTAATTCATTCAATGATGGGTCTTCAATGTATCTAAGTGCATTTCAGCGAACATAGCGCCTTCATCAGGAAAGCCACATAAAAATCCCGGGACCATAAAAATTACAGTCAATCAAGCACATTAAAAGAGTCAAGAAAATGCGCACAGCTGCTTGAGGCGGTTGGATAACTTGTCAATATGATATAGAGACTTAATAGCTAGCCCGGATATGAACCCTAAAAGCAAAGGAACAAAAAGGATAAAGAAGGGTCTTTTCAATATATGACCACTGTTTAGGATAAGGAGTAAAAGAAGAGTGTTCCTATTCAGTATTTGCGAAGAATCCCAAATTATGGGAGCGCAGATGGTCATCATAAAGAGCCAACAATCAGAAACTCCCACGGGCTGGGAGCCTCCACGGGATTGGTTGTCTCCGAAGGAATTTTCAGAAGACTCACTGAAAAGCTTCAGTGCTGAACAGTGTGCGCAGACTGAGTGTGTGCGCTGCATGTGTCTATGTGAGAGGATGTATATATGAGAGGATGTAGCCTTATGGCTAGACAGTCGACCTTGAAGCTGAGGAACCGTGTTTGAGTCTCGGCAACAGTGCTCAACATCCTGTGATTCTGGGCAAATCACTTAATCTCCCCGTGCCTAACAAAAAAAAAAAAAAATGAATGTGTCCATCGGTATTGAAATTGGTGCTCATGTAAATTGCTCTGATACACGATTCATTGGTCTAGTTAGCGCTATATATAACTCTTTAAAAAAAATGTGAGGGTACGATGTACACAGTTATCAGTGCTGAACAGAAAAGTGTACTATGAATGTATACTGAGTGAGTGTGCCTACAATGGTGCATTGTATGGAGGACCCTGGGTTCCATTTTGGGGAGCCAAGGCCTGCCTGGTAAAAGCCATGAGGAGAGAAATGCCCCCAGACAGATTAGTTTAGTGCTGCATTCCTGTGAGCAGAGTGGAGACACACTGGAGGAAAGAGACTCCCTGTGCAACTCAAAAGACTGCTCTTTGTTTCAGTGACAGTTCACAAGGGAGGAACCTGGACCCAGCACAGGAAGGGAGATGGGCCTGATAAGAGGACCATAAAGAGACGGGCTGGGGGTCTGGTATTAACCCTTTGATGCATATATCACTGCAGGTGAAATCCAGGTGAAACTCTGGTCACTTCCATGAATTATCTTGTGGACAATCAGCTTCAGAGTTATTCCTGCTTTGACAGACCGCTTTCATGATAGAAGATAAAAAGGAGAACTGCACACTTCAAAAGAAGCAGAACCCCAACATTAAACTTCAAAGACCCAGACCTGAAATCGAATTTGGTATCTGGAACATGACTATAAGAAGGGGAGAATGAGTCCCCAAAAAGTTGTCATCTGCCAAGCAGCCAGATGTGCTGTGTGAGAAGGGGAAGCTCTGCAGACTTCTGCCTGTGACCAGGACAGGGGTCAGACACCTGCTAGTCTCCCCGCTGGGTTGAGAGGACATCACCCACGACACCAAGATCACCTGCCCTGAAGCTGGAGCACCACCGCCTGCCTGCCTGCTCACCAAGACCAATGTGCCCTGTGAGGGAGGAGAGGGCATTGGAGGAAGAGAGGTCCAGTGGGGAGTCCTTCACTAGGACTCCCTGAGCAAAGTGTGAGGTTGTGCACCATTCAGGCCATTGCCCGTGTACAGTATCGGCTCTGCTATCCTCGTATGCCAGGAGATGGCCATGTAGTTTGAAGTTGTATTTGAAGTGCTAGGTGGGAAGCACCACACCGCACTGCCACGGTGGCCCCACCTGTATGCCAGCTGGGGTCATTGGTGAACTAAGTCTGGGCCAGGTGTGTAGGACTTTTGACTGCAATATTAGCAACACCCATGAGCCAGGAAGGGCTGCCGCAGTGAGGGCGATCACCTGCGTCCTGATCGTGAGTACCGCGGCAACCCCATATGCCAGGAGGAGCCACCAGGACCACTTTGGCCGAGAGTTCAGACCGTCACCCTGGATTGAAGGAGAACTGCTGTTGTCAGCGGGTCGAGACCACGCGACGTGACATGCACCTGACAAAGTCCCCAAGGAGAGGGTACTCGCCGCACCACTGAACACCGCCACACTGTCAGAGAGGGTTAGGCTGGCACCGGGCCTTTGAGGCTCCAGGGGACCTGCTGCTAACAGTGCTACGGCACCACGGACACTTATGACAACATTCCTAAAAGATGAAAAGGGAGACCTCTTGAGTACACCTTATAGTTTGCATTCCCTGATTCAGCCATCAGTGAATGGGGAATAACACTGAACACATTACACGAAACAGGGTCAGACAGTGATTCTCTTGACAACTACTAGAGCTCCGGCCTCAAGGGGGACTGCGTCATCGCATTTGAATGTCACATGTGTAGAATTAATAATAAAATACTTCTTGCTCTTATAAAAGCAAGCATTGGGCTGGACATTGATTTATTGTTAATACTGCTTGCATTTTGGCTGGTAATGAGTCGGGTTCACTGACCTGTATCTACATCCCCTGAGGGAGCCTTGACTGCGTATCCAGAGCTACCACTGAGAGTCAAGTGCAGAAGGGATACTTGGCCCTGTTTAGTGGGATCCATAGTAGGTCGGGCCCCGGGAGATCAGGAGTAAAAGACGTCAACGTCCCTGGCTGGGCACAGTAGCCACTGCATGCCCATGGCCCTCTGAAAGGGGTTCTGACAAGATGGTACTGACAAACTTCTTGAGCAGGTACAGAATGGCTTCTTAAGTGGGTACTGAGGGGCTTCTTGAGGGGGGACAGATGGATACCTTGAGAGGGTACATAGATGCATGGCATCTTGACCCGGTACAGAGCTGAGGTGTAACACAGGCCCCCACAGCCCCACGGTGCGGGGGGCCCCCCCAAGTTGCATGGGCCCCCTCATCACTGTACTCTGCCCGTAGAGCTCCTTAATGAGTCCGGAGGGGGCCCTCCACATGCCTTGCAGGGGGGTCCTCCTCAAGTTTTGTTACGCAAGTGGTATAGAGAGGCCTTCTTTAGAGGGTATAGAGTGGCTTCTTGAGTGGGTACTAAGGGGCTTCTTCAGGGGTAAGAGAGGGGCAATTTGAGAGGGTACTTCAGGGCAGGGCATCTTGACAGGGTACAGAGAGGCCTTCTTGAGAGGGTGAAGAGGGGTTTCTTGAGTGGGCAGAAAGGAGTATCTTTAGAATGAACCTGCTTGTGCCTGTTCTGTGGCTGCCGACCTTAGGGTAAGGGTTGATTCCAGAGGTCTAGTCACAGAGAGGTCAAATCTAGGATGACAGGCATCAACATTCACTCCAGGGAAAATTTAAAGAAGAATGAGATTTGAGACCAATGCTAAGTTTTAAAAAATAGAATTATCTTGCATTGGTAAATGGTGTTTGATACCTGGTAATACGTTTCTACCTAGGAGCGCAAGAGCTCTCCCTTAGGGGCATATCATCAAGCCCCGGAGATAAAATTATCGCCGCTTTAGCATCCGTTTTCGGACGGAAAGCGGTGATTATTTTATCGCCTAATCAGCAAGGTCATGCTATCGCGTGAATCCTTGCATTATCGCCCGTTCCCCCAACGCCCATCTTTGCATCTCTAATGAGATGCAAAGTGGGCGTTCCTGCCCTGACATAACTGTAGAAATGTCGCTAAGCGACATTTCTCTAATTATCAGTGGGCACGCTAACCTGCAGACCGACAAGCAAAGCAGCGATAACCTCTGTTACCGCTACTTTCCTTACGCCTGCTTCAAAACTGACTTAGCCATGGATATCCTATGTAAGGTGAATATCAAGGCTTAGTATGCCTTGCCCTATCAGCAAGCTTTCTCCAAACCTTGTGCGATTATCGCTGTATTTCCAGCGATAATCGCACAACTGGCAGCTTGCGCTCTGAATTTTATCGCTTTGGAGATAAGCGTTGCTGATAGCACGCTATCTCTGTGATAAAGTTGGCCGGCGATAATTATCTTTGCGCTAAGAGCGCTGAGTGATAATTATCGCATGGCCTTGATGATATGCCCCTTAATCTCTTTACAAATTTAGAGAATGTTACAGTCCCAGTCTCAGAAGGCAATTCGTTGTCAAGTGCGACTTAAGTCACTAAAGCATCTAGATTTACCCTCTTATGAATGATTAAAAATGTCCTTCTGCGTATTACAAGCGCTAAAAGTGCAGGTCTAGTATCCTGTATCCTGGCAGACTGTAGCTTACATTTGTGGAGTCTGAGATGCTCACCATCATTGCTTGTTGCAGAAGGGGCATCATTAGCACACTGTAGATGCTCAGCAGCTGTTATGGATTCTTGCTATTCAACATCAGGAGATCTCCAGGGTGTCCATTCAAACCCTGTGTTACAGAATTATCTGCTGGTGAAATAATGAGATGTTTTGAATATTCACCACTCTGGGATTGCCATGTGTTTTAAAGACCTCGATTCGGATTTTCTATTCTTAGCCATCATTCTGTGACCCCCCCAAAGGTTTTCCATTCAATTCTGAAGGCTGTGGGCTGGCAAAAATGACTCCATGGGAGCTGTGGTTTACCACAAGCCTGCACACATTTGAATAAAGAGACCTTGGTTTCCTCCTGGCTGCTCTACTTATCACCGTTTATTTTTTTGTTCAAATCAATTGATTCCCCTGTGCTTCAGTTTCCATGTCTGAAAAAATAATTGGAAGTAACTGGAGTGGAATCAATTTGCATCCAGTGCTTTCCAAGAAAATGTACTCATTCAAACTGAACTAATGTAAAGATCCTGACTTAAGGGCAACCACTCACCTATGACCCCCATAAACTACCATGTTTGTAAAGCTGTAGCAGATGATGAAAAGACTTTGCAGCCTGGGCCTTTCATTGAAATGCACCAGGCTTGAGTGACATTAGAGTTCTTGATAGTTTCACTCTTACTTGATATCAGTTCTTTATCTACACTAGCCTCGCTCTGGGCGGTGGTGTCAACAAAAATGATCCCTTCACCTGCAAAATATGCTGCATCTCTGCTAAAGCGTAAGTTGTCCCCACAGTGTCTTGGCCATCAGTTTTAGTGGCAGCGGATTTCTGAGGTGCTGTCAATATCTTAGCCCTCAGTTACACAGAAGGGAGAGCTGTGGTGCTCTCAGTTTCATAGACATGAAGGGCCAGGTTTACTATCATTTGACACAGCACAGCAAGACAACTTTCTGTTTTGAGTCAAATGGAGAGGGCAGCAATGTGCCATATTTATTAAGCTATGGTGTTGTGCCATTTACATTCAGCTTCCATTTGAGTTCTTGTGTTAATTTAGCTTCATTCTCTAATGGTGCTTTGTACATGTTTTTCTATTGTGTGAATGGCCCTTGCACGTGTTTCTTCCTGCTAGGCATTGTTGCCCTGTAGACTGCACAGTTAGGTCCAGGGTCACACAGTTCAGAACATGAGGCATTGTTTTATGTTTGTGCTCTGCTTCAGACTAATTAACACCCTGTCCTTCAGCTTTGACACAACATGTTTAGCTTGCTCTTTTAATATTTAATATTTAAACCGCATCCATGCTGAAGTCGGTGAGAGGTGCGCTTCCGCTGGAGTCATCACAGAACGTTGAGATGCAGACCGCCTGTCCCCGGCCTTCATCCTGAGAAGGAAGATAGCTGTATTGGAGGTGCATCAGTGGATGAACTTAGCCTCGGTTCCTGACATACTCTATCAAGGTATGGGGATAGGTGATTCCAACAGACCGGGCAGATGAGTACTCCCGATATGCTCTCTTTAGCATAGAGCAGAGGTCTTCAAACTTTTTGATGCCAAGACCCCCTGTCAAAAACTTTTAGGCGTAAGGACCCCCTTCTGACAAAAATGTCCAGAACTTGGGCCTCCTCATCATTGCCGACTATCGACAATCATAAACGCCCCCAATTCCCACAGCAAATCATTTATACTGTGGGGAAATAAATTAAACAGTATGTAGCAAACCAAAGGTCAGTGGTTGGGGGCGTGGTCAAAGGTGTGGCTAAAAACAAAGGGCCTCATTTATGAGGCATTGGCGTCGGGCAGCGCAGCGAGTCTTCTTGCTGCGCTGCCCTACGCCAATGTGAAAGGGCAGGAATTCACCCTATTTATAAAATAGAGTGCATTACTGTACTTTCCCCCCTATGTTGGCACAAAAATTGCTGCCTGGCACCTACATAGGCAGGATGGTTTTGGTGGAGGATGGGGCACCTTCCTGCACAAAAACAACCCTGAGAGGGATTTTCCTCTTTCCATGCGTGCAGCACACATGGAAAGAGGAAAAAACGAGGGGAAATGAAAATATTTCTCCTCGTTACATCTGCTGTGGGAAGGAGTAAGGTTTTGGCACTGCACCAGGTGTACATGGTTTTGTAAAGCTAGGGCAGTGTCAAAAACCATGGGCGTTGTGTGGGAACACCCACCACAACGCCTATGAAACGCCTACTTGACATAGAGTAAGGCAACGCAGCGACTTGCGCTGTTTTGTCTTACTCCATATCTATGAGGCCGCGCAGAGCCACTCAGGCGTTGCCTCATAGGTATGATTGAGATGCTTGCGCCGCCGAAGCGTAAAAAACAATGACGCTCCACGGCGCAAGCCTCTCATAAATCAGACCCAAAATATTTTGTTAGTTTTTTTTAGGTATTTCACCATCAAGTAGCTACATATAAAATAATGGGTAGCTTAAATGAAAAATAAATTTAAAAAGTTGTTATTCAGTGCGAAATGCAATATATATTATATTATAAAACCTCAATTATTTAATGCACTGCATAGGTCTGTGTGTAACCAGAGAGCCACAGAATTAATTTTTTTTGTGCAGTGGAAAATAGTGACTTGTGTATTTTTAGGGCTATGATGTTACAGCCTGTCACAGAAAGCACTGTGAATGGGTAAGTCATTATTTTATACTTGCATTACACACATTATAAGATAGACTGCTACAAAATGCGCAAAGAGTTTTAGGATAAAATGGAGCTTTCAAAATGTAGATCTGTGTAATATCAGACCATACGTAATGCATTTTTTGTGTTCATAACTGTCCCTTCAACACCTCCTCAGGGTTACTAAGTGCTGTGTAAATACAGTTATCATTAAAAGCACACACTTCACAGCCAGTTGCTAACCACCACACAAAAAACACATCTTTGCCATCACAATGCTTGAAGTAATTCAAGCAATTAAAACCAGAACCACTCCCAAGCATCCTTTACATTTTCAGATTAACTCCTAGCGCACATTTGCATTTCGTTCAGGCAAGCAGGCACCCTGGCATGAAGGCGTATTAAAAAAAAGAAAAACATTTTTATTGAAGATGGGGCTTGCAGTAGTGACATTTACAGCATGACACATTCATGTAACAGTAGTTTCCATCATATTCCACTGAAAACATAAGTATATTGCACATCTGGCATACGTTGAAAGGTTGTAATGGATAAACGATTTTCTTATTACTCATCATCTTCTGAGACGGATCTACTGTCGGAGGGGCGCAAATACCTCCCCTAAATGTATTCCATTTACCCCACTGTCTCTTCCCTTTTTTAGGGCACGCTCTGTGAACATACATGGCTTTTTCAGCCGCCATAGCCATATCCATATCTTTACACCAGTCTTCAAGGATTGGGGCAACAGCCACCCCTCAGTGTTTGGCAACATTCCACTTTGCTATTGTCATACCAAGGGTTGCCCAAGCTTGGGCTGTGTGATTCATGTCTGTTGGTTCCCAAATATTTAGGAGACATCAGTTAGGCTTAGGCGGTAATGGGCTGGTGCTAACCTGTGTGATAGTGCTCATTACTGACGTAATACAGTTTAATTGCATGAAGGCTTATTTGAAGGATTGTTTACCAGTCTGCCGGGCCTCTTCGTTTTACAGCACATGACACTCAATTAACTTCAGCTGAAGCATTTTAACGATCGCAGTTGACTTTGTCCAAAAGGAAGAGCACGTTTTGTATTCCAGGCAGAAGTTAGGCCTAGAAATCCATGACCACTTTCCCAGGACTCCGGGGTCCCCTGGGGTTCGCGCCCCACAGATTGAAGACCTCTGGCATAGAGGCTGGCAAGAGATAGGAGTAACATTGGCAATGTTATGTACAATTACCATGATTGCATTGCTTATATTTTTCACTATTCTCATAATGCTCATTACAATATGTCTCCTCTTTCTTACAATTGCAGTTCATGTTTTTTTTACAAAGAGAAGAGCTTTTCAATAAATGTTTGAATATGCAATATTGTATCTTTTCTTTGGAACACTATGGGCATGCAAAAATGACAAACGAAAGGGGTAGATCTGTTTCCATGATTTCTTTGGGAGTCTGAGAGTCATATTCTAGGTTACTGAATACATCTAAGACTTTGGAGGTTGAGGAGTTTGGATGCGGTACTGTGTTCTAGCCAAACAGGCCAACATTCACTGATTATATAAGACTCAGTTGCTTATAAATTAAAATATAATGCAGCGCAGTGCAGCACATCACTTTGCTGTACTGTGCTGCGTTACAGGGAAAGAGCCGGAATGTCCCGTATTTATCCTACGGTGCATTCCTGCTCTTTCCGCTGCTGGAGCACAATGGGCTGCCTAGGCCAATGCAGACACCCACCATTGAAGGTAGGATTATCCAATCTCCTGGGAAGGTGTAGCATTTTGGCACATTCCCTGGAATACCAGTAATGGTAATTCTGGGTGTGCATCGAAATGCATGGGAGTTGCGTGGAAGCAGCCACGCAATGCCCATGGAACGCCTGCCCAGGGCAGAGTAATGCAACGTTACTCTTGATTTATCAAGCCATTCAGGTCCACGCAAAGTTGCCTTGCATGCCTTCATAAATTGAATTTTGGGTTTGCGTCACACATGTACCACGTTGCGTTTTATTGACATGTGGTGTAACCTGCTGCCGGTGTCCAAGGATCTCAGTTTTATTGACACGTGGTGTAACCTTCTGCCAGTGTCTGGGGCTCCCAGTTTTATTGTCACATGGTGTAACCTGCTGCCAGTGTCCAAGGAGCTCAGTTTTATTGACACATGGTGTAACCTGCTGCCAGTGTCTGGGGCTCCCAGTTTTATTGACACGTGGTGTGACCTGCTGCCAGTGCACCGGGGCTCTATGTTTTATTGACACGCGGTGTGACCTGCTGCCATTTTGTGGGGCTCTCAGTTTTATTAACACATGGTGTACCCTGCTGCCAGTGTTTGGGGCTCCCAATTTTATTGACACGTGATGTGACCTGCCACCAGTGTCCAGGGCTCCCAGTTTTATTGACACGCGATGTGACCTGCCACCAGTGTCCAGGGCTCCCAGGTTTATTGACACGTGATGTGACCTGCCACCAGTGTCCAGGGCTCCCAGTTTAATTGACACGCGATGTGACCTGCCACCAGTGTCCAGGGCTCCCAGTTTTATTGACACACGATGTGACCTAACACAAGTGTCCAGGGCTCCCATTTTTATTGACACGCGGTGTGACCTGCCACCAGTGTCCATGGCTCCCAGTTTTCTTGACACGCGGTGTGACCTGCCACCAGTGTCCAGGGCTCCCAGTTTTATTGACACGCGGTGTGACATGCCACCAGTGTCCAGGGCTCCCCAGTTTATTGACACATGGTGTGACCTGCTGCCAGTGTCCAGGGCTCACAGTTTGAATGACACATGTTATGGTTTGCTGCAAGTATCCAAGGCTCTCCATTTTAATGAAACGTGGAGCAGGATTCCAGATACATACTTGAGGGTTCTGGTCTACTGGCAGTGTCTTGCACTTCACTCACAATGACGGGGTTCTGCTGCCAGTGTCTGAGGCTCTCTGTTTTAGCGAAACATGGTGTGTCTGAGGCGCTCAATGCAAATGGAGCAAAGTTTCTGTTCTGCTGCCAGTGTCTGGGGCATCCAGTGTTAATGACAAGGTTGTGTTCTGTTGCAGTGTCTGCAGCCCTTGGCTTTAATGATGGTGATTCTCGTCAGCTGCCAGTGTCTGGGACCCTCAGTATTATGACAGGGTTAAGTCTACTTTCAGTGTCTGGGGCCCTCAGTTTTATTGACGAGATTTAGTCGGCTTTCAATGTTTGAATCGCTCATTTTTAATGATGAGTTTCAGTCTACTTTTACTGTCTGGGGAACTCAGTTTTAATGACAAGTTTCAGCCTACTTTTAGCATCTGGGCACTCAGTTTTAATGATGAGGTTCAGTCTACTTTTAGTGTCTGGGGCCCGCAGTTTTAATCACGACGTTTAGTCTGCTTGCAATGTCTGCAATGTCTGAGGCCGTAAGTTTTAAACATGAGGTTTAAACTACTTTCAGTGTCTGGGCCCCACAGTTTTAATGATGAGGTTTAGTCTGCTTTCAGTGTTTGAGGCCCTCAGTTTTGATGAAGAGGTTTAGTCTCCATTCAGTGTCTTAAGCCCACAGTTTTAATGACTAGGTTTAGTCTACTTTCAGTGTCTGAGACGGTCAGTTCAATGACTAGGTTTAGTTTACTTTCAGTGTCTGAGGCCCTCAGATTTAATGAAGAGGTTTAGTCTGCTTTCAGTGTCTTAGGTCCTCAGTTTTAATGAAGAGGTTTAGTCTACTTTCAGTGTCTTAGGCGCTCAGTTTAATGACAATGTTTAGTCTACTTTCAGTATCTGAGGAACTCAGTTTAATGACGATGTTTAGTCTACTTTCAGTATCTAAGGTCCTCAGTTTTAATGACAAGGTTTAGTCTACTTTCAGTGTCTCTGGTGTTCGGTTTAATGACGAGGTTTAGTCTACTTTCAGTGTCTGAGGCCCTCCGTTTTAATGACGCGGTTTAGTTTACTTTCAGTGTCTAAATCTCTCAGTTTTAATGACGAGGTTTAGACTGCTTTCAGTGTCTTAGGCCCTCAGTTTTAATGACGAGGTTTAGTCTACTTTCAGTGTCTGATATGCTCAGTTTAATGACTAGGTTTAGTCTGCTTTCGGTGTCTTAGGTGCTCAGTTTAATGACGAGGTTTAGTCTTATTTCAGTGTCCTAGGCGCTCAGTATAATGACGAGGGGTTTTAGTCTACTTTCAGTGTCTGAGGCCCTCAGTTTTAATGACGAGGTTTAGCCTACTTTCAGTGTCTTAGGTGCTCAGTTTAATTATGAAGTTTAGTCTATTTTCAGTGTCTGAGGCTCTCAGTTTTAATAAAGAGGTTTAGTCTACTTTGTGTCTTAGGTGCTCAATTTAATGATGAGGTTTAGCCTACTTTCAGTGTCTTAGGCGCTCAGCTTAGTTAAAGGTTTAGTCTACTTTCAGTGTCTTAGGCCCTCAGTTTTAATGACGAGGTTTTGTCTACTTTCAGTATCTGAGGCCCTCAGTTTTAATGACGAGGTTTAGTCTACTTTCAGGGTCTGAGGCCCTCAGTTCTAATGACGACGATTTGTCTACTTTCAGTGTCTTAGGCCCTCAGTTTTAATGAAGAGGTTTAGTCTACTTTCAGTGTCTGAGGCACTCAGTTTTAATGACGAGGTTTAATCTACTTTCAGAGTCTGAGGCCCTTAGTTTTAATGACGAGGTTTAGTCTACTTTCAGTGTCTCAGGCGTTCAGTTTTAATGACGAGGTTTAGTCTACTTTCAGTGTATGAGGCCCTCAGTTTTAATGACCAGGCTTAGTCTACTTTCAGTATCTAAACCCCTTAGTTTTAATGATGAGGTTTAGTCTACTTTCAGTGTCTGAGGCCATCAGTTTTAATGATAAGGTTTAGTCTGCTTTCAGTGTCTTAGGTCCTCAGTTTTAATGAAGAGGTTTAGTCTACTTTCATTGTCTTAGGCGCTCAGTTTAATGACGATGTTTAGTCTACTTTCAGTATCTGAGGCGCTCAGTTTAATGACGATGTTTAGTCTACTTTCAGTGTCTAAGGCCCTCAGTTTTAATGACAAGGTTTAGTCTACTTTCAGTGTCTCTGGTGTTTGGTTTAATGACGAGGTTTAGTCTACTTTCAGTGTCTGAGGCCCTCCGTTTTAATGACGCGGTTTAGTTTACTTTCAATTTCTGTGGCCCTCAGTTTTAATGACGAGGTTTAGTCTACTTTCAGTGTCTTAGGCGCTCAGTTTAACGACAATGTTTAGTCCACTATCAGTGTCTCCTGTGCTCAGTTTAATGATGAGGTTTAGTCTGCTTTCAGTGTCTTAGGCCCTCAGTTTTAATGACGTGGTTTGGTCTACTTTCAGTGTCTGAGATGCTCAGTTTAATGACTAGGTTTAGTCTACTTTCAGTGTCTTAGGTGCTCAGTTTAATGACGAGGTTTAGTCTACTTTCAGTGTCCTAGGCGCTCAGTATAATGACAAGGGGTTGCAGTCTACTTTCAGTGTCTGAGGCCCTCAGTTTTAATGACGAGGTTTAGCCTACTTTCAGTGTCTTAGGTGCTCAGTTTAATTACGAAGTTTAGTCTATTTTCTGTGTCTGAGGCTCTCAGTTTTAATGTAGAGGTTTAGCCTACTTTGTGTCTCTGGTGTTCGGTTTAATGACGAGGTTTAGTCTACTTTCAGTGTCTGAGGCCCTCCGTTTTAATGACGCGGTTTAGTTTACTTTCAATTTCTGTGGCCCTCAGTTTTAATGACGAGGTTTAGTCTACTTTCAGTGTCTTAGGCGCTCAGTTTAACGACAAGGTTTAGTCTACTATGAGTGTCTCCGGTGCTCAGTTTAATGATGAGGTTTAGTCTGCTTTCAGTGTCTAAGTCTCTCAGTTTTAATGACGAGGTTTAGACTGCTTTCAGTGTCTTAGGCCCTCAGTTTTAATGACGAGGTTTAGTCTACTTTCAGTGTCTGAGATGCTCAGTTTAATGACTAGGTTTAGTCTGCTTTCAGTGTCTTAGGTGCTCAGTTTAATGACGAGGTTTAGTCTAATTTCAGTGTCCTAGGCGCTCAGTATAATGACGAGGGGTTTCAGTCTACTTTCAGTGTCTGAGGCCCTTAGTTTTAATGACGAGGTTTAGCCTACTTTCAGTGTCTTAGGTGCTCAGTTTAATTACGAAGTTTAGTCTATTTTCAGTGTCTGAGGCTCTCAGTTTTAATGAAGAGGTTTAGTGTACTTTGTGTCTTAGGTGCTCAGTTTAATGATGAGGTTTAGCCTACTTTCAGTGTCTTAGGCGCTCAGCTTAGTTAAAGGTTTAGTCTACTTTCAGTGTCTTCGGCGCTCAGTTCAATGATGAGGTTTAGTCTACTTTCAGTATCTGAGGCCCTCGGTTTTAATGGCGATGTTTAGTCTACTTTCAGGGTCTGAGGCCCTCAGTTTTAATGACGAGGTTTAGTCTACTTTCAGTGTCTGAGGCCCTCAGTTTTAATGACGAGGTTTAGTCTACTTTCAGTGCCTGAGGCCCTCAGTTTTAATGACAATGTTAGTCTACTTTCAGTGTCTGAGGCCCTTAGTTTTAATGACGAGGTTTAGTCTACTTTCAGTGTCTTAGGCGTTCAGTTTTAATGACGAGGTTTAGTCTACTTTTAGTGTATGAGGCCCTCAGTTTTAATGACCAGGCATAGTCTACTTTCAGTATCTAAACCTCTTAGTTTTAATGACGAGGTGTAGTCTACTTTCAGTGTCTGAGGCCATCAGTTTTAATGATAAGGTTTAGTCTGCTTTCAGTGTCTTAGGTCCTCAGTTTTAATGAAGAGGTTTAGTCTACTTTCAGTGTCTTAGGCACTCAGTTTTAATGACAAGGTTTAGTCTACTTTCAGTGTCTAATGCCCTCAGTTTTAATGACTAGGTTTAGTCTACTTTCAGTGTCTTAGGCCCTCAGTTTTAATGACGAGGTTTAGTCTACCTTCATTGTCTGAGGCACTCAGTTTAATGACGAGGTTTAGTCTACTTTCAGTGTCTGAGGCCCTCAGTTTTAATGACAAGGTTTAGTCTACTTTCACTGTCTTAGGCGTTCAGTTTAGTGATGAGGTTTAGCCTACTTTCAGTATCTGAAGCCCTCAGTTTTAATTAGGGGTGGGCGGAATTCGCGTAATCGCGTTACACAAATCTCCGCGAAACGGTAAAAAATCTCCGAAAACACGCAGAAATTCCGCGAACATGCGGAATTGCTTGTTCGCGATGCTTTTTTCCTGTTCACAATCGCTGTTTGCGTGCTCGGGGAGAAATATCTTGCGAACACGCATTTTGAGAACGTGAACAAGCAAAAAATTTCGCGAAGTCGCGGAAAGCATAATATTGGGCAATATTGCGTTCTCCGCGGAACGCGAAATTACCCAAATTCCGCGAGCGGAACGGAATTTACCGCCCAGGCCTAGTTTTAATGACGAGGTTTAGTCTACTTTCAGCGTCGGAGGCCCTCAGCTTTAATGACGAGGTTGAGTGTACGTTCCGTGACTAACGCCCTCAGTTTTAATGACAAGATTTAGTCTACTTTCAGTGTCTGAGGCCCTCAGTTTTAATGAAGAGGTTTAGTCTACTTTCAGTGTCTTATGCGCTCAGTTTAATTACAATGTTTAGTCTACTTTCAGTATCTGAGGCCCTGAGTTTTAATGACGAGGTTTAGTCTGCTTTCAGTGTCTTAGGTCCTCAGTTTTAATGACATTTTTAGTCTGCTTTCAGTGTCTTAGGCCCTCAGTTTTAATGACAAGATTTAGTCTACTTTCAGTGTCTGAGATGCTCAGTTTAATGACTAGGTTTAGTCTACTTTCAGTGTCTGAGGCCCTTAGTTTTAATGACGAGGTTTAGCCTACTTTCAGTGTCGTAGGTGCTCAGTTTAATTAAGAGGTTTAGTCTATTTTCAGTGTCTGAGGCTCTCAGTTTTAATGAAGAGGTTTAGTCTACTTTGTGTCTTAGGTGCTCAGTTTAATGATGAGGTTTAGCCTACTTTCAGTGTCTTAGGCACTCAGCTTAGTTAAAGGTTTAGTCTACTTTCAGTGTCTTAGGCGCTCAGTTCAATGATGAGGTTTAGTCTACTTTCAGTATCTGAGGCCCTCAGTTTTAATGATGATGTTCAGTCTACTTTCAGGGTCTGAGGCCCTCAGTTTTAATGACGAGGTTTTGTCTAATTTCAGTGTCTGAGGCCCTCATTTTAATGATGAGGTTTAGTCTACTTTCAGCGTATGAGGCCTTCAATTTTAATGATGAGGTTTAGTCTACTTTCAGTGTCTTAGGCCCTCAGTTTTAATGAAGAGGTTTAGTCTACTTTCAGTGTCTGAGAACCTAGGTTTTAATGACGAGGTTTAGTCTACTTTCAGTGACTGAGGCCCTCAGTTTTAATGACGATGTTAGTCTGCTTTCAGTGTTTGAGGCCCTTAGTTTTAATGACAAGGTTTAGTCTACTTTCAGTGTATGAGGCCCTCAGTTTTAATGTCCAGGCTTAGCTTACTTTCAGTGTCTTAGGTGCTCAGTTTAATTATGAGGTTTAGTCTATTTTCAGTGTCTGAGGCTCTCAGTTTTAATGAAGAGGTTTAGTCTACTTTGTGTCTTAGGTGCTCAGTTTAATGATGAGGTTTAGCCTACTTTCAGTGTCTTAGGCGCTCAGTTCAATGATGAGGTTTAGTCTACTTTCAGTATCTGAGGCCCTCAGTTTTAATGACGATGTTTAGTCTACTTTCAGGGTCTGAGGCCCTCAGTTTTAATGACGAGGTTTTGTCTACTTTCAGTGTCTGAGGCCCTCAGTTTTAATGACGAGGTTTAGTCTACTTTCAGTGTCTGAGGCCTTCAGTTTTAATGACGAGGTTTAGTCTACTTTCAGTGTCTTAGGCTCTCAGTTTAAATGAAGAGGTTTAGTCTACTTTCAGTGTCTGAGGCCCTCAGTTTAAATGAAGAGGTTTAGTCTACTTTCAGTGCCAAAGGCCCTCAGTTTTAATGACAATGTTAGTCTACTTTCAGTGTCTGAGGCCCTTAGTTTTAATGACGAGGTTTAGTCTTCTTTCAGTGTCTTAGGCGTTCAGTTTTAATGACGAGGTTTAGTCTACTTTCAGTGTATGACGCCCTCAGTTTTACTGACCAGGCTTAGTCTACTTTCAGTATCTAAACCCCTTAGTTTTAATGACGAGGTTTAGTCTACTTTCAGTGTCTAAGGCCATCAGTTTTAATGATAAGGTTTAGTCTGCTTTCAGTGCCTTAGGTCCTCAGTTTTAATGAAGAGGTTTAGTCTACTTTCAGTGTCTTAGGCGCTCATTTTAATGACAATGTTTAGTCTACTTTCAGTGTCTTAGGCCCTCAGTTTTAATGACGAGGTTTAGTCTACTTTCATTGTCTGAGGCCCTCAGTTTTAATGACGAGGTTTAGTCTACTTTCAGTGTCTGAGGCCCTCAGTTTTAATGACAAGTTTTAGTCCACTTTCACTGTCTTAGGCGCTCAGTTTAGTGATGAGTTTTAGTCTACTTTCAGTATCTGAAGCCCTCAGTTGTAATGACGAGATTTAGTCTACTTTCAGCGTCGGAGGCACTCAGCTTTAATGACGATGTTTAGTCTACTTTCAGTGTCTAAGGCCCTCAGTTTTAATGACGAGGTTTAGTCTACTTTCATTGTCTGAGGCACTCAGTTTTAATGACGAGGTATAGTCTACTTTCAGTGTCTGAGGCCCTCAGTTTTAAAGACAAGTTTTAGTCTACTTTCACTGTCTTAGGCCCTCAGTTTTAATGGTGAGGTTTAGTCTACTTTCAGTGTCTTAGGCGCTCAGTTTAATGACTATGTTTAGTCTGCTGTTTACAGTATCTGAGGCTCTCAGTTTTAATGACAACTTTTAGTCTACTTTCAGCGTCGGAGGCCCTCAGCTTTAATGACGAGGTTGAGTCTACTTTCAGTGTCTAAGGCCCTCAGTTTTAATGACGAGGTTTAGTCTTCTTTCATTGTCTGAGGCCCTCAGTTTTAATGACAATGTTTAGTCTACTTTCAGTGTCTGAGGCCCTCAGTTTTAATGACGAGGTTTAGTCTACTTTCAGCGTCGGAGGCCCTCAGCTTTAATGACGAGGTTGAGTCTACTTTCAGTGACTAAGGCCCTCAGTTTTAATGACAAGATTTAGTCTACTTTCAGTGTCTGAGGCCCTCAGTTTTAATGAAGAGGTTTAGTCTACTTTCAGTGTCTTAGGCGCTCAGTTTAATGACAATGTTTAGTCTACTTTCAGTATCTGAGGCCCTCAGTTTTAATGACAAGATTTAGTCTACTTTCAGTGTCTGAGGCCCTGAGTTTTAATGATGAGGTTTAGTCTACTTTCAGAGTTTGAGGCCCTCAGTTTTTTTTTTTTTTTTTTTTAAAGAAACCTTTATTACACAGTAAAAATACATACAAGGGCCTACAACCACCAAGGCCGGCCGCTACAGAGCCCGTGGGCCCGCAATGCAACGCCACACAGTCAAATGAACCAGAGGCGAAGCTCCCGGCAGTTCGTGAGCACATGCAACAGGCCGTGGCCATAGGCCAAGAGCAATCGGAAAAAACAGTTTCATTTTCTATTAAATACAACACACACTCAAGGCAATGAGAGTCCGAAATAGCAGCGTGCGCTTCCCAGGACGGGGGACAACGTACAATATCCGAAGCAATTCTTGACAGGAAGTGGCAGTGGGGGGCAATGGGAAGACAAAGCATGGAACACACCTCACACAATCCCGCAGAACGTGTGGCTAGGGGAACAAAGCAATATCAACCTCTAACGGCAGAGGCGGGGCGCAGATATGGCCACGATATGAATTCCATGGACCCTATACCTTAGTCCATTTCCCAGGCTTGCCTCTCGCCACATACACCGTCTTTTCCCTAAACATACACCAGTCCATATTCTCCTTCCATACCGCGATCGTGGGCGGCCTCGGGGAGCCCCACAGCTGTGCAATGTTACGCTTCGCCACCATGTACCCCAAAGTCACCCACTGTGTCTGTGCCACATTATAGTCATTCGGTTCCCAGACATTCAACAAACACCTCCTAGCCTCTGGCAACAGAGCAACATGCGTGACCTCCTCCATTACGGCGTGGATACCGTTCCAAAATCGCACAACCTCCGAACATTCCCATAGGATATGAAGAAAGGTACCTGACAGGCCACAACCACGCTTACACATTCCATCCCTCGAGTAACCCATACGTAGCAAACCGGGCCCCGTGGCATACACTCTATGGAGGATCTTCAGCTGTACAAATCGTAAGCGGGCCGGGATCGCCACCACTTTCGGGGAGGCCACCGCCGATACCCAGTCCTCATCGTCCAGTTCCAAGCCGTCGCCCGTCCATGCCTCCCGCAGACGGATCAGCAAGTCCGCGCGATAATTAATAAGTTTTTTGTAGATCAGAGAAATAGTGCTGTCGGGCACATAGCCATCCAACACTCTATCCTCCAGCGGGGAGTATTCGGGGATAGCGGCAACGTCCGGAAAGACCGACCACAGCGCGTGGTAGACCTGTGCATACCGGAAGTACTCTCTATCATTTAATTTGTATTCCGTTTTAAGCGTTTCAAACGTTTTGAAAGACCCCTTCTCCCAAAGATCACCCACCTTACATATACCAATCATATCCCATTTCTCAAAGCCTTTCGTTTTCCACAAACAACCCAGCCACCGGGAGGCATACAACGGCGTCGCCCGAGTCAAGCGATCCCTCCACCCCATCGCAGCATTCGCCGCATGCCACACACGTACCGCAACCTGCGTGGGTCCTGTCAACCGTGCATCCGGGGTCGCCGAATACAGCGCCCTATCATAATCCCCACCCGGGAGCAGGAATTTATCCATCTCGAAGGCCGGATTCAAGGCAGGACCGTATATCCCGTGGTTCACCGCCGCCAATTGAGACGCCCAATAGTATCTTTTAATGTCGGGGAGGGCGACCCCCCCACCGTACCAAGGGAGCGTCAACTTGGCGAGAGCAATCCGCGGCCGCCCATCCCAAAACAGTTGGCGCTGAAGACCCTCCACCTCACGGAAATAACGGGCTGGCACGACATCTAGAGTATTTTGCAAAGCGTACAAGAAGCGAGGCAGCGACATAATTTTAAACAATGCCGCCCGTCCGAGCGGCGAGAGCGGAAGTCGTCGCCACCTCGCGACGTTGGCCTTCAAGTGCTGGAGGGGAGGGAGAAGGTTTCGCTCATAGCGGACCGCGGGATCCAGAGATATAAAGATTCCCAAATATTTGAACCCCAGTGTAGCAATCTGGATAGGGCAATCCCGCGGCAGGAGGGGGGCCTCGCCCGAGGGGACGTAAACACATGACTTGGCCCAGTTGATAACCAGGCCAGAGTTGCGACCAAAGGAATTCAATACGTCTACCAATACAATTAGCGACTGTGGTGGATAGGTAAGATACAGAAGGATGTCATCCGCGTAAAGGGAGACACAGTCCTCAAACTCCGGCGTCCATCTAATACCCCGCAGCGACGGCTCCCAACGCAACCAGGCGGCGAGAGGCTCTAAAGAAAGTGCAAAGAGAAGGGGTGATAACGGACAACCCTGCCGCGTACCTCTCCCCAGTGCGAGGGGAGCCGACACCCTACCATTCACCACAACCTGTGCCAATGGGTCAGCGTAAAATAATTTTACCCAACCAATAAACTCAGGGCCGAACCCGAATTTCGCCAACACGGCCCAAATATACGGCCACTCCAAAGTGTCGAACGCCATAGTAGCATCTAAAGATGCCAAGATGGCCGGCTCATGCAGAAACTCCGCTCTAGCAAGCACGCCGTGCATCCGCCTCAAATTCAGGGCGGTATTCCGATGGGGTATAAAACCGGACTGATCCTGATGAATCAAGTCGCCCACGACCCGAGCCAGCCGATTAGCCAATACCTTAGCCAGAATTTTGGGTTCTGCGTTCAACAGCGAAATGGGCCTATAGGAGGCACAGCGATCTCGCGGCTTCCCCTCTTTGTGTATCACAACTATGGTGGCGAGACGTTGGTCAGGGAGGAGGAAGCCCGCCGCACGCGCAGCGAAAAACATGTCCCGAAGATACGGCGCTATCTTATCGGGACGCAACTTATATAATTCAATGGGAAGACCATTAGGACCCACAGCCTTACCGGAAGCGATCGAGCGAATGGCCAAAGCGATCTCATCTGATGACAACTTCGCCTCCATCAATATTGCATCAGCCTCCGATAGGGTTGGCAATGCAATGTCTCTAAGCAACCGATGAGAATCCTCCTCCGAACGCATAGAAACCGGAGAGTATACCCCGCGGAAATAATCCGCGAAGCAGTCAACAATCTCCACAGTGTCAGTCACACACACTCCATCACTTCTCTCCACGACGGGCACCACCCTGCTCGCTCTCTCCTTCTTATCCAACCAAGCAATCAACTTTCCGGCCTTATCCCCCACATCATACAGTCGTCCTTGCTGCTCTCTACTCATCCCTTTAGCGGCATCCGTGACTAGCGCTCTATAATCTGATTGTTTGAGGCTGAGAACGTGCAATTTCTCATCAGTAACACCCCGCTCCAAGTCCTCCTCCATTTCAGCTATTTCAGTTTCCAGGCGAACCACCTCTGCTCTTCCGCACCTCTTAGCATGGGAGATAAGTGACAAGGCCTGCCCCCTGATCACCACTTTATAACCCTCCCATAGGGAGACAGCCGACGACACCGACCCCACATTATCATTGAAGTAGTGATCGATGGACTTGACCAGTTCCGCGCGGATCTTAGGGTTACGTAAATACCAGGGGTTAATGGGCGCTACTCTCCCCTCTGCCCCAGGGACAACCTTCAGTTGCAACCATATAGGGGAATGGTCAGAAATACCTCGGGCCAAATGACGCACCTCCCCAATCATCCCAGCTTGGATCGCCGGCACAAGCATGTAATCAAGTCTCGAGAGACTCCCATGGGCCCCCGAGTGAAAGGTGTATTGCGCCTGTCCCGGGTGCATCAATCTCCAGCAATCTACAAGTCCCAAAGTGTCCAGAAAGCCACCCAACCAGGCCTGAGCCCTAGGGAGATCCCTGGGGGGGCAACGGTCCTCCAGCGTTAAAATCACCCCCCAACACCAGAACCCCCCCAGGGAGCCCCAGGACCAGACGCCCCAAATCAGCAAATGTAGCCGTCTGCAATCCCGGAGGCACATAAACAGCAACGAGCGAAACAGTCCTACCCTCCCATCTCCCCACCAGTGCCACATAGCGCCCCCTATCATCGTGAAGCACCTCGTCCACCTCCAATGGGAGAGAGGCCCTAACCAAAATGCCCACTCCCCTTGAGCCAGAAGTGAAACCAGAGTGAGCGGCAAGACGATAGCCCCGCCTATTCAGGGCATGGAAGGAGTTCCCAATCAAATGTGTCTCTTGCAGGAAAACAATGTCGGGCGAGATCCGTTTCAAAAACTGCAACACCACCCCGCGCTTGATCCTGTCCCCCAATCCATTCACATTCCACAAAAGGATTCTCAATCCCCTACCCCCCACCCCACTCCCGTGCATGATACCCACATCCCGGAGAGCACAACCCGGACAAGTCAGCAGAGAACTTCACATTGCCTTGCGAAACAAACAAACAATCCCCAACACCCCCCCTCCCCCACAGTCCCTTAACCACAACTCCCCCCTCCCTGCACCCCTGCTTGAGCGCCAACAGCCCCCCCAACTCGCAGTGTGCCTGTCGCCCTAACATATACCACAAAAAGAACCCCAAAAGGAGGAAAGGGCCCCAATAAGCTCCCCACAACCTCCAAGCATTTGAAGGGCATATTGTGCCACATTAGAGTCCAGCTGAGCCAAGGTACAAAACGTCACCAGTCTAGTCCATCACCAGGAACCAAGTTCTAGACCTGCTCCGCCAAATCCTCTCCGCTCTTCGCCATCCGACCATCCCGATCCTGTCCCCGAGGCAGGGCATCCAACCAGTCTCCAACCGCCTCCGGCCGGTCGAAGAAGTGTGAGCGACCCCCGAACTCAACCCGCAGCCTAGCCGGAAATAACATCGCATATTTCAGCTCCATGTCCCTCAAGCGCCGTTTGACGCCCAAAAATCCCAGCCGTTGTTTTTTAACCGCTTGCGTGAAATCCGGGTAAAAGCTAACATTAGAGTTCTCAAACTTCAGAGGCCCGGCCACCCTCGACGCCTGAAGGATAGCATCCCTATCCCGAAAGTTAAAGAGTCGGGCGATTATAGGCCGCGGGGGAGCACCCAGTTTGGGCGCCCCACCCGGAATCCTGTGGGCCCGCTCCACCGCGAAGAACTTGCTCAGTCCCTTGGGCGCGAGACGATTAAGCACCAGATCCTCCACAAAAAGATCAGCAGCAGAGTCCTCCGATCTTTCCGGCACTCCAATGATACGAACATTGTTCCGTCTAGCCCTGCTTTCGGAGTCCTCAAGTCGACGGTCCGTCAGGTCACTGGCTAGCCGCAACCTACGGACCTCCGTCTGCAGGGCGGCCACGTCCACAGTTAGGCTCGACGCAGCCTGAGCCAAGGAGTCGACCCGCTCGTTAGTTTTGGACAGGTCTGCCCTGACCAAATTCACATCGATCAGGACCGCGTCCAATTTATGAGCCGGGGTATCAAACTGCTGACCCACAGCAGCCTTCATCTCCTCAATGGCGCCCATGACGTCCAGCAAAGTCAATTCTGACGATGGGCCCGAGACCTCTTTGGACCTCTCAGGCGATTTATGCGAGCCACTAGGGGATCCCTTTGTCTGCGCATAACGATCCATGTTATTGACCTGAGTATAGGCGCCCCTCCGGGTTGACTTGGGTTTCAACTTGTCTCCGTCTAGTCTCGCCGCCATCGTCCGGGGGCCACCAAGGTTGGCACCCGCCAGCACCAGGAACAAGGACCAGGGAGCTAAGTCAATTGAACACAGCCGTCGTAGACAGTAAGCCCGGGTATAGTCCGAGAGTCAGGCCAGACACTCCGCCATCCGCGCTCCTCTGAAACACCAAAGTCCCTCAGCCGATATCAGCAAACAAGCTTGAAAACGAAAGTGAAAGTGCGGGGTACGTGGCAGGTCAAGCCCGGGATGCCGCTGTTGTTCACTTCGTACCCGGGCACCTCACCAACTCGAGATCGGGACCAAGGCAAGAGCAGGCCGCATACTTCGGAGCGCAAACATTGCGGTTCCCGGTGTCCGATTTGAATTTGAAAAACGGGTGGCACCTCAGCGCAAGTTCATCAGCAAAAGCCCGTCAAAAAAACCAGGATTAAGTCAGGATAGACGTGGGAGGTTGCGGAGGCCCTCGAGAGCCGTAAGCCTACGCGGCCATCTTGGTTGCGCGCTAGGCTCCTCCCCGAGGCCCTCAGTTTTAATGACGAGGTTTAGTCTACTTTCAGTGTCTGAGGCCCTCAGTTTTAATGATGAGGTTTAGTCTACTTTCAGTGTCTTAGGCGCTCAGTTTAATGACGATGTTTAGTCTGCTTTCAGTATGTGAGGCCCTCAGTTTTAATGACAAGATTTAGTCTACTTTCAGTGTCTGAGGCCCTCAGTTTTAATGACGAGGTTTAGTCTGCTTTCAGTGTCTTAGGTCCTCAGTTTTAATTACGATTTTTAGTCTACTTTCAGTGTCTGAGGCCCTCAGTTTTAATGACGAGGTTTGGTCTACTTTCAGTGTCTTAGGCGCTCAGTTTAATGACGAGGTTTAGTCTACGTTCAGTGTCTGGTGCCATCAGTTTTAATGACCGGGTTTAGTCTGCTTTCACTGTTTGGAGCCTTCAGTTTTAATGATGAAGCTGTGGTCTCCTGCAAGGTCTGGGGCCCTCACTTTTAATGATGATGTTCTGCTCTTCTGTCTGGGGCCTTCAGTGACAAGGTTGTTTTGTTTTGCCAGTGTCGGAAGCCCTCTGCTTCAATAGTAGGGTTTCAGGGCTCCTGCCAGTGTCTTGGCCATTGGTCAATGATTCACCCTGGTCTGCTGCCTGTGTTAGGACCCTCAGTGTTAAAGATCGTGTGATTATCCTCTGGTGGTGTCTTAGCTAGCACTTTTAATGATGGAAGGACTCTGGTCTGCTACCTCTCACCCTTCCCTCATCTCTCACACGTGGCCTCTCCTCAGACCTTGTTGTGGTTCTCGGCTGGGAGTCAGTGAACTTCTGCAGGCAGGCAGCCAGGCTCAGGCCAGCAGCCAAGTCTGGGACAGCCACCACCAGCCACTAGAATCAGCCACCGACAGTCACATGCACCCAGCTACCAGTGGTAAGTGCTGAGTGGCACATGTGCGACCTGTTTCAGTTTTTAGGTCGAGCCTAAGCGTACAATGTCTTGTATACTTTAGTATACTTCTCTTGTGGGTTTAAAGCCATCCTCCTGCTTTTGATTTGTGTGCTTCATTGTCCTTTAAAAATCCTTGCTTGCAAGTGGATAGTCCTGCCTCTTTGTCCCTCCTTTTCTCTCCATTCCTCCCATAGAGCAGGGACTAAATTCTGTCTCATTCCGCTAAGGTTCTTTATCTGATCTTTGAGAGACTATTTTTTCTTGGTTTCCTGATCTGTTACTGTTTGCCTGTGCTGATGGTGCACATGCCGGTAAGCCCCCTAGATATTGGCAACAATAAAAAGGTCAAGATATCTCAAGTGGTGATTGATCTTACGGCTGGAGAAGGAGAGACGTATTTTGTTTTGTGGCAGTTTGGACTTATCTAAGGTAGCGCAGAGGGTTCATATGCCTTCTTCAAAGAACGTGTACCATGCAGATCACAGAACTGTATTTTATGTGCATAGTTTAGTGGGTTACTGCTTTTGTCACAGAGATTCGTTTGTTACTTGCAGTTCATAACTGACCATCATAATCTAGCACAGTGAGCTATGAACTGCCATCAAGGAGCTGCATGCAAGGCTACTTTTGGCTTCCAGCCCTGCCCTTTGCTGCCTGTGTGATTGTGCCTTGGAGTAAGGACTGTGTGCGCCCACCATTCTTTCTTGCTTCCGCACATGGCCTTTGTCCTGCTATATAGATGTGCACTGCTAACCTAGCACATCATGTGGCCCCAGCTGCCCTTGCCAGGGCAGGCTTTAGTGCGATGTGACCGGTGGCACCCGACCCCAACGAGCGCAGAGCTAGCTTCACACTGTTGTGAAATACGTTATGTTTTTAACAGCACCTGCTGCAGAGGTCCTTGTATATCTAGCAGTTTTCAGGCAACAATAAAAGGTTCAAGATATCTCTGGTGATCAATGTTCTTGATAGAGAGAGATCAGAGTTTCGTCTTGAGGTAGTTTCGACTCTTCCAAGGTAGCATGCAGAGCGCAGACCTGTATTTTAATGTACGTAGCTCAGTGGGTTACTGCTTTTGTCACATAGATTCATTTGTTACTTGAATTTCAGAAGTAACAATCATAATCTAGCACAGTGAGCTGTAAACTGCCATCAAAGAGCTGCATGCAAAGTTCCTGGTACATGTTAGAAAGCTATGTTTTTCCCAGTCTTTCATTATCCCAAAGTTGCTCAAATGTGTTTGTTTTGGTAGAAATAAATACTTATTAATAACACCAACCCTAACCACTGTGTTACGTTTTGAATCATGAGTTTGTGCTTCTCCAGACCAAGCACTCTTAAAAAATGCCTCTCAGTATGGGTGTGAATCCTACACCTTGTAGTACACATTTTATTAAGTAGTATTTCCTACACACCACACTGGGGGGAGGAGGAGGGAGGGAGCGGGAGAGAGAGAGAGAGAGAGAGAGAGAGATTTGTGTTATGTAAAGAGCTCTGATACACTATACTGCTATGAGAGGTGCTTTAAAACTAATGTCAGGCTCTATTTTCTGACAAATTGATGCTTATTCTTTTAATATTGGGTTTGGTGTGTACTTTTCTTTCCCTGACTGCAAAGTGAAAGGTATTTTTAAAGTGAATTATGTGAAAATCTTGCTGAGTACAGGGAACGTGAAAGGCAAGGCTGTCGCATGTCGTGTTTTTGCAGCACACAACAAAATGTAAATACTGTTAATGGGGTACATGAACTGTATGCATTCAGCAGTTAGTAAAACAAGCATTTGCAATGCAAAGGGTCTAGCCTTTAGGACCTTATAAGTATTTAGCGATGCAGCACATTATCGCACATTACTGCTATGTAGCCCCGGGCACATGTATTTTCAGTAGGACATCCAAAGCTGACGGTAAGCACCACAACATATGGAAGACCCAACGACTACCGATGATTATTATATATAAATTTGCGTAATCACAGACCCACGAATAAAAGCAGGCACTGAGGATCCGTATTCGAGTTCTGTCACAATATTCACCACTGTGCGCATCAAACCGACAGAGATGCTCAAAAAGGCAGGGGCCGCAGATCATTCCATGTCAGGGGCCTTTACCGTAGAAATCAATGCATTCTGGACCAGAGATGCGCCTTCCATGACTTTATTTGAACCAACTTATCTTTGGAAGAAGGAAGTGAAGGGCTTGAAACAGGGTCTTTCTTTGGACATGGCCTTGCCTGGTATTTTGAAGAAGTAGCTCAGACTGCACTCCTTCAGGGCATATTATCAAGACAGGTGATAAAATTATATCCACTTTAGCGGCAGAAAACTGCCGCTAAAGCGGCGATAATGGGCCTGATAATATGCTCTATGGCATTCCAATTGAAGATCAGGTTAGACGTCCTACACATCTAACATGGGCTTCAATTGGAATTCCATAGAGCATATTATCAAGCCCATTATCGCCGTTTTAGCGGCAGTTTTCTCGCCTGTCTTGATAATATGCCCCTCAGTCTTTGACCACAGTGGTGGGAATCCTACCAAGGAGTATGGTGTGCAAATTGCTCTAGCAGTACTTCTTTGCAACAGACACCTGGGGGCAGATTTATGAAGCCCTTGCGCCTCATTTACGCCGCCGTTGCGTCACTTTTGTGACGCAGCAGCGGCGCAAATCCTGCGCCATGGTGCGGGGTATTTATAACGTGACGCATCTGGGAGATACGTCACGTTGTAAAGCCCTGCGCCACATGTAGGCGTTCCAGGGCAGGTGGGGGCGTTCCGGCGCAGGAACGCCTCCCAAAAGTGGCTTAGTGAAATCTACAAGATTTCACTCAGTCACTTTTGAGCCCATGCTGCGTCAAAACCCTGCGCCTGCTTGAAGCAGGCGTAAGGATTGACGCAGCATTGTGCAGATATGGCACCCTCGAGCCTTGCTGGAGCTGCGTCGCGCTTGCGACGCAACTCCAGCAATGCGCCACTTTTCGGCACAGATGAGTGACGCATCTGTGCCGTTTTTGCCCCATGGTGCGCCGCATTATAAATGCGGCGCATCCATGATGGCGGAGCTGGGGCGCAAAATAACTGGCGCATCCCTGCTGATATGCAGGGATGCGTCAGTTATTATAAATATGCCCCCTGGTGCCTTAGAACTTTGCACCAGATACCCGGGGCCTTAGAAATGGAGAGCATGGTCTGAATTCACACGTGTTACCAAACAATTTGATAGTTAGAGAAAGTGTTCGGCACCTGACAGCCAGTTACCTGAAGGAGTTAAACGCTCACTGCTGATATCGGCCTATCACTAACTTCAGTTTCGGCACGACACACGCAGCCTTCCAAGGTTGGCAAACCTGGAGTTAGTTCGGAATCAGTGACCCAAAACTGAAAGACTCCGCAGCCCTTCTCTGAACCCTTATGCGCTGAATACCCATACATTCTGAAATAGCCCGACAGATCTATGCTCGAGGTGGAAGACTGACTGCTGCTGTTCGATTAGCAGCTCGTGAACAGTGAGTGCTAATTGCACATAATGTTAGGAAAAAGAAGCCTATAACCAGAAATCCACAGTACATACATTAACGGAGAGCGCTGAGGTCTAACCAAGCCCCGGGAGCTCCCACAGGCCAGTGCTCCTCACGCGCAGCTGCCTTCGCCGAGCCGCCACACGTGCAGCTAGCTCCTAGAGGTACTTTGATGTGCAGCGGCCCCTGAAGAGCCCCTGAGCCAGAGTTTACCTTTCCCTTGCAGCCTTTCACTTAGCTACACATGAAAGGGCCGCTGTACAGTGAGAAGGGGAAAACAAGCAGTGGCGACTTCACCCACATTGGTTCTCCCCGTGCCCTCTTACACTCCTTGGCCAGGTCCCTTCCCTCACACTCATTCCTTGTACCTTCAGGTAGCTCCATGGCTCACCTGTTGCTTTCACTGATCTCCAAATTTCACGCGACAGTGACGGACAGGGCCATCGTAGCAGCAGCACCAGCGAGTGCTCTAGTGAGCGAAACAGAACCCAACACTTTCTCTGGGGGAGAGCAGGTCGTCAGCCCACTCGTTCCCATGAGCAGCTTGGCCCCTAATAAACTATGGGGCTTATTTACAAGGCCCTTGCGCCACTTTTGCGTAATTTTTAACATGGAAAAGTGACGTAAGGGTGGTGCCAGGGGCGTGTAAATAAGCCCATATGTACTTGCAGAGCGAGGGGGGTGGCCTTTTATCTTCAGCATAACAGTGTTGGTTGCGGGAGCACGGCTCACGGCCACCATGTAATCTTAGCACCAGCAGTAGGCAACACTCCCCTACCCCACCACAATAGCATGCATGTTCTACGCATAAATAAAACACACCACACAATTTTTGTTTGGGTAAAAAACTCCTGCACGTTTATTACATACACCATCTGTGCTGCCCCTTCGCTGATCCTCTTCCCGGATCACGGTCCCTTATTACTCATGCCCCTTTCAGGGCGTAGCGTAGCAAGGCAAGCCCCCGGTTGTTCAGGTCCACAACCACCCGAAGGACTAATGGGGCGCCAACACGGTTTTCCAGGAACCTCCCATGAGGCTCCTGGGCTCTGGCACCCCCTATGGTGCCGCGCAGAGGTACCCTTCGTTACCCATTTGCTTCCAGATCGCCCTGTAACTCCGCCACAGCTCTGGAGGCGGCCACCATCACCGCCAGAGCCCCCCACCAAAACAGCTATAGTCTTGCCCGCTAACTCTCCTGTCTAGAGCCTCCTGCAAATCTAGATGAAAGAGAACATCCCTACTGGTTATCGATGCCCCATCTATATCCCAGTAGCCCTAGACGTTAGATTGGATCAGCTAGTGTCTGGTGAAACAAAAACGCCCAAATCCAGTGAAGTTATGCCAAGCACTATTCACCGCATGCGGCAAAGTTCCACTGCGTCACATGACTCAGCCCCGTCCCACTCTGGGCAGGACAGTTTCAGACACCCTGGCTCACACTGCCCCATCTATTTGCTGATCCCACTGGCAGCCGCCCATCTAGCACCGTGTGTGGCTGGAAACATGTGTCTCCCATCTCTGGGACAGCAGCTCACACGTTGGAAGACCGTTCCTACCCCCGCTTGCCAGCTTCGGCTATGTGGGCGAAGGGGGATTATACTTAACCCTGGCACAGTCCCTTTACCTGCTAAATCCATGCGCACAGGAATGTCCATAACAGGCGTATGAGACAATGAGCACGGCTGCCCGCCAGCACGTGCCCTGCATCCCTTATTCCTTATGGGACTTTCGAACACTCCGCTCCCTCTGGTGAAGCCCCCTAGGCATACCCGCTCAGAGAATCTGTCTGATTCGATACAGGGTGCACTGTCTGTAATCCAGTGCCTAACACTTGATGTGGGAGATGCCACACACTGCCTTGGTCATGGGAACCTAAAGGAGCACACCATATTCCCCGGGCGTACCTCTAGATGGGACTGGCTCCACGCATCTGGGACACCAGAGACACACCTCTTTACTGGTTATTTGCCCCTTGGCACCCTTCTTGTTGCAGTTCTGTGTATTTGTAAAGCGCGCATGCCCCCGGGGCACGAAGCCGCTGATAAGCCAGTGTATGTTACCCACTCGCTGATACTTATCTCGCTAACTGCTCTTCCTTGGATTGAAGGAGTGCTGGATGCTACCCAAGGACTGAAGACTTACTGTTCCAACTCAGTTTGACCCCAGAACTTGGGGGCAACCCAAGTAGTGACCATGCCTTTGATGGTACATCTACCCCAGCGCTTGACTATCAATGTGTTCGGGACCCCGTCCCAAAAGATGCCCCTTCTACTATCTGGTTCTAGCCCGCAGAAGAATAACCCAGGGGGGGCAGACAAGTCTGTAGACCCAGGGGGAAAGTTATGTGCAAATACCTACCCTTTCCTGAATTTCGAAAAAGGTCGGTAATACCCTGTCGCCATTTGGCACTAACGCAGTGTTCACCAAACTTAACTGTGCAGCAGCACACTGTTAGCCTACAACTACCACCACCCGCCTGCCGCCCTTGTTGGAGCGCGGGTGGATATGTCTTAACAGAAGCTACCCGATACCGGCCCTCGGCTGCAGGGGGATGCCCGCCCAGTGTGCAAGGTACCTGATTCTATATGGTGCCCGCAGGTGTTCCACATGAGAGCCATCGTAGTCAATTGCAGAATGCAGTCTCAGTATTTAGCAGTTCCTTTTTTCGTGTTGAAGTTTCCTGAGTACGTGTAACATTCGATTTTCCCACCACGAGGCTGGTAACCGGTGGGAAAAGCAGATTGTTATTTTGCGGCTTCTGACCTTGTCTCCGGATATATGCTATAAAACCACACTACCACAACACGCCAGTACCCTTAGCTTGAACAATTGAACAATGCTTGTTAGTTGTATAAGATAACTAAACTGAAGCCACAATACTGGCTTCCTTGCGTAGCATATTGAAAATGCTTCCGTTCTGAACTGGTGGGACTGTCACCCTAACGTGAACATACATTAAATGTCTCCCTTCGATGAACAGCAAGCTCTACCGCAAATGGGACCATTACACTACACAACTTCCACAACAGCCAGACAGGTCACCTGCACGTGAGCCAGGTGCAGACGGCGGAAAGGGGGAGCCCTTTGGAAACGGAATATGGTGCACCATCTCCGCGTTGGAGACAAAATGTACCTCGCTGAACTGCGGACGAAGACCATGAGGGTACCAAATAACTATTCTTTGCAAAACCAAGCCTGTCCGTAACTTTTGTCCCTGTTGGGACAAAGGATGAACTATGGTTGACATTTAAGGACTAAGATTGACACTTTATTGCGAGCAAAATCAACAATTTAGATGAGGGTGACATGTTGATATCCGTAATAACCCCCATTAGACCAACGAGAAACTTTGAGACCACCAAGGTTTAGGGCTGCCATTGTGTGCATTACTGGGCTTAGGGGTGCCTTGAGCGACGTACACATGTTACATAATGCCTGGTGGCACAAGGACCTTGTCGGCCAAGCAGTGAAGTCTTCACTCAATGCAATAAAACAAAACCGATTGCTCCAGCGCACAGCCCCCACAGCGCCCCCCCTGACGCCAAAGTTTGTACCGAGCTCTGGGGACTTAAATCTCAGCACTTACTCCACCATGTGAGTGAGAAATGACACTAGTTAGCACCGTGCAATCTTGCCAAACAAGTACGTAATATGTAACGGGTCATGCGCATCGTGCTCCCCAACAAAGTGCAATGTTAAGAACATTGACTCCCTGTACTATACAGACCTGTACAACAGTACCTACATATAAACCGGTCCAACACGTGGTGCTCGATAACAATGTTCAAACTTAATGCAATTGACGCCGTGCCTATTCACCAGCGTATAAACAAGTCAACTTCTTCCGAGGAGAACATGTGAAATGCATGCTAGAGGCAGTGCATGACATTCAGCTTATGGGATACCTTGAGGATAATGGCAGAATTTGAACCCTTGTCTTGTGGGAGCGTGCTCCACCAGAGGCACAAGGATTACAATTGAGCTTGCGTAAAACAGTGCGCAAACGCGGTCCCAAAATCATCCACCGACGAGACCTGCAAGAACGATCATCCTCCCCTTAGTACGTTAACACCCCAACTTGGTTGGGTTGAATACCAGTTGGGATGTGTGTATAACATTAATAATTACTTGGCTTTAAGCCATCCCGGATGAAGTTGGCTTTGTGCTTAATGGAGACTTGCCTTCCCAGTAGAACAACTCATGATACTACTTTATCGGCAATGCTAGCTCGGGAACAGTAGAGCAATGCCCTCGAGTGACCTGCACCGGTTTACAGCCGGCCCACTGGAGGCAGTGGTCTGTCCAGTTCTCCTCCGAATTCTCCGCATCGGGGGCTCCAGGTAAGCTCAGGTGTGAGAAAAGTCTATCTAACGTAGCCAACCTATGCTTTATACGTGAGTGACTGCCCCCCATTATGGTACGACCAAACCAAGGCTAAAGCAATAGGAGCATGCGGCCTTAAGCAACGTGTGTCTTTGTGTACTGAAAACATTAATTAGCCACGCAAAGAACCATGGACATCCCCTTAACTGCGAGTCATCAGATCATCAATGCAATCGTGTTGGAATTGAAACATAGGCCCCATCCACAACCACTGATTAAAATTAGCGAAAATAGTTCTATGAAAGAAAAGCATGGAGCAATGCCCATTATTGGTATTAGTGAATGACGGCATCGTTCATTAATGTGCAGCCAAAGTGAGAAGCACTGCCCTCCAGTGGCCTTCCCACTTTATGGCCCCTGGCTGGACAAATTGGTTTAACGCACCAATCATCAACCCCAAACTGATATACTGTTTTGCCCCACCCAGGGCACCCTGTCCGGTTGCTGCCAAGACACACGCCCCGCCCGCAAAGTGCAATCAAGTCTGTGATGTCATAGTCGCTACCTCTGGCATATTCTCATAACTCGCCATATATGACTGACACCGCACTCTCATCCTATGCTTTGTGTAATCGTGGCCCACTTCAGTGTGAGCAGAGACCCGCGATGCATACTTGGCTTCATGGTCGACAATGCACACGTAAACTCCCCTGCTGCTCCTTGCCGCTGGGTCATCCTACCCCCCGGAGCCCTACAGCAAGACCAGGGAACATTATATCACCCTCAACACTTAAGCTTAAAACTTTTGCTTAGCCTAGGTGCTGAAAGCGATGTGTAAACATTTCACCTGGTCCCGGACACTGCGGTGAAGAGTTACAGAAGGACCTGGCCAATATAAAAGACACCAACAGAGCTGAGGGAGCCCTGAGCAAGCTTCAAGGATTGTTTAAGAGTAAAAACTAATCTGCAGGGCTACCCAGCTTGCTCAGGCAAGGACTATGGCATTCAGGCAGGCCACCGGCACACCGCGCATTTCTAGGTATTCCGCTCCCGGGAAAGCCTGACCGATCCGCCATTCATAGCATTAATCTAACGTGCATTGAGAATTACATATCAATTACACAAATGTAACGTGTATGTGAATGCAAATGTATTGAAACGCTATACATGAACGCTCACTTGCTGGTTGGGCGGAATTATTGCGAATGAAAACATCCGTTGAAGGCTAACAAATATGCCCCCCACCGTTGGAAGAGTACAAGGTGCAGCTTTGAGAAGCCGGAGCAGCAATGCCTCCGAAAAGACAAATGTGATTTCCACAATACAACGTGACTGAGCGGGAAGGTATGCGCTTAACAACCGTTCTAAAGAGAATGCTCGACTAAAACATGAGGCATTGCCTGCTTCTAGATCTTACCAGAGCTGCTCGGAAATGACGCAACAGGCCATAATCCCCAGTGAAGTAACATTCTGGCTCCCAACATTGCATGCGTGACCCCGCCCACTCGCGCTGGCCAGCGGGACCTCATGTTTGCTGCCCCGGCACCCTTACCAACCACGTGCGTGGCGGTGGCTATTTTACACCCTGAGTTTTACCTGCACCTTTCTGTTGCCACGTAAACCGCCCGGCGTCGCACTACTGCGCACCTGTAAAACAAAAAAATGTTCTTTAAAATCCGCAAGTTACAAGCACTGTGGTGCTGCACCCAGCTGTCCGGGTCCTCACGACCCATGCAACCGCAACCCTAGTCTGTGCGGATCCAGTGTTGTGACCCCCTTGCCTGCCGATAACCCATCTTGCAGGTCCCTCTGGCACCCATCATTGCCCACTCATTCACATCTCTGGAGCAGTGCCATCTGATGGTCAACCTGACTCTTCAGCTGGTTTATTAGTCTTTAAACATCCATGGTCTACCTGCTGTGTACACACACATTCAGGGACCCACCACTCGGGCAAAACCACGTGCAATATTGGTTGGTCAAAGTGGTGAATCCACATTAGGGGCAGCCTTTGTGCAGGCCTTTCCTGCAGTGTGCTCTTTAATGCTTGCTCCTAGTCAAACAGAATGAAGAATTTATGCTTTTTGTTGGGACCTAAAATCCATCTTTAATATTCATTATGGAGACCCGGGCAGGCCTTTCTTCACGGTCGGATACTCTTGCAGCCACTCCCCCTGGTATAGGGATTATTAGACTTACTCGGTCTGTAAGACGGGACTGCATTGCATTGCAGTGATGCATAGAGCAGAACGTTCAGTAACGTTGCACCCCAATTTCGTCATCGCTCTGCGAGGCTGTTTGTTTTCAGTTGCAGCATGGTCGTGTGGTGTGTAAACGAAAACGCTTACTACAATGCGCAGCCATAAACCAATGCTCCCGCGCTCACCTTGATGTCCGCGCCGCGATTGCCAAGTGTGCAGCAAAACTTTTCCCTATACCAACGACGAAGCCATTACCTCGCACACATGCCATCAGCCCCGTCAGATCGCCACGAGAAGTGGGTGACTGAGGCCGCATGAACTCCACCAAGCGCGTAGGGGAGGGAATAAACTGCTACACGAAGCACGGCTATCCGTTGAACTCTGCAATGGCACCATGACCCAAGCAAGATGTTTTGCTCGAGGCTTGCCGCAGGAATTTGAATACACATGCCCCTGCTATACCCGTCGGAATGCCATTATAGACTGTGATGAAGGAGATTACACAGCAAAATAGATAATAATTATTAATGCTTTGCTGCTGTTGACAAACATTGTTCACGCTAGCCAGTTTGCTTGTTAGGCGGGTATGTTTATTGTGCTAAATGTCTGCCTAACTTAATAGAATACTCACAGGCACGCACATACTAGTTGTTGATTTGATTGACTCCCAAGGGAGGGTCTACCGAGGTGTTACACATTAAGCACTTCAGCACGGATTGAACTCCAAATTGCTTGGAGGAGCAACCTCTGCTAAACCCGACCCCGCATACCGCCACGAGACCCCTTGCATCCTGTGCAGCAACGCACCGCCGGGGCATCGAGCGTTGTGAGTACCTCTGTGCAGATGCCCGCCGTGGCTCTATGCAGACGTTTAGTTCATGGGTCTTAACAGTAGCAAAATCTTTATAAAATCGGACTCAAAGAGCCCAGAACGGGGGCCCGGGGACGCTCACTGCAGGCATTCTAAGCGGCGACGTAATTGTAGTTAGTGGTGCCAAGTTTTGGTCAAATGGGACACTAATGCGAATTTTACCTAGGTCTACAGCTGGCATCAAAACCCATGGGGTGTGTTGCGCATGTTAATACCCTATACCTACGTGTGCGCGCCTTGCGATCCATGAAAGCAGCTGACTGCCGCGCGACGACTAGCGGACAGAGCTGCCCGCCGACTGTGTGCCGCGCTGCCATTAAATCAGCGGTGCCATAGCCTGTTACTCTCCACAACGCGCCCTTTCCCCGCCACGCTGGGTAACATCATCCCACGGAGGAACAAGGGAGAGCAACGTCGAAGAGCCACAAAACTCAGCATTGAGGGAGGCCATCCTCTATTCACCTGGCACTGGGCAGGACGTGCGCGCCCCCCCCCCCCTTTCTGTCCACATGGCCTCTGCCCCCACATAAGGAAAGCCAACGAAGCCCTTCCCATTATCCCGGGACCCCGGCTGACCCATGGTAGGCTGCCCTGGCATCCCAACCCCGCTGGGCCCAGGCACACCCAGGCCCCCATACCTGGCGCTCTTTTTGCCCCCAGCTTGCCGGGAAAACCGTACATCAATGTGGCGAAAGCTGGCCCCGCCCCCAACTCCCTCAACACCAACCGAAACTTCTACCTCCGGGACAACCTCAACCCCATACCGGCAAACTACGTGGTCGAGGCCACCGGGTCCTTTTAAGGGGAAGGGGGCTGCTCGTTCCACGTACTGGCCTCTCTTGGCTACACCACTGAGGGATCCCACTCCCACCCTGGGGCCACGCTTGCAACGAAAGATGCGAGCCCCGCATGGATTCCCTTGTGGTTGGGCCCGCCACCCCCATGCTGTCCCATAGTAACCTCTAACAGCCGCCCGGGCCAAACTTGCGCGGGAGCAGAGAGAGAGAGGTGGGGAGGTGGAAGGGGAATTTGGGCCGTCCTGAGAAGGAAGGTAGGAGGAGCGAGCGCTCTTCTGCCTGCCGCTTGCTGTGCAGGCCTGCGCGGCTACTGCTCGGGACATGGACACCCCCACCCTGTCCTGCCCCCTGCCCCAACCCACACAGGTACCATCACAAGCGGACCTCTCGCGGGGAGCGGACCAGGAACATAGAACAGTGGAAGGGACCCCACATGGGCCCTGGCCCACATGGTGGGGGGGTTAAGTGACTAACCTCGCAATTCCATCGACCTCACTTCAGCAGCTCCCAGCACGACCCACAACGGCGTGTCCCGCTCTCTTGCTCAGGGGACATGGTCGACCCACGTTGTGCCCCCTGGTTGCATGCGCGAGGCCTCTGTCGTCCCCCTGCAAGGCCAACCCTGGCAGCCCAGGGCCACACTCCGTGGCGGCTAAAATGCCACTTGGCCGTGCGGATTGCCGGGGCGGGGGGGGTGGTAGACTCACCTCGCAATCAGCAGCCTCATGATCCGCGATTAACGGTGGCGATCACAGGACTGTACACGACAACGTATCGACGGCGTGTCCAGGGCGCAAAAGAGGAAGGCCAGTGGGTGGGGGAGGCCTATATACCCCCCGTTCCTCGTGCCCCAGAAATGACCCTGGCTGCCAGAGTAGAGGGACTCCTCCCGAGGTGTCCCTACACCAAGAAGAGTGGGGTGGGCTGGTGCCTTGCTGGCACTAAAGGCCCGCCCTCCTTAGGGCACCCTGCGGGCGCCTCGGGCAGCCGCAGTCTCAGGTGTTGGTCTACGGTGAGCGCGCCTCGTAGTAAAATAATTTGGGGCTGCTCGAAAAGGGCCGGGTTGCAGAGAGCACATCTGCCGGTCCAGACACGCTCTCTAAAGTTCTTTACAAGTTGCATGTAACATGACCTCACGGGCCCCGCCAATGAAAGCAATTGGAATGCAAAAAACAAAATTACTGAAGAGAAAGTAAACGAGTGCCATGTGCTGGCAAGGTCGAGCAATTAAAGGAAAAGTAGTGCAGTTAAACAAAACATATGGCCCATTGTGAAAGTATCCACGTAGCAGGGCCAGTAGACAGGGTGGGAGCAAAATAGCCACAAGGTGGGACAAATGGACACTATTCACAAACGAAAACTATGGAATCTGCAAAGGCAGGCCAAGCCACCAATGAAAAAGCTGTGTGCATATGTGGGCGTGTTCAGTCTCCACAGAGGGAATACAGCTTGTCTTGCAGAGCAGCACATATGCGCTGACTCTAGGCTCGACCCAGCAAAAATGAAGCACTTTTTTGTAGTTCTGAAGTGTGCTGGAAACAGAAATGTTAGTGGGATCAAAACAAAACAAGACACTTACTTGCTGATGCACAAATGATAAATACTCACAGACACCCTATTTACACCCATTATCATTTGTGTCCTATTAGGGCATAAGTCAGGGCAGGGTACACACGGGGAGACATCGTCTACTCACTCTTTTCACAGGGTGAACATCCTTCAGCCTGCCAATAAGCAGGTTCTCACTCAAATATGCTGGCTTTGTCCCAGTGTTCTGACACGGGACACATCCAGCAGAGCCGGCACATTGCCTGCTTTAGGTCTAACCAGCAACTTGCAGGCGGCAGGGGGGCTCTGCTACTTAAAATTCCATCTGGGTCCAAAACAAAGGCTGAAGTTAAGGGGCCATCAGGCCTTAATGTGTTGAAGTATCCTAGCTGGAAGCTAGCTGGAGCCTCACACCTAAATGCAATGGAGGGGAAACAAAAGCACACAGTTTGTTATTAATTCAGGAGTACAGGCATGCTTTTGAGTTTGTTCAGTCCCTGTATAAGAGTTGTGCCTTCACTGTAAGAATGTCAGGTGTGTTGGTCTGTCCCAGCATTTACACAAATAACACTTTAAATCCTACTATTTATTTTTTATAGCTCTACTCATTCCAATGCAGGGTGTCATAGCGCATCACATCACACATACACATTATAGATTGACAATAAATCATATAAGTGTGTAAATCAATGTTCAGGATCTATTACATAAGAAAGTGAGGGTTACAAGGAGTCGAAGTCACATACCTTTCATAGTTCACTGTGCTATATTAGAAGGATTACAATTTATGAACTGCAAGTAACAAAATGATCTCTTTGTTAAAAGAAGTAACCCATGTACCTATCTACATGAAATACAAATATTTTATATGCATGTTACTTGATGTCCTTTGCAGGAGACTTATTAACCCTCTATGCTACTTTGATTCAGAACTGGGAATAGAAAAAACATAGATCTCTCCCGATGGCTTTAATCTCCAGAGTTATCGTCCCATTATTAGTGTTCCCCGGGACGTACTAGGCACACAAAGATGTCTGTAGCAGGTGCCTTAACCCCATAGGATATTTTAAAATGCAGACTTTGCAACCAATGAAGCAGAGCAGATGTGCTGCCACATTTTCCTTGTTGCCAATTTCTTGGTGGCAGATCTTTTAAAAATAAATGTGTACATTGAGGCCCAGATTTCGCTTTGGTGTTGAGTCACTTTTTTGTACAACCCTGATACAAAATCTCATTTGATAGATATTGTAAAGCACGCAAATGTACTCATGATAGAGCTGTTAAACATATGTGTGAGGTCTTAAGATCTGATGTCACTTCTTGTGATGTCACTTCCTATGATGTCAGGTGCAATGTCACGTGCCTTGATGTCCCGTGCCATGATGTCACTTGCATACTGCCTAACGTGGTTAGTCCCCCTACATCTTTTTTTGGGACTTGTGCCCTGTGTGTTGCATAGTTTTGTCCAAAAAACTGTATGTCTCGGTACATTTTAAGCGGCCAATTTAATGTAAAATATGCTGTCTGTGAATGACAATGATCTACCACACGATGCTCTAGTTACATTCAGAAATCGCCCGCCTTACGTCAAATAAAGCTAGGTCGGATGCAAAGGTTTTCCATTCTAAAAATTGGCCTGTGGTTCTAAAAAGTTTTGTAACCACTGGTCTCCGCAAAGAAGACCCCTGCAGGGGAAATGATTGACCCTTAAAATTCTCTTTTACATAGGGTGACCAGAGGTCCTGGATTTCCCTGGACAGTCCCTAGTTTTTGAAGGACTGTCCCGGCTTCCCGACACTTTCTCCTAAAACAAAATAAATATTGCGGTTTTTAAGGGAGGGTCGGGTGAACCTGCACGTTAACCTCAGTGCTGTGCAGGCTCACACTTAGAAACGGGGACAGACGTTCACTTCTTTAAACTCTCCTGCTGTGCTGCCTCGCTTCATTCAAGCAGCACAGCTGGATTGAATGAGGTGTGAATCAGGGCTGCAGAACCCCTACGTCAAGGATACATACGCACTGTTCCCAGCAATATACATGTGTATTGATTGCATTGTTTTTGGTCTATTCATACACTACAGGTGCAAAACATCATACAGAACTAGACAAGCATTTGCAATGCAATAGGTCTCGCATTTACGTGAGTTTAAGTTATTGGCATTGTAAATAACAATGCCTTTAATTTTATTTTTTTAAACGGAAACAAAAATAAAAGGCATTGTCATTTGCAATGTCAATAGCTGAGACTCACGTAAATGCGAGACCTAGTGCACTGCAAATGCTTGTTATTAGTGTTTCAAGTTTATAGATGTAGTAATTGCCATTTATATAGCGCTTACTACCCCTGACGAGGCGTCGAAGCGCTTTTTCGGCGAGTACCACGCTACTCAGGAACCCATAAAGGATTAGTGTTGAATTAGTTTAGTGAAATATGAAAGTAATTTGAGCGGTGGATATTAGTCAGTTATTTGGATTGAGAAGGACAGCGGAGGGATATGAGAGGAAAAAAAAGTTTGCATTTATATGACGCTTGTTACCCCTAATGGGGTGTTGAAGCACTTTCTTGGTGAGTAGCACGCTGGAAGTCATAGGCAGTATCCGGCGGTTGATAAAACACGTGCAGAATGGCAGCAGAGTAGGGCATCTGTGACAGTCATGTGAGTGCTGAGGAGTCACAGGTCTCAATCCTGGAGGGCGTGGTGAAGACTTTCATCCTGCCAGGTTCGCTAAAACGGGTACCACTGAGCAGGATGGCGACAATAAATAAAGCGGCAGGGCTGTTACGAATCCTTTAAATTGTTATTATTACCATGACTTCAGTATACCTCGGCATGAAAGGCAAATTATACAGTGGGAATAAGTAAAAACAAAGGGCATTGAAACCCGATGGCACAATCCAGCGCACGGTAACCATAGCAACGTTAGGTTGAATCTCTCACTGTATTTTCGGTTCAACTCCTTGTACTTTTCTTGCTTTTATCATTTAAAATGTACTTTAACGGAAGGGATTCACTTCTGTGCAAGATATCGGGTTTTGAGGAGCACTTGTGGGAACTCCCTTTATATCGTTCCCTGCTAAATGTTTCATGTAGGGGATCTCATTCTTTGGAAAAGGTCTGGAACAATAAGCCAACGTGATTAAAGTTAACAGTACTCACGCTTTTTTATATTAATCTCAGAAGGAAAGTTCTAACATCCTTGCAGTGTTGTTCCTCAGGATAAGGTTTATGGTAACAGGGTATTCATTTTATACCCGTGAGCTCAACCATTACACTGTTTAAGTGGTCAACTTTTGCGAATGCGAAAAGGCTAGGGCCAGAGGACTAGCTTTCTCAATATGATCACAAACAATTGTGTAGTGCACAATAAACGTATTAAGCACAAGGTAACCACCCATCTCCGATTATTATGTAGTTAAGTGGTGAGAGGGTCGGTACTTGCACAGAGGCCGGTATTTGATGTTGATTTTAGACAGAGTCCATTATGATTGCCCAAGAGTCACCTCAAACCTCAGTAATAGGAAACTCTAGAGTGGACGCAGGAAGGTAAGAAGGTAGGAATGCGTGGACAGAGCTAAGCCTCTATCAAGTGAGGAAGCAATTAAGTGAAGGAGAGCGGGAGGAAGGGGAGGGAGAGAGAAAGGAAGTGAGAACAAATGAGAGTAGGAGGAGAAGGAGTGACTATGATGTCACATTGCCTCATTAAGGCGGCCCAGTGAGGGTGAAATCAGTCTTCGATAAGTGTTTTCTAGATCAGGGTGGGCATGGCCTGACAATTCGGGTTAAGCTGTTCCTACTGAAGCAGGACCAATACAGATTTGCATATGGCTGCCGAGAACGTGAAATTAGAAAAATAAAGTTGTGTGTTTAACATGGATAGGACGCAAATAGAGTAAATGTATTGTACTTTCTTAATGAAGTTTTAAACTTGACAGAACAAGGCCTCAAATCCATTTCATTTGCATGGGTTCTACATTTTAAACTGCTTTCTTTTATCTGTCCGTGCAGCATGTTTTCAACAAGCATTGGCCGCTCGCGAGCGGCCGGAGACGCAATATGTGGTGGGGGAGGGGGAGAAGCGGGAGTTGTGTGTGCGCGTGCGTCATCGTGATCGCGATCGCTCTGAAAGCAAAAGTGATCGCGATGACGCACGAATTTTCAAAGTGCTGCTGGCGGCCGGCTGCGCGCGTGCACGATCGCGTGAACGCAAGCATTAGGCCAGCCAGCAGCACTTTGAAAATCCCACTTACAAAATGTGCTGGGGTCAGCGAGACCGAAAAAATGGATAAAATAAAAGAATAAATAAATAAAGATAGGAAAGATACAGGTGCCCAGTGGGCCACCGTACAAGTCATACATGCCCCCTATGTAGTTATAGGCTCACCTATTAGGAAGCAGGGTAAATGAAGTGCATGAAACGTAGGTTTCAAATAAGGGGGAACCCAGAGTAGACACGACAACCACCTTTGATACCCTGACCTGCGTCTCGACTTTTACACCTAACACCAACCAAGTGACCAAGGTTCTCAAAAAACATTGGAACATCCTTAACACAGGGGCAATTAATCTCGAACCACCCCGGTTTGCATACAAACGCTCCAAAAATATTAAGGACTTGATCATCCAAACCAGACCTAGACCCAAAACAAAATCTACACAGAACACACTTTGGCAACTTACAGCAGTTAAGGGACACTACCCTTGTGGTATGTGTACTGCCTGTACGTTCACGTCCGTACATAAGACCGTCACCCTCAACACCACGTTCACCTGGGAATTGAGGTCACACACGAACTGCAATACCAGTAACTGCATATACCTGATCACATGCCCCTGCGAATTATATTACATAGGGATGACGACCAGACCGATAATATTGCGGATCTCAGAACACCGCAGCAATTTTCGGTGCCACAAACAGAACACTAAGATCAGTGCCCATTTCTTAGAGAAGAAACACTCACCAGACTCGGTTAAATGGCTAATTCTAGAAGCCAACCCCCATTTATCTCAACATAACCTTTTCAAGAAAGAACAGAGATGGATACACCGTCTGTCCTCGAATGTCATGGGGCTTAATGACGATATTCCATGGGGGGCTCTCAAGTTCTAAACTGACTTTGTCCAGAAGACTCCGAGCTTATAGAGATACTCGACTGTGCTTTCTTCTTAAACTCATTAGACCTGCAGAATTGACACACACCCCCTCCCACTCCATTTTCTAATTGGATACCTTTTTCCAACTGCCCCGCCTCTTAAACCTCTACCGTTTATAATATTCATACTCAGGTCTGAATTGTATTCTTAACCCTGTCCCCCAATCCAAGATGGCCGACACGGTTTTTCTGCCCGGCGCTACCGGAGTGCAATTGGCATGTTTCACATTGCTCTGAGGGTATTCTGTGCAGTACGTTGTTCAGTGTATCTTTCGCTCCAGTTCACCCTCTCTGCACTCACAGACTAGATACGTTTTTTCACATTATCAAATCCTTACTCACGATAGAGTTCCGATCACGTGAGATGATCACGTGACTAGACCGGATGCATATAATCCGCGTACTGCTTCCTAGACGCTACCTTCCAGACTCGGTGGCTCGGGTAGGTCAAGAAGGACAGCGTGAGCGGGGCAGATGTGAGTATCACCATCACTTCCAATCCAGACACCCCTCTAGTCTCTGGGTAAACCAACTACTGGCTAGTTCTCACTACTGCTAGCGCTCTTTACTTAGATGCCCTTTCCTTTTAACTTCCTGCTCTCCCTTCCTTGCCTAATACTGGCAGTTGACTACTACTTAAAGATCCTGACCCACAGTTTTGAATACTTTTGAGCTGCCAGCATGTCATTTCACGTTATGTTGATCATGTGAGTTAGTGCTCGAATACATTTTTAACTAACCCACAACTGATCGTTAACACATACGCGAGCTGATAACCTCTGATCCATTATACATCTTTTGGATCCCAGTGAACTCACATGCTTATTCATCACACAATTGGATTATTGTTGCCCCTGTTGTCTTAACGTTCATTTATTTGTTGTGGCTTGTGACTTTCTCCTACTCCCCTGTTTTATGTCATTAAGCCCGTTACAACTTTTTGGGTCTAGACCTACTTTTAGAGGTTCCCCAGCTAATGCAGAGCTCACCAAGTACTGTTGTGGTCCGCAGTCCTACTGAATAGGGTGAGTTCTATGACTTTCTCTGCTGCTTTGTTTTTATGTTTTTATTTGTTCCACATAGGTGAATAGTCACTCTAGTTCACTCTGTTGGCACACCACTTAATGAGGGCGTTCTTCGACGCTCATGCATCAGTAACCACCACTGATCGTTTTAAATATGATTGAGATGAATCACCTCGAAAGCGACTTGTGTTTATTCTTCATTTATCTATTACCTGTGATCATATTTGATTTAACTATGATCTGTTTAACCTACCGTTCCCCCCCCCCCTTTTTCCGCAGGTAGAACCAGACTAAGACAGGTATTTTAGTTAACAGACTTTCTCACATTATTTGTTGTGACTGCGAGACTAATATTCCATATAGTCCCCTTTTTGTAGATAGTTTTGTTTATAGGTCCTGACGAATCGCGAGTGCACGAACTCTTAGCGAGAAACATGTTGACCATTTACACCAATTTTAAAACACTTTAATTAGAGACATTAAACTCTACCGAGTGTTCAACACACCTTTTTAATCAGGGAAGGAGACCTTTAGAATAAAATCGAATTCCTATACTGGTACTCTCGACCCTGTTTTAAATCACACTTTTTCACATCTACATCAATCAGGCCCCCATACCCGCACTTCACCATACGGCTGTTGGATTAAAAGAACTCCGATAAAGTGCCCCTTTAAGGGAGCCCGTTAGGCATTGCACCGCCGGCCCGACGAGGAGAAGCCCAGATGATGAAGCATGACACCTGAAAGGGTGTGTGAGGGCATTAATATCCAACAAAAGGATTACCCAATCCGCACACAACGCATTTGTAGTCTAAACCCAGCTCTCTTGTTGATTCACTCTTAAACCTTCTCTCTTCATCGAGGAACAACAGGTAACACTTCTTTTGATAGTCGTGCATGAAACGTAGTCTTGATATAGCAGCGATAGCATCCGCTGCAAAGGAAAGAAAATCACTTTGTCACATTCTTGCTAAGGCAGGGAAAGCAACTATGTATTCAATCTCTATTAAAGAAAAAAGAGGAGAGGAGGGATCACTTTCAACAAGTTGTAGGACTGGACACCACATTGTCAAATCTATCATCCCCTCATCGAAGAAAAAAACCAAGGGGGATATGTACAATGAAGAGGCGGAGTGTGTCTTTAGCCTCCTGGGCTCAACGCCTCTCTCCGCCACTTCTGAAACGCAAGGCTGCACCATATTTACAAGAATGTGCTGCAGCCTTGCGTTCCCCCTTGCAATGGGGCTAAGTTTAACAACGTAGTGCCAACGCAAGCACCCTTGCACCAGAGTGCAAGTGTGTCTGCGTGCAGGGGAGGATTGGTTATGTGTAGGAAGGTCCCCCTTCCTGCACATAAACAATCCTAAAACGCCATTTTGTAACTTTCATGTGTTCTGCTTCATACATGCTGCTTCATGCAGCACACATGAAACTTACAAAATGGCATTTAGAAAGGTTTGTTTATGTACAGGAAGGGGCACCTTTCTGTACAGAAACAAACCATGGCATTTTGCTGTTTCCATGTGTACTGCACAAGGCAGCACACATGGAAAAACCAAAAACGAGGAGAAATAACGCACTTCTCCTCGTTTCGCCAACTTAAGACCAGGATTTTCCTGGCCTTAATTTTGGCGCTGCCTCCTATGTACGCCATCCTTGTACATAGGGGGCAGCGTCAAATACAATGGTTGCTGGGGTGGAAAGCCCACTACAACACCCACTGCACGCACCTTTCACGCTAACCATGCGTGTAAGGGTGCCTTATGTACAAGGCAGCGTTAAGCCACGTTTGGTGGCTTAACGCTGGCTTGTACATAAGGTGTAGCCCCTATCACCACTGTAACATCACAAAAAGTGACGTTCCCGTGGCGACAGGGGCTTGTTCATATGCCCCCAAAGTTCCAAACGCCCTTACTAGACAGCATGTTACTCTCACCGAATGTGAAAAAGCAAAAAACACTCTCACGCTGAAAAAAGACATATCGTGCTCTACAGCTCACTATAGAAGCTTGCTGCTACTGGAAACGTACACGGTGTTATAAGTCTCATAATGTTAAATAAACTCAGTCAAACCAAAGGAGTTTCTTTGAGCTAGGCAGAAACTAGGGCAGAGAGACGAACCCTCCCAGAGAAAAGGCCTCTTAGTCCCAGCACAGGTCTTATGGCGAGCCTAAATTCAAAATCAGAACTTTCAGGTCACCCTATGGGACAGATTTACAAGAACTGGTGCATATCTGCATAGCAGCAGAGATGCGCCAGTTAATTTGCGATACGTAAAAATACCCTTACGCCACCATGGATGCATCGCATTTACAATGCGGCGCACCTTGGCGACTTTTGACATAAGGGCAGCGCATTGCTGGAGTCGTGTCGCAAGCACGACGCAACTCCAGCAATGGTCAGGCATGCCTCTTCCTATCATGCTGCGTCACTCCGTACGCCTACTTCAAGCAGGCGCAATGTTTTGATGCAGTGGTGTTGTAAAAGTGACTCAGTAAAATCTTCTAGATTTCACTGAGTAACATTTACGAGGCTTTATTGCGTCGGAACGCCCACCCTGCACACATTATACCTGACGCGAGTATAATGTAGCGCATTGTTTACACCGTGACGCATCTCCCTAGATGCGTCACGTTGTAAATATGTCGCAACGTGGCGAATTGTTTACGCTGCCGCTGCGTCACAGAAGTGACGCAAGGGGCTTGTAAATCTGTAAGTCTGTCCCTATGTTTTTGTACTTATTATAAAAGGAACGAAAGTTGCAGAGTTAAGAGTTACCATGCTACCTTGCGTGTGAATAGTAATTCGGGCGTCTCAGATGCGCCCCGGCCTTAAAGTGCAGCGCGCATTAGCAAAGGCGACATTTCAAACAAACCCTCCGCGCTGATTAAAATATGCAATTTATTAAAATATAGCGCGGATTAGCACCCTTTGGAGAGTTCTTAATGTCCTAGTTGAGGGGATGGGACGACGGGCACTTGGGAGTGCGATAAATTGAATGTCATCTTGAGAAGTGAGTGCTAGGGCGACGAAAGAGCGAGTTTAAACGAAAAATCCAATTAGCAACGTCGCCCCTTTGATTGGACTCATTTTCAAGGCACTAGACTGTGTGTGCTTTAATGTCGGCGGGAGAGGGTGAGCCGGGGGTCCGGGGCCCTCGCAGGACACATTTGCTTCTCCCGGTGCGGGGGGTGTGGTGGGGGAGTATTTTAACTCTAAACAGCCGTACACAATTTATCGACCTAGGAAGGTTGAAAGGCTGAGCTGGTCTTGTAGGACTCGAATAGTGCTCTGGAGCTGCCTCAGTCTTCCCTCAAAAGCTAAATCCAAGGACAGGAGGTTCATGAAACTTAACAATGGATGTTTCAGGTGCACCTTCAACTAAGATGGCTAGGAGCAAGCATTTGGCATGCTTAATCATCCACCCAATTGGATGCTAACGTTCCCCCCGAAAATCAAACTTTTCCCCACATCTGCAAGCACTCTGAATTTACTAAAGGGCAGCATACAGCGGCTTATGAAATCCTACAGAGCATAAATAAATATTAGGGCTTGCCAATATAATTCATCCAACTTCTTTCTTTACTTTTACTCTTTCCTTCAACTATTTATTCTTTTCTGCTTCTTGCTTTGTCTTCTTCCTTTCTATACACTATTTCTTTTTCAGACTCTTCCTTTGTTTCCCCTCTCTCTTTCCTTAACTCTTTCTTTCTTTCTTTCTTTCTTTCTTTCTTTCTTTCTTTCTTTCTTTCTTTCTTTCTTTCTTTCTTTCTTTCTTTCTTTCTTTCTTTCTTTCTCTCTTTCCTCTCTCTTTCTTTCTTCTTTTCTGTAGGCTTACATCCTTTCTTCCTACTTTCCTTTCTTTTTTTCTGTCTCTTACTTTCTTCCTCCTTCCTTTTCCCCTCTTATCATGCAATCTTTCTCTATAGCTCCTTCCCTCCCTTACTCATTTTCTTCCTTCCTTCCTTCTTCCTTTAGCCAAATGTTCTTTCTTTCTTATTTACACCTTTCTTCATATTTTCTTCCTTCTTTCCTTGTCTTGCCACCCATCAATTTCCCTTTTTCCTTGCTGCCTCCTTCCCATCTATTCTTCTTTATTTCGTGTTTCATTTTGTGTTCCTTTCTTTCGTCTTTCTTTGCCCATCAGGTTTTCCTTTACTCAGTTTTCTGTATTTTTCACACAAAGCAGTGGAGCAACCAAAGTTGCTGAACGGCACTGCATTGTGCTGCTTGAAATGGAAAGAGAGGAACAGTGCCATACATACTAAGGTATGTGTTGGACCCGGCCCTCGTAACATAGCCCTCCTTGTCCTCGCACCACATAACCTGACCCCTGCACCTCACGCAGCCCCCGAGCCCCCGGCCTAGCCGATCCTTCCCCCCAGAACACACACACACCCGACCCGGACTTCCCCGTCCGTGGCCTTCCTCCCTTCGGCCACACCAGGCCCGCGTGCCCACTCCATGCACCATGATGGCCGCCCGGCCCCAGAGCGACCCTGGCCTAGAGGCGCCACTCCGGCTGGAAGACATCGCCCTCCCATTGGGATGAGAGAGGGAGGAGCAGTTTCCATCGCACCTCTGAGCTCCCCTGGGAAGGCGGGTTTCGATCGGCCCTCCGGCCTCCCCGAGGGCTGGCTCCACGCCTGCTGGGTGTCTGGGACTCCTCCCGACCCGGCCCTGAAAGGATCAAAAGACAATGGCAGGAAACCCCGACAGGCGACCCCCAGGTGACAAGACCCCTGCCTGCACAGACTCCGGACATCAAAGAGGAGTCGTCCTATAACAAGGGGTGCTCTGGGACTGTCCGGCAGATTCGCCTTTGGAACCACCTGAGCCCTGCTGAGTGACTCGCGGCTCCCTGAAGATCGTAAGACCTCCGAACTTGTGCTTGAGCCCTGCTGAGTGACTCGCGGCTCCCTGAAGATCGTAAGACCTCCGAACCTGTGCTTGAGACCTGCTGAGTGACTCGCGGCTCCCCGAAAGATCGTAAGACCTCCGACTTGTGCTTGAGCCCTGCTGAGTGACTCGCGGCTCCCACAGACTCTCTTGGTCCCGCCGGACCCCGACGACGACCAGCGTATCCCCCAGCTCGAGGATTGTGAGCTGCGCGCCGGGTACGCTCCTGCATTTGATCCATATCCCCAAAGACTGTCCCGCTACCTCCTACCCCCCTCCAAGACTCTGTGAGCCCGCGCTCCACTTGTATATATTTGCCTTGCTGATCATAAAGATCTTACGACTCCGATCTGATAAAGATTTGCTCTTAAGAACTCCCGGTGTGGTGTCTCTTTGTCGTGTGGTGCCGAGTGTACGATCCTAGATACGAGATTCCTCCCCTGAGGAGTCTCCCGCCAGTGCCCGGCTACGATACCTCGAGGATTGGTCTCAGGATAGCCAGGGCCCCCTCCGGGCTCCTCTGAGGTCGCCTTCTAACATTGGTGGCAAGCGACGGGATTCGGGCCCATAATCTAGAGATCGTACCGTGAACGGCTGACGCACTACCGACAAAGATGGCAGAAGGAAACGCCGTGGTTCTCGCAGAAAACGACACCAGTACCGTGTTCCAGGCGGAACAACTGGAGGAGTACACACACAGAGAATTGAAGCAATTCTGCAAGGAACTCAAAATCACTACCACTGGTCTCAACACCAAAGAGGATATGCAGAAGGCACTAAAAGCTTGGGTGGATTCTGGAGCCCCCCGCCCAGAAGGAGCGGTGGAGCTCCACGACGAAGCTGGACCCTCCCAAGGAGAACGCAGCAGCAACCAGGTGCGAAGCTTCGTACCAGACGGGGCCTATCCCCGGAGGAACTCGCAGACAGAGAAAGAAGTCGCCATCACAAACTCGAATTAGCCAAACTCAAAATCGAGGGTGAGTTGAAATTAGCCGAGAAAAAGCTAGCAGTGGAACAGATGCGGGTGCAAGGAGAACTAGAAGAGAAGAAACTCCAACGGGAACACGAAGGAAGAAGACTTCAACTGGAGCACAAACGCAGCTTGAAGGAAATGGAGCTAAAGGCAAAAAGCGACGAAGCGCGGCCCCCGGGGAACCGAGAGGCGGCCTCCCCGGCGGAGCAGAAGGTCCACATCCCCAAGGAGGTGGTCAAAGAAAATTACAAAAACGATGACATTCAACAGTGGTTCAGGGCCTACGAGGTCGCCATGACCTCCCATCGGGTCCCGCAGAAGGATTGGGGGGCCGGGTTGTGGGGACGATTCCTGAGCGAAGGGAGAGACACCCTGCTCGACCTACCAACCTCCTTGCAGACCTCCTACGACCACATGAAAGAGGCCCTCCTCACAAGGTACGGCCTCACCCCGGAGATGTACCGCCAATGGTTCCGGGACTGCAGGAAGATCCCGGGCACCACCTGGGTGGAGTATGTAAACTTCTTCAGCCGCGCATTCGATGGGTGGATCAAGGGCAGCAAGGTAACCACCCTAGAAGAACTAACCGACCTCATGTTGTGGGAACACCTGGCTGCGAACTGCTTTGTGGAACTGCGCCAGCATCTGCTCGACAGCAAGCTCACGGATCCGAGAAAGCTGGCTGTCGAGGCGGATCGCTGGACCAACACCCGGGTCTCCCGGGGCCCTGTAGGAGAGTACCCCCGAGCCAGTCAGGGACCACCCCGCCAGAGAGGGGGGGGGGGGGGGAACCAGGGAGGGCAGAGAGAGTCCCAGTCCAGTCCCCCGAAGACCCAACCTCCGCCTTTCCCGGCACCCCCACCAGCTGTATCCGGCCCCCCCCTGAGACGGGGGCACCGGGTGACCATCACTTGTTTCCGTTGTCAGAAGCCCGGGCATTACGCCAACGACCCTGAATGCCCCATGGCCCCACACACCACCCAGGCAGCACCTCCCGCTAGACAGATAGCCAATCCCAGGAGACCGTAAAGTGGGAACCCGCAGCCATGGCCCTAGTATCCGTAGGAGATAGAGAAATGGTCCCTGGAAGCCTCCTGCCCTCCAACACGAAGAAATATGGGCAGCTCGTAACGATCAATGGCCACCAAGTAGAAGCCCTCCGTAACACCGGGGCCAGCATCACCGGTGTCCTCAGTCATTTGGTCAACGAAGACCAGGTCCTCCCCAACGTCTTTTGCCCGGTCATTTCCACTGACAACACGGAAAGTCTGTGTAAAGTAGCCCTGGTGCCTTTTGAATGGGGAGGGGTGGTCGGTAAACTGAGAGTCGCAGTGAGAACCTCCCAGCCAGTCGACTGTCTCCTGGGGAACGACCTGGAAAGTTCCCCCTGGAAACAAGTCGAGCGCAAGACCCACCTCGGGATGATGGGTCTCCCTGAGTGGGTGTGCGCCACCACCCGATCCATGGCGGCCCGACAGACCCCCCTGGGGGAAGTCGGCGACGCCCCGACCACTGAAGATAGGATGGTCCCCGCCGAGGGTCCCCACATCCCCCCACAAGAAGGGTCGGTCGCCAGTGACGAACCCCCACCTTCCGACTCCGCACAGGTCACCGAGTTAGGCGATCTGCCCGAATTGGCCCAGTGGCGCCACGAGGGGGGCCCCTCCCGAGAGGAGTTCTGCCAAGAGCAGGCTACCTGTCCTTCCCTGGTCGGACCCCGGCAACAGGCAGAGGCCCAGGCCGCGGGCGGCCAAACTGGAACACACCGGGTGTATTGGGAGAATGACCTTTTGTACAGCGAGCAGAAGTCGGTGGAGCTGGGATCCGCCCGGGTGCTGGTGGTACCCCTACGCTTCCGAGACCTCCTCCTGGGCTTGGCCCACGATGTTCCCCTCGCAGGTCACTTGGGCCAGGACAAAACCTACAGTCGCCTCGTGACTCACTTCTACTGGCCCAGAATGAAAGCAGATGTAGAAGCCCACTGCAAGTCCTGTCCCACGTGCCAGGCCAGTGGGAAGAGCGGAGGAAAGCGCAAGGCTCCCCTCCAACCCTTCCCTGTCGTCAGTTCCCCTTTTGAGCGGGTCGGGATCGACATCGTGGGGCCTCTGGACCCCCCAACCTCCAAAGGGCACCGCTTTATCCTCGTCCTGGTGGATCACGCCACCCGATACCCTGAAGCCATACCCCTGCGCACCGTCACAGCCCCCGTGGTGGGCCGGGCGTTGATGGGAATCTTCTCCCGTATGGGTTTTCCCCGCGAGGTCGTGAGCGATCGCGGTACGAACTTCATCTCCAGATACATGATGTCCTTGTGGCAACAATGCGGAGTGTCCTATAAATTCACCACCCCGTACCACCCCCAGGGAAATGGCCTGGTGGAGCGGTTTAACCGGACTCTGAAGGGGATGATCGCGGGCCTGGAAGAGCCCCTCCGGCGTAAGTGGGACGTCCTGCTCCCCTGCCTCCTGTTCGCCTACCGAGAAGTTCCCCAGAAATCCTTGGGGTTCAGCCCCTTTGAGTTACTCTACGGGCACCCCATCCGGGGGCCCCTCAGCCTGGTCAAGGAAGGGTGGGAGGCGGCGCCCCGAGGCCACCCCTGAGATGTGTTCCGATACGTCCTGACTCTCCGAAACCAGACTAGGAAGTTCCGAGAGATGGCCGAGGCCAACCTGGACGCGAGCCAGGAAGAGATGAAGCGCTGGTACGACCAGAATGCCACTCTGGTCGAGTTTCAGCTGGGCCAACAGGTATGGGTCATGGCCCCCGTGAAACCCTGCGCCCTCCAGGATAAATGGACCGGGCCCTTCAAAGTGGTTGAGAGGAAGAGCCAGGTCACGTACTTGGTGGACGTCCAGTCCCCACGGGACCCCCTCCGGGTCCTCCACGTGAACCGCCTCAAGCCCCACTTTGTGCGGACGGAGCTGAGCCTCCTGCTGGCCACTGATGACGGGTCCGAGGAGGAGTCGGATCCCCTCCCTGATCTCCTGTGCACCAAAGAGAAGGACGGCTCCGTGGAGGGAGTGAACCTCTCCCCGTCCCTCACGTCCCAGCAACGTGAGGATTGTCGCCAGCTCCTAGGGCAGTTTTCCGACCTCTTCTCCCTGGTCTCCAAAGTCACCGACTGGTGTGTCCATGACGTGGACACCGGAGACAGCCCGCCGGTGAAACACCGAGCCTACCGAGTCCCTGATCGGGTCCGGTCCTGCATTCAAGCCGAGGTCTCGAAGATGTTGACCTTAGCAGTGATCGAACCCTCAGACAGTCCCTGGGCCAGCCCCGTGGTTCTGGTCCCAAAAGCAGCTGCCCCCGGTGTCGCCCCAGAACTCCGCTTCTGCGTGGACTACCGGGGACTCAATGAAGTCACCCGAGCCGATGCCGACCCCATTCCCCGAGCAGACGAGCTCATTGACCAGCTCGGGGCTGCTCAGTTCCTCAGCACCTTCGATCTCACCTGCGGCTACTGGCAAATTGCGCTCACAGAAGGAGCCAAGGAGCGGTCCGCCTTCTCCACCCCGGATGGGCACTATCGCTTTCGCGTGATGCCCTTCGGGATGAAAAATGCCCCGGCCACCTTCCAGCGACTGGTAAATAGAGTCCTGGCCGGGCTGGAAAAATTCAGCGCTGCCTATCTAGACGATATCGCAGTTTTTAGTTCCGAATGGAGTGAGCACCTCCAGCACCTCCGGAGGGTGCTAACCGCCCTGCGCCAGGCAGGCCTCACCGTGAAAGCCAGCAAGTGCCAGATCGGGCAAGGTTCGGTAACCTACCTGGGGCACCAGGTCGGAAGCGGCCAGGTCGCCCCTCTACAGCCCAAAATCGACGCCATCCTAGCCTGGGAACCCCCCACTACCCAAACGGAGGTCCGAGCCTTTCTGGGCCTCACGGGCTACTACCGGAGATTCATCCGGGGGTACGGCAGCCTCGTCGCCCCCCTCACGGGACTCACATCCAAGAAACAGCCCAAGAAAGTGCAGTGGACCCCTGCCTGCCAAGAGGCGTTCGATGCCCTGAAAGCGGCCATGTGCACTGCCCCCGTCCTCCAGGCCCCCGACTACTCCAAGGAGTTTGTGGTCCAAACGGACGCCTCCGAGCATGGAATTGGGGCCGTCCTGTTCCAGGTGAATGGCCAAGGCCTAGACCAGCCCGTAGCCTTCCTCAGCCGAAGGCTGTTGCCCAGAGAACAGAGATGGAGCACCATCGAGCGCGAGGCGTTCGCCGTAGTCTGGGCCCTCAAGAAGTTCCGCCCTTACCTGTTCGGCACCCATTTCAAGGTCCAAACCGACCATCGCCCCTTGCGATGGCTCATGCAGATGCGAGGAGAAAACCCCAAGCTACTGCGGTGGTCAATCTCCCTCCAGGGGATGGATTTCACCGTGGAGCATCGCCCTGGTACTGACCACGCCAACGCCGATGGCCTCTCCCGGTTCTTCCGCCTCAGCGAAGAGAACCCCCAAGAGGATGGGTAGTTCTCTCCAGCTTTCAGCTGGGGGGGACGCGTGTTGGACCCGGCCCTCGTAACATAGCCCTTCCTGTCCTCGCACCACATAACCTGACCCCTGCACCTCACGCAGCCCCCGAGCCCCCGGCCTAGTCGATCCTTCCCCCCAGAACACACACACCCGACCCGGACTTCCCCGTCCGTGGCCTTCCTCCCTTCGGCCACACCAGGCCCGCGTGCCCACTCCATGCACCATGATGGCCGCCCGGCCCCAGCGCGACCCTGGCCTAGAGGCGCCACTCCGGCTGGAAGACATCACGCTCCCATTGGGATGAGAGAGGGAGGAGCAGTTTCCATCGCACCTCTGAGCTCCCCTGGGAAGGCGGGTTTCGATCGGCCCTCCGGCCTCCCCGAGGGCTGGCTCCACGCCTGCTGGGTGTCTGGGACTCCTCCGACCCGGCCCTGAAAGGATCAAAAGACAATGGCAGGAAACCCCGACAGGCGACCCCCAAGTGACAAGACCCCCGCCTGCACAGACTCCGGACATCAAAGAGGAGTCGTCCTATAACAAGGGGTGCTCTGGGACTGTCCGGCAGATTCGCCTTTGGAACCACCTGAGCCCTGCTGAGTGACTCGCGGCTCCCTGAAGATCGTAAGACCTCCGAACTTGTGCTTGAGCCCTGCTGAGTGACTCGCGGCTCCCTGAAGATCGTAAGACCTCCGAACCTGTGCTTGAGCCCTGCTGAGTGACTCGCGGCTCCCCGAAAGATCGTAAGACCTCCGACTTGTGCTTGAGCCCTGCTGAGTGACTCGCGGCTCCCACAGACTCTCTTGGTCCCGCCGGACCCCGACGACGACCAGCGTATCCCCCAGCTCGAGGATTGTGAGCTGCGCGCCGGGTACGCTCCTGCATTTGATCCATATCCCCAAAGACTGTCCCGCTACCTCCTACCCCCCTCCAAGACTCTGTGAGCCCGCGCTCCACTTGTATATATTTGCCTTGCTGATCATAAAGATCTTACGACTCCGATCTGATAAAGATTTGCTCTTAAGAACTCCCGGTGTGGTGTCTCTTTGTCGTGTGGTGCCGAGTGTACGATCCTAGATACGAGATTCCTCCCCTGAGGAGTCTCCCGCCAGTGCCCGGCTACGATACCTCGAGGGTTGGTCTCAGGATAGCCAGGGCCCCCTCCGGGCTCCTCTGAGGTCGCCTTCTAACAGTATGGCGTTGCAGTTCTATCTCCTTTCATTTTTAGGTCGAAGCCTACCAGACAGCAAAGTTGTCTGGTTTGCTAAGGAAATCTTGGGGACCTTCGGACAGCTTCCCTGGGAATACATTACACTCATTGCCTACCATTGGCTTTGTGGTTTGCAACTCGCTTTTGCTTGGTTTCTACTTGCTGGCTTTTTTGTTTTAGGCTGTACAGCTTGATTTCATCCCTTCCCTTGCCCCAAACCTATTTACCGTATCTCTCAACCAGTGCTCAATTTCTATAAACCTGTCTTTAAATATTGTTCTAATCTTGTCACTTTTGCTGTGCATTCAAAGGCAGTCCTCAAATGTCAGGCTGTCTTCCGTGATCAAACTTGGGGCTCCATTAGGATAACGGGTGGATCGCCACCGCCCGTATGGTGGTGGCGATCCGCCCGCAAAAAACAACCGTCCGCTGCAAATTTCCCCCCGCCACATTACCATGGTGGGGGGGACCCCGGCGGACGGGAAGACCGTCCGCCAGTTTTCCGCCGGTAGGCATTCCGCCCGATTGCCTACCGGGCGGAAAAGCATTTTATATGGTGGCGGTGTCTGGTAGACACCACCATCCATATTATTATGCAGGAAGGCGGTTTTTGCCATTGGGGGCCCATAGCAGGCCCCCAGGGATCCTGGGGGGTGCACATGGGGGTACCTATGGTACCCCCCTGCAGTTCCATGTGCAGCAGGCACCGCGTGGTGCCTGCCATGTTGAGCATGGAAGTGCACGACACGCCTTCTTGGCACTGTGGTGGGTGATGCTGAGAGCACCGCCCGCCGCAATGTCAAGTAACAGGATGCGCCCGCCAGTGTGGCGGGCGCATCCTAATGTCTGCAACGGGACCCCCGCACCGATGGCGGGCGGTCCCATTCTCCGAGAGGATTGGGGGCAGACAAAGTCCGCCCGCCATCCTAATGACCCTTTTGGTGTTTACTTTTCTTTCTCTGACTTCAAAGTGAGAGCATTTATGTGAAAATCATGCTGGCTACTGAGGGTGTGCTGAACAGAAGGCTGTACAATGTTGTTTTTTTCTAGCTCACAACGAAATGTATATGACTGTTAAAAAACCGCAGATATTTCAGAACAGGGGAAGCACAAATGAAGCAAAAGTGTAGTGGAAACAAATTTTAATACCATCAGAAATCAATAAACTAGGTGATAACATTTTTACACATTATCGTTTGTGCACTGTATAATTTAATCAATATAACTGTATGTTTCTGCAAATGTAATGGTCATTTCAAATTAAGATGTGTGTGCGCTAACACACCAAAAATACTCCACTTTACACCACTCCACTCTACTCTGCACCACTACACGCCACTGCACTCTACTCTGCATCACTCCACTCTGCGCTACTTCACTCAACGCCTCTACTCTGCACCTCTCTACTTTATGTCAATGCGCTTTATCCCACTCTACTCTATTTTGCACCATTGCACTCTTCGCCATAGCACTCTACACCATCTCATCTAGGCCACTCCACTCTACTCTGCACCACTTCACTCTATGCCGCTCTACTCTGAAACACTGAAGCACTGCACTCAATGCCACTGCACTCTACGGCACTTCACACTACTCTGCACCACTCCACTCTATGCCGCTCTACTCTGAAACTCTGAAACACTGCACTCAATTCCACTGCACTCTATGGTACTGCACTCTATTCTGTACCACTCCACTCTATGCGAATGCACTTTATGCCAATCCACTCTAAACCACGCTAATCTACTCCTCACCACTGCACTCAATGCCACTGAACTCTACACCACTGCATCTACCCTGCACCACTCTACAGCGCCCAACTCCACTTCACTCTACTCTGAAACAATCTACTTTGATCCTCTACTCTATGCCACTGCACTTTACTCTAACCACTGTCCTCTAAACCACTGCCCTCCATACCAATGATCTCTACACCACTTTCCTCAAGACCAATGTACACTATGCCACTCCACTCTATGACAATCTACTCTGCACCACTACACTCTACTCTGCAACACTCCATGCCTCTGCACTATGTTCCACTCTACACCATTGTACTCTCTATCACTGCACTCTACGCCATTCTATCCGACTTTTCACTGCACTCCACTCTACGTTACTGCACTCTATGCCAATGTGCTCTACGACACTTTACTCAAAACCAGTGCACTCGATGCCACTGCACTCTATGCCAATCTCCTCTGTACTTTACACCACTTCAGTCTAGGCCACTCTACTCCACTCAGACACTCCACTCTATGATGCTCTACTCCATGAAACTCTTCGCCTTTCTATGACATTGGACTTCACTCATCGTCACTCCTCAACACACTACTCCAATCTATTTTTGATAGACAGTGGTATAGTTATAGGTTATAGGGCGCCTTAGGAACAACCGCACATATATCAGTTAAGGACAGTATTGAGCTACGGTGCTGTAAGGTGAGGAGAACCACCCACCTCCCCCAAAGTTGTGGCCAAAGCCAACATAGAAATTCACAAAATCCTCAGCACAGTCTGTAGAGTAATATTAAAATACACAAATTATAAACACAGGTTCAGAAATCTTCTCTTTTATTCTTTATACGTACTCGAGGACCGGACAGACTGATCTAGTTGCGGCTGTACTACGGCACGGAGCGGGGTGCTTTTACTGAAAATTACGGATTTGCACACTTCAAAGCAAGGATACTAGACTCACTCGCAGTCTAAAGTGTGTGGGATGGAATTATCGCCACATGGAAAGTTGCTACCAATGACACTGAAGCCTTGAGAAAGTCGCGGGATGATTTCCCAGTTTGTGCGACGAAACACATGTTGGCTGATCAGAAAGAAAAGAATAAAAGAAAGAGAAGATTTCTGAAGCTGTGTTTATAATTTGTGTATGCTTGCATTGGTATTCAATATTACTCTACAGACGAGTGCTGAGGATTTTGTGAATTTCTACTACATTCTATGCCACTCTATGACACTACTCCACTCTAAGCAACATCCTCACAACCACTCAAGTCTTTGTTACTCCATTCTATTTTACGAAACACTACACCACTAACTACTTCACTCTGATACTCTATGCCACTCCACTGTACTCCACTCTACTCCTGTCTACTCTACTTTAAGCAACTGTACACCACTCCACGACACTCCACTATATGAAATTCCACTCTACTACACTACTCCACTCTATGGCACTACACTCTACTCTATGACAGGCTTCTCTGCTCTGCGCCACTCTACTCTACAACATTACTACACTCTACACAACACCCTCTATGCTACTCCAACCTGTCACTCCACCCTATGCCACTCCGCTCCACTTTGACACTCAACTTCACTTTACGCCACTCAATTCTACTCCATGCTACTCCACTCTACACCTTTCCACTCTACTCCCTTAATGACATTCACAACACTGTGCCATTCAGTTCTACTCTGTGGCCCTCCATGCCACTCCACATCACCCTACGCCACTTCAGAACACTCCACTCTACTCCACAACACTCTATTTTATGAAACTCCACTCTCCTCCACACCACTCACCTTTATTCCACTAACATTCGGCCACACTGAACAGCAGCCACACTGCTGTACAACATGGCTAAAACATTGGTAAAGCCAATAGCTCTTGCATAGGAGAAAACTATTGGCTTTGCCAGTTTTTTAAAATATTTGTTGCGCTCCTTTTCTTCCTTTATTTTTCCTTCTTTTCTTCATCCCTCTTTTCTTCTCCTTCTCTTAAACCCTCTTTTCCTACATTTTTTTGCTTCCTTACTCCCTTCCTTCCATCAATCCATTTTTCTTCGTTTCTCCCCTTTTGCAGTTGTTGGAGAGTGGGTTTAATAATTGTAACAGGGCAGAGTGCCTACTACGATCTTATTGGTCACTTTTCTGGGACTCAGTCACAGCAGCGCCCCCTACAAGTCATCCCACTAGTCGGCGTATACTCAATCTGGTAAACACAGAAAAGGACATTTCATCCCTTCGGATAACAATTATATTCTGCTTCCAGGGGGAACATTCAATCAATCAATCAATCAATCATGGCATTTGTAAAGCGCACTACATACCTGCGAGGGTCTCAAGGCGCTGGGAGGTAGGGTGGAAGCTGCTACTGTTTTAAGAGCCAGGTCTTGAGAAGTCTTCTGAAGGTCAGAAGATCTTCGGTCTGCCGCAGGCGGATGGGGAGGATGTTCCATGTCTTGGCGGTGAGGTGGGAGAATGATCTGCCACCGGCGGTCACTCTTCGGATGTGGGGAACGGTTGCGAGTGTGCGGTCTGCGGAGCAGAGCAGGCGGGTGGGGGTGTAGAGGCTGAGTTGGCTGTTGAGGTGTGTTGGTCCGGTGTTGTGGAGTGCCTTGCGTGCGTGGGTGAGGAGTTTGAAGGTTATCCTCTTGTTGACAGGGATCCAGTGTAGGTCTCTCAGGTGGGGTATGATGTGGCTGCTGCGAGAGATGTCGAGGATCAGGCGTGCGGAGGCGTTCTGGATGCGTTGAAGCAGATTCAGGAGTTTGGCCGGGGCTCCTGTGTAGAGTGCGTTATCGTAGTCCAGTCTACTGCTGACGAGGGCCTGGGTGACCGTCCTTCTTGTTTCGGTGGGGAGCCACTTGAAGATCCTGTGAAGCATGCGGAGGGTGTTGAAGCAGGAGGAGGAGATGGCATTGACCTGCTTCGTCATGGAGAGGGTAGAGTCGAGGATGACTCCCAGGTTGCGTGTGTGGTCGGTGGGTGTTGGGTGTTGGGGGTGTTCCTAGTGCGGTCGGCCACAGGAGTCGTCCCTGGCCGAGGGGTGGATCCGAGGATGAGGACCTCCATCTTGTCCGAGTTCAGCTACAGTCAGCTGTTCCTCATCCAATTGACCACCGCCTTAATTCCTTCGTGGAGGTTGCTTTTGGCGGTGTGGGGGTCCTTGGTGAGGGAGAGGATCAGTTGGGTGTCGTCAGCGTAGGAGATGATGTTGAGGTCGTGCCGTCATGCGATGTGGATGAGTGGTGCCATGTAGACGTTGAGCAACGTTGGGCTGAGGGATGAGCCTTGGGGTACGCCGCAGATGATCTCGGTGGCTTCGGGGCAGAAGGGGGAGGCGGACGCTCTGTGTTCTGCCGGAGAGGAAGGAGGAAGTCCAGTCCAGGGCTTTCTCTTGGATTCCGGTGTCATGGCGGCGTGTTCGTAGTGTGTGGTGGCAGACCGTGTCGAAGGCGGCTGACAGGTCCAGGAGGATGAGGGCCGCGGTTTCTCCGTTGTCTAGCAGCGACCTGATGTAATCGGTGGCGGCCTTGAGGGCAGTTTCGGTGCTGTGGTTGCTGCGAAACCCGGACTGGGATGGGCCAGGATGCTGTTCTCCTCGAGGAAGCTGGTCAGTTGTTTGTTGACAGTCTTTGCGATGATCTTTGCTGGGAACGGGAGCAGGGAGATGGGTAAGAAGTTCTTGAGGTCCTTGGGGTCCGCCTTGTGTTTCTTGAGTAAGGCGTTGATCTCTGCGTGCTTCCAGCTCTCCGGGAAGGTCGCTGTCTCGAAGGAGATGTTGATGGTTTTCCGGAGATGGGGTGCGATGGTGCTGCTGGCTTTGTTAAAGATGTGGTGTGGGCAGGGGTCTTCCGGGGATCCGGAGTGGATGGTGTTCATGATCTTGATGGTGTCGTCGTCGTTGATGTTGGTCCAGGAGATCAGGCGGTTGGTGCGAGTTGTGGTCGTGGGAGCGGGGGTCTCAGTGGTTGCCGGGGTGGTGACGGTGTTGAAGCTGTTGTGGATGTCTGCGATCTTGCGATGGAAGAAGGTGGCCAGCGAGTTGCACAAGTCTTGTGAGGGTGGGATGTCGTTGGTGTTGGAGCTGGGGTTGGAGAGTTCCTTCACGATGTTGAAGAGTTCTTTGCTGTTGTGTGCGTTGTTGTCTAGGCGGTCTTTGAAGGAGGTCCTTTTGGCGGATCTGATGAGGTGGTGGTGTCTGCGGGTGGCGTTCTTGTGGGCAGTGTAGCTTTCGGTGTTCGTTCATGGATCCAGGTTCTTTCGAGTTTTCGGCAGGTCCGCTTGGAGGCCTGGAGGTCTTCGGTGAACCAGCTGGCTTTCTTTCTAGTGTGGGTGTTGGCGGGCTTCTTGAGGGGGTCGAGGGTGTTGGCACAGTCGTTGATCCACTGTTTGAGGTTGCGAGCAGCGGTGTCGGGGTCGGTTGGATCTGTAGGTGGGTTTCGGGTGAGGGAGGTGGAAAGCTGGTCTTCGGTGACTTTGCTCCAGCAGCGGCGCGGCATCTGTTGGGTGCGGTGGTGCGTGGTGGGTTTCCGCAAGGTGAAGTGGATATAGCAGTGATCGGTCCAGTGGAGTTCGCTGGTGTGGCTGAAGGAGACGTGGGAGCTTGCGGAGAAGATGGGGTCAAGCGTGTGGCCGGCGGAGTGGGTGGGTGTAGTGACGAGTTGTTTGAGTCAGAGATTGGCGAGGTTGTTGATCAGGGTATAGGAGTTGGCGTTGTTGTTGTTCTCGAGTGGAAGTTCAGGTCCCCGAGGAGGATGTAGTCCGTGGAGGCGAGGGCGTGTGTGCTGACGAAGTCGGTGATGGAGTCGCTGAACTTCGCTCATGGTCCGGGGGGTCTGTAGATGAGGGTTCCTCTGAGGGTGGTGTTGGGATTGGTGTGGATCTGGAAGTGCAGGTGTTTGGCGGTGTTGAGGGTGTCGTTGGTGTTGGTTAAGACTTTGAGAGAGTTCCTGTGGACGATGGCGATTCCTCCTCCTACTCCATTGGTGCGGTCCCTGCGGGTGATTTTATAGCCTTCGGGGATGGCTATGGCGATGTCGGGTGCCGAGGAGGGGTTCAGCCAGGTCTCCGTCAGGAAGGAGACGTCTGGGGTGTTGGAGTCCAGTAGGTCCCAGAGTTCCACGGCGTGTTTGTGTTGGGAGCGGGTGTTGAGAAGGATGCATCTGAAGTAGTTGGGTTCTTTGGTAGGTGGGTTGGCAGGCCGGACGCTGGAGAAGCTGCAGTTCCGGCAGGAGAAGGGTCCTTGGGTGCGCTTCGGGGCTGCCAGGCCGCAGGTGTGTGATCGTCCGGCGTTGAGTACGTGGAGGGTGCTAGAGTCGTAGCAGAGGCGGGCATCATGGTGTTCGCAGGGGCCAGGGGTTCTGGCGCTGGGCGCGGTCCAAGTGCGGACGGGCGCAGATGGGCTTGCCTTAGGCGCACCATCGGCGCGCCAGCGGCGCGGCTGTGCAGTGGCCACCATATATGGGGAGGAGGGAAGGAGGAGCAGCTGGGAGGCAGGAGGCGGGGAGGTAGGGGCATTGAATGGACAGTCAGGGGGGTGGGGCCGCAGGGGATGCAGCGGCGGGAACAGGAGCGGTGGACAGCACGGGGGCAAGGGCACAGAATCACGGGGGCACAGAAGAGAACGGGACACAGATCACGGGGGCACAGAAGAGAAAGGGACACAGATCACTGGGGCACAGAAGTAAAACGGGGCACAGATCACGGGGGCACAGAAGAGAACGGGACACAGAATCACGGGGGCACAGAAGAGAACGGGACACAGATCATGGGGCACAGAAGTAAAACGGGGCACCGATCACGGGGGCACAAAAGCGAACGGGACACAGAATCACGGGGGCACAGAAGAGACTGGGACACAGAATCACGGGGGCACAGAAGAGAACGGGACACAGAATCACGGGGGCACAGAAGTAAAACGGGGCACAGATCACGGGGGCACAGAAGAGAACGGGACACAGAATCATGGGGGCACAGAAGAAAACGGGACACAGATCAAGGGGGCACAGAAGAAAACGGGGCCCAGATCACGGGGGCACAGAGGTAAGAACGGGGCACAGATCATAGGGACACAGAGCTTACCTAAGCAGTGGCAGCTGGGGCAGGGCCAGGACGCACAGGCGGTGCTGTGCGGAGGGGGAGCGACCTACCTAACAAGGTCAAGGGTCGCTCACCGCGCAGCGGCCGCCATATATGGGGAGCAGGGAGGGAGGAGCAGCTGGGAGGCGTGAGGCGGTGAGGTTGGGCAGCGAATGGACAGTCAGGGGGTAGGGACGCAGGGGATGCAGTGGCGGGAACGGGAGCGGTGGACAGCATGGGGGCAAGGGCACAGAATCACGAGGGCACAGAAGTAAAACGGGACATAGATCACAGGGGCACAGACGAGAGTGGGAAACAGATCACGGGGGCACAGAAGAGAACGGAACACAGATCACGGGGGCACCGAAGTAAAACGGGGCACAGAATCATGGGGGCACAGAAGAGAACGGGACACAGAATCACGGGGGCACAGAAGAGAACGGGACACAGATCACGGGGGCACAGAAGTAAAACGGGTCACAGATCACGGGGGCACAGAAGACCTACCTAACAAGGTCAAGGGTCGCTCTGTTGACCTATTTTGTGGTGCTAGAACCCCTCAAAAACCCTGGAATGAGGTGCTGGTCTCGTGTGACCCCTTGACATATGACTCGAGCCTCTCTACCCTTCTAAGACACTTCCTTTGGGATCATGACAGGCGATTTGAGGGTCCACCCATTTTATGCCACTCTAGAAGTCCAGCAAGTAGTAGGGCCTGGAGTTAGCTATCCAAAAAACTGCGGGTTTACCCTGGTAATGTGGTAGAGCTGTGCCAGGGCCTCTCACTGTACACATGAATGAATGAATGAATGAATGAATGAATGAATGAATGAATGAATGAATGAAATACATTTATATTGCGCAACTAAAACCCGAAGGCATCAAGGCGCCTACAAAACAGATCCAAATTAGAAAACAGAACACCACTACAGGTATGACTTTGCGAAAAGATGAGTTTTCAAGGCAACTCTAAAAAGCTGTAATGTGGGAAGAGACCTAAGTTCTAGTGGGAGATCATTCCACCACTTAGGTGCCAGAAAAGAGAAGGCTTTGCCTCGCCATCTAGCTTTACGAATACGGGGGACTAGTAAGAGAAGTCTGTTGGAGGAGCGCAAGTTCCTGGAGGGGCTATAATGAAACAGAATAGAACCCATTCCAGAAGAGCTACCATTAGCTAGAGCCCTATAGGTCATACACATGGTTTTAAAGAGTATCCGGTCCTCTATAGGAAGCCAATGTAACAATTTTCTGGCAGAGGTAGCCGAGGCATGCCTCCAAGCTGGATTCCCATGAATACACATCCTTCTCACTGGGTTGAAAGCTTTATTATGGTAGCCACAAATATGACAATCCTACCTGGACCTAGCCCAACCTATTGTCACTAACAACATGGTGTTGTACGGTTTGTACCTCCTTCGGTAAAAATGTGCGTTTGTTGAACAACATAAACGTCAGGATTGAGCTAGACTGATTCGTTGCACATCCTCAGGATATGTTGGCCCATCTCCCTGCTAGCCCACAGTGCACTAACTCGACCCCTCTCCTTACAGGGCACCAAATGTGTGCGCAACCTCAGAACACGACAACCCCGATCCCCCAAGGAAATCATGGCAACAGATCTAGAACCTGTTCGTTTGGGATCTCATGCATACCCAAAGAAGAACACCAGAAATACACAGCAAGGCTTTACAATAATTATTGAAGTGTTGTGATTCTTGCATAAAATACATGTGGTGCGATAATTAGTAGAATGAAACAGAATAGCGTAATTAGCATCATGAGAACAGTGAGAAGGCTGCACATTGCCACCATTGACCTTAGACAGTGTTAATGCAGGCATATCAGTGCTGAGTATAGTTTTACTCCTGCCGAGCGCTCCCTAACCTGGTTTTGCCTAGGGTGAGTGATCTTCCAAATCCCTGCCCGGGTGATCCAACTCCGCATTACCTGTGGGTAAGTGTCATCAGGCTGTCCGCCTTGGTGTAGAGCTGGACATCCCACGTGTTGGTACACAGGAATCAGCTGAGCCGGGATACCAACATGGAGTGACCTCACAGTGTCAGCTGAGTGCTCCTCTCCCTAAACAAGGAAGTGGTTGTGTATTTATAGCAATAGAACCCATGTGGCCATGTCGCAACCCGGTTCAGCCACTAAGTGCTTAAGCTATTTGGATAGGGTTGTTGCCTTTCGGACAATTACATAAATAACATTTGCGCATTGAACTTTATCCATTATACTGAATGTTCAAGGTATCGCGATATTATGCCTATGAAGTGTTAGTGTAAGAAATGCAGATTAAGGAAATTTTATCCTGCATGGTCGTGCATGTCAATGCTTGTCAAAAGTCACTGTGGGTAAAAGAGAAGGCAACTTAAGAAACGTGAGCGTGTAAAATGGCAGCACTTCTAACCAGGCTTATCCTGACCACGTGACAATGACAGAGGGCTTCAAAGCTCAAACTGACAACTTCAAAAGGAGTCCGATTAAAGGTTTGAGAAAGCTAATTTAAGATGAGATTTGAGTGCGTTTCTTGAGCACCAGACCACTAAATCAATCAAATTCTTTATTCGGCTAAAGTTTAGCCATAAAAGATCCTTACATAAGAAGCTAGAAATCCATTATAAGAAATAAGAAATTACATGTAAAGCATGAGATTACATAAGTAACAATTTTAAAATAATAAAATGTTTAGGTCAATACATTCAGTGGTATACAGCAAACAGATAAAAATGTTTCATAATATTAATCGCTCTCTGTGTAAAGTTCACAATAGCTAGAGTAATAATAAATAATTAAGGAGGGTGTGGAAAAAAGGCAGCACTGGGTGACACTGTCTGAAGGCAACAGTGCAAAGTATCGGCATCAAATCAGGCCTGGGCGTAGTTCGCAGAGTTTTGCTATGCAGAATTCCGTGAAGTGGCAAAAAAACTTTGAGATGTTCCGCTAGTGGCAGAGTACAGTGCAAACTGCTGTTTGCACTGGCTTCTCTGCTGCTTGGGAAGAAATTCTACCCGAGCTGCAGCTCGCGCTCACAAACTTACCGTTCACGAGCAGGGAAAAAACTCCGCTGCACTACGTGGAGTGGAGTTTTCTGCACTCCGCAAGATCCGTGAAGCACGGAGTGCAGAAAACTCCGCAAACTCCTCGTACGGAGTGGAGTTCACTGCCCAGGCCTACATCAAATATCTTTTTCTGGGGTTCCTATAGAACTTTCAAAATAGTGTAAACCTCAAGGTGCTTTATGCCCCATTACCACAGGGGCACTGTGTACAGTTTGGGTGTCGATAAACCCCAGGAGGAAAGGATGCCGGTGGCTTGCTGTGCTCTATCTGTATTCTAGAGATCTCAACTTATTCCAAATAAACTTGCTTAAATTCGTTTGAAGAGGTATTTATAAATTTTGGATGATCGAAAAACTCTTGTGCTTCCATTTTGTGGAAAAGCCACAGTACGTCACAGCCTTTTTCCAAAGACAACAGTCATTCAGTATGTTCTAGTTAACTCAGAATCAAGTTTCAGTCCATAAAAGTAGAGGTTTGTTCTTCATCAGGTCCTCCACATACGGGACCCACAACTCCTCATGACACAAAAACCTGTCCAACTCTGTGGTACTGCAGAAAGTTGCTGGCCTCTGAATCAATCTGCAGACAGACTATCTCCACAGTCCCGCCCCATATATCAGCACAGTCCTGCCCCATATATCACCACAGATCTGCACTTGTGCTTAGAAATTGTCATCATTTGATGCACTGGTTTCTGTCCCAACCTAGTAGTCAATCTGAATACTGCCTTTTATGCCCTAAGGGAGTGTTGTTTAAGGTTCCTGGTCTTAAGTAGGTTTCCCCATACAAAGGGCCAGTCTGTCAGGATTCACAAAAAATTGAAAGTTGTACCTGAGCCCAACTAATCACCCACTATTTGGGGACGCCTAGATCTAGATATTTTCAACCCACTTTTCATGGTGAAGGATTCAGTGAGATGTTCTGGCATGGCAACCTGGAGCATAAAGATGTAAACATAGCAAACAGGACCACATCATCTGCACACAGCAGTATGGGATCAGTCACCTGCCTGCTTGGGGCATGTCTTTGCCTTGCTAAAGCCGGAAATCCTCTCATCTGTTAACATATAGCGTGAAGGGAAACAGTGCCAAAACACACTCTTGCTGCTGCTGTTTACATTAAAAGACTTGAAGCACTCCCCACGTGGGTCAAATCGACACCAGACCACCCATTCTCTACCCTGCAGGACTCTAGTGGTTCTAGGATCTGAATGGCACCTGCTCATCCACAGAGCACCCTGGGCTGGCAGGCTGGCCTGGCAGCAAGATGCCCCAAGTGATCTTCCCCTGGGAGCTCTGTTCAGCCAAGTACAGAACTAGCCAAACAATGGGGCTTATTTATGAGAGGCCTGCGCTGCCGGAGCATAACTTTTTCTGACTCTCCGGCGGTGCAAACCTCTCAACCATATCTAAGTTGGCTCGTAAATACATGGCTTTGCATGGCCTTATAGATATGGAGTAAGGCAAGGCAGTGCAGGTAGCTGTGTTGCCTTACTCTACCCCAGGGTGGCGTTCCATGGGCGTTGCAGCGGACTTTCCCACACAACACCCTTGGATGTTGACGCTGCCTCAGATTCACTAAATCATGTAAACCTGGGGCTGCGACAAAACGTTATTCCGCCTCAGAGCAGGGGTGACGGGGAGAAATATTTTCGTTTCTCCTCTGTTTTCCTCTTTCAATGTGTGCTACATTCTGCAGTACACATGGAAAGAGGAAAACACCTCTCAGGACTGTTTTTGTGCCAGAAGCTGTCCCTTCCTGCACAAAAGCAATACTGCCTGCAAAGCAGACACCCTTGCACCGTGATGCAAGGGGTCCTATGTTGCTGCTAGGCAACCAATTGTGCGCAAGTGCAGGGACAAAGGGCAGGAATGTGCCGTATTCCATAAATACGGTGCATTCCTGCCCTTTCACATTGGCGTAGTGCAGCACAGCAAGAAGACTTGCGGTGCTGCCCTACTCCAAACCCCATAAGTTAGGCACCATGTGTCCCATCAGTCACAGAGCCACAGGCTGGAGGAAATCTCTTTCCAGGGTAAGAACGGAGGCAGAACAGCCCCAACCTGGGGGCCCAAGGTAAGGGGGGTCACCATGGAAAAATATGTTCCTGATGGAGAAAAAGGGTGCAATTGTACATCAACGCCACCTTTTTACAATGCAGAATTACATACTGCATTACAAAATGCTACAACTCTAAAACATCACGACTATGCAAGCAGTGTGGTTGAAAACCAAAACTGGTGCCACTTTCCGGGCGTGTCCTTGGACAGGTGTACAGATACGAAAAAAAAGTAGAGGAATGTTCAACTGGGAAAGAAATTCTCTGTATTTACTTTTAGACTTTGTTTGTGCTCGGCCCCTGATCCACTGACATCTTTAGAGAACACTTAAGGGGCCGATTCGAACCGGGTCGGAAGGGCACCGAACGCGATCCGGCCGGAAAAACTATGAGCCGTACGCGTGTATTCCGCCCGACTCGTACAGCTGTACGAGCGAGCAAGTACGATGCGAGCTACATGAAATTCACCGACCGAGTCGTTTCCGGGTCCGAACCGCTTCGTACGTCTCGGCCGCAAGCTAACCGTGGCGTGCAATGGATGTGATTTACGACTGAGCCAGTACGATGCACGCGTCGGACAGCCGGTGCGAGCCGGAGTGTCCGGCTCGCAAAACGTCCGGGAAGTTGCCTTTGGGGGTCCGCGTCCGACCCCTTGTCACCCGCAGCCCTACGACTTGGACACAGGGGGAGACCCAAGGGTCTCCCCAACACAGGCATGCACGGTGCGGATGGCACCGACACGTACCCACTGTAGCGGGCGCCCTTGTGCGAGACGTACCCATTCAGTTAATGGGAGCCCATGTACGTGTCTTTCAACCGACTCCCATTGACTTCTATGGGAGTCCGACCGAACCGAGTCCGGCAGCATTTGGCCGCATCGTACTTGCTCGGTCAGACTGCGGGACTCCGGCTCGGTCGGAGAGCTTTCCGACCCGGATCGGAATCGGCCCCTTATTGGGTTTAGGCACCCGTACTCTTATATTAATATTCATAATTAAAATAACAAGAAGAAAAGAGAAGACGATTTATAATATGAGAAGTAAGAATGCAATTTATTAATACTAATGATGTTCATGAAATCATTACTTTTATTGCTAAATCAGCAGAAATAAAAATAACAGTAATAAAAATAATTATAGATGTTTTAAATAGTATATTTGTATTTTAGCGCAAACAACTCTTATTAGGTCAACTACACATCCTGGAAAGAACCTGTTTATTTTAATTTATACGTTTTATTTGTCACGGACCAGGGGCTGCTCCTCCACGTGGGCAGAGGAGCGTCGCCCCACTGCTATCTCGCAGTGCGAGAAGCACAAACATAAAATGGTATTTTAAAAACCATTTTAGGTTTCTGCTTCTCGCACTTCGAGAAAGCATAAGGGTATGCCAGGTTGGGGGCGGGCAGGTGGGCGGTCCTGCAGGAGTCCAGGGGAGGAGTGGCTTGCCCACTCTGAGTGCGCCGACCAAACCAGTCATACGCACTCTGCATTTTCTCTATGTAGGCTGCGTACAGCCTACATAGAGATAATGGCCTCCCTATAAACGCCTGTGGGGTCGGCTTCCTAGCCAATCAGAACGTTGCCATTGCAGCATTGTGATTGACTTAGGGGAGGGGAGGGAGGCTGCCTGCTTCCTGTATGGAGGAGACGAGACATGAGGTGACGCGGGGCCGGAGGGTATGATATATAAAATTTTTTTTATTATTAAAGTAACCCCCTTTTCCCGCGCGATTCCCTCCCCGTACGAAACGAGTCATGCCGGCCGCGACTGTCACGGACAAGAAAAAAAGGGTGACTACATGAAAGTTACAAGTTACACAAGAGGAACTACATATAACTCGAAATGATGTCGAGCAGTTCTGTGGGGCATATTATCAAGCACGGCGTTAAAATTATCGTCGCATTAGCGGCAGAAAACTGCTGCTAAAGCGGCGATAATGGGCTTGATAATATGCCGCAGAGAATTCCAATAGAAGCCCAGGTTCACACCTGAACATGAGCTTCAATGGGAATTCTCAAGGGCATATTATCAAGCCCATTATCGCCGCTTTAGCGGCAGTTTTCTGCCGCTAAAGCGGCGATAATTTTAACGCCGTTTCTTGATAATATGCCCCCACGTTTCTAACTGGAGGCTATGATCTAATATCATAAAGATGCTCCAAATAGGCAATGAAATAACACCAACAGCAGCCGCATTATAAATCCATTTTCTGCGTTGCGCTGGTGCAGAAGGGATCCGTGCGTGTCTTTTTGGTGTCTTCGGTGCATACATTACCTTGAAATATCTTCCTAATGCATGTTTTTCTGACAGCAGAACTCGGAAACATACAGAGCCAATTACTGTCTTGAGTCTCCGAGCTCTGCTTTCAGCAAAACATGTATTCATGCAGAGATATTTCAAGTTAATGTATACACTCAAGATGCAAAAAAGAAGCTATGGAACCCTGCTGTGCTGGTGCAGCACAGAAAACACCATCATGATACGACCCCAGATTTAATATAACCCCTACTCATCGAGATACCTCAAGGCTGCATGCCTGCCGAGCACGGCTGCTTTTAAAGGCTTTTCTTGTCACATTCACCTGAGAAATTAGGCTGTTGGTTGAAAGGGGTAAAACAAAATACATTAAACTGTGCTTAATTCTCTGGAAGCTTGGTACAAAAGCAGTCAGCCTTAACTTAGAAGCAATTTGTAAAGCATGTATACAGAACTTAAACAGAAAAAAAGTGAAAACACAACACAAGATAATTCCCACACCACTTGAACAAATGGAGTAAAATGAAATAAATCATTTGACACCACAACAATAAAAATCGAATCAGTAGAACTGGAGATATGCAATTTAAAAGATTTCAGGTAAGTATAGTGCCTAAATGCTCAGAGCACCACTCTCTGTTATCTGGTGGTGCGAGACCGGGTGATAGTCACAAGTTCAGGCCGGATACAGAGACCAAATTAGTCTAGCTGGAAAAGTTACTTTCTAAAGTACAGCTCAAAGAGTTCCGTTCTCGGGGGGAGGAGGCTGCGAGTAGCAAGGAGAGCACCGTGGATGGTTGTAGCTCTAGCGCAAAGAGCAGACCGGGTGTCGTGGACAGTCATCGATGTAGCGTAAAGATCCCGTCCGGTGTCACAGATTGTCATTGCTGGAAAGTTGCATCAGCAGTTATTGCGGTTTATGGTAAGGTAAGTGAAACTCATATTTCCATATACAGAGGACAAAATAAATACTTGATCTGCAGCAGGATCATGTGCACGGTGTCTAACTGAAAACACAGTTTGGTCGTATTGCCTGGAAGATTTATTTTTTGCTAGTTTTTGCACTTTAAATTATTGTTACTCTTTGGAACTACACATAATGGTGTTTTAATAAAGAATTATGCATTAAATATCGCCCATCCTTTATTTTGTTGCTAATAACTTTGTCTGAGTTTCACAAATCTCCATAAAGCTTTCCAAAGAGGTGCTGCTTTTTGACTAGTGTTGGTGTGAAATTTTTTGGGGTGATTCGTCAAGCAGGGGCAGAGAAAAAAGGAGGGGTCTAAAGACAAAATCCCCATGCATTTTCCATGGACTTCTTTAAGAAGGTCTACAGCAAAAACTGCTGAACGGAATTACACCAAATTTGGCAAAAAGCTAGATCTTTAGTTAACAGATTGTACTTTTCGTGATTTGGAGTAAATCAGTTCAGGAGTTATTTAAAAATTAAGGGTCAAATATATCTGTATATCTGGATGGTTGGGTCTGCGAGAGGCTCAAGAGACTCTTGCAGAACCACCAGTTTAAAAATGGAGCGTTCTGATTGGCCCAGGGAGCTTTTTTTGCCTTTTGCCAATTCGCTTCTGCAGGAGTCAGACTGCCATGGGAGCAAGCACTCTGATTGGCTGCCAGCTGCATGACAAAAATGTTGCTGGCAGCCATTACATGACTTTGGTACTTTGCACCCTGTTCTGAAGTGTTAACTTAAAAAAAATATAAGGGAATAAGAGTTACCCCATCCCCATAGGCCTCATGGGCATGCTCCAGAGGGTCTCCCAAACAAATCAGCAAATTTTGCTACGAACCCGCGGGACCAAAATCAAATGGTGGCCGGGGCCGCATTCTTCAGTTATAGGCCCCAGGGAGCCCACCCCCAGGGCTGCAATTATCAAAAAAGGGGAGTGCGTCCCCCCATCCCCAAGCCATTAAAGGACACAGGTCCACAATTTGTATAAAAGGGGAAGGGAGCCCTGTGGTCCCCTTCTCTGAGAGGCCCTGGGAACCCCATCCCCCGGAACCTATTTCATTAATAAAGGGGAGGGTGAATCCCTATCCCTAGCCAAGATAGGCCCCGGGGAGCCCACTACTGGGGCCGAAATGCTCCAAAAAGGGAAAAGGCCACTGCGCCTTCCTCACCAAGCTTTGGTAATGCCATGGGTACCTCATCCCCCAGGGCTGCTATGTTTCTAGAAAAAGGGAGGGGGCGTGCTAGCTACATCACGGGAGCCCACCCAAGGACATAGTGGTTTCCCTGCCCACACCGGCGCGGGTAGGTAAACCTGTGTTTGCGTCCACTTGGCAGGAGCATTTTTTTAAATCTCCTGCCATGCAGGAACAAACACAAAGTCTGCTCCCAATGGACAGGAGCTTTGAAAATGCTCCAGCCATCTGAGGGCAGACTTGGCATCTGTTTCCCTGCCCACAGTGATGCGGGTAGGGCAACAGATCGCTCAAGCCTGGAGGGAGCAGCATAAAAAATTGCTCCCTCTGGGCGGGAGCAATGCTGTTGGGGCTGCAGGGGCCCTGAGGCTCCGCCTGCATCCCCCAACAAGGTGCATGGTTAGTGCCCTCGGTAAACACCAGGCCACCCACATTTAATAATACAGGCCCTGGGAGGATGGGGTCCCCAGGGCCGAAAACGACTCCAGGAGGGGAGCTGTGCGGCCCCCCTCCCCAGAAACTGAACTAGTGACCCAGGGGTATGTGGTCCCCAGTACCTTCAAAATGCTCGGGAGGAGGGCCATACAGACCCTCTCCCCTTTAAAAAAACACAGCCCTCTGGGATGGGTTACGGCTGGTTTGTGGCTTTTTAAGTCTCAGGAAGGCGGTAGTATGGCCTCCTCCCCTTAAGTTATCACAATTGGGCCCCAGGGGTGGGATCTCCTGGGCCAATATAGGCTCAGGGAGCAGGACCCCCCTCCCCTCTAAAAAAAAATGGCCCTGGTAATTGGGTTCCCAGGGCTGAATAAGGGTCGGGGAGGGAAGCCACTTGCCCTCGGGGCCCCTTCCCGTAACAAAAACATGACCCTGGGGATGGGGTGTCCAGAGCATTTTAAAGGCTCGATGATGGCGGCCCTCCTCCCCTTAAAAAATGGTCCTGTGGATGTGTCCCTAGGGCCTAATAAGGATCAGGAAGGGGGCCTCTTGGTCCTTCTATATTTTTTAAATCAATATTTCATACCTTAAATTCGATATTCTTGACCACGATATTCTTGCGGTCGATATTTCTGTGTCACGATATTTAAAACTCGATATTAGTGTATGTTGACATTTCCAACTCAATATTTTGACTGAATACCACTTCTAGATCGGTGACCACTCTGCCAGGGAGATGAACTGCTGTGATACTGAAAGGACTAGCACTCTATTGGACTGCTAGTTTGCTGCCTTGCTGGACTTATGCCTTGCTGAGCTGCCCTGCTGCCTGCTGATTTCCTGCCTGGGTGAGAAGGACTGGACCTGCATCACTTGAACCCTTATTGACTAACCCTGGGCACAAGTTCCTGCAAAACTTCTGACTCCGTAGCGGAGCGGAGTTTAGCCCCGGATCCTCTTCGGAACCAGCCCATCTTTGCCTTTTGTAAGATGGATAACGAAAACGACTGAGTTCCTTAAAAATAGTCTCCTTATAAATGAACTAATCTCTAAAGAGTGTGAAAAGTCATAGTAATATTAGGTGCTAAGATTATTAAACTGGTAACTGTTATAAGATCCAAACGACTTAAGTTGGATATGTACTATTTTTATAGTATCTCGTATCAAGGGGAGCTGGAGTAAAGAGAAAGTAGAACCGCCATACTTAGGTGAGACAAAAAGGAAGAGGGGCACATTATGAAAGTCCTTTTGAGAATTTTTACAGGTAAATACAAGGGACACTGCGGGTACTTTATTTGTGAATTTGAAGTCAACCAGATGGGAGGTGCAGAGTAGGTCTACAAGAAGTAAAATTGGAGAAGTGATAAATAACCACCATCTAGAAAGAGTAAGGGGGAGATTACGATGTCGGGCGGACCGCCTCGTAAATGGGACCGACTGACCGACCTCCGGTCGGCGGTCCCGCACGCCTCATTAAGATCACTTTCGGACATTTCCCTATGGGAGCATGTATTACGGCCATAAACCGGCCGTAATACATGCTCCCATAGGGAAATGGGAGGTGTTATTCATCCCTGAACCTCGTGGCAGGCACCACAAGGTGCCTACCATGGGGTGCAGGGATCAACAGGGGGGCACGATATGTGCCCCCTTGGCCCCTGACCAGAGGCTGCACACACAAGGGGGCCCTGCTGTGGACCCCCAAAAATGCTTCCCGACATGATTTCCATGTCAGACAGGCCGGCATGGGAACCATGCTGGAAACAATGCATCGTGATCCCAAGGGTGGAAAGGCCCTCTGTTTGGGATTACGAGCTGGTCGAATGGCCGATGGACTCCTTGAGCCTGTCGGAAGCTAGCCCTAATTGTCCGGCCGATTTCAATGCCGACCGGCTGATACATAATCAGCCGGTTGGAATTAAAACCTGACGATGGGGGTGGGAAAGCCTCCTTTCGAGGAAGGCACGTTAGATGGGGCAATATGACCCGTGCGAAGGTAAGTGTGGCATGACATATTCACAGGGTGGTGTTACAATGCACATGGGCTAGAGAGTGTCATAGCATACGCACTAGCTGGTGGAATACAACACAGAGGTGGGTGGCACTCAGCGGGCACAGGTGGGTGTAACACAGCATTGGGCTCAGCCAGGAGCACGCTGTGACTCTCAAGTGAGGTTCGTCTCCTTTCCAGAGAGTAAAATAAAAAGTATTACACATCCGGCGGTGGATGTGTGTTTTATTAACCGTGAAGGAGGTTTCTTACATAGTTTGATCAAATTTTTGTCGAATGCCCTTTGAATGGCTTGGTGTGCTACTCATGTTTGTATAAATAAACGACAAGGGTGTCTACTTGGAGAGTACTCACCGGCGGGGGTGCCGGGATTAGGCACGGTAGGGCGTCAGACACGTCAGAGCTTCACTAGCGGTGTAAATACATTCCACGTGGATTCATTGTATGCATAGTCGCCTTTTAATGAATATCACGCAAATCGTCATGGTGATAGGTACATACGGTTTGTCCAGCATGTCCTAGGTGTTTCTATAAATATATATATTTTTTTTATTAATAAAAACAAAGGCCGGCCCCGGGGGATGGGGTACCCGGGGCCATAAGTGGCCTGAGGAGGGGGGCAATGCAGCCCCCCTCCAAAAGAATAAAAAAAAAAAAAAGGCCATGACCCGGGGGTTGGGGTCCCCGGGGCCGATTAAGGCCTTGGGAGGGGGGCCACGCGACCCTCCTCCAAATTTATTTTTTTCAACAAAAAAAATTAGGGTGCAGGCCCTGGGGGATGGGGTCCCCAGGGCCAATAAATTAGAAAAAGAAGGGGGGCCACACAGCCCTCCTTCTTCAAAAAATAAAATAAATATTAGACTGGTATCGCGCCAGAGGCCATGCCCTCTCCGTGCAGCACTCTGCAAACGCGCCCACTGGCCAGTTGTAAGTTGGGGAATTAATTCCCCTTCAATACTGAGGATCCCTGAGGGCCAACTAGCCCAACAGGTATCTCCAGTATGCGCCAGGGAGCTGCGTTGCAGACAGGTGTTCTGAGGCCACGCCCCTTATTACACCTCTATGCAACACAGCTCTGTGGCGCTTACTGGAGGTACCTAGTGGGCTAGTTTGACCCTAGGGACCCTTAGGATTCAAGAGGACTTAATCTCTCAATTTAGAACGGCCACAGAGCGCGTTTACACAGTGTCAGTCAGTCAGTCAAAATACTTTATTTCGATAAATAAATATCATAAAAAGACATAGGAACAATACAATATGATTTCACACAATCAATAATTCATAATTACTAAAATGTTTAAAAGAGGTCAGTTAGTTAAAAAATCTAAACACATCATTTGCATATTACATTTATATTCTCTTAATTTCACAGAGGGACCATTTCATATGGAAAAATAAAAAATATAGCCATTCATAAAACCATATTAGTTGGATTAATAGCCGACATCCTCTTCTTAACCCTAGCAGCACCCACTAGAAAGCTAGCAACATTGAACATAATCCTAGGGGTCTGCAATAGCTGTAAAAACAGAAGTGCAGGTTTAACCTGATTGAACCCAGCATCCTTTAAAATCGGAATCAAGTAATTATTTCTTAATGCCATGAAGTGATCACAGAACATCAAAAAATGCAATGTGTTCTGGATCGAAAAATTATCACATTTACACGGCATTGCATTTTCGGGAGTGCACCAGGTTGGGAAATGACCAAGGGTTAGATGGATCAGGTTAAACCGAAAACGGTGAAAAGGTTTATTTACAATAGTTAAATATAATTCAGGGCCAACATGTGTGCTCAAAATGATACTAGCCCGCACCGAAGGTTTCTCCAATTCTACTTGTTCCCTTTCAAGTCTTAACAAATCTCCCATCATGCCTTTGATCAAACCAATGTCTTTAACAGTTATCGATTCCGGGGGAAAAAAGAGGTCTGGTCTCCCCAATTTAACAAGGCAATTTTTAATGTAGACTAGCCGTGCTATTTTATTTACTTTATCCAACTGCAGGCAATCTTTTAGAATGATATGATTGAGGGGAATTTCTTGATTCACCCAAGTCTTTAGCCAGGCCAAAACGGGGGCCACTCTAATCAGATCTGAAAGATAACCTATACCAAGTTCAGTATGGACAATGTATGTTGGCGTAGACTGTGGAACAGAGAGAACAGATCTTAAGAATTTATTCTCCGTAATCTGTATACTTTCCATGGAACGATTACCCCAGATCGCACTTCCATATGTAGCAACTGCGAGACATTTTGCTTTGTAGATTTTTAACAAAGTTACTATTGGCCTTGCTCCCAATTTTTTCATAAAACCCTGGAGTGCAGAAGATGATCTAGCAAGGGCGATATTTCTATTTTTTATCTGGGGACTCCAGGTACCTCTCTCATCAAAAGTGATCCCCATATATGGGAAAGTGGCTACTCTACACAGTTCTTGCTTCCCACAAGTGAAAGTTTTTAAGAGTTTATTTTTACTACTCTTGCCCATAATCATTATCTGAGACTTTTTAACATTTATCTTTAGGTCCAGAGAACCCATAAAGACCTCAAAAGCATCCAATAATCCTTGGAGGCCAACACCAGTACGGGAAAGCAAGACGGCATCGTCCGCGTATAGGAGCACTGGAATTCCGAGTTCTCCTATACGTGGAATGTCAAGGGTTGCATCTTTTAGTGTAGGTTCCAAGGCATTTATATAAACGGTGAATAGAAGGGGTGCCAAAATGCAAATTCTGAATTAAAGTGACTCGTGCAACGCCCCTCTGGGGTCACTCTGACCGAGGCTATTAGACAGTGGTGAAGGGAGGGGATCGGGCCTGAGGTGACCTGTGCAAACACGCCCTGTGGCACATTTTAAGTTGGGGAAATAATTCCCTTTCAATCCTGAGGGACCCTGGGGGCCAAGTAGCCCACCAGGTGCTTCCAGGCAGTGCCACTGCGCTGCGCTGCAGAGAGGTGGTGCAGGCCGTGCGCCTTTTTACATCTCTCTGCTACGAAGCTCTGTGGCGCTTACTGGATGTTACTAGCGGGCTAGTTGGACTCTACAGACCCTCAAGATTGAAGGGGAATTATTTCCCCAACTTAAAATGCGCCACAGGGCGTGTTTGCACAGTGGTGAAGCGAGGGGATGGTGTAGGAAAGTGGCTCTATATATACTGGACCGAAGTAAAATCAGCCGAACTACGAATTCCGATTTACTCACCTGTTATCAGGAGAGAACCCAGTGCTGCATCTTTTAGCCCAGCACTGACCATGAAAAGTAATTCTAAGAGTACTTACCAGTAACTTGTATTTCCTTCCATAGGAATCCATTGTGTGGTTTTCAGCAGAAAAGTTTCTAAGTATCGATTTTTGGAACGTACAAAAATTCCTCTAAAATCAGCCGAACTACGAATTCCGCTTTACTCAACTGTTATCAGGAGAGACCTCAGTGCTGAATCTTTAAGGCCAGTACTGATCCTGAAAAGTAATTATAACCGTACTTACCAGTAACTTGTATTTCCTTCCATAGGAATCCATTGTGTGGTTTTCAGCAGAAAAGTTTCTAAGTGTGGAGTTTTGGAATTTTAAAATATTCCTCTAAAATCAGCCAAACTACGAATTCCGATTTACTCACATGTTATCAGGAGAGAACTCAGTGCTGCATCTTTCAGCCCAGCACTGACCCTGAAAAGAAATTCTAAGCATACTTACCAGTAACTTGTATTTCCTTCCATAGGAATCCATTGTGTGGTTTTCAGCAGAAAAGTTTCTCAGAGTGGAGTTTTGGAACTTACAAATATTCCTCTAAAATCAGCCGAACTACGAATTCCGATTTACTCACCTGTTATCAGGAGAGAACCCAGTGCTGCATCTTTTAGCCCAGCACTGACCCTGAAAAGTAATTCTAAGCGTACTTACCAGTAACTTGTATTTCCTTCCATAGGAATCCATTGTGTGGTTTTCAGCAGAAAAGTTTCAGTGTCGATTTTTGGAACGTACAAAAATTCCTCTAAAATCAGCCGAACTACGAATTCCGCTTTACTCACCTGTTATCAGGAGAGACCTCAGTGCTGAATCTTTAAGGCAAGTACTGATCCTGAAAAGTAATTCTAACCGTACTTACCAGTAACTTGTATTTCCTTCCATAGGAATATATTATGTTGTTTTCAGCAGAAAAGTTTCTAAGTGTGGAGTTTTAGAACACTTAAATATTCCTCTAAAATCAGCCGAACTACGAATTCTGATTTACTCACATGTTATCAGGAGAGAACTCAGTGCTGCATCTTTTAGCCCAGCACTGACCCTGAAAAGTAATTCTAAGCATACTTACCAGTAACTTGTATTTCCTTTCATAGGAATCCATTGTGTGGTTTTCAGCAGAAAAGTTTCTAAGTGTGGAGTTTTGGAACTTACAAATATTCCTCTAAAATCCGCCGATCTACGAATTACGATTTACTCACCTGTTATCAGGAGAGAACACAGTGCTGCATCTTCTAGCCCAGCACTGACCCTGAGAAGTAATTCTAAGCCTACTTACCAGTAACTTGTATTTCCTTCCATAGGAATCCATTGTGTGGTTTTCAGCAGAAAAGTTTCTAAGTGTCGATTTTTGGAACGTACAAAAATTCCTCTAAAATCAGCCGAACTACGAATTCCGCTTTACTCACCTGTTATCAGGAGAGACCTCAGTGCTGAATCTTTAAGGCCAGTACTGATCCTGAAATGTAATTCTAACCGTACTTACCAGTAACTTGTATTTCCTTCCATAGGAATATATTGTGTTGTTTTCAGCAGAAAAGTTTCTATGTGTGGAGTTTCGGAACTCTTATATATTCCTCTAAAATCAGCCGAACTACGAATTCCGATTTACTCACATGTTATCAGGAGAGAACTCAGTGCTGCATCTTTTAGCCCAGCACTGACCCTGAAAAGTAATTCTAAGCGTACTTACCAGTAACTTGTATTTCCTTCCATAGGAATCCATTGTGTGGTTTTCAGCAGAAAAGTTTCTAACAGTGGAGTTTTGGAACTTACAAATATTCCTCTAAAATCAGCCGAACTACGAATTCCGATTTACTCACCTGTTATCAGGAGAGAACCCAGTGCTGCATCTTTTAGCCCAGCACTTTCCCTGAGAAGTAATTCTAAGCGTACTTACCAGTAACTTGTATTTCCTTCCATAGCAATCCATTGTGTGGTTTTCATCAGAAAAGATTCTAAGTGTCGATTTTTGGAACGTACAAAAATTCCATTAAAATCAGCCGAACTACAAATTCCGCTTTACTCACCTGTTATCAGGAGAGAACCCAGTGCTGCATCTTTTAGCCCAGCACTGACCCTGAAAAGTAATTCTAAGAGTACTTACCAGTAACTTGTATTTCCTTCCATAGGAATCCATTGTGTGGTTTTCAGCAGAAAAGTTTCTAAGTATCGATTTTTGGAACGTACAAAAATTCCTCTAAAATCAGCCGAACTACGAATTCCGCTTTACTCAACTGTTATCAGGAGAGACCTCAGTGCTGAATCTTTAAGGCCAGTACTGATCCTGAAAAGTAATTATAACCGTACTTACCAGTAACTTGTATTTCCTTCCATAGGAATCCATTGTGTGGTTTTCAGCAGAAAAGTTTCTAAGTGTGGAGTTTTGGAATTTTAAAATATTCCTCTAAAATCAGCCAAACTACGAATTCCGATTTACTCACATGTTATCAGGAGAGAACTCAGTGCTGCATCTTTCAGCCCAGCACTGACCCTGAAAAGAAATTCTAAGCATACTTACCAGTAACTTGTATTTCCTTCCATAGGAATCCATTGTGTGGTTTTCAGCAGAAAAGTTTCTCAGAGTGGAGTTTTGGAACTTACAAATATTCCTCTAAAATCAGCCGAACTACGAATTCCGATTTACTCACCTGTTATCAGGAGAGAACCCAGTGCTGCATCTTTTAGCCCAGCACTGACCCTGAAAAGTAATTCTAAGCGTACTTACCAGTAACTTGTATTTCCTTCCATAGGAATCCATTGTGTGGTTTTCAGCAGAAAAGTTTCAGTGTCGATTTTTGGAACGTACAAAAATTCCTCTAAAATCAGCCGAACTACGAATTCCGCTTTACTCACCTGTTATCAGGAGAGACCTCAGTGCTGAATCTTTAAGGCAAGTACTGATCCTGAAAAGTAATTCTAACCGTACTTACCAGTAACTTGTATTTCCTTCCATAGGAATATATTATGTTGTTTTCAGCAGAAAAGTTTCTAAGTGTGGAGTTTTAGAACACTTAAATATTCCTCTAAAATCAGCCGAACTACGAATTCTGATTTACTCACATGTTATCAGGAGAGAACTCAGTGCTGCATCTTTTAGCCCAGCACTGACCCTGAAAAGTAATTCTAAGCATACTTACCAGTAACTTGTATTTCCTTTCATAGGAATCCATTGTGTGGTTTTCAGCAGAAAAGTTTCTAAGTGTGGAGTTTTGGAACTTACAAATATTCCTCTAAAATCCGCCGATCTACGAATTACGATTTACTCACCTGTTATCAGGAGAGAACACAGTGCTGCATCTTTTAGCCCAGCACTGACCCTGAGAAGTAATTCTAAGCCTACTTACCAGTAACTTGTATTTCCTTCCATAGGAATCCATTGTGTGGTTTTCAGCAGAAAAGTTTCTAAGTGTCGATTTTTGGAACGTACAAAAATTCCTCTAAAATCAGCCGAACTACGAATTCCGCTTTACTCACCTGTTATCAGGAGAGACCTCAGTGCTGAATCCTCAAGGCCAGTACTGATCCTGAAATGTAATTCTAACCGTACTTACCAGTAACTTGTATTTCCTTCCATAGGAATATATTGTGTTGTTTTCAGCAGAAAAGTTTCTATGTGTGGAGTTTCGGAACTCTTATATATTCCTCTAAAATCAGCCGAACTACGAATTCCGATTTACTCACATGTTATCAGGAGAGAACTCAGTGCTGCATCTTTTAGCCCAGCACTGACCCTGAAAAGTAATTCTAAGCGTACTTACCAGTAACTTGTATTTCCTTCCATAGGAATCCATTGTGTGGTTTTCAGCAGAAAAGTTTCTAACAGTGGAGTTTTGGAACTTACAAATATTCCTCTAAAATCAGCCGAACTACGAATTCCGATTTACTCACCTGTTATCAGGAGAGAACCCAGTGCTGCATCTTTTAGCCCAGCACTTTCCCTGAGAAGTAATTCTAAGCGTACTTACCAATAACATGTATTTCCTTCCATAGCAATCCATTGTGTGGTTTTCATCAGAAAAGATTCTAAGTGTCGATTTTTGGAACGTACAAAAATTCCATTAAAATCAGCCGAACTACAAATTCCGCTTTACTCACCTGTAATCAGGAGAGACCTCAGTGCTGAATCTTTAAGGCCAGTACTGATCCTGAAAAGTAATTCTAACCGTACTTACCAGTAACTTGTATTTCCTTCCATAGGAATCCATTGTGTGGTTTTCAGCAGAAAAGTTTCTAAGTGTGGAGTTTTGGAACTTACAAATATTCCTCTAAAATCAGCCGAACTACGAATTCCGATTTACTCACCTGTTATCAGGAGAGAACCCAGTGCTGCATCTTTTAGCCCAGCACTGACCCTGAAAAGTAATTGTAAGCATTCTTACCAGTAACTTGTATTTCCTTCCATAGGAATCCATTGTGTGGTTTTCAGCAGAAAAGTTTCAAAGTGTCGATTTTTGGAACGGACAAAAATTCCTCTAAAATCAGCCGAACAACGAATTCCGCTTTACTCACCTGTTATCAGGAGAGACCTCAGTGCTGAATCTTTAAGGCCAGTACGGATCCTGAAAAGTAATTCTAACTTTACTTACCAGTAACTTGTATTTCCTTCCATAGGAATATATTGTGTTGTTTTCAGCAGAAAAGTTTCTAAGTGTGGAGTTTTGGAACTCTTAAATATTCCTCTAAAATCAGCCGAATTACGAATTCCGATTTACTCACATGTTATCAGGAGAGAACTCAGTGCTGCATCTTTTAGCCCAGCACTGACCCTGAAAAGTAATTCTAAGCGTACTTACCAGTAACTTGTATTTGCTTCCATAGGAATCCATTGTGTGGTTTTCAGCAGAAAAGTTTCTAAGAGTGAAGTTTTGGAACTTACAAATATTCCTCTAAAATCAGCCGAACTACGAATTCCGATTTACTCACCTGTTATCAGGAGAGAACCCAGTGCTGCATCTTTTAGCCCAGCACTGACCCTGAAAAGTAATTCTAAGCATACTTACCAGTAACTTGTATTTCCTTCCATATTAATCCATTGTGTGGTTTTCAGCAGAAAAGTTTCTAAGTGTCAATTTTTGGAACGTACAAAAATTCCTCTAAAATCAGCCGAACTACGAATTCTGCTTTACTCACCTGTTATCAGGAGAGACCTCAATGCTGCATCTATTAGCCCAGCACTGATCCTGAAAAGTAATTCTAACCGTACTTACCAGTAACTTGTATTTCCTTCCATAGGAATATATTGTGTTATTTTCAGCAGAAAAGTTTCTATGTGTGGAGTTTCGGAACTCTTACATATTCCTCTAAAATCAGCCAAACTACGAATTCCAATTTACTCACATGTTATCAGGAGACAACTCAGTGCTGCATCTTTTAGCCCAGCACTGACCCTGAAAAGTAATTCTAAGCATACTTACCAGTAACTTGTATTTCCTTCCATAGGAATCCATTGTGTGGTTTTCAGCAGAAAAGTTTCTAAGAGTGGAGTTTTGGAACTTACAAATATTCCTCTACAATCAGCCGAACTACGAATTCCGATTTACTCACCTGTTATCAAGAGAGAACCCAATGCTGCATCTTTTAGCCCAGCACTGACCCTGAAAAGTAATTCTAAGCGTACTTACCAGTAACTTGTATTTCCTTCCATAGGAATCCATTGTGTGGTTTTCAGCAGAAAAGTTTCTAAGTGTGGAGTTTTGGAACTTACAAATATTCCTCTAAAATCAGCCGAACTACGAATTCCGATTTACTCACCTGTTATCAGGAGAGAACCCAGTGCTGCATCTTTTAGCCCAGCACTGACCCTGAAAAGTAATTCTAAGCGTACTTACAGTAACTTGTATTTCCTTCCATTGGAATCCATTGTGTGGTTTTCAGCAGAAAAGTTTCTAAGTGTGGAGTTTTGGAACTTACAAATATTCCTCTAAAATCAGCCGAACTACGAATTCCGATTTACTCACCTGTTATCAGGAGAGAACCCAGTGCTGCATCTTTTAGCCCAGCACTGACCCTGAAAAGTAATTCTAAGCGTACTTACCAGTAACTTGTATTTGCTTCCATAGGAATCCATTGTGTGGTTTTCAGCAGAAAAGTTTCTAAGAGTGAAGTTTTGGAACTTACAAATATTCCTCTAAAATCAGCCGAACTACGAATTCCGATTTACTCACCTGTTATCAGGAGAGAACCCAGTGCTGCATCTTTTAGCCCAGCACTGACCCTGAAAAGTAATTCTAAGCGTACTTACCAGTAACTTGTATTTCCTTCCATAGGAATCCATTGTGTGGTTTTCAGCAGAAAAGTTTCTAACAGTGGAGTTTTGGAACTTACAAATATTCCTCTAAAATCAGCCGAACTACGAATTCCGATTTACTCACCTGTTATCAGGAGAGAACCCAGTGCTGCATCTTTTAGCCCAGCACTGACCCTGAAAAGTAATTCTAAGCGTACTTACCAGTAACTTGTATTTGCTTCCATAGGAATCCATTGTGTGGTTTTCAGCAGAAAAGTTTCTAAGAGTGAAGTTTTGGAACTTACAAATATTCCTCTAAAATCAGCCGAACTACGAATTCCGATTTACTCACCTGTTATCAGGAGAGAACCCAGTGCTGCATCTTTTAGCCCAGCACTGACCCTGAAAAGTAATTCTAAGCGTACTTACCAGTAACTTGTATTTCCTTCCATAATAATCCATTGTGTGGTTTTCAGCAGAAAAGTTTCTAAGTGTCAATTTTTGGAACGTACAAAAATTCCTCTAAAATCAGCCGAACTACGAATTCTGCTTTACTCACCTGTTATCAGGAGAGACCTCAGTGCTGCATCTTTTAGCCCAGCACTGATCCTGAAAAGTAATTCTAACCGTACTTACCAGTAACTTGTATTTCCTTCCATAGGAATATATTGTGTTATTTTCAGCAGAAAAGTTTCTATGTGTGGAGTTTCGGAACTCTTACATATTCCTCTAAAATCAGCCAAACTACGAATTCCGATTTACTCACATGTTATCAGGAGAGAACTCAGTGCTGCATCTTTTAGCCCAGCACTGACCCTGAAAAGTAATTCTAAGCATACTTACCAGTAACTTGTATTTCCTTCCATAGGAATCCATTGTGTGGTTTTCAGCAGAAAAGTTTCTAAGAGTGGAGTTTTGGAACTTACAAATATTCCTCTACAATCAGCCGAACTACGAATTCCGATTTACTCACCTGTTATCAGGAGAGAACCCAATGCTGCATCTTTTAGCCCAGCACTGACCCTGAAATGTAATTCTAAGCGTACTTACCAGTAACTTGTATTTCCTTCCATATTAATCCATTGTGTGGTTTTCAGCAGAAAAGTTTCTAAGTGTGGAGTTTTGGAACTTTAAAATATTCCTCTCAAATCAGCCGAACTACGAATTCCGATTTACTCACATGTTATCAGGAGAGAACTCAGTGCTGCATATTTTAGCCCAGCACTGACCCTTAAAAGTAATTCTAAGCGTACTTACCAGTAACTTGTATTTCCTTCCATAGGAATCCATTGAGTGGTTTACAGCAGAAAAGTTTCTAAGTGTCGATTTTTGGAACGTACAAAAATTCCTCTAAAATCAGCGGAACTACGAATTCCGATTTACTCACCTGTTATCAGGAGAGAACCCAGTGCTGCATCTTTTAGCCCAGCACTGACCCTGAGAAGTAATTCTAAGCGTATTTACCAGTAACTTGTATTTCCTTCCATAGGAATCTATTGTGTGGTTTTCAGCAGAAAAGTTTCTAAGAGTGGAGTTTTGGAACTTACAAATATTCCTCTAAAATCAGCCGAACTACGAATTCCAATTTACTCACCTGTTATCAGGAGAGAACCCAGTGCTGCATCTTTTAGCCCAGCACTGACCCTGAAAAGTAATTCTAAGCGTACTTACCAGTAACTTTTTTTTCCTTCCATAGGAATCCATTGTGTGGTTTTCAGCAGAAAAGTTTCTAAGTGTCGAATTTTGGAACGTACAAAAATTCCTCTAAAATCAGCCGAACTACGAATTTCCGCTTTACTCACCTGTTATCAGGAGAGACCTCATTGCTGAATCTTTAAGGCCAGTACTGATCCTGACAAGTAATTCTAACCGTACTTACCAGTAACTTGTATTTCCTTCCATAGGAATATATTGTGTTGTTTTCAGTTGAAAAGTTTCTAAGTGTGGAGTTTTGGAACTCTTACATATTCCTCTAAAATCAGCCGAACTACGAATTCCGATTTACTCACATGTTATCAGGAGAGAACTCAGTGCTGCATCTTTTAGCCCAGCACTGACCCTGAAAAGTAGTTCTAAGCGTACTTACCAGTAACTTGTAATTCCTTCCATAGGAAACCATTGTGTGGTTTTCAGCAGAAAAGTTTCTAAGTGTGGAGTTTTGGAACTTACAAATATTCCTCTAAAATCAGTCGAACTACGAATTCCGATTTACTCACCTGTTATCAGGAGAGAACCCAGTGCTGCATCTTTTAGCCCAGCACTGACCCTGAAAAGTAATTCTAAGCGTACTTACCAGTAACTTGTATTTCCTTCCATAGGAATCCATTGTGTGGTTTTCATCAGAAAAGATTCTAAGTGTCGATTTTTGTAACGTACAAAAATTCCTCTAAAATCACCTGAACTACGAATTCCGCTTTACTCACCTGTTATCAGGAGAGACCTCAGTGCTGAATCTTTAAGGCCAGTACTGATCCTGAAAAGTAATTCTAACCGTACTTACCAGTAACTTGTATTTCCTTCCATAGGAATATATTGTGTTGTTTTCAGCTGAAAAGTTTCTAAGTGTGGAGTTTTGGAACTCTTACATATTCCTCTAAAATCAGCCGAACTACGAATTCCGATTTACTCACATGTTATCAGGAGAGAACTCAGTGCTGCATCTTTTAGCCCAGCACTGACCCTGAAAAGTAGTTCTAAGCGTACTTACCAGTAACTTGTAATTCCTTCCATAGGAAACCATTGTGTGGTTTTCAGCAGAAAAGTTTCTAAGTGTGGAGTTTTGGAACTTACAAATATTCCTCTAAAATCAGTCGAACTACGAATTCCGATTTACTCACCTGTTATCAGGAGAGAACCCAGTGCTGCATCTTTTAGCCCAGCACTGACCCTGAAAAGTAATTCTAAGCGTACTTACCAGTAACTTGTATTTCCTTCCATAGGAATCCATTGTGTGGTTTTCATCAGAAAAGATTCTAAGTGTCGATTTTTGTAACGTACAAAAATGCCTCTAAAATCATCCGAACTACGAATTCCGCTTTACTCACCTGTTATCAGGAGAGACCTCAGTGCTGAATCTTTAAGGCCAGTACTGATCCTGAAAAGTAATTCTAACCGTACTTACCAGTAACTTGTATTTCCTTCCATAGGAATCCATTGTGTGGTTTTCAGCAGAAAAGTTTCTAAGTGTGGAGTTTTGGAACTTATAAATATTCCTCTAAAATCAGCCGAACTACAAATTCCGATTTACTCACCTGATATCAGGAGAGAACCCAGTGCTGCATCTTTTAGCCCAGCACTGACCCTGAAAAGTAATTCTAAGCATACTTACCAGTAACTTGTATTTCCTTCCATAGGAATCCATTGTGTGGTTTTCAGCAGAAAAGTATCCAAGTGTCGATTTTTGGAACGTACAAAAATTCCTCGAAATTAATCAGTCGAACTACGAATTCCGATTTACTCACCTGTTATCAGTGCTGCATCTTTAAGCCCAGTACTGATCCTGAAAAGTAATTCTAACCGTACTTACCAGTAACTTGTATTTCCTTCCATAGGAATATATTGTGTTGTTTTCAGCAGAAAAGTTTCTATGTGTGGAGTTTCGGAACTCTTATATATTCCTCTAAAATCAGCCGAACTACGAATTCCGATTTACTCACATGTTATCAGGAGAGAACTCAGTGCTGCATCTTTTAGCCCAGCACTGACCCTGAAAAGTAATTCTAAGCGTACTTACCAGTAACTTGTATTTCCTTCCATAGGAATCCATTGTGTGGTTTTCAGCAGAAAAGTTTCTAACAGTGGAGTTTTGGAACTTACAAATATTCCTCTAAAATCAGCCGAACTACGAATTCCGATTTACTCACCTGTTATCAGGAGAGAACCCAGTGCTGCATCTTTTAGCCCAGCACTTTCCCTGAGAAGTAATTCTAAGCGTACTTACCAGTAACTTGTATTTCCTTCCATAGCAATCCATTGTGTGGTTTTCATCAGAAAAGATTCTAAGTGTCGATTTTTGGAACGTACAAAAATTCCATTAAAATCAGCCGAACTACAAATTCCGCTTTACTCACCTGTAATCAGGAGAGACCTCAGTGCTGAATCTTTAAGGCCAGTACTGATCCTGAAAAGTAATTCTAACCGTACTTACCAGTAACTTGTATTTCCTTCCATAGGAATCCATTGTGTGGTTTTCAGCAGAAAAGTTTCTAAGAGTGAAGTTTTGGAACTTACAAATATTCCTCTAAAATCAGCCGAACTACGAATTCCGATTTACTCACCTGTTATCAGTAGAGAACCCAGTGCTGCATCTTTTAGCCCAGCACTGACCCTGAAAAGTAATTCTAAGAGTACTTACCAGTAACTTGTATTTCCTTCCATAGGAATCCATTGTGTGGTTTTCAGCAGAAAAGTTTCTAAGTATAGATTTTTGGAACGTACAAAAATTCCTCTAAAATCAGCCGAACTACGAATTCCGCTTTACTCAACTGTTATCAGGAGAGACCTCAGTGCTGAATCTTTAAGGCCAGTACTGATCCTGAAAAGTAATTATAACCGTACTTACCAGTAACTTGTATTTCCTTCCATAGGAATCCATTGTGTGGTTTTCAGCAGAAAAGTTTCTAAGTGTGGAGTTTTGGAATTTTAAAATATTCCTCTAAAATCAGCCAAACTACGAATTCCGATTTACTCACATGTTATCAGGAGAGAACTCAGTGCTGCATCTTTCAGCCCAGCACTGACCCTGAAAAGAAATTCTAAGCATACTTACCAGTAACTTGTATTTCCTTCCATAGGAATCCATTGTGTGGTTTTCAGCAGAAAAGTTTCTCAGAGTGGAGTTTTGGAACTTACAAATATTCCTCTAAAATCAGCCGAACTACGAATTCCAATTTACTCACCTGTTATCAGGAGAGAACCCAGTGCTGCATCTTTTAGCCCAGCACTGACCCTGAAAAGTAATTCTAAGCGTACTTACCAGTAACTTGTATTTCCTTCCATAGGAATCCATTGTGTGGTTTTCAGCAGAAAAGTTTCAGTGTCGATTTTTGGAACGTACAAAAATTCCTCTAAAATCAGCCGAACTACGAATTCCGCTTTACTCACCTGTTATCAGGAGAGACCTCAGTGCTGAATCTTTAAGGCAAGTACTGATCCTGAAAAGTAATTCTAACCGTACTTACCAGTAACTTGTATTTCCTTCCATAGGAATATATTATGTTGTTTTCAGCAGAAAAGTTTCTAAGTGTGGAGTTTTAGAACACTTAAATATTCCTCTAAAATCAGCCGAACTACGAATTCTGATTTACTCACATGTTATCAGGAGAGAACTCAGTGCTGCATCTTTTAGCCCAGCACTGACCCTGAAAAGTAATTCTAAGCATACTTACCAGTAACTTGTATTTCCTTTCATAGGAATCCATTGTGTGGTTTTCAGCAGAAAAGTTTCTAAGTGTGGAGTTTTGGAACTTACAAATATTCCTCTAAAATCCGCCGATCTACGAATTACGATTTACTCACCTGTTATCAGGAGAGAACACAGTGCTGCATCTTTTAGCCCAGCACTGACCCTGAGAAGTAATTCTAAGCCTACTTACCAGTAACTTGTATTTCCTTCCATAGGAATCCATTGTGTGGTTTTCAGCAGAAAAGTTTCTAAGTGTCGATTTTTGGAATGTACAAAAATTCCTCTAAAATCAGCCGAACTACGAATTCCGCTTTACTCACCTGTTATCAGGAGAGACCTCAGTGCTGAATCTTTAAGGCCAGTACTGATCCTGAAATGTAATTCTAACCGTACTTACCAGTAACTTGTATTTCCTTCCATAGGAATATATTGTGTTGTTTTCAGCAGAAAAGTTTCTATGTGTGGAGTTTCGGAACTCTTATATATTCCTCTAAAATCAGCCGAACTACGAATTCCGATTTACTCACATGTTATCAGGAGAGAACTCAGTGCTGCATCTTTTAGCCCAGCACTGACCCTGAAAAGTAATTCTAAGCGTACTTACCAGTAACTTGTATTTCCTTCCATAGGAATCCATTGTGTGGTTTTCAGCAGAAAAGTTTCTAACAGTGGAGTTTTGGAACTTATAAATATTCCTCTAAAATCAGCCGAACTACGAATTCCGATTTACTCACCTGTTATCAGGAGAGAACCCAGTGCTGCATCTTTTAGCCCAGCACTTTCCCTGAGAAGTAATTCTAAGCGTACTTACCAGTAACTTGTATTTCCTTCCATAGCAATCCATTGTGTGGTTTTCATCAGAAAAGATTCTAAGTGTCGATTTTTGGAACGTACAAAAATTCCATTAAAATCAGCCGAACTACAAATTCCGCTTTACTCACCTGTAATCAGGAGAGACCTCAGTGCTGAATCTTTAAGGCCAGTACTGATCCTGAAAAGTAATTCTAACCGTACTTACCAGTAACTTGTATTTCCTTCCATAGGAATCCATTGTGTGGTTTTCAGCAGAAAAGTTTCTAAGTGTGGAGTTTTGGAACTTACAAATATTCCTCTAAAATCAGCCGAACTACGAATTCCGATTTACTCACCTGTTATCAGGAGAGAACCCAGTGCTGCATCTTTTAGCCCAGCACTGACCCTGAAAAGTAATTCTAAGCGTACTTACCAGTAACTTGTATTTCCTTCCATAGGAATCCATTGTGTGGTTTTCAGCAGAAAAGTTTCAGTGTCGATTTTTGGAACGTACAAAAATTCCTCTAAAATCAGCCGAACTACGAATTCCGCTTTACTCACCTGTTATCAGGAGAGACCTCAGTGCTGAATCTTTAAGGCAAGTACTGATCCTGAAAAGTAATTCAAACCGTACTTACCAGTAACTTGTATTTCCTTCCATAGGAATATATTATGTTGTTTTCAGCAGAAAAGTTTCTAAGTGTGGAGTTTTAGAACACTTAAATATTCCTCTAAAATCAGCCGAACTACGAATTCCGATTTACTCACATGTTATCAGGAGAGAACTCAGTGCTGCATCTTTTAGCCCAGCACTGACCCTGAAAAGTAATTCTAAGCGTACTTACCAGTAACTTGTATTTCCTTTCATAGGAATCCATTGTGTGGTTTTCAGCAGAAAAGTTTCTAAGTGTGGAGTTTTGGAACTTACAAATATTCCTCTAAAATCCGCCGATCTACGAATTACGATTTACTCACCTGTTATCAGGAGAGAACACAGTACTGCATCTTTTAGCCCAGCACTGACCTTGAGAAGTAATTCTAAGCCTACTTACCAGTAACTTGTATTTCCTTCCATAGGAATCCATTGTGTGGTTTTCAGCAGAAAAGTTTCTAAGTGTCGATTTTTGGAACGTACAAAAATTACTCTAAAATCAGCCGAACTACGAATTCCGCTTTACTCACCTGTTATCAGGAGAGACCACAGTGCTGAATCTTTAAGGCCAGTACTGATCCTGAAATGTAATTCTAACCGTACTTACCAGTAACTTGTATTTCCTTCCATAGGAATATATTGTGTTGTGTTCAGCAGAAAAGTTTCTATGTGTGGAGTTTCGGAACTCTTATATATTCCTCTAAAATCAGCCGAACTACGAATTCCGATTTACTCACATGTTATCAGGAGAGAACTCAGTGCTGCATCTTTTAGCCCAGCACTGACCCTGAAAAGTAATTCTAAGCGTACTTACCAGTAACTTGTATTTCCTTCCATAGGAATCCATTGTGTGGTTTTCAGCAGAAAAGTTTCTAACAGTGGAGTTTTGGAACTTACAAATATTCCTCTAAAATCAGCCGAACTACGAATTCCGATTTACTCACCTGTTATCAGGAGAGAACCCAGTGCTGCATCTTTTAGCCCAGCACTTTCCCTGAGAAGTAATTCTAAGCGTACTTACCAGTAACTTGTATTTCCTTCCATAGCAATCCATTGTGTGGTTTTCATCAGCAAAGATTCTAAGTGTCGATTTTTGGAACGTACAAAAATTCCATTAAAATCAGCCGAACTACGAATTCCGCTTTACTCACCTGTAATCAGGAGAGACCTCAGTGCTGAATCTTTAAGGCCAGTACTGATCCTGAAAAGTAATTCTAACCATACCTACCAGTAACTTGTATTTCCTTCCATAGGAATCCATTGTGTGGTTTTCAGCAGAGAAGTTTCTAAGTGTGGAGTTTTGGAACTTTAAAATATTCCTATAAAATCAGCCGAACTACGAATTCCGATTTGCTCACCTGTTATCAGGAGAGAACCCAGTGCTGCATCTTTTAGCCCAGCACTGACCCTGAAAAGTAATTGTAAGCATTCTTACCAGTAACTTGTATTTCCTTCCATAGGAATCCATTGTGTGGTTTTCAGCAGAAAAGTTTCAAAGTGTCGATTTTTGGAACGGACAAAAATTCCTCTAAAATCAGCCGAACAACGAATTCCGCTTTACTCACCTGTTATCAGGAGAGACCTCAGTGCTGAATCTTTAAGGCCAGTACGGATCCTGAAAAGTAATTCTAACTTTACTTACCAGTAACTTGTATTTCCTTCCATAGGAATATATTGTGTTGTTTTCAGCAGAAAAGTTTCTAAGTGTGGAGTTTTGGAACTCTTAAATATTCCTCTAAAATCAGCCGAATTACGAATTCCGATTTACTCACATGTTATCAGGAGAGAACTCAGTGCTGCATCTTTTAGCCCAGCACTGACCCTGAAAAGTAATTCTAAGCGTACTTACCAGTAACTTGTATTTGCTTCCATAGGAATCCATTGTGTGGTTTTCAGCAGAAAAGTTTCTAAGAGTGAAGTTTTGGAACTTACAAATATTCCTCTAAAATCAGCCGAACTACGAATTCCGATTTACTCACCTGTTATCAGGAGAGAACCCAGTGCTGCATCTTTTAGCCCAGCACTGACCCTGAAAAGTAATTCTAAGCATACTTACCAGTAACTTGTATTTCCTTCCATATTAATCCATTGTGTGGTTTTCAGCAGAAAAGTTTCTAAGTGTCAATTTTTGGAACGTACAAAAATTCCTCTAAAATCAGCCGAACTACGAATTCTGCTTTACTCACCTGTTATCAGGAGAGACCTCAATGCTGCATCTATTAGCCCAGCACTGATCCTGAAAAGTAATTCTAACCGTACTTACCAGTAACTTGTATTTCCTTCCATAGGAATATATTGTGTTATTTTCAGCAGAAAAGTTTCTATGTGTGGAGTTTCGGAACTCTTACATATTCCTCTAAAATCAGCCAAACTACGAATTCCGATTTACTCACATGTTATCAGGAGACAACTCAGTGCTGCATCTTTTAGCCCAGCACTGACCCTGAAAAGTAATTCTAAGCATACTTACCAGTAACTTGTATTTCCTTCCATAGGAATCCATTGTGTGGTTTTCAGCAGAAAAGTTTCTAAGAGTGGAGTTTTGGAACTTACAAATATTCCTCTACAATCAGCCGAACTACGAATTCCGATTTACTCACCTGTTATCAAGAGAGAACCCAATGCTGCATCTTTTAGCCCAGCACTGACCATGAAAAGTAATTCTAAGCGTACTTACCAGTAACTTGTATTTCCTTCCATAGGAATCCATTGTGTGGTTTTCAGCAGAAAAGTTTCTAAGTGTGGAGTTTTGGAACTTACAAATATTCCTCTAAAATCAGCCGAACTACGAATTCCGATTTACTCACCTGTTATCAGGAGAGAACCCAGTGCTGCATCTTTTAGCCCAGCACTGACCCTGAAAAGTAATTCTAAGCGTACTTACCAGTAACTTGCATTTGCTTCCATAGGAATCCATTGTGTGGTTTTCAGCAGAAAAGTTTCTAAGAGTGAAGTTTTGGAACTTACAAATATTCCTCTAAAATCAGCCGAACTACGAATTCCGATTTACTCACCTGTTATCAGGAGAGAACCCAGTGCTGCATCTTTTAGCCCAGCACTGACCCTGAAAAGTAATTCTAAGCGTACTTACCAGTAACTTGTATTTCCTTCCATAGGAATCCATTGTGTGGTTTTCAGCAGAAAAGTTTCTAACAGTGGAGTTTTGGAACTTACAAATATTCCTCTAAAATCAGCCGAACTACGAATTCCGATTTACTCACCTGTTATCAGGAGAGAACCCAGTGCTGCATCTTTTAGCCCAGCACTGACCCTGAAAAGTAATTCTAAGCGTACTTACCAGTAACTTGTATTTGCTTCCATAGGAATCCATTGTGTGGTTTTCAGCAGAAAAGTTTCTAAGAGTGAAGTTTTGGAACTTACAAATATTCCTCTAAAATCAGCCGAACTACGAATTCCGATTTACTCACCTGTTATCAGGAGAGAACCCAGTGCTGCATCTTTTAGCCCAGCACTGACCCTGAAAAGTAATTCTAAGCGTACTTACCAGTAACTTGTATTTCCTTCCATAATAATCCATTGTGTGGTTTTCAGCAGAAAAGTTTCTAAGTGTCAATTTTTGGAACGTACAAAAATTCCTCTAAAATCAGCCGAACTACGAATTCTGCTTTACTCACCTGTTATCAGGAGAGACCTCAGTGCTGCATCTTTTAGCCCAGCACTGATCCTGAAAAGTAATTCTAACCGTACTTACCAGTAACTTGTATTTCCTTCCATAGGAATATATTGTGTTATTTTCAGCAGAAAAGTTTCTATGTGTGGAGTTTCGGAACTCTTACATATTCCTCTAAAATCAGCCAAACTACGAATTCCGATTTACTCACATGTTATCAGGAGAGAACTCAGTGCTGCATCTTTTAGCCCAGCACTGACCCTGAAAAGTAATTCTAAGCATACTTACCAGTAACTTGTATTTCCTTCCATAGGAATCCATTGTGTGGTTTTCAGCAGAAAAGTTTCTAAGAGTGGAGTTTTGGAACTTACAAATATTCCTCTACAATCAGCCGAACTACGAATTCCGATTTACTCACCTGTTATCAGGAGAGAACCCAATGCTGCATCTTTTAGCCCAGCACTGACCCTGAAATGTAATTCTAAGCGTACTTACCAGTAACTTGTATTTCCTTCCATATTAATCCATTGTGTGGTTTTCAGCAGAAAAGTTTCTAAGAGTGAAGTTTTGGAACTTACAAATATTCCTCTAAAATCAGCCGAACTACGAATTCCGATTTACTCACCTGTTATCAGGAGAGAACCCAGTGCTGCATCTTTTAGCCCAGCACTGACCCTGAAAAGTAATTCTAAGCGTACTTACCAGTAACTTGTATTTCCTTCCATAGGAATCCATTGTGTGGTTTTCAGCAGAAAAGTTTCTAACAGTGGAGTTTTGGAACTTACAAATATTCCTCTAAAATCAGCCGAACTACGAATTCCGATTTACTCACCTGTTATCAGGAGAGAACCCAGTGCTGCATCTTTTAGCCCAGCACTGACCCTGAAAAGTAATTCTAAGCGTACTTACCAGTAACTTGTATTTGCTTCCATAGGAATCCATTGTGTGGTTTTCAGCAGAAAAGTTTCTAAGAGTGAAGTTTTGGAACTTACAAATATTCCTCTAAAATCAGCCGAACTACGAATTCCGATTTACTCACCTGTTATCAGGAGAGAACCCAGTGCTGCATCTTTTAGCCCAGCACTGACCCTGAAAAGTAATTCTAAGCGTACTTACCAGTAACTTGTATTTCCTTCCATAATAATCCATTGTGTGGTTTTCAGCAGAAAAGTTTCTAAGTGTCAATTTTTGGAACGTACAAAAATTCCTCTAAAATCAGCCGAACTACGAATTCTGCTTTACTCACCTGTTATCAGGAGAGACCTCAGTGCTGCATCTTTTAGCCCAGCACTGATCCTGAAAAGTAATTCTAACCGTACTTACCAGTAACTTGTATTTCCTTCCATAGGAATATATTGTGTTATTTTCAGCAGAAAAGTTTCTATGTGTGGAGTTTCGGAACTCTTACATATTCCTCTAAAATCAGCCAAACTACGAATTCCGATTTACTCACATGTTATCAGGAGAGAACTCAGTGCTGCATCTTTTAGCCCAGCACTGACTCTGAAAAGTAATTCTAAGCATACTTACCAGTAACTTGTATTTCCTTCCATAGGAATCCATTGTGTGGTTTTCAGCAGAAAAGTTTCTAAGAGTGGAGTTTTGGAACTTACAAATATTCCTCTACAATCAGCCGAACTACGAATTCCGATTTACTCACCTGTTATCAGGAGAGAACCCAATGCTGCATCTTTTAGCCCAGCACTGACCCTGAAATGTAATTCTAAGCGTACTTACCAGTAACTTGTATTTCCTTCCATATTAATCCATTGTGTGGTTTTCAGCAGAAAAGTTTCTAAGTGTGGAGTTTTGGAACTTTAAAAAATTCCTCTCAAATCAGCCGAACTACGAATTCCGATTTACTCACATGTTATCAGGAGAGAACTCAGTGCTGCATATTTTAGCCCAGCACTGACCCTTAAAAGTAATTCTAAGCGTACTTACCAGTAACTTGTATTTCCTTCCATAGGAATCCATTGAGTGGTTTACAGCAGAAAAGTTTCTAAGTGTCGATTTTTGGAACGTACAAAAATTCCTCTAAAATCAGCGGAACTACGAATTCCGATTTACTCACCTGTTATCAGGAGAGAACCCAGTGCTGCATCTTTTAGCCCAGCACTGACCCTGAGAAGTAATTCTAAGCGTATTTACCAGTAACTTGTATTTCCTTCCATAGGAATCTATTGTGTGGTTTTCAGCAGAAAAGTTTCTAAGAGTGGAGTTTTGGAACTTACAAATATTCCTCTAAAATCAGCCGAACTACGAATTCCAATTTACTCACCTGTTATCAGGAGAGAACCCAGTGCTGCATCTTTTAGCCCAGCACTGACCCTGAAAAGTAATTCTAAGCGTACTTACCAGTAACTTTTATTTCCTTCCATAGGAATCCATTGTGTGGTTTTCAGCAGAAAAGTTTCTAAGTGTCGAATTTTGGAACGTACAAAAATTCCTCTAAAATCAGCCGAACTACGAATTTCCGCTTTACTCACCTGTTATCAGGAGAGACCTCATTGCTGAATCTTTAAGGCCAGTACTGATCCTGACAAGTAATTCTAACCGTACTTACCAGTAACTTGTATTTCCTTCCATAGGAATATATTGTGTTGTTTTCAGTTGAAAAGTTTCTAAGTGTGGAGTTTTGGAACTCTTACATATTCCTCTAAAATCAGCCGAACTACGAATTCCGATTTACTCACATGTTATCAGGAGAGAACTCAGTGCTGCATCTTTTAGCCCAGCACTGACCCTGAAAAGTAGTTCTAAGCGTACTTACCAGTAACTTGTAATTCCTTCCATAGGAAACCATTGTGTGGTTTTCAGCAGAAAAGTTTCTAAGTGTGGAGTTTTGGAACTTACAAATATTCCTCTAAAATCAGTCGAACTACGAATTCCGATTTACTCACCTGTTATCAGGAGAGAACCCAGTGCTGCATCTTTTAGCCCAGCACTGACCCTGAAAAGTAATTCTAAGCGTACTTACCAGTAACTTGTATTTCCTTCCATAGGAATCCATTGTGTGGTTTTCATCAGAAAAGATTCTAAGTGTCGATTTTTGTAACGTACAAAAATTCCTCTAAAATCACCTGAACTACGAATTCCGCTTTACTCACCTGTTATCAGGAGAGACCTCAGTGCTGAATCTTTAAGGCCAGTACTGATCCTGAAAAGTAATTCTAACCGTACTTACCAGTAACTTGTATTTCCTTCCATAGGAATATATTGTGTTGTTTTCAGCTGAAAAGTTTCTAAGTGTGGAGTTTTGGAACTCTTACATATTCCTCTAAAATCAGCCGAACTACGAATTCCGATTTACTCACATGTTATCAGGAGAGAACTCAGTGCTGCATCTTTTAGCCCAGCACTGACCCTGAAAAGTAGTTCTAAGCGTACTTACCAGTAACTTGTAATTCCTTCCATAGGAAACCATTGTGTGGTTTTCAGCAGAAAAGTTTCTAAGTGTGGAGTTTTGGAACTTACAAATATTCCTCTAAAATCAGTCGAACTACGAATTCCGATTTACTCACCTGTTATCAGGAGAGAACCCAGTGCTGCATCTTTTAGCCCAGCACTGACCCTGAAAAGTAATTCTAAGCGTACTTACCAGTAACTTGTATTTCCTTCCATAGGAATCCATTGTGTGGTTTTCATCAGAAAAGATTCTAAGTGTCGATTTTTGTAACGTACAAAAATGCCTCTAAAATCATCCGAACTACGAATTCCGCTTTACTCACCTGTTATCAGGAGAGACCTCAGTGCTGAATCTTTAAGGCCAGTACTGATCCTGAAAAGTAATTCTAACCGTACTTACCAGTAACTTGTATTTCCTTCCATAGGAATCCATTGTGTGGTTTTCAGCAGAAAAGTTTCTAAGTGTGGAGTTTTGGAACTTATAAATATTCCTCTAAAATCAGCCGAACTACAAATTCTGATTTACTCACCTGATATCAGGAGAGAACCCAGTGCTGCATCTTTTAGCCCAGCACTGACCCTGAAAAGTAATTCTAAGCATACTTACCAGTAACTTGTATTTCCTTCCATAGGAATCCATTGTGTGGTTTTCAGCAGAAAAGTATCCAAGTGTCGATTTTTGGAACGTACAAAAATTCCTCGAAATTAATCAGTCGAACTACGAATTCCGATTTACTCACCTGTTATCAGTGCTGCATCTTTAAGCCCAGTACTGATCCTGAAAAGTAATTCTAACCGTACTTACCAGTAACTTGAATTTCATTCCATAGCCTAACAGTGACTGGTTTCACTTTGAAATTCTTCTAAGTGTGGAGTTTTGGAATTTACAAATATTCCTCTAAAATCAGCCGAACTACGAATTCCAATTTACTCACATGTTATCAGGACAGACCTCAGTGCTGCATCTTTGAGCCCAGTACTGATCTTGAAAAGTAATTCTAACTGCACTTACCAGTAACTTGAATTTCATTCCATAGGATATCATTGACTCCAACCCCTGTTCCTTTTTAATAGTTCTCCAGTGAGTCATTGAGCTGACGAGCTTGTGGATGAAGCACCCGCAGGCCTGTGAGAGGTACCTGACCTGAGAAAGATGTTCGCAGCCTACTCAGCAAACTCCACATTTGAAAGACTGTAATCTCTACTGATGACGGTTAAAGAACCAGAACCATGTGTCTAAAGATCAGCACTATCTGCGCCAACTGTGGCGAAACACTCGAACAGTATTGAAGCAAGCAAGTAACTGAAACTGCATTTACTACAATGCCAGAGGCGAACCTTGCTGGGATTTGAAGCGGTGTGCTCCCACCCCTGTTCCTGTTTAATAGTACTCCCCTGACGTTGGAGAGACCTCAGTGCTGCATCTTTGAGCCCAGTACTGATCCTGAAAAGTAATTCTAACCGTACTTACCAGTAACTTGAATTTCCTTCCATAGGCTAACATTGACTGGTTTAACTTGGAAATTTTTGGAACTTTAAAATATTCATCTAAAATCAGCCGCACTACAAATTCCGATTTACTCACCTGTTATTAGGAGAGACCTCAGTGCTGCATCTTTCAGCCCAGTACTGATTCTGAAAAGTAATTCTAACACTTATAAATTCACCCAGACACTCTCCTTGCAGTACTCTAATTATTCAGTCAGTATCCAAGTACTCATGCAGCGAGCCAGGCATTAGCACATGAACTGCCTCAAACTCCTATCCACTATGCATGCAGTATCCTAACTAACCAACACACTTATAGTTCTGCACTTATACATTCAACAAAAAAAAACAATATTTCAGTTTTAATAGTTTAAAAAACATTTTTATTTCCATTTATATCAAAAATATATAATGTAATTTAAAAAATCAAATATGTAAAAATAAACAGTTAAAAAACTGTAAAAATCAGTATAAAAAAATACATATAACTATTATTACATTTAAAAATTATCTTTTAAAAAACCTAAGAAATTCACTGAAAAAACCATAGGTTTCAGAGATGTTATAGTTAGGAATTAGCATTTAAAAAACCTTAGAAATTCACTGAAAAAACCATAGGTTTCAGGGCTGTTATAGTTAGCTGGACATTTCACTCGTACAAAACCTTGAAATTCCTCCATTATAGTTAGTTGTACTCACTATAACTCGCGCGCCTGCAATCCACTGCTGATGATGTCACATATTACATCATTCATGACATGGTCAGTGATATCACTGATGACATCACTGATGACATCACTGATGACATCATCCATGTGACATTCAGATACACCTCATCATACACTAGTATAACCTTTCATCACACACTGTAAAATACAGAGTACCATATTTGAATCCATTGACACACCAATACAAGTTTCTAAAAACCCACTCAGTGATTCCTAGATCTACACACACATCTAATCACTTACCCATAGATTCACTCATACATGCTGTCAATGATCAATAGAACACTATCAAATATACCTATACACCTATATCGACATTACACACCAGCACACATCCTATTCACTTATGCAGTCATCCTACTCATTTATGCAAACAACGAATCCTACTTACATTTACTCAGCTACACACATATACAAACACCACTTCATTTATTCATACAGATAGTAACTCATACTTAGTGTGTTATAAAATCACTATTACAAGTATACAGTTATCCATACAGTCACTCATACAATCACTGAGTCTTATGTATACTTATTTATATACAACAACTGTCACATACACTGCCTTTTATTTTTCTAGTTTGTTAGACATGTACCATTAAGAGATATATTTGCTCATCAGCACATCCATAAAGATATTCACTCACCCAAACAACTGTTATAACATGTAGTCTTAACCTCATATGCCTACTGAATCAACTATTCACACATCTTTCGGCAGTCACACCCCCCCCACCGAACCACACACACATTTACTCTCCCGTACAAATACTCAGTTAACTAATAAACAACTAATATAGACTTTCACATAGCTAGTAACCAACTGGTGCAGCAGTTTACACAACAACTGACAAAGTGATACAGATATTCACACAGTTTAGTCACTATTCAATATATTTAGTGAGACACTATAAAATAGCCAGGTAAACAGTCAATCACACTGCTACTAAATCCTCCATCCAGATATTTATATTTATATATCCATTCATTCTTCAATGCAGATTGCAATATATATCATACATATTGAACTAACGAACCAAACCACATTCACTGGATGATGTCATCAGTGATGTCATCAGTGATGTCATTTGAGATGTCATCAGTGATGTCATCAGTGATGTCACTGACCATGTCATGAATGATGTAATATGTGACATCATCAGCAGTGGATTGCGGGCGCGTGAGTTATAGTGAGTACAACTAACTATAACGGAGGAATTTCAATGGTTTTGTATGAGTGAAATGTCCAGCTAACTATAACAGCCCTGAAACCTATGGTTTTTTCAGTGAATTTCTAAGGTTTTTTAAATGCTAATTCCTAACTATAACATGTCTGAAACCTATGGTTTTTTAAGTGAATATATATATATTCACTGAATATGGGAGAGTAAATGTGTGTGTGGTTTGGTGGGGGTGTGTGACTGCCGAAAGATGTGTGAATAGTTGATTCAGTAGGTATATGAGGTTAAGACTACATGTTATAACAGTTGTTTGGGTGAGTGAATACCTTTATGGGTGTGCTGATGAGCAAATATATTTCTTAATGGTACATGTCCAACAAACTAGAAAAATAAAAGGCAGTGTATGTGACTGTTGTTGTATATAAATAAGTATACATAAAACTCAGTGATTGTATGAGTGACTGTATGGATAACTGTATACTTGTAATAGTGATTTTATAACACACTAAGTATGAGTTACTATCTATATGAATAAATGAAGTGGTGTTTGTATATGTGTGTAGCTGAGTAAATATAAGTAGGATTCGTTGTTTGCATAAATGAGTAGGATGACTGCATAAGTGAATAGGATGTATGCTGGTGTGTAATGTCGATATAGGTGTATAAGTATATTTGATAGTGTTCTATTGATCATTGACAGCATGTATGAGTGAATCTATACAAATACTCAGTTGACTAATGAACAACTAATAAAGACTTTCACATAGCTAGTAACCAACTGGTACAGCAGTTTACACAACAACTGACAAAGTGATACAGATATTCACACAGTTTAGTCACTATCCAATATATTTAGTGGGACACTATAAAATAGTCAGTTAAACAATCAATCACACTGCTACTAAATCCTCCATCCAGATATTTATATTTATATATCCACTCATTCTTCAATGCAGATTGCTATATATATCATACATATTTAACTAACGAACCAAACTACATTCACTGGATGATGTCATCAGTGATGTCATCAGTGATGTCATTTGAGATGTCATCAGTGATATAAGAGCGTAAGAATGTGCTAGTATTTGTATGAGTAATTGAGGTGGTGTGTGTATAACTGTATAGGCGAGTAAATGGCAGTGTGATTAATTATTTGCATGACTGAGTAGGTGTGTGAGTACCTCTGTGGATGAGTGGCGGTGTTTGAGTGTCCATATAGGTATATGAGTGCATATGAGAGTCCTGTACTGAGTGACCATAAGTATGAATGACTGTACAGGTGAGTGAGTGGATGGGTGTGTAGACCTAAGAATCAGTAAGTGGGTATGTAGTTATTGGTGTTGGAGTGTCTATGGTTTTGAGAATGGCAGTCTGTAATATCAAAGCTTATATTAGGGTGTGAGAAGATGCATCAAATTATCACAGGGATGATGTCATCAGTGATGTCATTAGTGATGTCATTTGAGATGTCATCAGTGATGTCACTGACCATGTCATGAGTGATGTAATACGTGACATCATCAGCAGTGCATTGCGGGGGCGCGAGTTATAGTTAGCTGAACTAACTATAACGGGGGAATTTCTATGGTTTTGTATGAGTGAAATGTCCAGCTAACTATAACACCCCTGAAACCTATGGTTTTTTCTGTGAATTTCTAAGGTTTTTTAAATGCTAATTCCTAACTTTAACATGTCAGAAACCTGTGGTTTTTTCAGTGAATTTCAAAGGTTTTTTAAATGCTAATTCTTAAGTATAACATGTCTGAAACTTGTGGTTTTTACAGTGAATTTCAAAGGTTTTTTAAATGATATTTTAAAAATGTATTTCTTGTTCTAATTTTTTTATATTCTTTAACTACATTTTTTTAATCTACTTATTTATATATATATATTTTTAAATTACACTACACATATATTTAAAAAAATATTTTTGTGAAAATAAATATATCTATTTTTTAAATTATTTTATATTCTTTTAAATATACTTATATTATTTTTTGTAATTGTTTTCTTTTCTTTTTTTTTGAGTCGCGCACCCAAAGTGCACCCTTCTCGTTCACTGCGCGGAACGTGAACGTGTCCGCCATTTTAGGATTGATGTGTAGGATCCGCGTACGGTGAGCGACGAGTATGACTTTCCCAACGCGGACGCTATGAGACTGGTACGCGACTTGTAGTGCATATGCGACTTGTACGTATTATGCGACGCGACTGTTGCGCGTGACATCATAAGCGTATCGGACGCGGTGGGTGCGCGACTTCCACAAAAAATTTTAATGTTCAAAAACGTATATATATTTAATATAAATATTAAGAGAAGACATTATTTGAGCTAATCTTTAAAATAATATTCTTTAACTTTAAATAAAGTTACATTTCTTTTAAATGCAATTTCGCGAAGTCGCGCTGGGTGCGAGTTGTGTACGAGCTGCGTGCGCGCACCCTACGTGGACCCTATGTGACCACAAAAAAAGAGATTTGATTGCTTCATTACATTTCCTATTGTAATTATTGAAGGACCCCACCCATTTCAATCATTCTTGTTAGACCTTCCTTAGGAGAAGACATCTACTAGCAAGAACCGCAGTTTTTGCTTATTGCACACCTGTTTGCCCTCAAATTTGGAGAAATGGCAGCTAATCCACCATCATCTGATTCAGAAGATTCCGAGAAAGAAGAATTTGTGCCTGAACCTCCCCCTCCAGAAAAGTGCACTTCAATTGTGTGGAAGTTTTTTACTTTTCCACCAGGGCTGAAAAAGGTTAATGCAACCCTAGTTACTTGCAAAATATGCAAGGCGGTCCTCTCCAGGGGAGACCCCACAAAGAAATACTCTTGTGGTAAGGCGAGTATGCGGAAATATCTTCAGACACGACATCCGGTCAACTTCGCAAGAGAAGAGATGAGAAGACTGAGGAAAAATGCTCCTGCACCACCGGGTGTTGCAAGTACATCTGGGGCAACACCATCAACTTCAACATCTCCTCCTGATATTTGTCCCCAATTTGAGAAAGTCAAGATGCATTGTGTTAAATGCTACCACCTAATTGCATATGGAGAGAAATCAGTGGACCTTGTTTGTTGTGCCATCAATAAGCACCGTTGCTAGTTTCCTTTTTTCTTCTCCTCCTAGTTTTTAGTTCTGTTTGTGCTGTTGACATTTTTTCCCTCGTTTAAAAAAAAAATATATATATATATTTTGGTGATATTCAATAAATTATACAAGAAGCTGTAACCGGTTTTTGGATGCCTTTTTACTAAAACCTCAAAGACTTTGGTGGTCCATACCAGCTGATCCCTGGATCGATATCCAGTAACTCAGTTTTTTTCCGTATATTCATTTGATCTGGAAGTCGGCTAACTCCGGACTACGGACCCCCTCCCAACAAGCAGGCGTGGCGTTGATCGGCCGGACATCGCTTTCAGCGGTTGCCAAAACGACTCGGAAGGAGTAGGAGAGTCACGACCCCCGTCGTCAAACCAGGCAGAATGCCAGTGGAGTTTTCCGGATTACCAGCATGCTATCGGCGGCATCTGTGGAGTCGGAGGACCCCGCATTTTGACTACATTCTGCGGCAAGGAGCCACGATTTATGCCATAGACATTGATGGGTCGGGAGATTGAGTCATTGACATTTTTCCAAAGACAAGCCCATAAACATTGGGGCGGTTACAGCACGTTATAACTTTTCACCACACACTATGTCAGCCTAAGACGCTGCGTGATCGGGAGGCTGCAGCAGAGGAGCTCTTTGTCAATCTGCTGATCATTGACCGGACATTAAATAAAAGATTAGATGGCACCAAAACCAATGACGTGAGAGGGCTTTTAAGGAAACTTGAAAAGTTTCAACGCAGTGAAATTATCAAATGGTGGGAGAAAAAATCCCTTGGAAAATACCGGCATGTTGAAAGAGTGCCATGGGGATTGCGGGTAATGATAACTCCAACATTCGAAAACCCACACCCTGATATGTTGGCGGAATGGGCCTCGAACAATCTCCAAGCATCAATGAACATGGTCAACATTTTAATTAAATATGCGGAGATTGATAGGGACGCCATTATCAAATAGATTGATGAATTAAATATAATTCTTGAGGCCAGTGAACAAAAAGAAATAATTGCCAAAGGCCGAGCGGATATTCTGTTAAGACTGACAAACCATGAAGCCACAATAAAAACTCGTAAAGCTTTCAAGTTTGCCTGGGATCGGGATGACTACATGTCTGGCAGGGTATTCACGTTCTCACGCAAATTTGACAATGTAAAAAATATTGCAACGACCGCACAAACAAAAGCGCAATCAGCGCCCGGAGAAAGTGGTAACAATTCTGCACAAGGGGACTCTGATTCCCTAACTAGCTATGATTCAGAGGATGGCGCAAGCAGCATGCCTCTACAAGGAAACACAGAGGAATCTATCAAACATACGTTGGGGGAACAGCTGAGTTTTTTAACAATGGACAGGCGAGCAACTTTACGCCCAAGGAACAAGCAAAACACCACACCCGCAGCCCCAGTCAATCCAGAAGGGAGAGGCACAAACGGAGGCTCAACAACATCCAAAAGGGGCAGAGGATGGTGGGGGTGCAATCGCCAGTAAAACAAGACAACACCATTATTAATCTTACCGATACCACCTTGACTACAGCGGAAACCCAGCTGTTAAGGCTGGGCTTGTCTTATTGCCCAGAATCGAATTTTTCTTATAAACAATCTTGGGTGGACATATACAAATTCATTTGTAAGATAAAACTCAGAAAATTCTTCCAACTCAATAAGACTCACCCCACAACGGTGGCAAACACTGCTGGTACATCAAACCCCACAGGTGCTGATATTTCCATTCTTGGTGATTTACAGTCTCTAGTGAATGACAATGAAACTGATTTACCTGTTAACTTGGACAAAACTGTTGAATTGGGGGTACATTTAGGAATGGCGGCTGCTAGTCCTTTTAGCCCTCAATCAACATTTTATCCACTCATGCCAAAAGACTGTGTAGATGTCTTTAGTGATTTGGTTGTGGAGGATTTAAAGAAATTACAAACTTCTGTACAATCCAGACATAGGAAATGTAACTTTCAAGCTAGAAACTATTGGGCTTTGATAAATAAACTACATCACAAGCATGACATTGTTGTAATAAATGCTGATAAGGGAGGAAACATAGTTATGTGGCCAAGGGCTGACTATTTGAGGGAAGCAGAACTTCATCTAATTGATACCAATTGTTATGCCAAAGTGAGTAAGACAGATTTGAACTTGGTAAAGGATGTTGTAATAAAAAACCTACTCTCATGGAAGAGACAGGGGTTGCTGACTAATAAAGAATTTCCTTTTCTGAAAAACGATTTTCCCACTATCTCCATTATGTACTTTATTCCTAAGGTACACAAGGGGGTATCCCCTGTCCTAGGGAGACCCATAATCTCTGCTAGAAACAATGTTTTGGAGGCAGAATCCATGTATGTAGATTATTTTCTTCAACTCCACATGTTCGATCTGCCCTCATTTATAAGAGACACTGGGGATTTTCTAATGAAAATCAATCAAATTGATTGGTACACTGATTGGTGGCTAATAACCTTGGATATATATAAGAGTCGTGCCATTGGCCTACAAGAACACAACAACATGATACTCCAAATGATAGAGCTGTGTTTAAACAACAACTTTTTCCTATTTAACAAAATCCTCTATAAACAACTTAGGGGAGTTGCGATGGGTGCGTGTTTTTCCCCCACCTATGCCTGTCTTTTGGTTGGGTGGTGGGAGGAGCACGTACTCAAAGTAACACACAAACAAATTTGGAATGACCATGTAAAATACTATGGCAGATATATCGACAATATATTTGTCATATGGGACGGTACAGAATGTGAAGCAAGGCAGTTCATTTCATCCATCAATGACAACTCCATGAACCTTCAATTCAAAGCCACAATCAGTCAAGAAAAGGTAGAATTTCTCGATGTAGAGGTCTACATTGTTGACAGTCAATTACAAACTCGACTACATAGGAAGAGCACTGCTGGCAATTCCACTCTACATGCCAGTAGTGCTCACCCGCGTCATTTGATTCACAGCATACCATACGGAGAATTTCTCCGTATACGACGCATCTGCAGTCTAGAGTCAGATTTAGAGAAATGTCAAATGGAGGCTTTTTCTCGTTTTTTGGTCCGTAGATACAAACGATCCAACTTGCAAAAAGCGTTGGACAAGGCTAATTCTCGACCACGTGACCTTTGCCTTCAAACTAAGAACAATCTTGCTTTTACAGCGCTCAATGAACCAACATCAGACAACATGCAAACAATTTGTTTAATCACCACTTTCAGTAAACAGCAAAAGAATATCAGACACATTGTGTATAAACATTGGCCCATTGTCCTGACAGATCTGACACTGAGATTCCTGCTGCCAACACTCCCTAATATAACTTTTAGGCGGACACCCTCAATGAGAGATGGCCTAATTAAAATCTGCCCAGAAGTCATAGTGGAAAAAAAATGGCTATCTAAATCTGGTTTCTTCAAATGCTCGTCATGTCGAGCATGCAAATTCGGCTTGAATCTGTCCGAATATTGCACAGCCTTTAGTGACACTCCGATTCGTATAAAAGAGCATTATACATGCAGAACTGATTTTGCCATATACCAACTACAGTGCACCTGCCATTTAAAATACATAGGCAGCACCAAACTGCGCCATAGTAAATTCAGATGAAAACTACCCAGTGGCGCGACACTTTAAGGCTGTGCACAATAACAGATTGAAGGACCTAACTTATTCTGTGATTGGGTCTGTTCCCCCTTACTTTCGGGGAGGCAAGAGGGAGAAAAAATTAAGGCAGTTGGAGTCTTCTTTTATCCTCATGCTAGACACATGTATACCGCATGGGTTAAACACCAGTGAAGACTTACATCACTTCCTATAATTTGAATACGACAGATTCTGTCTTATATATATAGGGGATACTGGTAACGCCAGAACCATAGAGCTTAATGACATATATATGTTTTTCTCTCTCTATAAATACAGAATTCAATCAATTATTCAAAACATCTTATGTATGGAGATTGAGTTCTCAATAAATATCGTTAGGAACACGCTATGTTTGATACATTTTATTCCTTGAGATATTTACACTTCTTCTGTGGGCACTAAACTCATTAGAGACCTGACAATATCAACCTCCAGTTCAATCAATTCTCAAACTCACACATGATACGACCAATTTTGACATTTGATGCCCTCTGCTGCACCCCTATTTTTTAAGATTTTATATTATCATGGGATTCATGTATCATTCACAATAATTTTCACTTTTTGCATTGTTTTTGCACATGTTTTAAAGAGATAACAATATGAGATCAATACGTTTGTAATAACGATACACTGTGTATCTACTCCATAGGAAGGGGACAAATTTTGATACGTGGTATATATCATGATTACAAATTAATTTAGCCACTTGTCTAACATACCTTTGAAATTAGCCGAATTTATCATATGTAATATGGGACGTGAATTAATTGGCATTGGCCAGTTATTATTCTACTGCCAGAATATGTTTTCTGATAATTAGATAATCGAAAGTTGAGCACATCTCCGTAATATGGCTCCTTGAAATGTTCCTTGTAACTAAAATAAGAAGAGCATGGTTAGATACAAGCTCTAGACCCTGTTTTTATGAATTAGGGGTGAGGGCATATAACAAGAATGAATGGTTTCTTTTTTAAATCCATGCGCTAGGCACAATATGCATCATAATTGTAAATAAGACAAACAATGTAATTAGGATGTTTTCTCTAATTGTGCATTAGTCTTTCTACTTTTTCTTTTGAATTTACGTAGAACAAATTGTTTTTAAGAATTCTATTGGTTGGAATCTGTTTAATACCCGTCACCGGCGAGTCAGCTGATCAAGAACGCTTTTGCAATCGAAACGCGTCCGGGGCAGACACTTGTCTGCACACACTTTTTGGTGACATTCAAAAAATTATACAAGAAGCTGTAACCGGTTATTGGATGCTTTTTTACTAAAACCTCAAAGACTTTGGTGGTCCGTACCTACTGATCCCTGGATCGATATCCAGTAATTCAGTTTTTTTTCGTATATACATATATGTATATATATATATATATATATATATATATATATATATATATATGAACAAAGTATTGAAGATAAAATATAAATGTACTATTCCTAACTCTACATCCACATACCTAGAAACTATACATAACAGAAACATGCACCCTAGTTTTCAGTGTAGAATGTTGTCAAATAACCAATCATTTCTTTTCTTTTTTCAAAACTGCATTTTATCCACCATTTTAGAAAAATCTTACTTTTCAAACTGCCATTTCATTTACAGAGACTATCTGAGTGCATCCAGACCTCCCTTCAAGATTCTTAGAGTGTGGATTGTGGGACACAGCTATATTTTCAGGAGCCAAAGGTATGCAGAAAACAAAGGCATTCACAAAGACCTAGGTTTGTCAAATGTAGACATTAAATTGATTGGACAGAGAGGGTTAAAGTGGCACCAATTGATGTCATTGGTGAAATCCTTTTTGCATCTCCAACACCCTGACCTCATAATTGTGCACTGTGGTGGCAATGACCTAGGCACTTTGACTGGGGTAGCTCTGGAAATGCTTAAGAAGGACACCTTTGAAGAATTGATGTCACTTTTCCCCCAAACTGCCTTTGTCTATTCTAACATATGGCAAAGGCAGAAATGGAACTGGTCCAACCAATTTTGTCCACAGATTGAGAAAGATAGGAAACATGTGAATAAATCTGTTTCTGCTTTTCTCAGAGACTATAGAATGGGGTCCATTTACCACAACAATCTGCGTTTCAATATGGATGGCATCTATAGGAGAGATGGTGTACATTTTACAGATGAGGGAAACAGAGTCTTCCTCATAAACTTTAGACTTTGCATCGGTACTTACTTGTAGGTACCAAAACTCTGTCAATAAACACAACAGATCTTTTTAGAGCCACCCAAGAACTAAAGACATGAGCTTGATGTATATCTCCAATTTTTTTTTTTTGCTTGGAGTCGTGTACACCATGCGTTAGAATCGTGCATCCCACACGTAGAAGTCGTGCACCAAACGCACTGGAGTCACGTACCCTACCCGGGGCTTATAAAAAAAAATTGGGGACCGTGGGGGGAGCCCCGATGCCCCCACGGTCCCAGCCGGCTCCCCGCGTCCTTCGGGAGCTGGCATTGCTTTTCCACATGGGGAGCTGCTGACATGCAGCTCCCCGTGTGGAAAAGCAATATGGTTTGGATTTTGAAAGAGAGAGCAGGTTTCCCTGCTTTCTCTTTCAAAATCCAAACCAAGTTTGCTATGGGAGGGCGGGAAACTCCCACCCTCTCATAGCAAACAACAGTGTCCTGGGTGTGGGCACCCCAGGACACTGCAGAAGCCGGCCCTGGGGGGTGGCGGTCCCCAGGGCCCTCAAGGGCTCCAGGAGGGGGCCACGCAGCCCCCTACATCAATACATAAAGACCCGGGAAGTGGTGGTCCCCGGGGGTTGGGGGGGCCGTTGAGCCCCCCCCCACAAATTATACTGGGAGGGGCTTTTGGGCCCCTCCCAATTTATTTTGTAGCCCTGGGGGGGTGGCGGTCCCCGGGGCTGGGGAGCCCTTCTGGGCCCCCTTTAAATTTAATAATTTTGCCCCCTGGATTTGGCCCCCCCGGGGGCTAATTATAAAAAAGCTCAGTTTTTTTTTATGGCAGGATCCGCGCACGCTGCGCGCACTTTCCGTTTAAAAAAAATCCTTCTGGAACCCCCTAAGCAGGTCTAGAGTGTCAGGGTATTTCTACCCTGCCCCCTTTATATGTTTTGCACACTTATTCCACAGACTTCTTCAGTCTCACTTCTACCGAGGCACAAAATGGCTGCCAACAGTTCCTGGTTTTGAATGTTGACAATCACTTGACAGCCAATTAGCATTCAGCGCGTGATCGGGAGGGTGCGCTCAGGGTGCGCTCAGGGTGCGCTCAGGGTGCGCAGATCCAGCGCGGCCATAGATATATATGGACTTTTAACTGTAATTTTCTCAGGAACTACTGAACAGATTGACACCATTTAAGCAAAAGGCATGAGTCTGAACTGAGGACTACCTCTTTGCCAAATTTTGTGTAATTCCGTTCAGCAGCTCTGGCTGTAGCTGCAGCTAAAGGTCCTATGGGAAATTGCTTGGGGAAAACATGTTTTGGGACCCCCCTTTTTTCTCAGCCCCCGCTACCCGAATCATCCCGAGACTTTCAGGATAGGAGCGGACCGGAGCTGGCCAAAGGTTTTGAAAATTTCACGAAGATTCGTCAATCAGCGCCAAAGTTTTTGGGAATAGAATGTTGCGGATTTCCTATGGAAAATAGGTCCTAACTATAACTACCTACTGGCGACCGGCAGTAGGTAATATATATATCTGGCGTTCACCAGTAGATAGTTATAGTTAGGACCTAGTTTCCGTAGGAAAATCTTTTTTTGTTTTCCCAATAACTTTGGCGCCGGTTGACGAATCTTCGCGAAATTTTCAAAACTCCTATCCTGAAAGTTTCAGGGTGATTTCCAAGCAGGGCCCGAGAAAAAAGGGGGCTCTCAAAACGTGTTTTTCCCATGTTATTTTCCATAGGAAACTTTAGGCACGGCTACAGCTCAAACTGCTGAATTGAATTACACCAAATTTGGCAAAAAGGTAGCCCTTGGTTCAGAAACAGACCTTTTTGTTGAATGGTGTAAATTCATTCAGTAGTTCCTGAGACATTTTAAAAAAAGAGGTCGAAAAATACATTTCCCATAGGAACGGCTACAGCTCGAACTGCTGAACGGAATTACACCAAATTTGGCAAAAAGTTAATGCTTGGCTCAGAAAGCGTCCTTTTTTTATATGGTGTAAATCTGTTCAGTCGTTTTTGAGATATTAAAGGAAAATAATCTTTACATATCTGGGCGGGACCTAACTACACAAGCACAAGCTGGACTCTAATTGGCTGCCAACACTTCAATCCCGGAAGTGTTGACAGCCATCTTGGTGCAATGCTTTTTAGGTCTTGCCTAGCGATGCAGCACATGCGCTGGCACTACACAAACACCACTGCAGTACCCTAAACACTAAAACAATACCCCAGCATGACCCCCTAAACTACCCAAACACTACTGTACTACCCTAGCATGACCCCCTACACTACCCAAACATCACTGCGCTACCCTAAACCCTAAAACACTATCCCCAGCACAACAATCCCCTACACTACCCAAACACCACTGCACTACCCTAAACCCTAAAACACTACCCCCAGTTTGACCCCCAACATTAACCAAACACCACTGCACTACCCTAAACCCTTAAACACTACCCCCTGCACGACCCCCTACACTACCCAAACACCACTGCGCTAGTCTAAATCCTAAATCTACGCTCCGCACGACCACCTACACTACCCAAACACCACTGCGCTACCCTAAACCCTAAAACACTACCCCCAGCACGACCCCCTACACTACACAAACACCACTACACTACCCTAAACCCTAAATCTACCCCCAGCACGACTCCCTATACTACCCAAACATCACTGCACTACCATAAACCCTAATACACTACCCCCAGCACGACCCCCTACACTACATAAACACCACTGCACTACCCTAAACCCTAAAACACTACCCCCAGCACAACCCTCTACACTACCCAAACACCACTGCGCTACCCTAAACAATAAAACACTACCCCCAGCATGACCCTCTACACTACACAAACACCACTGCGCTACCCTAAACCCTAAAACAAAACCCCCAGCACACACCCTATACTACCCAAACACCACTGCGCTACCCTGAACCCTGAAACACCAACCCCAGCAGGACCCCTTACATTACCCAAACACCACTGCACTACCCTAAACCCTATAAACACTACCCCCTACACTACACAAACACCACTGCACTACTCTAAACCCTAAACACTACCTCCAGCATGACCCCCTAAACTACACAAACACTACTGCACTACCTTAAACCCTAAAACACTACCACCAGCATGACATCCTACACTACCCAAACACCACTGCACTACCCTAAACCCTAAAACACTACCCCAGCACGACCCCCTACACTACACAAACACCACTGCGCTACCCTAAAACACTACCCCACCATGACCCCCTACACTACACAAACACCACTGCGCTACCCTAAACCCTAAAACACTACCCACAGCATGACCCCCTACACTACCCAAACACCACTGCGCTACACTAAACCCTAAAACACTACCCCCAGCATGACCCCCTACACTACCCACACACAACTACGTTACCCTAAACCCTAACACACAACTCCTAGCATGACCCCCTACAGTACCCAAACACCACTGCACTACCCTAAACCCTAAATTTACCCCAGCACGACCCCCTACATTACCCAAACACCACTGCACTACCCTCAAACCTAAAACATAACCCTCTACACTACCCAAACACCACTGCACTACCCTAAACCCTAAAGCAAGACCCCTACACTACACAAACACCACTGCACTACCCTAAACCCCAAATCATTACTCCCAGCACTACCCCCTACACTACACAAACACCACGGTACTACCCTAAACCCTAAATCTACCCCCAGCATGACCCCAACACTACCCAAACACCACTGCACTACCCTAAACCCTAAATCAATACCCCCAGCACGACCTCCTACACTACCCAAACACCACGGCACTACCCTAAACCTTTATACACTTCCCCTAGCATGACGCACTACACTACCCAAACACCACTGCACTACCTTAAACCCTAAAACGCTACCCCCAGCACAACACCCTACACTACCCAAACACCACTGCACTACCCTAAATCACTACCCCCAGCATGACCCCCTACACTACAGAAACACCACTGCACTACCCTAAACCCTAAAACACTACCCCCTAAACTACACAAACACCAATGTACTACTCTAAACCCTAAAGCAAAACCCCCAGCACAACCCCTACACTACACAAACACTACTGCATTACCCTAAACCCTAAAAAACTACCCCCAGCCTGACCCCCTACAATACACAAACACCATTGCACTACCTAAACCCTAAATCTACCCCCAGCACGACCCCCTACACTACCCAAACACCACTGCACTACCCTGAACCCTAAAACACTACCCCCGGCATGACCCCCTACACAACACAAACACCACTGCGCTACCTGAACCCCAAAACACGACCCCAGCACGACCCCCTACACTACCCAAACACCACTGTGCTAAACTAAAACATTACCCCAGCACGACCCCATACACTACCCAAACAACACTGCGCTACCCTAAACCCTAAAACACTACCCACAGCACGACCGCCTACACTACCCAAACACCACTGCACTACCCTAAACTCTAAACCAAAAACCCCAGCATGACTCCCTAAACTACCCAAACACCACTGCGCAACCCAAAACCATAAAACACCACCCCAGCACGCCCCCTACACTACCCAAACACCACTGCACCACCCTAAACCCTAAATCTACCCCCAGCATGACCCCAACACTACCCAAACACCACTGCACTACCCTAAACCCTAAATCAATACCCCCAGCACAACCTCCTACGCTACCCAAACACCACGGCACTACCTTAAACCTTTATACACTTCCCCTAGCATGACCCACTACACTACCCAAACACCACTGCACTACCTTAAACCCTAAAACGCTACCCCCAGCACAACACCCTACACTACCCAAACACCACTGCACTACCCTAAATCCCTACCCCCAGCATGACCCCCTACACTACAGAAACACCACTGCACTACCCTAAACCCTAAAACACTACCCCCTAAACTACACAAACACCACTGTACTACTCTAAACCCTAAAACAATACCCCCAGCACAACCCCTACACTACACAAACACTACTGCATTACCCTAAACCCTAAAAAACTACCCCCAGCCCGACCCCCTACAATACACAAACACCATTGCACTACCTAAACCCTAAATCTACCCCCAGCATGACCCCCTACACTACCCAAACACCACTGCACTACCCTGAACACTAAAACACTACCCCCGGCATGACCCCCTACACAACACAAACACCACTGCGCTACCTGAACCCAAAAACACTACCCCAGCACGACCCCCTACACTACCCAAACACCACTGTGCTAAACTAAAACATTACCCCCAGCACGACCCCATACACTACCCAAACACTGCGCTACCCTAAACCCTAAAACACTACCCCCAGCACGACCCCCTACACTACCCAAACACCACTGCACTACCCTAAACCCTAAACCAAAACCCCCAGCATGACTCCCTAAACTACCCAAACACCACTGCGCGACCCAAAACCATAAAACACCACCCCAGCATGCCCCCTACACTACCCAAACACCACTGCACCACCCTAAACCCTAAAACACGACCCCCTACACTACACAAACATCACTGCACTACTCTAAACCGTATAACACTACCCCCAGCACGACCCCCTACACTACACAAACACTACTGCACTACCTTAAACACTAAAACACTACCCCCAGCATGACCTCCTACACTACCCAAACACCACTGCACTACCCTAAACCCTAAAACACTACCCCCATCATGACCCTCTACACTACCCAAACACCATTGCACTACCCTAAACCCTAAAACACGACCCACACTACACAAACACCACTGCACTACCCTAAACTCTAAATCATTACCCCAGCACTACCCCTACACTACACAAATACCACTGTACTACCCTAAACCCTAAATCTACCCCCACCATGACCCCCAACACTACCCAAACACCACTGCACTACCCTGAACCCTGAAACACCAACCCCAGCAGGACCCCTTACATTACCCAAACACCACTGCACTACCCTAAACCCTATAAACACTACCCCCTACACTACACAAACACCACTGCACTACTCTAAACCCTAAACACTACCTCCAGCATGACCCCCTAAACTACACAAACACTACTGCACTACCTTAAACCCTAAAACACTACCACCAGCATGACATCCTACACTACCCAAACACCACTGCACTACCCTAAACCCTAAAACACTACCCCAGCACGACCCCCTACACTACACAAACACCACTGCGCTACCCTAAAACACTACCCCACCATGACCCCCTACACTACACAAACACCACTGCGCTACCCTAAACCCTAAAACACTACCCACAGCATGACCCCCTACACTACCCAAACACCACTGCGCTACACTAAACCCTAAAACACTACCCCCAGCATGACCCCCTACACTACCCACACACAACTACGTTACCCTAAACCCTAACACACAACTCCTAGCATGACCCCCTACAGTACCCAAACACCACTGCACTACCCTAAACCCTAAATTTACCCCAGCACGACCCCCTACATTACCCAAACACCACTGCACTACCCTCAAACCTAAAACATAACCCTCTACACTACCCAAACACCACTGCACTACCCTAAACCCTAAAGCAAGACCCCTACACTACACAAACACCACTGCACTACCCTAAACCCCAAATCATTACTCCCAGCACTACCCCCTACACTACACAAACACCACGGTACTACCCTAAACCCTAAATCTACCCCCAGCATGACCCCAACACTACCCAAACACCACTGCACTACCCTAAACCCTAAATCAATACCCCCAGCACGACCTCCTACACTACCCAAACACCACGGCACTACCCTAAACCTTTATACACTTCCCCTAGCATGACGCACTACACTACCCAAACACCACTGCACTACCTTAAACCCTAAAACGCTACCCCCAGCACAACACCCTACACTACCCAAACACCACTGCACTACCCTAAATCACTACCCCCAGCATGACCCCCTACACTACAGAAACACCACTGCACTACCCTAAACCCTAAAACACTACCCCCTAAACTACACAAACACCAATGTACTACTCTAAACCCTAAAGCAAAACCCCCAGCACAACCCCTACACTACACAAACACTACTGCATTACCCTAAACCCTAAAAAACTACCCCCAGCCTGACCCCCTACAATACACAAACACCATTGCACTACCTAAACCCTAAATCTACCCCCAGCACGACCCCCTACACTACCCAAACACCACTGCACTACCCTGAACCCTAAAACACTACCCCCGGCATGACCCCCTACACAACACAAACACCACTGCGCTACCTGAACCCCAAAACACGACCCCAGCACGACCCCCTACACTACCCAAACACCACTGTGCTAAACTAAAACATTACCCCAGCACGACCCCATACCCCATTACCCAAACAACACTGCGCTACCCTAAACCCTAAAACACTACCCACAGCACGACCGCCTACACTACCCAAACACCACTGCACTACCCTAAACTCTAAACCAAAAACCCCAGCATGACTCCCTAAACTACCCAAACACCACTGCGCAACCCAAAACCATAAAACACCACCCCAGCACGCCCCCTACACTACCCAAACACCACTGCACCACCCTAAACCCTAAATCTACCCCCAGCATGACCCCAACACTACCCAAACACCACTGCACTACCCTAAACCCTAAATCAATACCCCCAGCACAACCTCCTACGCTACCCAAACACCACGGCACTACCTTAAACCTTTATACACTTCCCCTAGCATGACCCACTACACTACCCAAACACCACTGCACTACCTTAAACCCTAAAACGCTACCCCCAGCACAACACCCTACACTACCCAAACACCACTGCACTACCCTAAATCCCTACCCCCAGCATGACCCCCTACACTACAGAAACACCACTGCACTACCCTAAACCCTAAAACACTACCCCCTAAACTACACAAACACCACTGTACTACTCTAAACCCTAAAACAATACCCCCAGCACAACCCCTACACTACACAAACACTACTGCATTACCCTAAACCCTAAAAAACTACCCCCAGCCCGACCCCCTACAATACACAAACACCATTGCACTACCTAAACCCTAAATCTACCCCCAGCATGACCCCCTACACTACCCAAACACCACTGCACTACCCTGAACACTAAAACACTACCCCCGGCATGACCCCCTACACAACACAAACACCACTGCGCTACCTGAACCCAAAAACACTACCCCAGCACGACCCCCTACACTACCCAAACACCACTGTGCTAAACTAAAACATTACCCCCAGCACGACCCCATACACTACCCAAACACTGCGCTACCCTAAACCCTAAAACACTACCCCCAGCACGACCCCCTACACTACCCAAACACCACTGCACTACCCTAAACCCTAAACCAAAACCCCCAGCATGACTCCCTAAACTACCCAAACACCACTGCGCGACCCAAAACCATAAAACACCACCCCAGCATGCCCCCTACACTACCCAAACACCACTGCACCACCCTAAACCCTAAAACACGACCCCCTACACTACACAAACATCACTGCACTACTCTAAACCGTATAACACTACCCCCAGCACGACCCCCTACACTACACAAACACTACTGCACTACCTTAAACACTAAAACACTACCCCCAGCATGACCTCCTACACTACCCAAACACCACTGCACTACCCTAAACCCTAAAACACTACCCCCATCATGACCCTCTACACTACCCAAACACCATTGCACTACCCTAAACCCTAAAACACGACCCACACTACACAAACACCACTGCACTACCCTAAACTCTAAATCATTACCCCAGCACTACCCCTACACTACACAAATACCACTGTACTACCCTAAACCCTAAATCTACCCCCACCATGACCCCCAACACTACCCAAACACCACTGCACTACCCTAAACCCTAAAACACTACCCCCAGCACGACTCCCTATATTACCCAAACATCACTGCACTACCTTAAACCCTAAAACACTACCCCCAGCATGACCCCCTACACTACATTAAACACCACTGCACTACCCTAAACCCTAAAACACTACCCCAGCACGACTCTCTACACTACCCAAACACCACTGCACTACCCTAAACAATAAAACACTACCCCAGCATGACCCCCTACACTACACAAACACCACTGCGCTACCTAAACCCAAAAACACTACCCCTGCATGACCCCCTACACTACCCAAACACCACTGTGCTAAACTAAAACATTACCCCAGCACGGCCCCATACACTACCCAAACACCACTGCGCAACCCTAAACCCTAAAACACTACCCCCAGCACGACCCCCTACACTACCCACACACCACTGCACTACCCTAATCCCTAAAACAAAACCCCCAGCATGACCCCCTAAACTACCCAAACACCACAGCACTACCCAAAACCATAAAATACCACCCCAGCACGGCCCCTACACTACCCAAACACCACTGCGCTAGTCTAAATCCTAAATCTACGCTCCGCACGACCACCTACACTACCCAAACACCACTGCGCTACCCTAAACCCTAAAACACTACCCCCAGCACGACCCCCTACACTACACAAACACCACTACACTACCCTAAACCCTAAATCTACCCCCAGCACGACTCCCTATACTACCCAAACATCACTGCACTACCATAAACCCTAATACACTACCCCCAGCACGACCCCCTACACTACATAAACACCACTGCACTACCCTAAACCCTAAAACACTACCCCCAGCACAACCCTCTACACTACCCAAACACCACTGCGCTACCCTAAACAATAAAACACTACCCCCAGCATGACCCTCTACACTACACAAACACCACTGCGCTACCCTAAACCCTAAAACAAAACCCCCAGCACACACCCTATACTACCCAAACACCACTGCGCTACCCTGAACCCTGAAACACCAACCCCAGCAGGACCCCTTACATTACCCAAACACCACTGCACTACCCTAAACCCTAAAACACTACCCCCTACACTACACAAACACCACTGCACTACTCTAAACCCTAAACACTACCTCCAGCATGACCCCCTAAACTACACAAACACTACTGCACTACCTTAAACCCTAAAACACTACCACCAGCATGACATCCTACACTACCCAAACACCACTGCACTACCCTAAACCCTAAAACACTACCCCGGCACGACCCCCTACACTACACAAACACCACTGCGCTACCCTAAAACACTACCCCACCATGACCCCCTACACTACACAAACACCACTGCGCTACCCTAAACCCTAAAACACTACCCACAGCATGACCCCTTACACTACCCAAACACCACTGTGCTACACTAAACCCTAAAACACTACCCCCAGCATGACCCCCTACACTACCCACACACAACTACGTTACCCTAAACCCTAACACACAACTCCTAGCATGACCCCCTACAGTACCCAAACACCACTGCACTACCCTAAACCCTAAATTTACCCCAGCACGACCCCCTACATTACCCAAACACCACTGCACTACCCTCAAACCTAAAACATAACCCTCTACACTACCCAAACACCACTGCACTACCCTAAACCCTAAAGCAAGACCCCTACACTACACAAACACCACTGCACTACCCTAAACCCCAAATCATTACTCCCAGCACTACCCCCTACACTACACAAACACCACGGTACTACCCTAAACCCTAAATCTACCCCCAGCATGACCCCAACACTACCCAAACACCACTGCACTACCCTAAACCCTAAATCAATACCCCCAGCACGACCTCCTACACTACCCAAACACCACGGCACTACCCTAAACCTTTATACACTTCCCCTAGCATGACGCACTACACTACCCAAACACCACTGCACTACCTTAAACCCTAAAACGCTACCCCCAGCACAACACCCTACACTACCCAAACACCACTGCACTACCCTAAATCACTACCCCCAGCATGACCCCCTACACTACAGAAACACCACTGCACTACCTTAAACCCTAAAACGCTACCCCCAGCACAACACCCTACACTACCCAAACACCACTGCACTACCCTAAATCACTACCCCCAGCATGACCCCCTACACTACAGAAACACCACTGCACTACCCTAAACCCTAAAACACTACCCCCTAAACTACACAAACACCACTGTACTACTCTAAACCCTAAAACAATACCCCCAGCACAACCCCTACACTACACAAACACTACTGCATTACCCTAAACCCTAAAAAACTACCCCCAGCCCGACCCCCTACAATACACAAACACCATTGCACTACCTAAACCCTAAATCTACCCCCAGCATGACCCCCTACACTACCCAAACACCACTGCACTACCCTGAACACTAAAACACTACCCCCGGCATGACCCCCTACACAACACAAACACCACTGCGCTACCTGAACCCAAAAACACTACCCCAGCACGACCCCCTACACTACCCAAACACCACTGTGCTAAACTAAAACATTACCCCCAGCACGACCCCATACACTACCCAAACAACACTGCGCTACCCTAAACCCTAAAACACTACCCCCAGCACGACCCCCTACACTACCCAAACACCACTGCACTACCCTAAACCCTAAACCAAAACCCCCAGCATGACTCCCTAAACTACCCAAACACCACTGCGCGACCCAAAACCATAAAACACCACCCCAGCACGCCCCCTACACTACCCAAACACCACTGCACCACCCTAAACCCTAAAACACGACCCCCTACACTACACAAACATCACTGCACTACACTAAACCGTATAACACTACCCCCAGCACGACCCCCTACACTACACAAACACTACTGCACTACCTTAAACACTAAAACACTACCCCAGCATGACCTCCTACACTACCCAAACACCACTGCACTACCCTAAACCCTAAAACACTACCCCCATCATGACCCTCTACACTACCCAAACACCATTGCACTACCCTAAACCCTAAAACACGACCCACACTACACAAACACCACTGCACTACCCTAAACCCTAAATCATTACCCCAGCACTACCCCTACACTACACAAATACCACTGTACTACCCTAAACCCTAAATCTACCCCCACCATGACCCACAACACTACCCAAACACCACTGCACTACTCTAAACCCTAAAACACTACCCCCAGCACGACTCCCTATATTACCCAAACATCACTGCACTACCTTAAACCCTAAAACACTACCCCCAGCATGACCCCCTACACTACATTAAACACCACTGCACTACCCTAAACCCTAAAACACTACCCCAGCACGACTCTCTACACTACCCAAACACCACTGCACTACCCTAAACAATAAAACACTACCCCAGCATGACCCCCTACACTACATAAACACCACTGCGCTACCTAAACCCAAAAACACTACCCCTGCATGACCCCCTACACTACCCAAACACCACTGTGCTAAACTAAAACATTACCCCCAGCACAACCCCATACACTACCCAAACACCACTGCGCAACCCTAAACCCTAAAACACTACCCCCAGCACGACCCCCTACACTACCCACACACCACTGCACTACCCTAATCCCTAAAACAAAACCCCCAGCATGACCCCCTAAACTACCCAAACACCACAGCACTACCCAAAACCATAAAATACCACCCCAGCACGCCCCCTACACTACCCAAACACAACTGCACTACCCTAAACCCTAAAACACCATCCCCAGTACGACCCCTTACATTACCCAAACACCACTACACTACCCTAAACCCTAAAACACTACCCCCTACACTATACAAACACCACTGCACTACTCTAAACCCTATAACACTACCCCAGCACGAACCCCTACACTACACAAACACTACTGCACTACCTTAAACCCTAAAACACTACCCCCAGCATGACCTCCTACACTACCCAAACACCATTGCACTACCCTAAACCCTAAAACACGACCCCCTACACTACACAAACACCACTGCACTACCCTAAACCCTAAATCATTACCCCAGCACTACCCCTACACTACACAAATACCACTGTACTACCCTAAACCCTATATCTACCCCCACCATGACCCCCAACACTACCCAAACACCACTGCACTACCCTAAACCCTAAAACACTACCCCCAGCACGACCTCCTACACTACCCAAACACCCCGGCACTACCCTAAACCTTTAAAGACTTCCCCCAGCATGACTCCCTATACTACCCAAACATCACTGCACTACCTTAACCCTAAAACACTACCCCCAGCATGACCCCCTACACTACATTAAACACCACTGCACTACCCTAAACACTAAAACACTACCCCACCACGATCCTCTACACTACCCAAACACCACTGCACTACCCTAAACAATAAAACACTACCCCCAGCATGACCCCCTACACTACACAAACACTACTGCGCAACCTAAACCCAAAAACACTACCCCTGCACAACCCCCTACACTACCCAAACACCACTGTGCTAAACTAAAACATTACCCCAGCACGGCCCCATACACTACCCAAACACCGATGCGCTACCCTAAACCCTAAAACACTACCCCCAGCACGACCCCCTACACTACCCAAACACCACTGCACTACCCTAAACCCTAAAAAATAAAAACCAGCATGACCCCCCAAACTACCCAAACACCATTGCGCTACCCAAAACCATAAAACACCACCCCAGCACGCCCCCTACAGTACCCAAACACCACTGCACTACCCTACACCCTAAAACACCACCCCAGTACGACCCCTTACATTATCCAAACACCACTACTCTACCCTAAACCCTAAAACACTACCCCTAGACTACACAAACACCACTGCACTACTCTAAACCCTATAACACTACCCCCAGCACGACCCCCTACACTACATAAACACCACTGCACTACCCTAAACCCTAAAACACCACCCCAGCATGACCCTCTACACTACCCAAACACCATTGCACTACCCTAAACCCTAAAACACGACCCACACTACACATACACCACTGCACTACCCTAAACCCTAAATCATTACCCCAGCACTACCCCCTACACTACATTAAACACCACTGCACTACCCTAAACCCTAAAACACTACCCCAGCACGACTCTCTACACTACCCAAACACCACTGCACTACCCTAAACAATAAAACACTACCCCCAGCATGACCCCCTACACAACACAAACACCACTGCGCTACCTGAACCCAAAAACACTACCCCAGCACGACCCCCTACACTACCCAAACACCACTGTGCTAAACTAAAACATTACCCCCAGCACGTCCCCATACACTACCCAAACAACACTGCGCTACCCAAAACCCTAAAAGACTACCCCCAGAACGACCCCCTACACTACCCAAACACCACTGCACTACCCTAAACCCTAAAACAAAACCCCCAGCATGACTCCCTAAACTACCCAAACACCACTGCGCAACCCAAAATCATAAAACACCACCCCAGGATGCCCCCTACACTACCCAAACACCACTGCACCACCCTAAACCCTAAAACACCACCCCCAGCACGACCCCTGACATTACCCAAACACCACTACACTACCCTAAACCCTAAAACACGACCCACTACACTACACAAACATCACTGCACTACTCTAAACCCTATAACACTACCCCCAGCACGACCCCCTACACTACACAAACACTACTGCACTACCTTAAACCCTAAAACGCTACCCCCAGCGTGACCTCCTACACTACCCAAACACCACTGCACTACCCTAAACCCTAAAACACTACCCCCATCATGACCCTCTACACTACCTAAACACCATTGCACTACCCTAAACCCTAAAACACGACCCACACTACACATACACCACTGCACTACCCTAAACCCTAAATCATTACCCCAGCACTACCCCTATACTACACAAATACCACTGTACTACCCTAAACCCTAAATCTACCCCCACCATGACCCCCAACACTACCCAAACACCACTGCACTACCCTAAACCCTAAAACACTACCCCCAGCACGACTCCCTATACTACCCAAACATCACTGCACTACCTTAAACTCTAAAACACTACCCCAGCATGACCTCCTACACTACACAAACACCACTGCACTACCCTAAACCCTAAAACACGACCCCCTATACTACACAAACACCACTGCACTACCCTAAACCCTAAATCATTACCCCAGCACTACCCCCTACACTACACAAATACCACTGTACTACCCTAAACCCTAAATCTACCCCCAACATGACCCCCAACACTACCCAAACACCACTGCACTACCCTAAACCCTAAAACACTAGCCCCAGCACGTCCCCTACACTACACAAACACCACTACACTACCCTAAACCCTAAATCTACCCCCAGCACGACTCCCTATACTACCCAAACACCGCTGCACTACCCTAAACCCTAAAACAAAACCCCCAGCACAACCCCCTAAACTACCTAAACACCACTGCGCTTCCCAAAACCATAAAACACCACCCCTCAGCATGCCCCCTATACTACCCAAACACCACTGCACTACCCTAAACATTAAAACACCACCCCCAGCATGACCCCTTACATTACCCAAACACCACTGCACTACCCTAAACCCTAAAACAATACCCCCAGCACGCTGCCTACACTACCCAAACACAACTGCGTTACCCTAAACCCTAACACACAACCCCTAGCATGACCCCCTACAGTAACCGAACACCACTGCACTACCCTAAACCCTAAATCTACCCCCAGCGCGACCCCTACACTACCCAAACACCACTGAGCTACCCTAAGCCCAAAAAAACACTACCCTCAGCACGACCCCCTCCACTACCCAAACGCCACTGCGCTACCCAAAACCCTAAAACACCACCCCCAGCACACCCCCTATACTACCCAAACACCACTGCACTACCCTAAATCTTAAAACACTACCCCCAGCACGACCCCCTACACTACCCACATACCAGTGCGCTACCCTAAACCCTAAAACACTATCCCCAGCACGACCGCCTACACTACCCAAACACAACTTTGTTACCCTAAACATTAATACACCACCCCCAGCATGACCCCTTACATTACCCAAACACCACTGCACTACCCTAAACCCTGAAACACTACCCCAGCACGACCGCCTACACTACCTAAACACAACTGTGTTACCCTAAAACCTAACACACAACCCCTAGCATGACCCCCTACAGTAAAACACGACCCACACTACACATACACCACTGCACTACCCTAAACCCTAAATCATTACCCCAGCACTACCCCTACACTACACAAATACCACTGTACTACCCTAAACCCTAAATCTACCCCCACCATGACCCCCAACACTACCCAAACACCACTGCACTACCCTAAACCCTAAAACACTACCCCCAGCACGACTCCCTATACTACCCAAACATCACTGCACTACCTTAAACTCTAAAACACTACCCCCAGCACGACCCCCTACACTACATTAAACACCACTGCACTACCTTAAACCATAAAACACTACCCCAGCACGACTCTCTACATTACCCAAACACCACTGCACTACCCTAAACAATAAAACACTACCCCCAGCATGACCCCCTACAATACACAAACACCACTGCGCTACCTAAACACAAAAACACTACCCCTGCATGACCCCCTACACTACCCAAACACCACTGTGCTGAACTAAAACATTACCCCTAGCACGGCCCCATACACTACCCAAACACCACTGCGCAACCCTAAACCCTAAAACACTACCCCCAGCACGACCCCCTACACTACCCACACACCACTGCACTACCCTAAACCCTAAAACAAAACCCCCAGAATGACCCCCTAAACTACCCAAACACCACAGCGCTACCCAAAACCATAAAATACCATCCCCAGTACGACCCCTTACATTACCCAAACACCACTACACTACCCTAAACCCTAAAACACGACCCCCTACACTATACAAACACCACTGCACTACTCTAAACCCTTTAACACTACCCCCAGCACGACCCCCTACACTACACAAACACTACTGCACTACCTTAAACCCTAAAACACTACAACCAGAATGACCTGCTACACTACCCAAACACCACTGCACTACCCTAAACCCTAAAACACTACCCCCAGCATGACCCCCTACACTACCCAAACACCATTGCACTACCCTAAACCCTAAAACACGACCCCCTACACTACACAAACACCACTGCACCACCCTAAACCCTAAATCATTACCCCAGCACTACCCCTACACTACACAAATACCACTGTACTACCCTAAACCCTAAATCTACCCCCACGATGACCCCCAACACTACCCAAACACCACTGCACTACCCTAAACCCTAAAACACTACCCCCAGCACGACCTCCTACACTACCCAAACACCACGGCACTACCCTAAACCTTTAAAGACTTCCCCAGCGCGACTCCCTATACTACCCAAACATCACTGCACTACCTTAAACCCTAAAACACTACCCCCAGCACGACCCCCTACACTACATTAAACACCACTGCCCTACCCTAAACACTAAAACACTACCCCACCACGACCCTCTACACTACCCAAACATCACTGCACTACCCTAAACAATAAAACACTACCCCCAGCATGACCCCCTACACTATCCAAACACCACTGCGCTACCCAAAACCATAAAACACCACCCCAGCACGCCCCCAACAGTACCCAAACACCAGTGCACTAGCCTACACCCTAAAACACCACCCCAGTACGACCCCTTATATTATCCAAACACCACTACACTACCCTAAACCCTAAAACACTACCCCTACACTACACAAACACCACTGCACTACTCTAAACCCTATAACACTACCCCCAGCACGACCCCCTACACTACACAAACACTACTGCACTACATTAAACCCTAAAACACTACCCCCAGCATGACCTCCTACACTACCCAAACACCACTGCACTACCCTAAACCCTAAAACACTACCCCTACACTACACAAACACCACTGCACTACTCTAAACCCTATAACACTACCCCCAGCACGACCCCCTACACTACACAAACACTACTGCACTGCATTAAACCCTAAAACACTACCCCCAGCATGACCTCCTACACTACACAAACACCACTGCACTACCCTAAACCCTAAAACACGACCCCCTATGCTACACAAACACCACTGCACTACCCTAAACCCTAAATCATTACCCCAGCACTACCCCCTACACTACACAAATACCACTGTACTACCCTAAACCCTAAATCTACCCCCAACATGACCCCCAACACTACCCAAACACCACTGCACTACCCTAAACCCTAAAACACTAGCCCCAGCACGTCCCCTACACTACACAAACACCACTACACTACCCTAAACCCTAAATCTACCCCCAGCACGACTCCCTATACTACCCAAACACCACTGCACTACCCTAAACCCTAAAACAAAACCCCCAGCACAACCCCCTAAACTACCTAAACACCACTGCGCTTCCCAAAACCATAAAACACCACCCCCAGCATGCCCCCTATACTACCCAAACACCACTGCACTACCCTAAACATTAAAACACCACCCCCAGCATGACCCCTTACATTACCCAAACACCACTGCACTACCCTAAACCCTAAAACAATACCCCCAGCACGCTGCCTACACTACCCAAACACAACTGCGTTACCCTAAACCCTAACACACAACCCCTAGCATGACCCCCTACAGTAACCGAACACCACTGCACTACCCTAAACCCTAAATCTACCCCCAGCGCGACCCCTACACTACCCAAACACCACTGAGCTACCCTAAGCCCAAAAAAACACTACCCTCAGCACGACCCCCTCCACTACCCAAACGCCACTGCGCTACCCAAAACCCTAAAACACCACCCCCAGCACACCCCCTATACTACCCAAACACCACTGCACTACCCTAAATCTTAAAACACTACCCCCAGCACGACCCCCTACACTACCCACATACCAGTGCGCTACCCTAAACCCTAAAACACTATCCCCAGCACGACCGCCTACACTACCCAAACACAACTTTGTTACCCTAAACATTAATACACCACCCCCAGCATGACCCCTTACATTACCCAAACACCACTGTCCATCTACCACATCGCTGCACTTGCGCTGATACTAGCACAGAGTATTTTAATGCTGCCTGGTTTTTGTATTTAGGTTCGTTTTTCTGTTTGATTTTTCCCTGCTTTTAGCCTGCTTGCCTGTAGCCTGCGCCCCTCTCTCCCCTTACCTGCATTTAAAAAACGGCATTTTCTGCCTGCTAAGCACCACCATTTCGGTGGGTCCGGGTCCTGGGGGTCATTTTGGGCGCCATCTTTGTTTGGGACACCTCAGCCAGCGGCGGCCGCCATCTTGGAGCGGACTCGCACGCTCAGGGCTGATTGGAGAGCCTATTTAAAGTCGCTCCCTCACGCGCAGCGTGACGCGCAGGTGGACGCCCTCGCTTAGCCTGAGTCGTGCCGGAGTCCTGCCCGTCTGCGCCCGTCAGCGTCCCGGAGGCGACGGGGCGGCGGGGGAAGCTGGTCCGGTGACACACTGGCTGAGATGATCTGTTATACCTCTGCGAGGTTGCGGGATTTGCGGGGCCTCTCTAGCTCCTGCCGTTCCGTTTTCCCGGGGCGATTTAAGGGTAAACGCCGTTGTCCGTGTTGTGGCTGGACGCCTTTCTGGACCCATGTTAATGTTCCTCGCCCTGCAACGGCTGGCGCACAGCATCTTTGTTTGCTGTTGAATACAAGGTCGGTAGGCTGCCATGCCCTGCATATTTACGATCTCCTTGTTAGGGAAAATCCCCTTTGCCTGCTACTTACCGAAACCTGGTTGGGAGAGGCTTCCAATCCGGATGTCTTCTCAGCCATTCCTCCGGCGTACAATATCTTCCGGCAGGATAGAGTGAAGGGTAGAGGCGGGGGAGTGGCGGTAGTGGTGAAAAAGAGCGTTTCCTGCTCAGTTCTTCCTCTTAATTCCATCGGGAGCGCTGAGTCGCTCGCCTTCACGCTCAGACTGTCCCCGGGTCAGGCCCTGAAGGGGTTGTTGGTCTACAGGCCACCAGGCCCTTTGGGTTCCTTCCTGGAAGATCTGCAGACAGCTGTCTCTGAGTTGGTGCTGACCTCACAGCACTGCGTCATGGCTGGTGATTTCAACCTCCACCTTGACGTAGCGGATGACTCGGATGCGGTCAAACTGTTGGATATTACATCTCCACTGGGATTGTTACCGTTCGTGTCGGGGCCAACCCATGAGAAGGGGCATACCCTGGATCAGGTGTTTTCATCTGTCCCTCTTACGGAGGTTGACACCCTGCCGGTGCTCTGGTCCGATCACAGGCTGATCAGATTTTCGGTGCTGGAGAGTGCGCGGCCGGATAACAGTGCCTCAGTCTTGTCTAGACCGACCTCGAGAGCGCTGCACAGAGTGACACCTGACATGCTGGAACAGGCGCTTCTGGATCACCCATGCCATCTTTCGGGCGATCTGGATAGCGACACTGAGGCTCTGCAGCGGTGGCTCATTGATAGGCTGGACGATCTGGCCCCCAAGGTAGCCCTCCGATCCACGGTGGCACGGCAATCTGCACCATGGTTTACGGAGGCTCTTCGTGTGGCTCGCAGCCAATGTAAGGTGGCCGAGAGGGCCTGGCGACGTTTGTATGATGGGGAGGCTAAACTCGCCTACAAGGCGGTGGTGAAGGCCTACCATCGGGACATTCTGGGAGCTAAGAGGGACTATTTGGCTAGGAGGATCGAGGCTTCCGCGAACTCCTGTAAGGAGATCTTCACCATTGTGAAGGAGTTCACGACCCCTAGTTCCCAATCGCCCCCTCTAGTTTCTTCAGATACGTGGGCAGGTGATCTGGCCGGCTTCTTCACTAATAAGATCAAGGCGATTCAGGCCTCCTTTGTGGAAGGACCGGAGGATGGAAGCGGCGTCACCGGGGCTGGGTGCGGATTTCCGCACACACCGACGGCGGTGCTGTCTGATTTTCCTGCTGTTTCCAGCGATGTGTCCAGGCAGCTGTTGGCCAATTTGAAATCTGGCTCGCCACTTGACCCCTGCCCCGCCAAATTTTTGGCTGGGATGGCGGAGGTGGTGAATCCGCTGGTTAATCCCATCCTCAACGCCTCGCTGAGGGAGGGGAGGGTCCCCAGCTCTTGGAAGAGAGCGATGGTGATCCCCCTCCTAAAGAAACCGGGTCTCGACGTCGAGGTTCTGGCCAATTATAGGCCAATTTCACTTCTTCCGGCCCTCACGAAGATCACGGAAAAACACGTCCACGGTGTCCTGTCGCGCTTTCTGGAAGCTAACAATCTGCTCCATCCATCTCAATCCGGTTTCCGTCCTAATTTTAGTACGGAAACGGCATTGCTAGAGGTCACTGAGATCATCAGGGAGACTCTTGATGTCGGCGGGAGGGCGATGCTGGTCATGTTAGATCTATCGGCGGCCTTCGACACCGTCCCCCACAGGGCGCTCTTAGCGAGGCTTTATGACATCGGCCTTAGGGGGACGGCGCTCAGGTGGTTTACATCCTTCCTTGAAGGCCGCCGCCAGACGGTCTGGGTTTCCCAGAGCTCTGCCGAGATGCCGCCATTGGGAGTTGGGGTTCCACAGGGATCTGTGTTGAGCCCCACGTTGTTTAACATCTTTATGTCCCCTTTGGCGGCCTTGGTGGAAGCATATGGGGCCCAGATCATCTCTTACGCCGACGACACGCAACTCCTCTTCACATGCGGGAAAGACCAGGAGTTTGATGGAGGGAGAATTCGGGACTGTCTTACATTGGTCTTTGACTGGTTCCAACGGAACAGTCTAAGGGCCAACTCAAGCAAGTCCGAGGTTCTGTTTTTTGGTTGCGGTGTCGATCCGGAGTGGCAGCATTGGTGGCCGTCCGACATGAGCCCTCCTGCACAGTCTTCCTTGGTGGCTAAAAACCTGGGTGTCAAGCTGGACAACCAGCTATCGCTGCGAACACACATTCTGGGTCTGGCTGGCACCTGTTATGGAATTTTGAAAATGCTCCGTAAATTCCTGCCCCTGCTGTCTGAGGAGCACAGGCGTATTACTGTGCAGGCTCTCGTCGGTTCGAGGCTTGATTATGCTAATGCCCTCTTCCTTGGCCTCCCTGATTACCTAGTTCAGCGCCTACAGGTGGTACAGAACTCTGCCGCCCGGGCTATCTTTGGCCTGCGTAGACGAGCCCGAGCTTCCGGGCTGCTTCAGGCGCTACATTGGCTGCCTGTCCGGAAGCGGATCCAGTTTAAATCCCTGACTCTGATGCACAAAGCCCTGTTTGGATCAGGGGCTGGATACCTGCGGCGGAGACTAGCCTTCTATCGACCAGTCCGCTCCTTGCGCTCGGAATCCCTTTACAAAGCGGTGGTCCCTCGGGTGAGGAAGGCCCGCACGGGAGGGCGCTCTTTCAGCTGCAAAGCCCCACAGCTGTGGAACTCGCTTCCTCTTTCGCTGCGCAGCACTGTCAATTTGTTCCAGTTCAGGAAGAGCCTGAAGACCTGGCTTTTTAATCTTTAGGCTGTTCTTATTGCTTCAGTTTCAGTTCTTTTTCTCATTTTTTTGCTGTGTTGTGTTATTTTTATTCTGAGATGCAGGTGGAAAGCGCCGGGACACTCTTTTCGAGTAGCCGTGCGCTATAAAAGAACGCTGTAACATAACATAACATAACTGCACTACCCTAAACCCTGAAACACTACCCCAGCACGACCGCCTACACTACCTAAACACAACTGCGTTACCCTAAAACCTAACACACAACCCCTAGCATGACCCCCTACAGTACCCGAACACCACTGCACTACCCTAAACCCTAAATCTACCCCAGCACGATCCCTACACTACCCAAGCACCACTGAGCTACCCTAAGCCCAAAAAACACTACCCTCAGCACGACCCCCTCCACTACCCAAACGCCACTGCGCTACCCAAAACCCTAAAACACCACCCCATCACGCCCCCTATACTACCCAAACACCACTGCACTACCCTAAACCTTAAAACACTATCCCCAGCACGACCCCCTACACTACCCTCACACCACTACACTACTCTAAACCCCATAACACTACCCCCAGCACGACCCCCTACACTACACAAACACTACTGCACTACCTTAAACCCTAAAACACTACCCCCAGCATGTCCTCCTACACTACCCAAACACCACTGCACTACCCTGAACCCTAAAACACTACCCCCAGCATGACCCCCTACACTACACAAACACCACTGCGCTACCCTGAACCCTAAAACACTACCCCCAGCACGACCCTCTACACTACCCAAACACCACTGGGCTACCCTAAACCCTAAAACTCTACCCCCAGCACGACCCCCTACTCTACCCACACACCACTGCGCTACCCTAAACCCTAAAACACTACCCCCAGCACGACCGCCTACACTACCAAAACACAATTGTGTTACCCTAAGCCCAAAAAAACACTACCCTCAGCACGACCCCCTCCACTACCCAAACGCCACTGCGCTACGCAAAACCCTAAAACACCACCCCAGCACGCCCCCTATACTACCCAAACACCACTGCACTACCCTAAACCTTTAAACACTTCCCCCAGCATGACCCCCTACACTACCCAAACACCACTGCACTACCTTAAACCCTAAAACACTACCCCCTGCACAACACCCTACACTACCCGAACACCACTGCACTACCCTAAACCCTAAATCTACCCCCAGCACGACCCCTACACTACCCAAACACCACTGAGCTACCCTAAGCCCAAAAAACACTACCCTCAGCACGACCCCCTCCACTACCCAAACACCACTGCGCTACGCAAAACCCTAAAACACCACCCCCAGCACGCCCCCTATACTACCCAAACACCACTGCACTACCCTAAACCTTTAAACACTTCCCCCAGCATGACCCCCTACACTACCCAAACACCACTGCACTACCTTAAACCCTAAAACACTACCCCCTGCACAACACCCTACACTACCCGAACACCACTGCACTACCCTAAACCCTAAATCTACCCCCAGCACGACCCCTACACTACCCAAACACCACTGAGCTACCCTAAGCCCAAAAAACACTACCCTCAGCACGACCCCCTCCACTACCCAAACGCCACTGCGCTACGCAAAACCCTAAAACACCACCCCCAGCACGCCCCTATACTACCCAAACACCACTGCACTACCCTAAACCTTTAAACACTTCCCCCAGCATGACCCCCTACACTACCAAAACACCAATGCACTACCTTAAACCCTAAAACACTACCCCCTGCACAACACCCTACACTACCCAAACACCACTGCACTACCCTAAACCCTAAAACACTACCCCCAGCACGACCCCCTCCACTACACAAACACCACCACACTACCCTAAACCCTAAATCTACCCCAGCACGATTCCCTATACTACCCAAACATCACTGCACTACCTTAAACCCGAAAACACGACCCCCAGCACGACCCCCTACACTACATTAAACACCACTGCACTACCCTAAACTCTAAAACTCTACCCCAGCACGACCCTCTACACTACCCAAACACCACTGCACTACCCTAAACAATAAAACACTACCTCCAGCAAGACCCCCTACACTACACAAACACCACTGCGTTACCATGACCCAAAAACACTACCCTCAGCACGACCCCCTACACTACCCAAACACCACAGTGCTAAACTAAAACATTATCCCCAGTATGATCCCACCCACTACCCAAACACCACTGTGCTACCCTAAACCCTAAAACACTACCCCCAGCACAACCCCCTACACTACCCAAACACCACTGCACTACCCTAAACGCTGAAACAAAACCCCCAGCACGAGCCCCTAAACTATCCAAACACCACTGCGCTACCCCAAACCATAAAACACCACCAGCACGCCCCCCACACTACCCAAACGCCACTGTGCTACCCTAAACTATAAAACACCACCCCCAGCATGACCCCTTACATTACCCAAACACCACTGCACTCCCCTAAACCCTAAAACACTACCCCCTACACTACACAAACACCACTGCACTTCACTAAACCCTATAACACTACCCCCAGCACGACCCCCTACACTACACAAACACTACTGCACTGCCTTAAACCCTAAAACACTACCCCCAGCATGACCTCCTACACTACCCAAACACCACTGCACTACCCTAAACCTAAAACACTACCCCCAGCACGACCCCCTACACTACATAAACAGCACTGCACTACCCTAAACCCTAAAACACTACCCCCAGCATGACCCCCTACACTACCCAAACACCACTGCGCTACCTAAACCCTAAAACACTACCCCCAGCACGACCCCCTACACTACCCAAACACCACTGTGCTAAACTAAAACACTATCCCCAGCACGACCCCCTACTCTACCCAAACACCACTGAGCTACCCTAAGCCCTAAAACACTGCCCTCAGCACGACCCCCTCCACTACCCAAACTCCACTGCGCTACCCAAAACCCTAAAACACAACCCCCAGCACGCCCCCTATACTACCCAAACACCACTGCGCTACCCTAAACCTTAAAACACTACCCCCAGCATGACCCCCTACATTACCCAAACACCACTGTGCTACCCTAAACCCTAAAACACTACCCCTAGCATGACCCCCTACACCACCCAAACATCAAAGTGGTACCCTAAACCCTAAAACACTACCCCCAGCACAACCCCCTACACTACCCAAACACCAATGCGCTACCCTAAATCCTAAAATACTATCACCAGCCCGACACCCGTCAATACCCATCACCACTGCACTACCCAAAACACCACCCCCAGCACAACCCCACACACTACCCAAACACCACTGCACTACCCAAAACCCTAAAACACCACACCCAGTACGCCCCTACACTATCCAAACACCACTGCGCTACTCTAAACCCTAAAACACTACCCCCAGCACGACCCCCTACATTACCGAAACACCACAGCGCTATCCTAAACCCCAAAACACTACCCCAGCACGACCCCTACACTACCCAAACACCACTGCACTACTCTTAACCCTAAAACACGACCCCCTATACTACACAAACACCACTGCACTACTCTTAACCCTAAAACACTACCCCCAACACGACCCCCTACACTACACAAACACCACTGCACCACCCTAACCCCAAAACACTACCCCCTACACTAAACAGACACCACTGCACAACCCTAAACCCTAAAACACTACCCTCAGCACGACCCCCTATGCTACACAAACACCACTGCACTACCCTAAACTGTAAAACACTACCCCCAGCATGAACCACCAAACACTACCCAAACACCACTGCACTACCCTAAATCTACCCCCAGCATGACCCCCTACACTACCCAAACACCACTGACCTACCCTAAACCCTAAATCTACCCCAGAATGACCCCCTATGCTACCCTAACATCACTACAGTACCCTAAACCCTAAAACACTACCCCCAGCATGATCCCCTACACCACCCAAACACCACTGCGGTACCCTAAACCCTAAAACACTATCCCCAGCATGACCCCCATACACTACCCAAACACCACTGCGCTACCCTAAACCCTAAAACACTACTCCACCACGACACCCTACACTAACCAAACATCACTGCGGTACCCTAAACCCTAAAACACTACCCCCAGCACGACCTCCTACACTATGCAAACATGACTGTGGTACCCTAAACCCTAAAAACAATACCCCCAGCACGACCCCCTACTCTACCCAAACACCAGTGTGCTACCCTAAACTCTAAAACACTACCCCCAGGACGACACCCTACACTACCCAAACACCACCACTGCGCTACCCTAAACCCTAAAACACTATCCCCAGCACGACCCCATACACTAGATAAAAACCACTGCGCTACCCTAAGCTCTAAAACACTAACCCAGCACGACCCCCTATACTACCCAAACACCACTGTGCTACCCTAAACCCTAAAACACTACCCCAGCATGAACCTCTACACTACCCAAACACCACTACACGACCCTAAATCCACTCCCAGCATGACCCCCTACACTACCCAAACACCACTGCACTACCCTAAACCCTAAAACACGACCCCTACACTCCACAAACACAACTGCTCTACCCTTAACCATAAAACACTACCTTCAGCATGACTCCCTACACTACACAAACACCACTGCACTACCATAAACCCTAAAACACTACCCCGTACACTACACAGACACCACTGCACTACCCTAAACCTTAAAACACTACCCTCAGCACGGCCCCCTACACTACACAAACACCACTGCTCTACCCTCAACCCTAAAACACTACTCAAAGCACGAACCCCAAAACAATACCCAAATACCACTGCACTACCCTAAACCCTATATAATCTACCCCGAGCACGACCCCCTACACTACCCAAACACCACTGCACTACCCTAAACCCTAAATTTACCCCCAGCACGACCCCTTACACTAACCAAACACGCACTTCCCTAAACCCTAAAACACTATCCCCAGCACTACCCCCTACACTACACAAACACCACTGCACTGCCCTAAACCCTAAAACACTACCCCCAGCACGACCCCCTACACTACACAAACACCACTGCACTGCCCTAAACCCTAAAATACTACCCCAGCACGACACCTACACTTCACAAACACCACTGCACTACCCTAAACCCTAAATCGACCCCAGCACAACCCCCTACACTACACAAATACCACTGCACTACTCTTAACCCTAAAACACTACCCCCAACACGACCCCCTACACTACACAAACACCACTGCACTACTCTTAACCCTAAAACACTACCCCCAACACGACCCCCTACACTACACAAACACCACTGCACCACCCTAACCCCAAAACACTACCCCCTACACTAAACAGACACCACTGCACAACCCTAAACCCTAAAACACTACCCTCAGCACGACCCCCTATGCTACACAAACACCACTGCACTACCCTAAACTGTAAAACACTACCCCCAACACGACCCCCTACACTACACAAACACCACTGCACCACCCTAACCCCAAAACACTACCCCCTACACTAAACAGACACCACTGCACAACCCTAAACCCTAAAACACTACCCTCAGCACGACCCCCTATGCTACACAAACACCACTGCACTACCCTAAACTGTAAAACACTACCCCCAGCATGAACCACCAAACACTACCCAAACACCACTGCACTACCCTAAATCTACCCCCAGCATGACCCCCTACACTACCCAAACACCACTGACCTACCCTAAACCCTAAATCTACCCCAGAATGACCCCCTATGCTACCCTAACATCACTACAGTACCCTAAACCCTAAAACACTACCCCCAGCATGATCCCCTACACCACCCAAACACCACTGCGGTACCCTAAACCCTAAAACACTATCCCCAGCATGACCCCCATACACTACCCAAACACCACTGCGCTACCCTAAACTCTAAAACACTACTCCACCACGACACCCTACACTAACCAAACATCACTGCGGTACCCTAAACCCTAAAACACTACCCCCAGCACGACCTCCTACACTATGCACACATGACTGTGGTACCCTAAACCCTAAAAACAATACCCCCAGCACGACCCCCTACTCTACCCAAACACCAGTGTGCTACCCTAAACTCTAAAACACTACCCCCAGGACGACACCCTACACTACCCAAACACCACCACTGCGCTACCCTAAACCCTAAAACACTATCCCCAGCACGACCCCATACACTAGATAAAAACCACTGCGCTACCCTAAGCTCTAAAACACTAACCCAGCACGACCCCCTATACTACCCAAACACCACTGTGCTACCCTAAACCCTAAAACACTACCCCAACATGACCCCCTATACTATCCAAACACCACTGCACTACCCTAAACCCTAAAACACTACCCCAGCATGAACCTCTACACTACCCAAACACCACTACACGACCCTAAATCCACTCCCAGCATGACCCCCTACACTACCCAAACACCACTGCACTACCCTAAACCCTAAAACACAACCCTACACTCCACAAACACAACTGCTCTACCCTTAACCATAAAACACTACCTTCAGCATGACTCTCTACACTACACAAACACCACTGCACTACCATAAACCCTAAAACACTACCCCGTACACTACACAGACACCACTGCACTACCCTAAACCTTAAAACACTACCCTCAACACGGCCCCCTACACTACACAAACACCACTGCTCTACCCTCAACCCTAAAACACTACCCAAAGCACGAACCCCCAAACAATACCCAAATACCACTGCACTACCCTAAACCCTATATAATCTACCCCTAGCACGACCCCCTACACTACCCAAACACCACTGCACTACCCTAAACCCTAAATTTACCCCCAGCACGACCCCTTACACTAACCAAACACGCACTTCCCTAAACCCTAAAACACTATCCCCAGCACTACCCCCTACACTACACAAACACCACTGCACTGCCCTAAACCCTAAAACACTACCCCCAGCACGACCCCCTACACTACACAAACACCACTGCACTGCCCTAAACCCTAAAATACTACCCCAGCACGACGCCTACACTTCACAAACACCACTGCACTACCCTAAACCCTAAATCGACCCCAGCACAACCCCCTACACTACACAAATACCACTGCACTACCCTAAACCCTAAAACACTACCCCAGCACAACCCCCTACACTACACAAACACCACTGCACTACCCTAAACCCTAAAACACTACCCCCAGCACGACCCCCTACAGTACTCAAACACCACTGCACTACCCTAAACCCTAAAACACCCCCCAGCACGACCTCCTACACTACACAAACACCACTGCACTGCCCTAAACCCTAAAACACTACCCCCAGCACGACCCCCTACACTACACAAACACCACTGCACTGCCCTAAACCCTAAAATACTACCCCAGCACGACGCCTACACTTCACAAACACCACTGCACTACCCTAAACCCTAAATCGACCCCAGCACAACCCCCTACACTACACAAATACCACTGCACTACCCTAAACCCTAAAACACTACCCCAGCACAACCCCCTACACTACACAAACACCACTGCACTACCCTAAACCCTAAAACACTACCCCCAGCACGACCCCCTACAGTACCCAAACACCACTGCACTACCCTAAACCCTAAAATACTCCCCCAGCACGACCCACTACACTACCCAAACACCACTGCACCAAACCTAAACCCTAAAACACTACCCCGAGCACGGCCCCCTACACTACCCATACACCACTGCGCTACCCTAAACCCTAAAACAGGACCCCCTACACTGCATAAACACCACTGCAATACCCTAAACTCTAAAACACTACCCCCAGCATGACCCCCTTCACAACCCAAACACCACTGCACTAACTTAAACCCTAAATACCTTCCCCCAGCACGACCCCCTACACTACACAAACACCACTGCACTGCCCTAAACCCTAAAATACTACCCCAGCACGACGCCTACACTTCACAAACACCACTGCACTACCCTAAACCCTAAATCGACCCCAGCACAACCCCCTACACTACACAAACACCACTGCACTACCCTAAACCCTAAAACACTACCCCAGCACAACCCCCTACACTACACAAACACCACTGCACTACCCTAAACCCTAAAACACTACCCCCAGCACGACCCCCTACAGTACCCAAACACCACTGCACTACCCTAAACCCTAAAATACTCTCCCAGCACGACCCCCTACACTACCCAAACACCACTGCACTAAACCTAAACCCTAAAACACCCCCCAGCACGACCTCCTACACTACCTAAACACCACTGCAGTACCCTAAACCCTAAAACACTACCCCGAGCACGGCCCCCTACACTACCCATACACCACTGCGCTACCCTAAACCCTAAAACAGGACCCCCTACACTGCATAAACACCACTGCAATACCCTAAACTCTAAAACACTACCCCCAGCATGACCCCCTTCACAACCCAAACACCACTGCACTAACTTAAACCCTAAATACCTTCCCCCAGCACGACCCCCTACACTACCCAAACACCACTGCACTACCCTAAACCCTAAAACACTACCCCCAGCACGCCCCCTACACTACACAAACACCACTGCACTACCCTAAACCCTAAAACACTACTCCAGCATGACCCCCTACACTACCCAAACACCACCGCACTACCCTAAACCCTAAAACACTACCCCCAGCATGACCCCCTATGCTACCCAAACACCACTGCACTACCAAAACCCCAAAACACTACCCCCTGCACGACCTCCTACACTACACAAACACCACTGCACTACCCGAAACCCTAAAACACTACCCCCAGCACAACCACCTACACTACCCAAACACCAACGCACTACCCTAAACCCTAAAACACTACCCCAGCATGACCCCATACACTACCCAAACACCACTGCACTATCCTAAACCCTAAAACACTACACCCAGCATGACCCCTACACTACACAAACACCACTGCACTACCCTAAACCCTAAATCTACCCCAGCATGACCCCCTACTCTACCAAAACACCACTGCACTACCCTAAATCCTAAATCTACCCCCAGCACGACCCCCTACACTACCAAAACACCACTGCACTACCTTAAACCCTAAAACACTACGTCCAGCATGACCTCCTACACTACCCAAACACCACTGCACTACCCTAAACTCTAAAACACTACCCGCAGCACGACCCCCTATACTACACAAACACCTCTGCACTACCCTAAACCCTAAAACACTACCCCCACCACGACCCCCTACACTACCCAAACAATACTGCACTACCCTAAACCCTTGAAAAGTAACCAACACCCCATGCCCAATCCCCCTTACTTGTCACTTCTCGTATTTCCTGCTTCACGTCGTCTCTGAGGGGCGGTGCATGTTGTTGTGAGGAAACGGAACAGCCCATGTTTCCTTACAAAATGTGCATCGTCTACATTTCTGTAGAACGCATGGTCATTTACCATACATACCTTTACAACGAAATTCGTTGTAAAGGCATGCGTGGTAAATGACCATTCGTTCTAAAAAAATGCGTAGTAATGACTTCGCGATGTGCAACGCATGCATGGTAATGCATAAGTTGTAATGGTATTGCGAAGTAAAAAAGTCATTGTAACAGCTGTTTACCGATCGAAGCTGGCCCTTGTTCTTCAGTGAGTCTTTTAATTGATTAGGAGGAAGGAATGTGTGTTTTTTACCGAGAAGTGCATTTCCGGCTGTTGTATTGTGAAAGTGTCCGCGTGTCCTGGTTTCACTTCCGGTGAGAGAGTGGAAGAGTCGGTTTCAATCTAAAGGAGTTCTGTTGTTGGACGGGCCGGCTCAATCTCAGCGCGATCATGGCACGACCCCGGAAATAAGCGCGGGGAGATGTTGTGCACATTAAGCGGCTACACCGCGCATTTCTTAACTTTACTTTCGCCGAAATTATATTGAAAATAATACTTTTAAAAATACTTTTATTAATAATTTTAGACAAACACTTAAAGGAAAACTTTTATTTATAATTAACTTAAAGATATTTCATACTTTACAAATTACGCCAAAGTCGCGACCCCAGCGCGACTTTTCAAAATGGCTACCGAAATGCATGCAGCCAGCATGTGGGATGTGCGAAGGGTGCGGGACGTCTGTAGAATATTACAAAAAAAAGAATGAATATAGTTTTCCTAACTAAAAATTATTCAACATTTTTTTAAATATATATATGTATAGAAAATTAAAAAAACATAGGATTGAGGTACATTAGACTTACAAATTTTAATTTAAAAAACCTTTGAAAGTCACTGAAAAAACCATAGGTTTCAGGCACGTTATAGATTATAATTAGCATTTAAAAAAACATAGAAATTCACTAAAAAAAACATAGGTTTCAGGCACATTATAGTTAGAAATTAACATTTAAAAAAAACATAGAAATTCACTGAAAAAACCATAGGTTTCAGGAACGTTATAGTTAGTTGGACATTTCACTCGTACAAAACCAAAGAAATTCCGGTGTTATAGTTAGTTCAGCTAACTATAACTCGCGCCCCCGCAATGCACTGCTGATGACGTCACATATTACATCATTCATGACATGGTCAGTGACATCAATGATGACATCTCAAATGACATCACTGATGACATCACTGATACAATAATGTAATGCATTTAATGGGATTAGCCTTGGCTTCAAAATATGCTTGATTTCACAATATCTAATCTATTTGGGCAATTATCATACAGCAATAGCAAATTATGAATTATATATCTTATGAGAGTACACGTATTCCATTTGTGGTACCTCAAAGTGAGATAATCAAATTATACAAGCACACAGCATTTTGAATAGCCGAAACATTTGTGCTCATTCTATATACTTCCTGAATTTTTCCCTGTTTCTATACCACAACAGTTTGCACTTGAAAAGTTGGGAGGTGTGCACGACACAAACACAGTGATCAAGTCTTGGAGTTGAAACATGTTTGTTTGCACATTTCTAATGGTGAATAAATAATCACAGAAACACAGCCCACTAGGGTGCTTAGAGTTTATTCAGGAGTGTGGGTATTATATGTAGGAATTTTATAGTTACTGAAAAAAAATGTTACATGGGCATTATAGTTAAATTCATGTTCCCTGCAGCCAGGCCCAGCAGTTTACCCCCTGCATGCACCCAACCCCAAGCTTTGCAAAGCCTTTGGCCGTGCATGATGGAAGGTTGGTGTGTGAGTGGGTCTGGTTTTTTTTTCATTCTGCTTCAGGTCTGTCATGAAGTTACACTGAGGACAATGGTGAGCACCACGGCGGATCAGCGAATCAGCTCCCAAAAACATTTGGTGGCAATTTCTTGCCCATGAGGGGTCTCTAAAGTACCCCTCCAAGTGTTCTACAGGGTCAGGATACCTGTATCCAAACCCGTTATATGTTAAGACACATATTGCATGTCAAGCGACAGAGAAAATGACGGCCATAACTTTTCTGCCACCTTGCAGTCAGCCAATCAGGGCCTGGTTTTTTGCTACGATCCATGTAGCCCCACAAGTGTAGCCGCTGTGGTACTGCGTATCCACCATGGGTGGGTCCACTGTGGATTCGCGTCCTTAGATATATGTTATTGTTTCCAATAATAACTTCGAAACTGCCAAACAGATTTTCACCAAATATCAAAAACCACTCTTTTTGGACCAAGATCTGTTTTTTCGGCCAAATCCTGTGGAATTCCATTCGCGGTTACGCTGTGGTCAAGTTTGAAAAAGTGTAAAATCCCCATAAACATTGCATGGTGAAAAAGTGTTTTGGGATACCCCTTTATCTCGGCCCAGCTTGATGAATCCCCCCAAAACTTTCCATATAGCGGAGGTTGGTGCAGGAGTCATAGGGGCACTCGAAGTCACATGTGTTGCAGATCGATCTCCTCTCTGTTGGAGTCAGGAGCGCTGGCGTCCACAGGCGTCAGGTGCTGCGATGCAAAGGGCAGCGGTGTAGTGTGCGGTGCCCTCAGGTCACTGTTCGAGCAGCGCTCTGTGGAGGCGTCAGATGGCGGCGGCGGTGAGACCAGGGTCACATTGCGAGTTGAAGGCGGTGCTCGTCGCGGTGCTGGCCGGTCACGCTGCAAGCAGCAGCTTCGTCATTGCTGAAGCGCTTTCGTTGTGTAACTTTACGAGCGGTGCCCTCGAACCACAGTGCAAGCAGCAGCATTGATTTCGGCGTGGAGCATCATCGTCGGGGATGCCAAGACGTTGTCGTGATGCGAGGCTGTGCAGAGTGTGGTGCCAGCAGGTCGTGGTGCGAGCAGCGATTCGTGGTGGCATCACCTGCACCCAGGCAGCTGCGCTCCAGCCCCTCCCGGCACCCAGCAGTGCATGCACGCCCCTGCGCACCCAGGCAGCTGCACCCCAGCCCCTCCGTGCGCCCAGCGGTGCATGCCTGCCCCTGGGCCCCCAGGCCTCACTGCTCACCTTCCGCCACCGGTGTGTAGCAATGAGGGCCCACCACGTGCCGCTGCAAGCCACAAGCCCGGGGCCTGCGGACATGGCACCCTCTACATCATGCAGCACTGCTCCATGGGCCCCCAGGTCTCACATTTGGTGCTGGGTCTTGATTACTCCATGGCAGAGGACATACCAGTGCACCCGGCATCATTGCAGGCTGCAAACCTGCTCAGCATCATAGGTGCCACTAACTCTGTGATCCAGGAGACGACGCCATGTGGCCTATACATCGGTCCAGCAGAGCACACAAAACCTGAGCCGTCCGAACCACCGGGACAGGGCATCATCGGAGGCTGCACACCCACTCAGCACTTAAGGTGCCCCTACCTGAGGGCACCGAAAGTCACCGACCCGTGGCGGTGTGCCTGTGCCGGCCGCAGTGTATCCGGTGCCACCAAGTCTGTGCCCCGCTAGTCATGGACCCTCTATGATTGGGTATCGTGGTGAGGAGCCCATCATGTCACCTCTGGGAAGCAGAATGTGATGTTGCAGGCCCCTGGGCCCCCATACCAACATGCACACCATACGGATACACCCTGAGAGAGGTTGGAAATGGCATTGTGCACGTGCGCCCGGCCCTATTTATTGGCAGGGTCGCATGTCCTGTGACGCATGTGCTGGACGGGTATGGTGTAGGTGTAAACCAGCCGTGAGGGAGTGGCCGTGGCATGCTAACAACTAGACCTGTGAGCAGAAGATCACTACAGAGGAGCCCTGGTACATGTGGCATTTTTGTCCCTGCTTGGAGCGTAAGCGGAGAGGGCTAGCCTGGCGTATGCCAGTCCAGGGTAAGGGTTTGAAAAATGACCCCGGGACTCTGGGTGTGGTTCCGTACTGGGCTGGACAAGGAAGTAACAAATGCATGTGTCGCTGTTGTTGTGTCGGGGCCACCCGGACGACAATCTGCAATGTGTCACCATGTGACCCAAGTCCAACCACATGAGCCACATGGACGTAATAGGATTTCACTGACCCTACATTCACCCATAATACCACACATGAAAGACCATAGAGACGACACATCTGTGTGATTTAGAATATCTAATGCACATTCAGTGGAGTGTTGCATCTGGAGCAGTACAGGGCCATGCAAACCCCACTTTCAAATGTTAGCCCGTGGAGGGCCAGCCAGAGTCATTCAGGGAATTGAAGAGTTCAGTCCGCAGTCTGTTAGCTGTGTCATTGGCAAGCAAACAGAATATGGCAGTCCATTGCGAGGTCCAAGGTGAGTGTCTTAGAGTGTATCGGGGGACAGTGGAAAGTGATGATGCAGAGAACAGAAGCAAGCTGAAACCGGCCATATGGCGGAGATGAATGCTACAGTTTTCTTCGTACCAGGAAGGTGGTTTCATCCGCATCTTCGTCCTCTGCTGTTTCATGTGCCTCAAGTGTGGGTGGTGCTGGCCTTTCTCCAGCACTGTGTGGCAGTGACACCTCAGGGGCCGGAGGTGGAATGTCTGCCACACTGTGTGGCACTGACACTTCAGGGGGTGGAGATATGGATGAAGTGGTAGCAGCAGCATGCATCGGCGCCAGGCCTTGTGGCAGCAATGTCATGAGGATGGTTTTGAGGTCATTGTGGAACCCAGTTACCTCTCGCTGGCTTGCAGCCGTGGCAGCTGCTCTTTCCACATTGGCCTGCTCCATGTTCTCCATGAGCCTCCGCATGAGTCCCAACTCCCGGGCAAGCTCGCCGAAGCCAGCCTGACTAGACAGTCATTCTTGTCGGACAGTCAGGACTCTGGCGTCGTCAGCCATGGTTCATTGGAAGGCATGGAGTGGACTGTGGGTGTCTGTTAGGGACTATGAGTGGTCCCTGATGGGACTTAGACACCCACGTATGACATCTAGCTTGTCTGCCATGCTGTCGAAGCCCACCCGCACCTGTTCAGCCAGCTGCTCCTGCCATCCCAACACACGGCATTGGAAGGCCATGTGTTTTTCGTGGGGGTCCAGGGAGGCAGTTGTGGTGGTGGGTGCTGCCTGCTGTGTGGTCTGTGCAGGGGGTTTGGTGTCCCTGTTGTAGCTGGGCTGCCCTGCTCCTGGAAGAGGCCTGCGGAGACTGTTAATGAGCTCTTGGAGGGCATCGGAGTCGAATCTGTGGTGGTCCTCTTCATCATCAGACAAGAGAGGTTCGGGCTGCTCTGCAGGAGGTGTTGATTGTCCCTCTGCAATGTGAAGGGGAGATGCAGTTTGACAATGTGTTCACATGTTTGTTATCGCATTGTACATGTTTACATACAGACTGCATGACTATGTACATCGTGGCTGTTTCGGAGGGGCTGCCCATTTGCTGCGGGACAGTGGACATTTTGACTACATCACGGATTTGTGTTTGTAGTTGTACAATATAAACTCAGATTTCCCTGCAAGGCCACTTGTGATTGGCCAGTGTTTACACCCAGTCGGCAACAGTTGTGTCCTGTGTTCTGGTGTGGACATTTTTGGGTTTGTGCCACTTTGTTGTCAGTGTTGATGTGCTCTGTATGCTGTATGTGTGCGTGCTGCATTGGGGGTCGGCTGCTGCTCTGTTTTGCTGCCCCTTATCCTTTTTATGCGGTGTGCCTTTGACTTCTGTGCTTGTTTAGTGCTGATATGTAGCATACTTGGGTAAATTGTTCTCTTGGTGGGATTTGGGGTCTGGGGCATGGTTTGTCTGCAGATATGCTGTGCTTACTTGTGCATGTGTGCCATTGTGGAGAAGTGTGGCTCAATGATTAGAGCGGCAGACCCTGATGCAGAGGTCTAGCCCAGGACCAGGGTTCAATTCCCCGCCTCGGCGGGTCTTGGGCTCAAAAATTCCACGGACCTGATAATTCTCGCCTCGGTGCCTATTCCAATCATTGAGTCCCACTCTGCAACTCTGGGCAATAGCTTGCTTAATCTCCACAACGGCCCCAACAATGCTAAGGATGCCTGGCCTCCAACTTGGGGGTGCCCAGGAGTGGACGCCTCACAGGGAAAGCCAGGATGGGTTCCACAGCGGTATTCGTACAAGCGCCTTGAGACCCTTGAGGGTGAGTAGTGCGCTATACAAGTATCAATTTACAATTGTGCCCATCTCCCCCCGTTCCACCAGTACCTGGTCGTCACTCACCCTGGTGCTGTTGTCCAGCCACCATCTCCCCACTGATGACTGTGGACACCATGTCGTTCAGCTCCTCCAGGACTCCCACCTCCAGTCTGCATTGCTGCCTTCCAGTTGTTGGCGAGTTTCAGCTTTGTTGTTCTCTTGACGTCATTCCAGCGCCTCTTGACTTCGTCCATTGTCCTCTTCTGCACTCTGACTGTATTCATCTTGTCCATGATGGACTGCCATAGTCCATTTTTTGTTGCCAATGACACAGTGGAGGTGACGAACGGTAGTTGATGGTGTTCGACCACCTCCGTTATCAGGATCCTGTTTTCCTGCGGACAGAAGCGCTTCTTCCTACTCTTCTTCTCCATGCCCTTCCCTGACCCCGAGGTCCTAGGCAGGTCCTCCGGGGGGCTTGTGGGGTTCTGGTTCTCCTCTGTACTTGCTCTGGCAACATCCATTGTGCTTGGCTGTTGTTTGGCATTTGTTTGTCAGTTTTTTTTCTACTTTTATGGTAATTGTTCCCGCCTGACACTTGTGAATTGCACGCCTGTAGCTGGTTTTCGCAGATTTTTGTATCTCGATTGGCCTCATCGCAGCTTTTTTTGCGTTCGCGTTTCACATTTTTGCGGCATGGCATGGATTTTATTGCGGTCAGTTGATGCGTTATCTGGTTACTATTGCCATGTTGTGAATACCTTTAAGACGGCGTAAAATTCCTGCGATCGACTGCGATGTTGCAGGTTGCGTTAAGTAACTTTTGCAATGGTTATCACATGTTCTTGAGAATATACCCCTATGTGTCATTCTTCAAGAAACAATATGTCATCAAAGTCCATAATTTCTGGGCACTACAAAGGTCTATTCTATGCGTTTAGCAGCCAAAGAGACTGAAACCACCTGGAAATCTAACGAAGACAAAGAGGGCTAAACTAAATGTACATGGAGCTCTTCATTCTGGTTGAGGCCACCCGGGTTTTTGCTGCTGAGTCAAAATATGTATTCCGATTCTAGTTTCTACAGTGCTCGCTCTCTGTCTCCCCCTCTTGCATGCACTGGAATCCTGTCAATGCCAAAAAATGAGTTTTGGGAAACTGCGTCTGTACTGTGCCCATGTACCTGATTACAATGACAGGCCTTTGGGTAATTAACATAATTGTTCTTAAAAGCACAAAAGTGCTCCAATATCCTTTTCTTCATCGGAAAAAGATTGTACTCCCTACATAGCGTAAAACACACACACACATACCAAGATATAAACTACATAGTCACTGTATATAGTTCGCAAATTTCTTTATCTTGACTTTTCTTTCTGTAGTACATACCTTTTCACGTTGGTGCCGTGGGCACATGCTTTGCACCTCCCACATTTATAGAATCCTGGGAGTTCTCTCAACCAAGACCCTGAGGCGCCACGCTACTGGTTCAGGTAGCTGTGTACCAGCATATCTTAGAGCGAGCTGCACTTCCGGTACGTGATATGGGGACTGGGGCTGACCTGCATGCTGAGAGATAGATCTGACCTCACCAAGTGCCAATGTTTCTTGATAATGTAATCACAGCATGCCAGCCAGCTGGCATCAGAGGGATTTATTGAGTACTGATGAATTGCAATTCTTGCTTGTTAAGAAGCCTTTCTTTGATGCCTTGTTTTTACATGCTGCCTAAAATACATAAGTACAACATTGATCCGCCAGGCAGGCCCATTATATCGGCTAACAATAGTCTACTGGAAAACACGTCCGTATATCTTGATTACTTTTTATGTCCCTA